>NW_027478591.1:0-600000 GCF_051014685.1 Ptiloglossa arizonensis
TGTAATCGGCGAGTTTCTACTTTCAGACGCAACAGGAATTTTTGGGTAAAATCCGTTCGCGAGATATGTTTGAAGTCAAGAAATGGTTGAGAAGGCAAAAAATTTTCGATTTCTGCGGCTTCCATGCCCTATAAAAAAATACACATACTATTGTATCGAGCGAGTTTCTACTTTCAGAGCAACAGGAATTTTTGGGTCAGGTATCCGTTCGCGAGATATGGGACTTTGAAGCTAAGAATTTGACAAGACAACAAATTTTTCGCACTTCTGCTGCTCCAATCGTTTAACCAGAATGCCCTAGGGGAAAAATACACATACCGTTGTAATCGGCAAGTTTCTACTTCAGATGCATAAGGAATTTTTGGGTTAGGTCAATCCGTTCGCGAGATATGGAGTTTGAAGACAACAGAAGCAAATTTTTGCAATTCTGCTGCTCCAACGCTTAACAGAATGCCCTAGGAAAAAACGTTGTATCGGCGAGTCTCTACTTTCAAATGCAATAGGAATTTTTGGGGGGACAATCCGTTCGCGAGATTGAGAGTTTGAAGCTAAGAAATGGTTGAGAAGACAACAAATTTTTCGCAATTCTGCTGCTCCAAACGCTTAACCAGAATGGCCTAGGGGAAAAATACGCATACCGTTGTAATCGGGCAGATTTCTACTTTCAGACGCAGAAGGAATTTTGGGTTGGTCAATCCGTTCGCGAGATATGGGACTTTGAAGCTAAGAAATGGTTGAGAAGGCAACAAATTTTTTCGCAATTCTGCTGCTCCAAACGCTTAACAGAATGGGCTAGGAAAAAATACACATACGTTGTAATCGGCGAGTTTTACTTTCAGACGCATCAGGAATTTGGGTTAGTCAATCCGTTCGCGAGATATGGAGTTTGAAGCAAGAAAATGGTTGAGAAGACAACAAATTTTTCGCAATTTGCTGCTCCAATCGCTTAACCAGAAAGAATGGCCTAGGGAAGAATACACGTACCGTTGTAATCGGGCGAGTTTCTACTTTCAGACACAATAGGAATTTTTCGGTTATGTCAATCCGTTCGCGAGATATGGGAGTTTGAAGCCAAGAAATGGTTGAGAAGGCAAGAAATTTTCGCAATACTGCTGCTCGAAACGCTTAACCAGAATGGCCTAGGGAAAAAAATACACATACCGTTGTAATCGGGCGAGTTTCTACTTTCAATGCAATAGGAATTTTTGGGTCAGGTCAATCCGTTCGCGAGATATGAGAGTTTGAAGCTAAGAAATTGTGAGAGGACAACAATTTTTTCGCAATTCTGCTGCTCCAAACGCTTAACCAGAATGGGCTAGGGAAAAAATACACATACCGTTGTAATCGGGCGTGTTTCTACTTTCAGACGCATCAGGAATTTTTGGGTTAGGTCAATCCGTTCGCGAGATATGGGAGTTTGAAGCCAAGAAATGGTTGAGAAGACAACAAATTGTTCGCAATTCTGCTGCTCCAAACTCTTAACAAGAATGGCCTAGGGAAAAAATACACATACCGTTGTAATCGGGCGCGTTTCTACATTCAGTTACAATAGGAATTTTGGGGTCGGTCAATCTGTTCGCGAGATATGGGACTTTGAAGCTAAGAAATGGTTGACAAGACAACAAATTTTTCGCACTTCTGCTTCTCCAATCGCTTAACCAGAATGGCCTAGGGGAAAAATACACATACCGTTGTAATCGGGCGAGTTTCTACTTTCAAATGCAATGGGAATTTTTGGGTTAGGTCAATCCGTTCGCGAGATATGGGACTTTGAAGGTAAGAAATGGTTGACCAGACAACAAATTTTTCGCAATTCTGCTGCTCCAAACGCTTAACCAGAATGGCCTAGGGGAAGAATAAACGTACCGTTGTAATCGGGCGAGTTTCTACTTTCAGACGCAACAGGAATTTTTGGGTTAGGACAATCCGTTCGCGAGATATGGGAGTTTGAAGTCAAGAAATGGTTGAGAAGGCAAAAAATTTTCGCATTTCTGCTGCTCCAAACGCTTAACCAGAATGCCCTATGGAAAAAATACACACACTATTGTAATCGAGCGAGTTTCTACTTTCAGACGCAACAGGAATTTTTGGGTCAGGTCAATCCGTTCGCGAGATATGGGACTTTGAAGCTAAGAAATGGTTGACAAGACAACAAATTTTTCGCACTTCTGCTGCTCCAATGGTTTAACCAGAATGCCCTAGGGGAAAAATACACGTACCGTTGAAATCGGGCGAGTTTCTACTTTCAAATGCAATAGGAATTTTTGGGTTAGGTCAATCCGTTCGCGAGATATGGGACTTTGAAGCTAAGAAATGGTTGACAAGACAACAATTTTTTCGCAATTCTGCTGCTCCAATCGCTTAACCAGAATGGCCTAGGGGAAGAATAAACGTACCGTTGTAATCGGGCGAGTTTCTACTTTCAGACGCATCAGGAATTTTTGGGTTAGGTCAATCCGTTCGCGAGATATGGGAGTTTGAAGCAAGAAATGGTTGAGAAGACAACAAATTTTTCGCAATTCTGCTGCTTCAATCGCTTAACCAGAATGGCCTAGGGGAAGAATACACGTACCGTTGTAATCGGGCGAGTTTCTACTTTCAGACGCAATAGGAATTTTTCGGTTAAGTCAATCCGTTCGCGAGATATGGGAGTTTGAAGATAAGAAATTGTTTAGAAGACAACAAATTTTTCGCAATTCTGCTGCACCAAACGCTTAACCAGAATGGGCTAGGGAAAACATACACATACCGTTGTAATCGGGCGAGTTTCTACTTTCAGACGCAACAGGAATTTCTGGGTTAGGTCAATCCGTTCGCGAGATATGGGAGTTTGAAGCCAAGAAATGGTTGAGAAGGCAAAAAATTTTTCGCAATACTGCTGCTCGAAACGCTTAACCAGAATGGCCTAGGGAAAAAATACACATACCGTTGTAAGGAATTTTTGGGTCAGGTCAATCCGTTCGCGAGATATGAGAGTTTGAAGCTAAGAAATGGTTGAGAGGACAACAAATTTTTCGCAATTCTGCTGCTCCAAACGCTTAACCAGAATGGGCTAGGGAAAAAATACACATACCGTTGTAATCGGGCGAGTTTCTACTTTCAGACGCATCAGGAATTTTTGGGTTAGGTCAATCCGTTCGCGAGATATGGGAGTTTGAAGCCAAGAAATGGTTGAGAACACAACAAATTGTTCGCAATTCTGCTGCTCCAAACTCTTAACAAGAATGGCCTAGGGAAAAAATACACATACCGTTGTAATCGGGCGCGTTTCTACATTCAGTTACAATAGGAATTTTTGGGGTCGGTCAATCTGTTCGCGAGATATGGGACTTTGAAGCTAAGAAATGGATGACAAGACAACAAAATGTTCGCACTTCTGCTGCTCCAATCGCTTAACCAGAATGGCCTAGGGGAAAAATACACGTACCGTTGTAATCGGGCGAGTTTCTACTTTCAAATGCAATGGGAATTTTTGGGTTAGGTCAATCCGTTCGCGAGATATGGGACTTTGAAGCCAAGAAATTGTTGAGAAGACAACAAATTTTTCGCAATTCTGCTGCTCCAATCGCTTAACCAGAATGGCCTAGGGGAAGAATACACGTACCGTTGTAATCGGGCGAGTTTCTACTTTCAGACGCAATAGGAATTTTTCGGTTAAGTCAATCCGTTCGCGAGATATGGGAGTTTGAAGATAAGAAATTGTTTAGAAGACAACAAATTTTTCGCAATTCTGCTGCACCAAACGCTTAACCAGAATGGGCTAGGGAAAACATACACATACCGTTGTAATCGGGCGAGTTTCTACTTTCAGACGCAACAGGAATTTCTGGGTTAGGTCAATCCGTTCGCGAGATATGGGAGTTTGAAGCCAAGAAATGGTTGAGAAGGCAAAAAATTTTTCGCAATACTGGTGCTCGAAACGCTTAACCAGAATGGCCTAGGGAAAAAATACACATACCGTTGTAATCGGGCGAGTTTCTACTTTCAAATGCAATAGGAATTTTTGGGTCACGTCAATCCGTTCGCGAGATATGAGAGTTTGAAGCTAAGAAATGGTTGAGAGGACAACAAATTTTTCGCAATTCTACTGCTCCAAACGCTTAACCAGAATGGGCTAGGGAAAAAATACACCTACCGTTGTAATCGGGCGAGTTTCTACTTTCAGACGCATCAGGAATTTTTGGGTTAGGTCAATCCGTTCGCGAGATATGGGAGTTTGAAGCCAAGAAATGGTTGAGAACACAACAAATTGTTCGCAATTCTGCTGCTCCAAACTCTTAACAAGAGTGGCCTAGGGAAAAAATACACATACCGTTGTAATCGGGCGCGTTTCTACATTCAGTTACAATAGGAATTTTTGGGGTCGGTCAATCTGTTCGCGAGATATGGGACATTGAAGCTAAGAAATGGATGACAAGACAACAATTTTTTCGCAATTCTGCTGCTCCAATCGCTTAACCAGAATGGCCTGGGGGAAGAATACACATACCGTTGTAATCGGGCGAGTTTCTACTTTCAGACGCAACAGGAATTTTTGGGTTAGGTCAATCCGTTCGCAAGATATGGGAGTTTTGAAGCCAAGAAATGGTTGAGAAGGCAAAAAAATTTTTCGCAATACTGCTGCTCGAAACGCTTAACCAGAATGGACTAGGGAAAAAAATACACATACCGTTGTAATCGGGCGAGTTTCTACTTTCAAATGCAATAGGAATTTTTGGGTCAGGTCAATCCGTTCGCGAGATATGGGAGTTTGAAGGACAACAAATGGTTGAGAAGGCAAAAAAATTTTTCGCATTTCTGCTGCTCCAAACGCTTAACCAGAATGCCCTAGGGGAAAAAATACGCGTACCGTTGTAATCGGGCGAGTTTCTACTTTCAGATGCAGAAGGAATTTTTGGGTTAGGTCAATCCGTTCGCGAGATATGGGAGTTTTGAAGACAACAAATGGTTGAGAAGGCAAAAAATTTTTCGCATTTCTGCTGCTCCAAACGCTTAACCAGAATGCCCTAGCGAAAAAATACACATACCGTTGTAATCGGGGCGAGTTTCTACTTTCAAATCCAATAGGAATTTTTGGGTTAGGTCAATCCGTTCGCGATATATGAGAGTTTGAAGCTAAGAAATGGTTGAGAAGACAACAAATTTTTTCGCAAATCTGCTGCTCCAAACGCTTAACCAGAATGGCCTATGGAAAAAAATACGCATACCGTTGTGATCGGGCGAGTTTCTACTTCCGGATACAATAGGAATTTTTGGGTTAGGTCAATCCGTTCGCGAGATATGGGACTTTGAAGCTAAGAAATGGTTGACAAGACAACAATTTTTTCGCAATTCTGCTGCTCCAATCGCTTAACCAGAATGGCCTAGGGGAAGAATACACGTACCGTTGTAATCGGGCGGGTTTCTACTTTCAGACGCAACAGGAATTTTTGGGTTAGGTCAATCCGTTCGCAAGATATGGGAGTTTGAAGCCAAGAAATGGTTGAGAAGGCATAAAATTTTTCGCAATACTGCTGCTCGAAAACGCTTAACCAGAATGGGACTAGGGAAAAAATACACATACCGTTGTAATCGGGCGAGTTTTCTACTTTCAAATGCAATAGGAATTTTTGGGTCAGGTCAATCCTTTCGCGAGATATGAGAGTTTGAAGCTAAGAAATGGTTGAGAGGACAACAAATTTTTCGCAAATCTGCTGCTCCAAACGCTTAACCAGAATGGCCCTAGAGAAAAAATACACATACTATTGTAATCGGGCGGGTTTTCTACTTTCAGACGCAACAGGAATTTTTGGGTTAGGTCAATCCGTTCGCGAGATATGAGAGTTTGAAGCTATGAAATGCTTGAGAAGACAACAAATTTTTTCGCAATTCTGCTGCTCCAAACGCTTAACCAGAATGGCCTAGGGAAAAAATACGCATACCGTTGTAATCGGGCGAGTTTCTACTTTCAGACGCAGAAGGAATTTTTTGGGTTTGGTCAATCCGTTCGCGAGATGTGGGGACTTTGAAGCTAAGAAATGGTTGAGAAAGACAACAAATTTTTCGCAATCCTGCTGCTCCAAACGCTTAACCAGTATGGGCTAGGGAAAAAAATACACATACCGTTGTAATCGGGCGAGTTTCTACTTTCAGACGCAACAGGAATTTTTGGGTTAGGTCAATCCGTTTCGCGAGATATGGGACTTTGAAGCTAAGAAATGGTTGACAAGACAACAATTTTTTTCGCAATTCTGCTGCTCCAATCGCTTAACCAGAATGGCCTAGGGGAAGAATACACGTACCGTTGTAATCGGGCGAGTTTCTACTTTCAGACGCAACAGGAATTTTTGGGTTAGGTCAAATCCGTTCGCAAGATATGGGAGTTTGAAGCCAAGAAATGGTTGAGAAGGCAAAAAATTTTTCGCAATTCTGCTGCTCGAAACGCTTAATCAGAATGGACTAGGGGAAAAAAATACACATACCGTTGTAATCGGGCGAGTTTCTACTTTCAAATGCAATAGGAATTTTTTGGGTCAGGTCAATCCGTTCGCGAGATATGAGAGTTTGAAGCTAAGAAATGGTTGAGAGGACAACAAATTTTTCGCAAATCTGCTGCTCCAAACGCTTAACCAGAATGGCCTAGAGAAAAAATACACATACTATTGTAATCGGGCGAGTTTCTACTTTTCAGACGCAACAGGAATTTTTGGGTTAGGTCAATCCGTTCGCGAGATATGAGAGTTTGAAGCTATGAAATGCTTGAGAAGACAACAAATTTTTCGCAATTCTGCTGCTCCAAACGCTTAACCAGAATGGCCTAGGGAAAAAATACGCATACCGTTGTAATCGGGCGAGTTTCTACTTTCAGACGTAACAGGAATTTTTGGGTTAGGTCAATCCGTTCGCAAGATATGGGAGTTTGAAGCCAAGAAATGGTTGAGAAGGCAAAAAATTTTTCGCAATACTGCTGCTCGAAACGCTTAACCAGAATGGACTAGGGAAAAAATACACATACCGTTGTAATCGGGCGAGTTTCTACTTTCAAATGCAATAGGAATTTTTGGGTCAGGTCAATCCGTTCGCGAGATATGAGAGTTTGAAGCTAAGAAATGGTTGAGAGGACAACAAATTTTTCGCAAATCTGCTGCTCCAAACGCTTAACCAGAATGGCCTAGAGAAAAAAATACACATACTATTGTAATCGGGCGAGTTTCTACTTTCAGACGCAACAGGAATTTTTGGGTTAGGTCAATCCGTTCGCGAGATATGAGAGTTTGAAGCTATGAAATGCTTGAGAAGACAACAAATTTTTCGCAATTCTGCTGCTCCAAACGCTTAACCAGAATGGCCTAGGGAAAAAATACGCATACCGTTGTAATCGGGCGAGTTTCTACTTTCAGACGCAACAGGAATTTTTGGGTTAGGTCAATCCGTTCGCGAGATATGAGAGTTTGAAGCTAAGAAATTGTTGAGAAGACAACAAATTTTTCGCAAATCTGCTGCTCCAAACGCTTAACCAGAATGGCCTAGGGATAAAATACGCATACCGTTGTAATCGGGCGAGTTTCTACTTTCGGATACAATAGGAATTTTTGGGTTAGGTCAATCCGTTCGCGAGGTATGGGAGTTTGAAGCCAAGAAATGGTTGAGAAGACAACAAATTTTTCGCAATTCTGCTGCTCCAAACTCTTAACAAGAATGGCCTAGGGAAAAAATACACATACCGTTGTAATCGGGCGAGTTTCTACTTTCAGACGCAACAGGAATTTTTGGGTTAGGTCAATCCGTTCGCGAGATATGAGAGTTTGAAGCTAAGAAATTGTTGAGAAGACAACAAACTTTTCGCAATTCTGCTGCCCAAACTCTTAACAAGAATGGCCTAGGGAAAAAATACACATACCGTTGTAATCGGGCGCGTTTCTACATTCAGTTACAATAGGAATTTTTGGGGTCGTTCAATCTGTTCGCGAGATATGGGACTTTGAAGCTAAGAAATGGTTGACAAGACAACAAATTTTTCGTACTTCTGCTGCTCCAATCGCTTAACCAGAATGGCCTAGGGAAAAAATACACGTACCGTTGTAATCGGGCGAGTTTCTACTTTCAAATGCAATGGGAATTTTTGGGTTAGGTCTATCCGTTCGCGAGATATGGGAGTTTGAAGCCAAGAAATGGTTGAGAAGGCAAAACATTTTTCGCAATACTGCTGCTCGAAACGCTTAACCAGAATGGCCTAGGGAAAAAATACACATACCGTTGTAATCGGGCGAGTTTCTACTTTCAAATGCAATAGGAATTTTTGGGTCAGGTCAATCCGTTCGCGAGATATGAGAGTTTGAAGCTAAGAAATGGTTGAGAGGACAACAAATTTTTCGCAATTCTGCTGCTCCAAACGCTTAACCAGAATGGGCTAGGGAAGAAATACACCTACCGTTGTAATCGGGCGAGTTTCTACTTTCAGACGCATCAGGAATTTTTGGGTTAGGTCAATCCGTTCGCGAGATATGGGAGTTTGAAGCCAAGAAATGGTTGAGAACACAACAAATTGTTCGCAATTCTGCTGCTCCAAACTCTTAACAAGAATGGCCTAGGGAAAAAATACACATACCGTTGTAATAGGGCGCGTTTCTACATTCAGTTACAATAGGAATTTTTGGGGTCGGTCAATCTGTTCGCGAGATATGGGACTTTGAAGCTAAGAAATGGATGACAAGACGCAAAATGTTCGCACTTCTGCTGCTCCAATCGCTTAACCAGAATGGCCTAGGGGAAAAATACACGTACCGTTGTAATCGGGCGAGTTTCTACTTTCAAATGCAATGGGAATTTTTGGGTTAGATCAATCCGTTCGCGAGATATGGGACTTTGAAGGTAAGAAATGGTTGACAAGACAACAAATTTTTCGCAATTCTGCTGCTCCAATCGCTTAACCAGAATGGCCTATGGGAAAAATACACGTACCGTTGTAATCGGGCGAGTTTCTACTTTCAGACGCAATAGGAATTTTTGGGTTAGGACAATCCGTTCGCGAGATATGGGAGTTTGAAGCCAAGAAATGGTTGAGAAGGCAAAAAATTTTTCGCACTTCTGCTGCTCCAATCGCTTAACCAGAATGCCCTAGGGGAAAAATACGCGTACCGTTGTAATCTGGCGAGTTTCTACTTTCAGATGCAGAAGGAATTTTTGGGTTAGGTCAATCCGTTCGCGAGATATGGGAGTTTGAAGACAACAAATGGTTGAGAAGGCAAAAAATTTTTCGCATTTCTGCTGCTCCAAACGCTTAACCAGAATGCCCTAGCGAAAAAATACACATACCGTTGTAATCGGGCGAGTTTCTACTTTCAAATCCAATAGGAATTTTTGGGTTAGGTCAATCCGTTCGCGAGATATGAGAGTTTGAAGCTAAGAAATGGTTGAGAAGACAACAAATTTTTCGCAAATCTGCTGCTCCAAACGCTTAACCAGAATGGCCTAGGGAAAAAATACGCATACCGTTGTAATCGGGCGAGTTTCTACTTCCGGATACAATAGGAATTTTTGGGTTCGGTCAATCCGTTCGCGAGATAAGGGACTTTGAAGCTAAGAAATGGTTGACAAGACAACAAATTTTTCGCACTTCTGCTGCTCCAATCGCTTAACCAGAATGGCCTAGTGGAAAAATACACGTACCGTTGAAATCGGGCGAGTTTCTACTTTCAAATGCAATAGGAATTTTTGGGTTAGGTCAATCCGTTCGCGAGATATGGGACTTTGAAGCTAAGAAATGGTTGACAAGACAACAATTTTTTCGCAATTCTGCTGCTCCAATCGCTTAACCAGAATGGCCTAGGGGAAGAATACACGTACCGTTGTAATCGGGCGAGTTTCTACTTTCAGACGCAACAGGAATTTTTGGGTTAGGTCAATCCGTTCGCAAGATATGGGAGTTTGAAGCCAAGAAATGGTTGAGAAGGCAAAAAATTTTACGCAATACTGCTGCTCGAAACGCTTAACCAGAATGGACTAGGGAAAAAATACGCATACCGTTGTAATCGGGCGAGTTTCTACTTTCAAATGCAATAGGAATTTTTGGGTCAGGTCAATCCGTTCGCGAGATATGAGAGTTTGAAGCTAAGAAATGGTTGAGAGGACAACAAATTTTTCGCAAATCTGCTGCTCCAAACGCTTAACCAGAATGGCCTAGAGAAAAAATACACATACTATTGTAATCGGGCGAGTTACTACTTTCAGACGCAACAGGAATTTTTGGGTTAGGTCAATCCGTTCGCGAGATATGAGAGTTTGAAGCTATGAAATGCTTGAGAAGACAACAAATTTTTCGCAATTCTGCTGCTCCAAACTCTTAACAAGAATGGCCTAGGGAAAAAATACACATACCGTTGTAATCGGGCGAGTTTCTACTTTCAGACGCAGAAGGAATTTTTGGGTTTGGTCAATCCGTTCGCGAGATATGGTACTTTGAAGCTAAGAAATGGTTGAGAAGACAACAAATTTTTCGCAATTCTGCTGCTCCAAACGCTTAACCAGTATGGGCTAGGGAAAAAATACACATACCGTTGTAATCGGGCGAGTTTCTACTTTCAGACGCAACAGGAATTTTTGGGTTAGGTCAATCCGTTCGCGAGATATGAGAGTTTGAAGCTAAGAAATTGTTGAGAAGACAACAAACTTTTCGCAATTCTGCTGCTCCAAACTCTTAACAAGAATGGCCTAGGGAAAAAATACACATACCGTTGTAATCGGGCGCGTTTCTACATTCAGTTACAATAGGAATTTTTGGGGTCGGTCAATCTGTTCGCGAGATATGGGACTTTGAAGCTAAGAAATGGTTGACAAGACAACAAATTTTTCGTACTTCTGCTGCTCCAATCGCTTAACCAGAATGCCCTAGGGGAAAAATACACGTACCGTTGTAATCGGGGGAGTTTCTACTTTCAGATGCATAAGGAATTTTTGGGTTAGGTCAATCCGTTCGCGAGATATGGGAGTTTGAAGACAACAAATGGTCGAGAAGGCAAAAAATTTTTCGCAATTCTGCTGCTCCAAACGCTTAACCAGAATGCCCTAGGGAAAAAATACACATACCGTTGTAATCGGGCGAGTTTCTACTTTCAAATCCAATAGGAATTTTTGGGTTAGGTCAATCCGTCCGCGAGATATGAGAGTTTGAAGCTAAGAAATAGTTGAGAAGACAACAAATTTTTCGCAAATCTGCTGCTCCAAACGCTTAACCAGAATGGCCTAGGGATAAAATACGCATACCGTTGTAATCGGGCGAGTTTCTACTTTCGGATACAATAGGAATTTTTGGGTTAGGTCAATCCGTTCGCGAGGTATGGGAGTTTGAAGCCAAGAAATGGTTGAGAAGACAACAAATTTTTCGCAATTCTGCTGCTCCAAACTCTTAACAAGAATGGCCTAGGGAAAAAATACACATACCGTTGAAATCGGGCGCGTTTCTACATTCAGTTACAATAGGAATTTTTGGGTTCGGTCAATCTGTTCGAGAGATATGGGACTTTGAAGCTAAGAAATGGTTGACAAGACAACAAATTTTTCGCACTTCTGCTGCTCCAATCGCTTAACCAGAATGCCCTAGGGGAAAAATACACAAACCGTTGTAATCGGGCGAGTTTCTACTTTCAAATGCAATAGGAATTTTTGGGTCAGGTCAATCCGTTCGCGAGATATGAGAGTTTGAAGCTAAGAAATGGTTGAGAGGACAACAAATTTTTCGCAAATCTGCTGCTCCAAACGCTTAACCAGAATGGCCTAGAGAAAAAATACACATACTATTGTAATCGGGCGAGTTTCTACTTTCAGACGCAACAGGAATTTTTGGGTTAGGTCAATCCGTTCGCGAGATATGAGAGTTTGAAGCTATGAAATGCTTGAGAAGACAACAAATTTTTCGCAATTCTGCTGCTCCAAACGCTTAACCAGAATGGCCTAGGGAAAAAATACGCATACCGTTGTAATCGGGCGAGTTTCTACTTTCAGACGCAGAAGGAATTTTTGGGTTTGGTCAATCCGTTCGCGAGATATGGGACTTTGAAGCTAAGAAATGGTTGAGAAGACAACAAATTTTTCGCAATTCTGCTGCTCCAAACGCTTAACCAGTATGGGCTAGGGAAAAAATACACATACCGTTGTAATCGGGCGAGTTTCTACTTTCAGACGCAACAGGAATTTTTGGGTTAGGTCAATCCGTTCGCGAGATATGAGAGTTTGAAGCTAAGAAATTGTTGAGAAGACAACAAACTTTTCGCAATTCTGCTGCTCCAAACTCTTAACAAGAATGGCCTAGGGAAAAAATACACATACCGTTGTAATCGGGCGCGTTTCTACATTCAGTTACAATAGGAATTTTTGGGGTCGGTCAATCTGTTCACGAGATATGGGACATTGAAGCTAAGAAATGGTTGACAAGACAACAAATTTTTCGTACTTCTGCTGCTCCAATCGCTTAACCAGAATGCCCTAGGGGAAAAATACACGTACCGTTGTAATCGGGGGAGTTTCTACTTTCAGATGCATAAGGAATTTTTGGGTTAGGTCAATCCGTTCGCCAGATATGGGAGTTTGAAGACAACAAATGGTCGAGAAGGCAAAAAATTTTTCGCAATTCTGCTGCTCCAAACGCTTAACCAGAATGCCCTAGGGAAATAATACACATACCGTTGTAATCGGGCGAGTTTCTACTTTCAAATCCAATAGGAATTTTTGGGTTAGGTCAATCCGTCCGCGAGATATGAGAGTTTGAAGCTAAGAAATAGTTGAGAAGACAACAAATTTTTCGCAAATCTGCTGCTCCAAACGCTTAACCAGAATAGCCTAGGGATAAAATACACATACCGTTGTAATCGGGCGCGTTTCTACATTCAGTTACAATAGGTATTTTTGGGGTCAGTCAATCTGTTCGCGAGATATGGGACTTTGAAGCTAAGAAATGGTTGACAAGACAACAAATTTTTCGCACTTCTGCTGCTCCAATCGCTTAACCAGAATGCCCTAGGGGAAAAATACACAAACCGTTGTAATCGGGCGAGTTTCTACTTTCAAATGCAATAGGAATTTTTGGGTCAGGTCAATCCGTTCGCGAGATATGAGAGTTTGAAGCTAAGAAATGGTTGAGAGGACAACAAATTTTTCGCAAATCTGCTGCTCCAAACGCTTAACCAGAATGGCCTAGAGAAAAAATACACATACTATTGTAATCGGGCGAGTTTCTACTTTCAGACGCAACAGGAATTTTTGGGTTAGGTCAATCCGTTCGCGAGATATGAGAGTTTGAAGCTATGAAATGCTTGAGAAGACAACAAATTTTTCGCAATTCTGATGCTCCAAACGCTTAACCAGAATGGCCTAGGGAAAAAATACGCATACCGTTGTAATCGGGCGAGTTTCTACTTTCAGACGCAGAAGGAATTTTTGGGTTTGGTCAATCCGTTCGCGAGATATGGGACTTTGAAGCTAAGAAATGGTTGAGAAGACAACAAATTTTTCGCAATTCTGCTGCTCCAAACGCTTAACCAGTATGGGCTAGGGAAAAAATACACATACCGTTGTAATCGGGCGAGTTTCTACTTTCAGACGCAACAGGAATTTTTGGGTTAGGTCAATCCGTTCGCGAGATATGAGAGTTTGAAGCTAAGAAATTGTTGAGAAGACAACAAACTTTTCGCAATTCTGCTGCTCCAAACTCTTAACAAGAATGGCCTAGGGAAAAAATACACATACCGTTGTAATCGGGCGCGTTTCTACATTCAGTTACAATAGGAATTTTTGGGGTCGGTCAATCTGTTCGCGAGATATGGGACTTTGAAGCTAAGAAATGGTTGACAAGACAACAAATTTTTCGTACTTCTGCTGCTCCAATCGCTTAACCAGAATGCCCTAGGGGAAAAATACACGTACCGTTGTAATCGGGGGAGTTTCTACTTTCAGATGCATAAGGAATTTTTGGGTTAGGTCAATCCGTTCGCCAGATATGGGAGTTTGAAGACAACAAATGGTCGAGAAGGCAAAAAATTTTTCGCAATTCTGCTGCTCCAAACGCTTAACCAGAATGCCCTAGGGAAATAATACACATACCGTTGTAATCGGGCGAGTTTCTACTTTCAAATCCAATAGGAATTTTTGGGTTAGGTCAATCCGTCCGCGAGATATGAGAGTTTGAAGCTAAGAAATAGTTGAGAAGACAACAAATTTTTCGCAAATCTGCTGCTCCAAACCCTTAACCAGAATGGCCTAGGGATAAAATACACATACCGTTGTAATCGGGCGCGTTTCTACATTCAGTTACAATAGGTATTTTTGGGGTCGGTCAATCTGTTCGCGAGATATGGGACTTTGAAGCTAAGAAATGGTTGACAAGACAACAAATTTTTCGTACTTCTGCTGCTCCAATCGCTTAACCAGAATGGCCTAGGGGAAGAATACACGTACCGTTGTAATCGGGCGAGTTTCTACTTTCAGACGCAACAGGAATTTTTGGGTTAGGTCAATCCGTTCGCAAGATATGGGAGTTTGAAGCCAAGAAATGGTTGAGAAGGCAAAAAATTTTTCGCAATACTGCTGCTCGAAACGCTTAACCAGAATGGACTAGGGAAAAAATACACATACCGTTGTAATCGGGCGAGTTTCTACTTTCAAATGCAATAGGAATTTTTGGGTCAGGTCAATCCGTTCGCGAGATATGAGAGTTTGAAGCTAAGAAATGGTTGAGAGGACAACAAATTTTTCGCAAATCTGCTGCTCCAAACGCTTAACCAGAATGGCCTAGAGAAAAAATACACATACTATTGTAATCGGGCGAGTTTCTACTTTCAGACGCAACAGGAATTTTTGGGTTAGGTCAATCCGTTCGCGAGATATGGGACTTTGAAGCTAAGAAATGGTTGACAAGACAACAATTTTTTCGCAATTCTGCTGCTCCAATCGCTTAACCAGAATGGCCTAGGGGAAGAATACACGTACCGTTGTAATCGGGCGCGTTTCTACATTCAGTTACAATAGGAATTTTTGGGTTAGGTCAATCCGTCCGCGAGATATGAGAGTTTGAAGCTAAGAAATAGTTGAGAAGACAACAAATTTTTCGCAAATCTGCTGCTCCAAACGCTTAACCAGAATGGCCTAGGGATAAAATACGCATACCGTTGTAACCGGGCGAGTTTCTACTTTCGGATACAATAGGAATTTTTGGGTTAGGTCAATCCGTTCGCGAGGTATGGGAGTTTGAAGCCAAGAAATGTTTGAGAGGACAACAAATTTTTCGCAATTCTGCTGCTCCAAACTCTTAACAAGAATGGCCTAGGGAAAAAATACACATACCGTTGAAATCGGGCGCGTTTCTACATTCAGTTACAATAGGAATTTTTGGGTTCGGTCAATCTGTTCGAGAGATATGGGACTTTGAAGCTAAGAAATGGTTGACAAGACAACAAATTTTTCGCACTTCTGCTGCTCCAATCGCTTAACCAGAATGCCCTAGGGGAAAAATACACGTACCGTTGTAATCGGGGGAGTTTCTACTTTCAGACGCAGAAGGAATTTTTGGGTTTGGTCAATCCGTTCGCGAGATATGGGACTTTGAAGCTAAGAAATGGTTGAGAAGACAACAAATTTTTCGCAATTCAGCTGCTCCAAACGCTTAACCAGTATGGGCTAGGGAAAAAATACACATACCGTTGTAATCGGGCGAGTTTCTACTTTCAGACGCAACAGGAATTTTTGGGTTAGGTCAATCCGTTCGCGAGATATGAGAGTTTGAAGCTAAGAAATTGTTGAGAAGACAACAAACTTTTCGCAATTCTGCTGCTCCAAACTCTTAACAAGAATGGCCTAGGGAAAAAATACACATACCGTTGTAATCGGGCGCGTTTCTACATTCAGTTACAATAGGAATTTTTGGGGTCGGTCAATCTGTTCGCGAGATATGGGACTTTGAAGCTAAGAAATGGTTGACAAGACAACAAATTTTTCGTACTTCTGCTGCTCCAATCGCTTAACCAGAATGGCCTAGGGGAAGAATACACGTACCGTTGTAATCGGGCGAGTTTCTACTTTCAGACGCAACAGGGATTTTTGGGTTAGGTCAATCCGTTCGCAAGATATGGGAGTTTGAAGCCAAGAAATGGTTGAGAAGGCATATAATTTTTCGCAATACTGCTGCTCGAAACGCTTAACCAGAATGGACTAGGGAAAAAATACACATACCGTTGTAATCGGGCGAGTTTCTACTTTCAGACGCAACAGGAATTTTTGGGTTAGGTCAATCCGTTCGCGAGATATGGGACTTTGAAGCTAAGAAATGGTTGACAAGACAACAATTTTTTCGCAATTCTGCTGCTCCAATCGCTTAACCAGAATGGCCTAGGGGAAGAATACACGTACCGTTGTAATCGGGCGCGTTTCTACATTAAGTTACAATAGGAATTTTTGGGGTCGGTCAATCTGTTCGCGAGATATGGGACTTTGAAGCTAAGAAATGGTTGACAAGACAACAAATTTTTCGTACTTCTGCTGCTCCAAACGCTTAACCAGAATGCCCTAGCGAAAAAATACACATACCGTTGTAATCGGGCGAGTTTCTACTTTCAAATCCAATAGGAATTTTTGGGTTAGGTCAATCCGTTCGCGAGATATGAGAGTTTGAAGCTAAGAAATGGTTGAGAAGACAACAAATTTTTCGCAAATCTGCTGCTCCAAACGCTTAACCAGAATGGCCTAGGGAAAAAATACGCATACCGTTGTAATCGGGCGAGTTTCTACTTCCGGATACAATAGGAATTTTTGGGTTCGGTCAATCCGTTCGCGAGATAAGGGACTTTGAAGCTAAGAAATGGTTGACAAGACAACAAATTTTTCGCACTTCTGCTTCTCCAATCGCTTAACCAGAATGGCCTAGGGGAAAAATACACGTACCGTTGAAATCGGGCGAGTTTCTACTTTCAAATGCAATAGGAATTTTTGGGTTAGGTCAATCCGTTCGCGAGATATGGGACTTTGAAGCTAAGAAATGGTTGACAAGACAACAATTTTTTCGCAATTCTGCTGCTCCAATCGCTTAACCAGAATGGCCTAGGGGAAGAATACACGTACCGTTGTAATCGGGCGAGTTTCTACTTTCAGACGCAACAGGAATTTTTGGGTTAGGTCAATCCGTTCGCAAGATATGGGAGTTTGAAGCCAAGAAATGGTTGAGAAGGCAAAAAATTTTTCGCAATTCTGCTGCTCGAAACGCTTAACCAGAATGGACTAGGGAAAAAATACACATACCGTTGTAATCGGGCGAGTTTCTACTTTCAAATGCAATAGGAATTTTTGGGTCAGGTCAATCCGTTCGCGAGATATGAGAGTTTGAAGCTAAGAAATGGTTGAGAGGACAACAAATTTTTCGCAAATCTGCTGCTCCAAACGCTTAACCAGAATGGCCTAGAGAAAAAATACACATACTATTGTAATCGGGCGAGTTTCTACTTTCAGACGCAACAGGAATTTTTGGGTTAGGTCAATCCGTTCGCGAGATATGAGAGTTTGAAGCTATGAAATGCTTGAGAAGACAACAAATTTTTCGCAATTCTGCTGCTCCAAACGCTTAACCAGAATGGCCTAGGGAAAAAATACGCATACCGTTGTAATCGGGCGAGTTTCTACTTTCAGACGCAGAAGGAATTTTTGGGTTTGGTCAATCCGTTCGCGAGATATGGGACTTTGAAGCTAAGAAATGGTTGAGAAGACAACAAATTTTTCGCAATTCTGCTGCTCCAAACGCTTAACCAGTATGGGCTAGGGAAAAAATACACATACCGTTGTAATCGGGCGAGTTTCTACTTTCA
This sequence comes from Ptiloglossa arizonensis, assembly GCF_051014685.1. NCBI lineage: Eukaryota > Metazoa > Arthropoda > Insecta > Hymenoptera > Colletidae > Ptiloglossa > Ptiloglossa arizonensis. The sequence continues at coordinate 17,820 of NW_027478591.1, forward strand.
GACGCAACAGGAATTTTTGGGTTAGGTCAATCCGTTCGCGAGATATGAGAGTTTGAAGCTAAGAAATTGTTGAGAAGACAACAAACTTTTCGCAATTCTGCTGCTCCAAACTCTTAACAAGAATGGCCTAGGGAAAAAATACACATACCGTTGTAATCGGGCGCGTTTCTACATTCAGTTACAATAGGAATTTTTGGGGTCGGTCAATCTGTTCGCGAGATATGGGACTTTGAAGCTAAGAAATGGTTGACAAGACAACAAATTTTTCGTACTTCTGCTGCTCCAATCGCTTAACCAGAATGCCCTAGGGGAAAAATACACGTACCGTTGTAATCGGGGGAGTTTCTACTTTCAGATGCATAAGGAATTTTTGGGTTAGGTCAATCCGTTCGCCAGATATGGGAGTTTGAAGACAACAAATGGTCGAGAAGGCAAAAAATTTTTCGCAATTCTGCTGCTCCAAACGCTTAACCAGAATGCCCTAGGGAAATAATACACATAGCGTTGTAATCGGGCGAGTTTCTACTTTCAAATCCAATAGGAATTTTTGGGTTAGGTCAATCCGTCCGCGAGATATGAGAGTTTGAAGCTAAGAAATAGTTGAGAAGACAACAAATTTTTCGCAAATCTGCTGCTCCAAACGCTTAACCAGAATGGCCTAGGGATAAAATACGCATACCGTTGTAATCGGGCGAGTTTCTACTTTCGGATACAATAGGAATTTTTGGGTTTGGTCAATCCGTTCGCGAGATATGGGACTTTGAAGCTAAGAAATGGTTGAGAAGACAACAAATTTTTCGCAATTCTGCTGCTCCAAACGCTTAACCAGTATGGGCTAGGGAAAAAATACACATACCGTTGTAATCGGGCGAGTTTCTACTTTCAGACGCAACAGGAATTTTTGGGTTAGGTCAATACGTTCGCGAGATATGAGAGTTTGAAGCTAAGAAATTGTTGAGAAGACAACAAACTTTTCGCAATTCTGCTGCTCCAAACTCTTAACAAGAATGGCCTAGGGAAAAAATACACATACCGTTGTAATCGGGCGCGTTTCTACATTCAGTTACAATAGGAATTTTTGGGGTCGGTCAATCTGTTCGCGAGATATGGGACTTTGAAGCTAAGAAATGGTTGACAAGACAACAAATTTTTCGTACTTCTGCTGCTCCAATCGCTTAACCAGAATGGCCTAGGGGAAGAATACACGTACCGTTGTAATCGGGCGAGTTTCTACTTTCAGACGCAACAGGGATTTTTGGGTTAGGTCAATCCGTTCGCAAGATATGGGAGTTTGAAGCCAAGAAATGGTTGAGAAGGCAAATAATTTTTCGCAATACTGCTGCTCGAAACGCTTAACCAGAATGGACTAGGGAAAAAATACACATACCGTTGAAATCGGGCGAGTTTCTACTTTCAAATGCAATAGGAATTTTTGGGTCAGGTCAATCCGTTCGCGAGATATGAGAGTTTGAAGCTAAGAAATGGTTGAGAGGACAACAAATTTTTCGCAAATCTGCTGCTCCAAACGCTTAACCAGAATGGCCTAGAGAAAAAATAAACATACTATTGTAATCGGGCGAGTTTCTACTTTCAGACGCAACAGGAATTTTTGGGTTAGGTCAATCCGTTCGCGAGATATGGGACTTTGAAGCTAAGAAATGGTTGACAAGACAACAATTTTTTCGCAATTCTGCTGCTCCAATCGCTTAACCAGAATGGCCTAGGGGAAGAATACACGCGTACCGTTGTAATCGGGCGCGTTTCTACATTAAGTTACAATAGGAATTTTTGGGGTCGGTCAATCTGTTCGCGAGATATGGGACTTTGAAGCTAAGAAATGGTTGACAAGACAACAAATTTTTCGTACTTCTGCTGCTCCAAACGCTTAACCAGAATGCCCTAGCGAAAAAATATACATACCGTTGTAATCGGGCGAGTTTCTACTTTCAAATCCAATAGGAATTTTTGGGTTAGGTCAATCCGTTCGCGAGATATGAGAGTTTGAAGCTAAGAAATGGTTGAGAAGACAACAAATTTTTCGCAAATCTGCTGCTCCAAACGCTTAACCAGAATGGCCTAGGGAAAAAATACGCATACCGTTGTAATCGGGCGAGTTTCTACTTCCGGATACAATAGGAATTTTTGGGTTCGGTCAATCCGTTCGCGAGATAAGGGACTTTGAAGCTAAGAAATGGTTGACAAGACAACAAATTTTTCGCACTTCTGCTGCTCCAATCGCTTAACCAGAATGGCCTAGGGGAAAAATACACGTACCGTTGAAATCGGGCGAGTTTCTACTTTCAAATGCAATAGGAATTTTTGGGTTAGGTCAATCCGTTCGCGAGATATGGGACTTTGAAGCTAAGAAATGGTTGACAAGACAACAATTTTTTCGCAATTCTGCTGCTCCAATCGCTTAACCAGAATGGCCTAGGGGAAGAATACACGTACCGTTGTAATCGGGCGAGTTTCTACTTTCAGACGCAACAGGAATTTTTGGGTTAGGTCAATCCGTTCGCAAGATATGGGAGTTTGAAGCCAAGAAATGGTTGAGAAGGCAAAAAATTTTTCGCAATTCTGCTGCTCGAAACGCTTAACCAGAATGGACTAGGGAAAAAATACACATACCGTTGTAATCGGGCGAGTTTCTACTTTCAAATGCAATAGGAATTTTTGGGTCAGGTCAATCCGTTCGCGAGATATGAGAGTTTGAAGCTAAGAAATGGTTGAGAGGACAACAAATTTTTCGCAAATCTGCTGCTCCAAACGCTTAACCAGAATGGCCTAGAGAAAAAATACACATACTATTGTAATCGGGCGAGTTTCTACTTTCAGACGCAACAGGAATTTTTGGGTTAGGTCAATCCGTTCGCGAGATATGAGAGTTTGAAGCTATGAAATGCTTGAGAAGACAACAAATTTTTCGCAATTCTGCTGCTCCAAACGCTTAACCAGAATGGCCTAGGGAAAAAATACGCATACCGTTGTAATCGGGCGAGTTTCTACTTTCAGACGCAGAAGGAATTTTTGGGTTTGGTCAATCCGTTCGCGAGATATGGGACTTTGAAGCTAAGAAATGGTTGAGAAGACAACAAATTTTTCGCAATTCTGCTGCTCCAAACGCTTAACCAGTATGGGCTAGGCAAAAAATACACATACCGTTGTAATCGGGCGAGTTTCTACTTTCAGACGCAACAGGAATTTTTGGGTTAGGTCAATCCGTTCGCGAGATATGAGAGTTTGAAGCTAAGAAATTGTTGAGAAGACAACAAACTTTTCGCAATTCTGCTGCTCCAAACTCTTAACAAGAATGGCCTAGGGAAAAAATACACATACCGTTGTAATCGGGCGCGTTTCTACATTCAGTTACAATAGGAATTTTTGGGGTCGGTCAATCTGTTCGCGAGATATGGGACTTTGAAGCTAAGAAATGGTTGACAAGACAACAAATTTTTCGTACTTCTGCTGCTCCAATCGCTTAACCAGAATGCCCTAGGGGAAAAATACACGTACCGTTGTAATCGGGGGAGTTTCTACTTTCAGATGCATAAGGAATTTTTTGGTTAGGTCAATCCGTTCGCGAGATATGGGAGTTTGAAGACAACAAATGGTCGAGAAGGCAAAAAATTTTTCGCAATTCTGCTGCTCCAAACGCTTAACCAGAATGCCCCAGGGAAAAAATACACATACCGTTGTAATCGGGCGAGTTTCTACTTTCAAATCCAATAGGAATTTTTGGGTTAGGTCAATCCGTCCGCGAGATATGAGAGTTTGAAGCTAAGAAATAGTTGAGAAGACAACAAATTTTTCGCAAATCTGCTGCTCCAAACGCTTAACCAGAACGGCCTAGGGATAAAATACGCATACCGTTGTAATCGGGCGAGTTTCTACTTTCGGATACAATAGGAATTTTTGGGTTAGGTCAATCCGTTCGAGAGGTATGGGAGTTTGAACCCAAGAAATGGTTGAGAAGACAACAAATTTTTCGCAATTCTGCTGCTCCAAACTCTTAACAAGAATGGCCTAGGGAAAAAATACACATACCGTTGAAATCGGGCGCGTTTCTACATTCAGTTACAATAGGAATTTTTGGGTTCGGTCAATCTGTTCGAGAGATATGGGACTTTGAAGCTAAGAAATGGTTGACAAGACAACAAATTTTTCGCACTTCTGCTGCTCCAATCGCTTAACCAGAATGCCCTAGGGGAAAAATACACGTACCGTTGTAATCGGGGGAGTTTCTACTTTCAGACGCAGAAGGAATTTTTGGGTTTGGTCAATCCGTTCGCGAGATATGGGACTTTGAAGCTAAGAAATGGTTGAGAAGACAACAAATTTTTCGCAATTCTGCTGCTCCAAACGCTTAACCAGTATGGGCTAGGGAAATATACACATACCGTTGTAATCGGGCGAGTTTCTACTTTCAGACGCAACAGGAATTTTTGGGTTAGGTCAATCCGTTCGCGAGATATGAGAGTTTGAAGCTAAGAAATTGTTGAGAAGACAACAAATTTTTCGTACTTCTGCTGCTCCAAACGCTTAACCAGAATGCCCTAGCGAAAAAATACACATACCGTTGTAATCGGGCGAGTTTCTACTTTCAAATCCAATAGGAATTTTTGGGTTAGGTCAATCCGTTCGCGAGATATGAGAGTTTGAAGCTAAGAAATGGTTGAGAAGACAACAAATTTTTCGCACATCTGCTGCTCCAAACGCTTAACCAGAATGGCCTAGGGAAAAAATACGCATACCGTTGTAATCGGGCGAGTTTCTACTTCCGGATACAATACGAATTTTTGGGTTCGGTCAATCCGTTCGCGAGATAAGGGACTTTGAAGCTAAGAAATGGTTGACAAGACAACAAATTTTTCGCACTTCTGCTGCTCCAATCGCTTAACCAGAATGGCCTAGGGGAAAAATACACGTACCGTTGAAATCGGGCGAGTTTCTACTTTCAAATGCAATAGGAATTTTTGGGTTAGGTCAATCCGTTCGCGAGATATGAGAGTTTGAAGCTAAGAAATGGTTGAGAGGACAACAAATTTTTCGCAAATCTGCTGCTCCAAACGCTTAACCAGTATGGGCTAGGGAAAAAATACACATACCGTTGTAATCGGGCGAGTTTCTACTTTCAGACGCAACAGGAATTTTTGGGTTAGGTCAATCCGTTCGCGAGATATGAGAGTTTGAAGCTAAGAAATTGTTGAGAAGACAACAAACTTTTCGCAATTCTGCTGCTCCAATCGCTTAACCAGAATGGCCTAGGGGAAGAATACACGTACCGTTGTAATCGGGCGAGTTTCTACTTTCAGACGCAACAGGAATTTTTGGGTTAGGTCAATCCGTTCGCGAGATATGAGAGTTTGAAGCTATGAAATGCTTGAGAAGACAACAAATTTTTCGCAATTCTGCTGCTCCAAACGCTTAACCAGAATGGCCTAGGGAAAAAATACGCATACCGTTGTAATCGGGCGAGTTTCTACTTTCAGACGCAGAAGGAATTTTTGGGTTTGGTCAATCCGTTCGCGAGATATGGGACTTTGAAGCTAAGAAATGGTTGAGAAGACAACAAATTTTTCGCAATTCTGCTGCTCCAAACTCTTAACAAGAATGGCCTAGGGAAAAAATACACATACCGTTGTAATCGGGCGCGTTTCTACATTCAGTTACAATAGGAATTTTTGGGGTCGGTCAATCTGTTCGCGAGATATGGGACTTTGAAACTAAGAAATGGTTGACAAGACAACAAATTTTTCGTACTTCTGCTGCTCCAATCGCTTAACCAGAATGCCCTAGGGGAAAAATACACGTACCGTTGTAATCGGGGGAGTTTCTACTTTCAGATGCATAAGGAATTTTTGGGTTAGGTCAATCCGTTCGCGAGATATGGGAGTTTGAAGACAACAAATGGTCGAGAAGGCAAAAAATTTTTCGCAATTCTGCTGCTCCAAACGCTTAACCAGAATGCCCTAGGGAAAAAATACACATACCGTTGTAATCGGGCGAGTTTCTACTTTCAAATCCAATAGGAATTTTTGGGTTAGGTCAATCCGTCCGCGAGATATGAGAGTTTGAAGCTAAGAAATAGTTGAGAAGACAACAAATTTTTCGCAAATCTGCTGCTCCAAACGCTTAACCAGAATGGCCTAGGGATAAAATACGCATACCGTTGTAATCGGGCGAGTTTCTACTTTCGGATACAATAGGAATTTTTGGGTTAGGTCAATCCGTTCGCGAGGTATGGGAGTTTGAAGCCAAGAAATGGTTGAGAAGACAACAAATTTTTCGCAATTCTGCTGCTCCAAACTCTTAACAAGAATGGCCTAGGGAAAAAATACACATACCGTTGAAATCGGGCGCGTTTCTACATTCAGTTACAATAGGAATTTTTGGGTTCGGTCAATCTGTTCGAGAGATATGGGACTTTGAAGCTAAGAAATGGTTGACAAGACAACAAATTTTTCGCAGTTCTGCTGCTCCAATCGCTTAACCAGAATGCCCTAGGGGAAAAATACACGTACCGTTGTAATCGGGGGAGTTTCTACTTTCAGACGCAGAAGGAATTTTTGGGTTTGGTCAATCCGTTCGCGAGATATGGGACTTTGAAGCTAAGAAATGGTTGAGAAGACAACACATTTTTGGCAATTCTGCTGCTCCAAACGCTTAACCAGTATGGGCTAGGGAAAAAATACACATACCGTTGTAATCGGGCGAGTTTCTACTTTCAGACGCAACAGGAATTTTTGGGTTAGGTCAATCCGTTCGCGAGATATGAGAGTTTGAAGCTAAGAATTTGTTGAGAAGACAACAAACTTTTCGCAATTCTGCTGCTCCAAACTCTTAACAAGAATGGCCTAGGGAAAAAATACACATACCGTTGTAATCGGGCGCGTTTCTACATTCAGTTACAATAGGAATTTTTGGGGTCGGTCAATCTGTTCGCGAGATATGGGACTTTGAAGCTAAGAAATGGTTGACAAGACAACAAATTTTTCGTACTTCTGCTGCTCCAATCGCTTAACCAGAATGGCCTAGGGGAAGAATACACGTACCGTTGTAATCGGGCGAGTTTCTACTTTCAGACGCAACAGGAATTTTTGGGTTAGGTCAATCCGTTCGCAAGATATGGGAGTTTGAAGCCAAGAAATGGTTGAGAAGGCAAAAAATTTTTCGCAATACTGCTGCTCGAAACGCTTAACCAGAATGGACTAGGGAAAAAATACACATACCGTTGTAATCGGGCGAGTTTCTACTTTCAAATGCAATAGGAATTTTTGGGTCAGGTCAATCCATTCGCGAGATATGAGAGTTTGAAGCTAAGAAATGGTTGACAAGACAACAAATTTTTCGTACTTCTGCTGCTCCAATCGCTTAACCAGAATGGCCTAGGGGAAGAATACACGTACCGTTGTAATCGGGCGAGTTTCTACTTTCAGACGCAACAGGAATTTTTGGGTTAGGTCAATCCGTTCGCAAGATATGGGAGTTTGAAGCCAAGAAATGGTTGGGAAGGCAAAAAATTTTTCGCAATACTGCTGCTCGAAACGCTTAACCAGAATGGACTAGGGAAAAAATACACATACCGTTGTAATCGGGCGAGTTTCTACTTTCAAATGCAATAGGAATTTTTGGGTCAGGTCAATCCGTTCGCGAGATATGAGAGTTTGAAGCTAAGAACTGGTTGACAAGACAACAAATTTTTCGTACTTCTGCTGCTCCAATCGCTTAACCAGAATGGCCTAGGGGAAGAATACACGTACCGTTGTAATCGGGCGAGTTTCTACTTTCAGACGCAACAGGAATTTTTGGGTTAGGTCAATCCGTTCGCAAGATATGGGAGTTTGAAGCCAAGAAATGGTTGAGAAGGCAAAAAATTTTTCGCAATACTGCTGCTCGAAACGCTTAACCAGAATGGACTAGGGAAAAAATACACATACCGTTGTAATCGGGCGAGTTTCTACTTTCAAATGCAATAGGAATTTTTGGGTCAGGTCAATCCGTTCGCGAGATATGAGAGTTTGAAGCTAAGAAATGGTTGAGAGGACAACAAATTTTTCGCAAATCTGCTGCTCCAAACGCTTAACCAGAATGGCCTAGGGAAAAAATACGCATACCGTTGTAATCGGGGGAGTTTCTACTTTCAGACGCAGAAGGAATTTTTGGGTTTGGTCAATCCGTTCGCGAGATATGGGACTTTGAAGCTAAGAAATGGTTGAGAAGACAACAAATTTTTCGCAATTCTGCTGCTCCAAACTCTTAACAAGAATGGCCTAGGGAAAAAATACACATACCGTTGTAATCGGGCGCGTTTTTACATTCAGTTACAATAGGAATTTTTGGGGTCGGTCAATCTGTTCGCGAGATATGGGACTTTGAAGCTAAGAAATGGTTGACAAGACAACAAATTTTTCGTACTTCTGCTGCTCCAATCGCTTAACCTGAATGCCCTAGGGGAAAAATACACGTACCGTTGTAATCGGGGGAGTTTCTACTTTCAGATGCATAAGGAATTTTTGGGTTAGGTCAATCCGTTCGCGAGATATGGGAGTTTGAACACAACAAATGGTCGAGAAGGCAAAAAATTTTTCGCAATTCTGCTGCTCCAAACGCTTAACCAGAATGCCCTAGGGAAAAAATACACATACCGTTGTAATCGGGCGAGTTTCTACTTTCAAATCCAATAGGAATTTTTGGGTTAGGTCAATCCGTCCTCGAGATATGAGAGTTTGAAGCTAAGAAATGGTTGAGAAGACAACAAATTTTTCGCAATCTGCTGCTCCAAACGCTTAACCAGAATGGCCTAGGGAAAAAATACGCCTACCGTTGTAATCGGGCGAGTTTCTACTTTCGGATACAATAGGAATTTTTGGGTTAGGTCAATCCGTTCGCGAGATATGAGAGTTTGAAGCTAAGAAATGGTTGAGAAGACAACAAATTTTTCGCAAATCTGCTGCTCCAAACGCTTAACCAGAATGGCCTAGGGAAAAAATACGCATACCGTTGTAATCGGGCGAGTTTCTACTTCCGGATACAATAGGAATTTTTGGGTTCGGTCAATCCGTTCGCGAGATAAGGGACTTTGAAGCTAAGAAATGGTTGACAAGACAACAAATTTTTCGCACTTCTGCTGCTCCAATCGCTTAACCAGAATGGCCTAGGGGAAAAATACACGTACCGTTGAAATCGGGCGAGTTTCTACTTTCAAATGCAATAGGAATTTTTGGGTTAGGTCAATCCGTTCGCGAGATATGAGAGTTTGAAGCTAAGAAATGGTTGAGAGGACAACAAATTTTTCGCAAATCTGCTGCTCCAAACGCTTAACCAGTATGGGCTAGGGAAAAAATACACATACCGTTGTAATCGGGCGAGTTTCTACTTTCAGACGCAACAGGAATTTTTGGGTTAGGTCAATCCGTTCGCGAGATATGAGAGTTTGAAGCTAAGAAATTGTTGAGAAGACAACAAACTTTTCGCAATTCTGCTGCTCCAATCGCTTAACCAGAATGGCCTAGGGGAAGAATACATGTACCGTTGTAATCGGGCGAGTTTCTACTTTCAGACGCAACAGGAATTTTTGGGTTAGGTCAATCCGTTCGCAAGATATGGGAGTTTGAAGCCAAGAAATGGTTGAGAAGGCAAAAAATTTTTCGCAATACTGCTGCTCGAAACGCTTAACCAGAATGGACTAGGGAAAAAATACACATACCGTTGTAATCGGGCGAGTTTCTACTTTCAAATGCAATAGGAATTTTTGGGTCAGGTCAATCCGTTCGCGAGATATGAGAGTTTGAAGCTAAGAAATGGTTGAGAGGACAACAAATTTTTCGCAAATCTGCTGCTCCAAACGCTTAACCAGAATGGCCTAGAGAAAAAATACACATACTATTGTAATCGGGCGAGTTTCTACTTTCAGACGCAACAGGAATTTTTGGGTTAGGTCAATCCGTTCGCGAGATATGAGAGTTTGAAGCTATGAAATGCTTGAGAAGACAACAAATTTTTCGCAATTCTGCTGCTCCAATCGCTTAACCAGAATGGCCTAAGGGAAAAATACACGTACCGTTGAAATCGGGCGAGTTTCTACTTTCAAATGCAATAGGAATTTTTGGGTTAGGTCAATCCGTTCGCGAGATATGAGAGTTTGAAGCTAAGAAATGGTTGAGAGGACAACAAATTTTTCGCAAATCTGCTGCTCCAAACGCTTAACCAGTATGGGCTAGGGAAAAAATACACATACCGTTGTAATCGGGCGAGTTTCTACTTTCAGACGCAACAGGAATTTTTGGGTTAGGTCAATCCGTTCGCGAGATATGAGAGTTTGAAGCTAAGAAATTGTTGAGAAGACAACAAACTTTTCGCAATTCTGCTGCTCCAATCGCTTAACCAGAATGGCCTAGGGGAAGAATACACGTACCGTTGTAATCGGGCGAGTTTCTACTTTCAGACGCAACAGGAGTTTTTGGGTTAGGTCAATCCGTTCGCAAGATATGGGAGTTTGAAGCCAAGAAATGGTTGAGATGGCAAAAAATTTTTCGCAATACTGCTGCTCGAAACGCTTAACCAGAATGGACTAGGGAAAAAATACACATACCGTTGTAATCGGGCGAGTTTCTACTTTCAAATGCAATAGGAATTTTTGGGTCAGGTCAATCCGTTCGCGAGATATGAGAGTTTGAAGCTAAGAAATGGTTGAGAGGACAACAAATTTTTCGCAAATCTGCTGCTCCAAACGCTTAACCAGAATGGCCTAGAGAAAAAATACACATACTATTGTAATCGGGCGAGTTTCTACTTTCAGACGCAACAGGAATTTTTGGGTTAGGTCAATCCGTTCGCGAGATATGAGAGTTTGAAGCTATGAAATGCTTGAGAAGACAACAAATTTTTCGCAATTCTGCTGCTCCAAACGCTTAACCAGAATGGCCTAGGGAAAAAATACGCATACCGTTGTAATCGGTGGAGTTTCTACTTTCAGACGCAGAAGGAATTTTTGGGTTTGGTCAATCCGTTCGCGAGATATGGGACTTTGAAGCTAAGAAATGGTTGAGAAGACAACAAATTTTTCGCAATTCTGCTGCTCCAAACGCTTAACCAGAATGGCCTAGGGAAAAAATACACATACCGTTGTAATCGGGCGAGTTTCTACTTTCAGACGCAGAAGGAATTTTTGGGTTTGGTCAATCCGTTCGCGAGATATGGGACTTTGAAGCTAAGAAATGGTTGAGAAGACAACAAATTTTTCGCAATTCTGCTGCTCCAAACTCTTAACAAGAATGGCCTAGGGAAAAAATACACATACCGTTGTAATCGGGCGAGTTTCTACTTTCAGACGCAACAGGAATTTTTGGGTTAGGTCAATCCGTTCGCGAGATATGGGAGTTTGAAGCCAAGAAATGGTTGACAAGACAACAAATTTTTCGCACTTCTGCTGCTCCAATCGCTTAACCAGAATGCCCTAGGGGAAAAATACACGTACCCTTGTAATCTGGCGAGTTTCTACTTTCAAATGCAATAGGAATTTTTGGGTTAGGACAATCCGTTCGCGAGATATGAGAGTTTGAAGCTAAGAAATGGTTGAGAAGACAACAAATTTTTCGCAATTCTGCTGCTCCAAACTCTTAACAAGAATGGCCTAGGGAAAAAATACACATACCGTTGTAATCGGGCGCGTTTCTATATTCAGTTACAATAGGAATTTTTGGGGTCGGTCAATCTGTTCGCGAGATATGGGACTTTGAAGCTAAGAAATGGTTGACAAGACAACAAATTTTTCGTACTTCTGCTGCTCCAATCGCTTAACCAGAATGCCCTAGGGGAAAAATACACGTACCGTTGTAATCGGGGGAGTTTCTACTTTCAGATGCATAAGGAATTTTTGGGTTAGGTCAATCCGTTCGCGAGATATGGGAGTTTGAACACAACAAATGGTCGAGAAGGCAAAAAATTTTTCGCAATTCTGCTGCTCCAAACGCTTAACCAGAATGCCCTAGGGAAAAAATACACATACCGTTGTAATCGGGCGAGTTTCTACTTTCAAATCCAATAGGAATTTTTGGGTTAGGTCAATCCGTCCTCGAGATATGAGAGTTTGAAGCTAAGAAATGGTTGAGAAGACAACAAATTTTTCGCAATCTGCTGCTCCAAACGCTTAACCAGAATGGCCTAGGGAAAAAATACGCCTACCGTTGTAATCGGGCGAGTTTCTACTTTCGGATACAATAGGAATTTTTGGGTTAGGTCAATCCGTTCGCGAGATATGGGAGTTTGAATCCAAGAAATGGTTGAGAAGACAACAAATTTTTCGCAATTCTGCTGCTCCAAACTCTTAACAAGAATGGCCTAGGGAAAAAATACACATACCGTTGAAATCGGGCGCGTTTCTACATTCAGTTACAATAGGAATTTTTGGGTTCGGTCAATCTGTTCGCGAGATATGGGACTTTGAAGCTAAGAAATGGTTGACAAGACAACAAATTTTTCGCACTTCTGCTGCTCCAATCGCTTAACCAGAATGCCCTAGGGGAAAAATACACATACCGTTGTAATCGGGCGAGTATCTACTTTCAAATGCAATAGGAATTTTTGGGTTAGGTCAATCCGTTCGCGAGATATGAGAGTTTGAAGCTAAGAAATGGTTGAGAAGACAACAAATTTTTCGCAAATCTGCTGCTCCAAACGCTTAACCAGAATGGCCTAGGGAAAAAATACGCATACCGTTGTAATCGGGCCAGTTTCTACTTTCAGATACAATAGGAATTTTTGGGTTCGGCCAATCCGTTCCCGAGATATGGGACTTTAAGCTAAGAAATGGTTGACAAGACAACAAATTTTTCGCAATTCTGCTGCTCCAATCGCTTAACCAGAATGGCCTAGGGTAACAATACACATACCGTTGTAATCGGGAGAGTTTCTACTTTCAGACGCAATAGGAATTTTTCGGTTAAGTCAATCCGTTCGCGAGATATGGGAGTTTGAAGCTAAGAAATGGTTTAGAAGACAACAAATTTTTCGCACTTCAGCTGCTCCAATCGCTTAACCAGAATGGCCTAGGGGAAAAATATACGTACCGTTGTAATCGGGCGAGTTTCTACTTTCAAATGCAATAGGAATTTTTGGGTTAGGACAATCCGTTCGCGAGAAATGGGAGTTTGAAGCTAAGAAATGGTTGAGAAGGCAACAAATTTTTCGCACTTCTGCTGCTCCAAACGCTTAACCAGAATGGCCTAGGGAAAAAATACACATACCGTTGTAATCGGGCGAGTTTCTTCTTTCAGGCGCAACAGGAATTTTTGGGTTAGGACAATCCGTTCGCGAGATATGGGTGTTTGAAGCCAAGAAATGGTTGAGAAGGCAAAACATTTTTCGCAATTCTGCTGCTCCAAACGCTTAACCAGTATGCCCTAGGGAAAACATACACATACCGTTGTAATCGGGCGAGTTTCTACTTTCAAATCCAATAGGAATTTTTGGGTTAGGTCAATCCGTTCGCAAGATATGGGAGTTTGAAGCCAAGAAATGGTTGAGATGGCAAAAAATTTTTCGCAATACTGCTGCTCGAAACGCTTAACCAGAATGGACTAGGGAAAAAATACACATACCGTTGCAATCGGGCGAGTTTCTACTTTCAAATGCAATAGGAATTTTTGGGTCAGGTCAATCCGTTCGCGAGATATGAGAGTTTGAAGCTAAGAAATGGTTGAGAGGACAACAAATTTTTCGCAAATCTGCTGCTCCAAACGCTTAACCAGAATGGCCTAGAGAAAAAATACACATACTATTGTAATCGGGCGAGTTTCTACTTTCAGACGCAACAGGAATTTTTGGGTTAGGTCAATCCGTTCGCGAGATATGAGAGTTTGAAGCTATGAAATGCTTGAGAAGACAACAAATTTTTCGCAATTCTGCTGCTCCAAACGCTTAACCAGAATGGCCTAGGGAAAAAATACGCATACCGTTGTAATCGGGGGAGTTTCTACTTTCAGACGCAGAAGGAATTTTTGGGTTTGGTCAATCCGTTCGCGAGATATGGGACTTTGAAGCTAAGAAATGGTTGAGAAGACAACAAATTTTTCGCAATTCTGCTGCTCCAAACGCTTAACCAGAATGGCCTAGGGAAAAAATACACATACCGTTGTAATCGGGCGAGTTTCTACTTTCAGACGCAGAAGGAATTTTTGGATTTGGTCAATCCGTTCGCGAGATATGGGACTTTGAAGCTAAGAAATGGTTGAGAAGACAACAAATTTTTCGCAATTCTGCTGCTCCAAACTCTTAACAAGAATGGCCTAGGGAAAAAATACACATACCGTTGTAATCGGGCGAGTTTCTACTTTCAGACGCAACAGGAATTTTTGGGTTAGGTCAATCCGTTCGCGAGATATGGGACTTTGAAGCCAAGAAATGGTTGACAAGACAACAAATTTTTCGCACTTCTGCTGCTCCAATCGCTTAACCAGAATGCCCTAGGGGAAAAATACACGTACCCTTGTAATCTGGCGAGTTTCTACTTTCAAATGCAATAGGAATTTTTGGGTTAGGACAATCCGTTCGCGAGATATGAGAGTTTGAAGCTAAGAAATGGTTGAGAAGACAACAAATTTTTCGCAATTCTGCTGCTCCAAACTCTTAACAAGAATGGCCTAGGGAAAAAATACACATACCGTTGTAATCGGGCGCGTTTCTATATTCAGTTACAATAGGAATTTTTGGCGTCGGTCAATCTGTTCGCGAGATATGGGACTTTGAAGCTAAGAAATGGTTGACAAGACAACAAATTTTTCGTACTTCTGCTGCTCCAATCGCTTAACCAGTATGCCCTAGGGGAAAAATACACGTACCGTTGTAATCGGGGGAGTTTCTACTTTCAGATGCATAAGGAATTTTTGGGTTAGGTCAATCCGTTCGCGAGATATGGGAGTTTGAACACAACAAATGGTCGAGAAGGCAAAAAATTTTTCGCAATTCTGCTGCTCCAAACGCTTAACCAGAATGCCCTAGGGAAAAAATACACATACCGTTGTAATCGGGCGAGTTTCTACTTTCAAATCCAATAGGAATTTTTGGGTTAGGTCAATCCGTCCTCGAGATATGAGAGTTTGAAGCTAAGAAATGGTTGAGAAGACAACAAATTTTTCGCAATCTGCTGCTCCAAACGCTTAACCAGAATGGCCTAGGGAAAAAATACGCCTACCGTTGTAATCGGGCGAGTTTCTACTTTCGGATACAATAGGAATTTTTGGGTTAGGTCAATCCGTTCGCGAGATATGGGAGTTTGAATCCAAGAAATGGTTGAGAAGACAACAAATTTTTCGCAATTCTGCTGCTCCAAACTCTTAACAAGAATGGCCTAGGGAAAAAATACACATACCGTTGAAATCGGGCGCGTTTCTACATTCAGTTACAATAGGAATTTTTGGGTTCGGTCAATCTGTTCGCGAGATATGGGACTTTGAAGCTAAGAAATGGTTGACAAGACAACAAATTTTTCGCACTTCTGCTGCTCCAATCGCTTAACCAGAATGCCCTAGGGGAAAAATACACATACCGTTGTAATCGGGCGAGTATCTACTTTCAAATGCAATAGGAATTTTTGGGTTAGGTCAATCCGTTCGCGAGATATGAGAGTTTGAAGCTAAGAAATGGTTGAGAAGACAACAAATTTTTCGCAAATCTGCTGCTCCAAACGCTTAACCAGAATGGCCTAGGGAAAAAATACGCATACCGTTGTAATCGGGCCAGTTTCTACTTTCAGATACAATAGGAATTTTTGGGTTCGGCCAATCCGTTCCCGAGATATGGGACTTTAAGCTAAGAAATGGTTGACAAGACAACAAATTTTTCGCAATTCTGCTGCTCCAATCGCTTAACCAGAATGGCCTAGGGTAACAATACACATACCGTTGTAATCGGGAGAGTTTCTACTTTCAGACGCAATAGGAATTTTTCGGTTAAGTCAATCCGTTCGCGAGATATGGGAGTTTGAAGCTAAGAAATGGTTTAGAAGACAACAAATTTTTCGCACTTCAGCTGCTCCAATCGCTTAACCAGAATGGCCTAGGGGAAAAATATACGTACCGTTGTAATCGGGCGAGTTTCTACTTTCAAATGCAATAGGAATTTTTGGGTTAGGACAATCCGTTCGCGAGAAATGGGAGTTTGAAGCTAAGAAATGGTTGAGAAGGCAACAAATTTTTCGCACTTCTGCTGCTCCAAACGCTTAACCAGAATGGCCTAGGGAAAAAATACACATACCGTTGTAATCGGGCGAGTTTCTTCTTTCAGGCGCAACAGGAATTTTTGAGTTAGGACAATCCGTTCGCGAGATATGGGAGTTTGAAGCCAAGAAATGGTTGAGAAGGCAAAACATTTTTCGCAATTCTGCTGCTCCAAACGCTTAACCAGTATGCCCTAGGGAAAACATACACATGCCGTTGTAATCGGGCGAGTTTCTACTTTCAGACGCAACAGGAATTTTTGGGTTAGGTCAATCCGTTCGCGAGATATGGGAGTTTGAAGCCAAGAAATGGTTGACAAGACAACAAATTTTTCGCACTTCTGCTGCTCCAATCGCTTAACCAGAATGCCCTAGGGGAAAAATACACGTACCCTTGTAATCTGGCGAGTTTCTACTTTCAAATGCAATAGGAATTTTTGGGTTAGGACAATCCGTTCGCGAGATATGAGAGTTTGAAGCTAAGAAATGGTTGAGAAGACAACAAATTTTTCGCAATTCTGCTGCTCCAAACTCTTAACAAGAATGGCCTAGGGAAGAAATACACATACCGTTGTAATCGGGCGCGTTTCTATATTCAGTTACAATAGGAATTTTTGGGGTCGGTCAATCTGTTCGCGAGATATGGGACTTTGAAGCTAAGAAATGGTTGACAAGACAACAAATTTTTCGTACTTCTGCTGCTCCAATCGCTTAACCAGAATGCCCTAGGGGAAAAATACACGTACCGTTGTAATCGGGGGAGTTTCTACTTTCAGATGCATAAGGAATT
This sequence comes from Ptiloglossa arizonensis, assembly GCF_051014685.1. Taxonomy (NCBI): domain Eukaryota; kingdom Metazoa; phylum Arthropoda; class Insecta; order Hymenoptera; family Colletidae; genus Ptiloglossa; species Ptiloglossa arizonensis. Next base: position 34,823 of record NW_027478591.1, read on the forward strand.
TTTGGGTTAGGTCAATCCGTTCGCGAGATATGGGAGTTTGAACACAACAAATGGTCGAGAAGGCAAAAAATTTTTCGCAATTCTGCTGCTCCAAACGCTTAACCAGAATGCCCTAGGGAAAAAATACACATACCGTTGTAATCGGGCGAGTTTCTACTTTCAAATCCAATAGGAATTTTTGGGTTAGGTCAATCCGTCCTCGAGATATGAGAGTTTGAAGCTAAGAAATGGTTGAGAAGACAACAAATTTTTCGCAATCTGCTGCTCCAAACGCTTAACCAGAATGGCCTAGGGAAAAAATACGCCTACCGTTGTAATCGGGCGAGTTTCTACTTTCGGATACAATAGGAATTTTTGGGTTAGGTCAATCCGTTCGCGAGATATGGGAGTTTGAATCCAAGAAATGGTTGAGAAGACAACAAATTTTTCGCAATTCTGCTGCTCCAAACTCTTAACAAGAATGGCCTAGGGAAAAAATACACATACCGTTGAAATCGGGCGCGTTTCTACATTCAGTTACAATAGGAATTTTTGGGTTCGGTCAATCTGTTCGCGAGATATGGGACTTTGAAGCTAAGAAATGGTTGACAAGACAACAAATTTTTCGCACTTCTGCTGCTCCAATCGCTTAACCAGAATGCCCTAGGGGAAAAATACACATACCGTTGTAATCGGGCGAGTATCTACTTTCAAATGCAATAGGAATTTTTGGGTTAGGTCAATCCGTTCGCGAGATATGAGAGTTTGAAGCTAAGAAATGGTTGAGAAGACAACAAATTTTTCGCAAATCTGCTGCTCCAAACGCTTAACCAGAATGGCCTAGGGAAAAAATACGCATACCGTTGTAATCGGGCCAGTTTCTACTTTCAGATACAATAGGAATTTTTGGGTTCGGCCAATCCGTTCCCGAGATATGGGACTTTAAGCTAAGAAATGGTTGACAAGACAACAAATTTTTCGCAATTCTGCTGCTCCAATCGCTTAACCAGAATGGCCTAGGGTAACAATACACATACCGTTGTAATCGGGAGAGTTTCTACTTTCAGACGCAATAGGAATTTTTCGGTTAAGTCAATCCGTTCGCGAGATATGGGAGTTTGAAGCTAAGAAATGGTTTAGAAGACAACAAATTTTTCGCACTTCAGCTGCTCCAATCGCTTAACCAGAATGGCCTAGGGAAAAAATACGCCTACCGTTGTAATCGGGCGAGTTTCTACTTTCGGATACAATAGGAATTTTTGGGTTAGGTCAATCCGTTCGCGAGATATGGGAGTTTGAATCCAAGAAATGGTTGAGAAGACAACAAATTTTTCGCAATTCTGCTGCTCCAAACTCTTAACAAGAATGGCCTAGGGAAAAAATACACATACCGTTGAAATCGGGCGCGTTTCTACATTCAGTTACAATAGGAATTTTTGGGTTCGGTCAATCTGTTCGCGAGATATGGGACTTTGAAGCTAAGAAATGGTTGACAAGACAACAAATTTTTCGCACTTCTGCTGCTCCAATCGCTTAACCAGAATGCCCTAGGGGAAAAATACACATACCGTTGTAATCGGGCGAGTATCTACTTTCAAATGCAATAGGAATTTTTGGGTTAGGTCAATCCGTTCGCGAGATATGAGAGTTTGAAGCTAAGAAATGGTTGAGAAGACAACAAATTTTTCGCAAATCTGCTGCTCCAAACGCTTAACCAGAATGGCCTAGGGAAAAAATACGCATACCGTTGTAATCGGGCCAGTTTCTACTTTCAGATACAATAGGAATTTTTGGGTTCGGCCAATCCGTTCCCGAGATATGGGACTTTAAGCTAAGAAATGGTTGACAAGACAACAAATTTTTCGCAATTCTGCTGCTCCAATCGCTTAACCAGAATGGCCTAGGGTAACAATACACATACCGTTGTAATCGGGAGAGTTTCTACTTTCAGACGCAATAGGAATTTTTCGGTTAAGTCAATCCGTTCGCGAGATATGGGAGTTTGAAGCTAAGAAATGGTTTAGAAGACAACAAATTTTTCGCACTTCAGCTGCTCCAATCGCTTAACCAGAATGGCCTAGGGGAAAAATATACGTACCGTTGTAATCGGGCGAGTTTCTACTTTCAAATGCAATAGGAATTTTTGGGTTAGGTCAATCCGTTCGCGAGATATGAGAGTTTGAAGCTAAGAAATGGTTGAGGAGACAACAAATTTTTCGCAAATCTGCTGCTCCAAACGCTTAACCAGAATGGCCTAGGGAAAAAATACGCATACCGTTGTAATCGGGCGAGTTTCTACTTTCAGATACAATAGGAATTTTTGGGTTCGGTCAATCCGTTCCCGAGATATGGGACTTTAAGCTAAGAAATGGTTGACAAGACAACAAATTTTTCGCACTTCTGCTGCTCCAATCGCTTAACCAGAATGGCCTAGGGGAAAAATACACATACCGTTGTAATCGGGAGAGTTTCTACTTTCAGACGCAATAGGAATTTTTCGGTTAAGTCAATCCGTTCGCGAGATATGGGAGTTTGAAGCTAAGAAATGGTTTAGAAGACAACAAATTTTTCGCACTTCAGCTGCTCCAATCGCTTAACCAGAATGGCCTAGGGGAAAAATATACGTACCGTTGTAATCGGGCGAGTTTCTACTTTCAAATGCAATAGGAATTTTTGGGTTAGGACAATCCGTTCGCGAGATATTGGAGTTTGAAGCTAAGAAATGGTTGAGAAGGCAAAAAATTTTTCGCAATTCTGCTGCTCCAAACGCTTAACCAGAATGCCCTAGGGAGAAAATACACATACCGTTGTAATCGGTCGAGTTTCTACTTTCAAATGCAATAGGAATTTTTGGGTTAGGTCAATCCGTTCGCGAGATATGAGAGTTTGAAGCTAAGAAATGGTTGAGGAGACAACAAATTTTTCGCAAATCTGCTGCTCCAAACGGTTAACCAGAATGCCCTAGGGAAAAAATACACATACCGTTGTAATCGGGCGAGATTATACTTTCAAATCCAATAGGAATTTTTGGGTTATGTCAATCCGTCCGCGAGATATGAGAGTTTGAAGCTAAGAAATGGTTGAGAAGACAACAAATTTTTCGCAAATCTGCTGCTCCAAACGCTTAACCAGAATGGCCTAGGGAAAAAATACGCATACCGTTGTAATCGGGCGCGTTTCTACATTCAGTTAAAATAGGAATTTTTGGGTTCGGTCAATCTGTTCGCGAGATATGGGACTTTGAAGCTAAGAAATGGTTGACAAGACAACAAATTTTTCGCACTTCTGCTGCTCCAATCGCTTAACCAGAATGCCCTAGGGGAAAAATACACGTACCGTTGTAATCGGGGGAGTTTCTACTTTCAGATGCATAAGGAATTTTTGGGTTAGGTCAATCCGTTCGCGAGATATGGGAGTTTGAAGACAACAAATGGTTGAGAAGGCAAAAAATTTTTCGCAATACTGCTGCTCGAAACGCTTAACCAGAGTGGCCTAGGGAAAAAATACACATACCGTTGTAATCGGGCGAGTTTCTACTTTCAAATGCGATAGGAATTTTTGGGTCAGGTCAATCCGTTCGCGAGATATGAGGGTTTGAAGCTAAGAAATGGTTGAGAGGACAAGAAATTTTTCGCAAATCTGCTGCTCCAAACGCTTAACCAGAATGGCCTAGGGAAAAAATACACATACCGTTGTAATCGGGAGAGTTTCTACTTTCAGACGCAATAGGAATTTTTCGGTTAAGTCAATCCGTTCGCGAGATATGGGAGTTTGAAGCTAAGAAATGGTTTAGAAGACAACAAATTTTTCGCACTTCAGCTGCTCCAATCGCTTAACCAGAATGGCCTAGGGGAAAAATATACGTACCGTTGTAATCGGGCGAGTTTCTACTTTCAAATGCAATAGGAATTTTTGGGTTAGGACAATCCGTTCGCGAGATATTGGAGTTTGAAGCTAAGAAATGGTTGAGAAGGCAAAAAATTTTTCGCAATTCTGCTGCTCCAAACGCTTAACCAGAATGCCCTAGGGAGAAAATACACATACCGTTGTAATCGGTCGAGTTTCTACTTTCAAATGCAATAGGAATTTTTGGGTTAGGTCAATCCGTTCGCGAGATATGAGAGTTTGAAGCTAAGAAATGGTTGAGGAGACAACAAATTTTTCGCAAATCTGCTGCTCCAAACGCTTAACCAGAATGGCCTAGGGAAAAAATACGCATACCGTTGTAATCGGGTGAGTTTCTACTTTCAGATACAATAGGAATTTCTGGGTTCGGTCAATCCGTTCCCGAGATATGGGACTTTAAGCTAAGAAATGGTTGACAAGACAACAAATTTTTCGCACTTCTGCTTCTCCAATCGCTTAACCAGAATGGCCTAGGGGAAAAATACACATACCGTTGTAATCGGGAGAGTTTCTACTTTCAGACGCAATAGGAATTTTTCGGTTAAGTCAATCCGTTCGCGAGATATGGGAGTTTGAAGCTAAGAAATGGTTTAGAAGACAACAAATTTTTCGCACTTCAGCTGCTCCAATCGCTTAACCAGAATGGCCTAGGGGAAAAATATACGTACCGTTGTAATCGGGCGAGTTTCTACTTTCAAATGCAATAGGAATTTTTGGGTTAGGACAATCCGTTCGCGAGATATTGGAGTTTGAAGCTAAGAAATGGTTGAGAAGACAACAAATTTTTCGCACCTCTGCTGCTCCAAACGCTTAACCAGAATGGCCTAGGGAAAAAATACACATACCGTTGTAATCGGGCGAATTTCTACTTTCAGACGCAACAGGAATTTTTGGGTTAGGTCAATCCGTTCGCGAGATATGGGACTTTGAATCTAAGAAATGGTCGAGAAGACAACAAATTTTTCGCAAATCTGCTGCTCCAAACGCTTAAGCAGAATGCCCTAGGGAAAAAATACACATACCGTTGTAATCGGGCGAGATTATACTTTCAAATCCAATAGGAATTTTTGGGTTATGTCAATCCGTCCGCGAGATATGAGAGTTTGAAGCTAAGAAATGGTTGAGAAGACAACAAATTTTTCGCAAATCTGCTGCTCCAAACGCTTAACCAGAATGGCCTAGGGAAAAAATACGCATACCGTTGTAATCGGGCGCGTTTCTACATTCAGTTAAAATAGGAATTTTTGGGTTCGGTCAATCTGTTCGCGAGATATGGGACTTTGAAGCTAAGAAATGGTTGACAAGACAACAAATTTTTCGCACTTCTGCTGCTCCAATCGCTTAACCAGAATGCCCTAGGGGAAAAATACACGTACCGTTGTAATCGGGGGAGTTTCTACTTTCAGATGCATAAGGAATTTTTGGGTTAGGTCAATCCGTTCGCGAGATATGGGAGTTTGAAGACAACAAATGGTTGAGAAGGCAAAAAATTTTTCGCAATACTGCTGCTCGAAACGCTTAACCAGAGTGGCCTAGGGAAAAAATACACATACCGTTGTAATCGGGCGAGTTTCTACTTTCAAATGCGATAGGAATTTTTGGGTCAGGTCAATCCGTTCGCGAGATATGAGGGTTTGAAGCTAAGAAATGGTTGAGAGGACAAGAAATTTTTCGCAAATCTGCTGCTCCAAACGCTTAACCAGAATGGCCTAGGGAAAAAATACACATACTATTGTAATCGGGCGAGTTTCTACTTTCAGACGCAACAGGAATTTTTGGGTTAGGACAATCCGTTCGCGAGATATGGGAGTTTGAAGCCAAGAAATGGTTGAGAAGGCAAATAATTTTCGCAATTCTGCTGCTCCAAACGCTTAACCACAATGACCTAGGGAGAAAATACACATACCGTTGTAATCGGGCGAGTATCTACTTTCAAATGCAATAGGAATTTTTGGGTTAGGTCAATCCGTTCGCGAGATATGGGAGTTTGCAGCCAAGAAATGGTTGAGAAGGCAAAAAATTTTTCGCAAATCTGCTGCTCCAAACGCTTAACCAGAATGGCCTAGGGAAAAAATACGCATACCGTTGTAATCGGGCCAGTTTCTACTTTCAGATACAATAGGAATTTTTGGGTTCGGTCAATCCGTTCGCGAGATATGGGAGTTTGAAGCTAAGAAATGGTTTAGAAGACAACAAATTTTTCGCACTTCAGCTGCTCCAATCGCTTAACCAGAATGGCCTAGGGGAAAAATATACGTACCGTTGTAATCGGGCGAGTTTCTACTTTCAAATGCAATAGGAATTTTTGGGTTAGGACAATCCGTTCGCGAGATATGGGAGTTTGAATCTAAGAAATGGTTGAGACGACAACAAATTTTTCGCACTTCTGCTGCTCCAAACGCTTAACCAGAATGGCCTAGGGAAAAAATACACATACCGTTGTAATCGGGCGAGTTTCTACTTTCAGGCGCAACAGGAATTTTTGGGTTAGGACAATCCGTTCGCGAGATATGGGAGTTTGCAGCCAAGAAATGGTTGAGAAGGCAAAAAATTTTTCGCAAATCTGCTGCTCCAAACGCTTAACCAGAATGGCCTAGGGAAAAAATACACATACTATTGTAATCGGGCGAGTTTCTACTTTCAGACGCAACAGGAATTTTTGGGTTAGGACAATCCGTTCGCGAGATATGGGAGTTTGAAGCTAAGAAATGGTTGAGAAGACAACAAATTTTTCGCAAATCTGCTGCTCCAAACGCTTAACCAGAATGGCCTAGGGAAAAAATACGCATACCGTTGTAATCGGGCGAGTTTCTACTTTCAGATACAATAGGAATTTTTGGGTTTGGTCAATCCGTTCGTGAGATGTGGGACTTTGAAGCTAAGAAATGGTTGAGAAGACAACAAATTTTTCGCAATTCTGCTACTCCAAACGCTTAACCAGAATGGCCTAGGGAAAAAATACACATACCGTTGTAATCGGGCGAGTTTCTACTTTCAGATGCAATTGGAATTTTTGGGTTAGGTCAATCCGTTCGCGAGATATGGGAGTTTGAAGCTAAGAAATGGTTGAGAAGGCAACAAATTTTTCGCAAATCTGCTGCTCCAAACGCTTAACCAGAATGGCCTAGGGGATAAATACACATACCGTTGTAATCGGGCGAGTTTCTACTTTCAGACGCAACAGGAATTTTTGGGTTAGGTCAATCCGTTCGCGAGATATGAGAGTTTGAAGCTAAGAAATGCTTGAGAAGACAACAAATTTTTCGCAATTCTGCTGCTCCAAACGCTTAACCAGAATGGCCTAGGGAAAAAATACGCATACCGATGTAATCGGGCGAGTTTCTACGTTCAGACGCAGAAGGAATTTTTGGGTTTGGTCAATCCGTTCGCGAGATATGGGACTTTGAAGCTAAGAAATGGTCGAGAAGACAACAAATTTTTCGCAAATCTGCTGCTCCAAACGCTTAACCAGAATGGCATAGGGAAAAAATACGCATACCGTTGTAATCGGGCGAGTTTCTACTTTCAGATACAATAGGAAATTTTGGGTTCGGTAAATCCGTTCGCGAGATATGGGACTTTGAAGCTAAGAAATGGTTGACAAGACAACAAATTTTTCGCAAATCTGCTGCTCCAATCGCTTAACCAGAATGCCCTAGGGGAAAAATACACGTACCGTTGTAATCTGGCGAGTTTCTACTTTCAAATGCAATAGGAATTTTTGGGTTAGGACAATCCGTTCGCGAGATATGAGAGTTTGAAGCTAAGAAATGGTTGAGAAGACAACAAATTTTTCGCACTTCTGCTGCTCCAAACGCTTAACTAGAATGGCCTAGGGAAAAAATACGCATACCGTTGTAATCGGGCGAGTTTCTACTTTCAGACGCAGAAGGAATTTTTGGGTTTGGACAATCCGTTCGCGAGATATGGGGCTTTGAAGCTAAGAAATGGATGAGAAGACAACAAATTTTTCGCAATTCTGCTGCTCCAAACGCTTAACCAGAATGGGCTAGGGAAAAAATACACATACCGTTGTAATCGGGCGAGTTTCTACTTTCAGACGCAACAGGAATTTTTGGGTTAGGTCATTCCGTTCGCGAGATATGAGAGATTGAAGCTAAGAAATGCTTGAGAAGACAACAAATTTTTCGCAATTCTGCTGCTCCAAACGCTTAACCAGAATGGCCTAGGGAAAAAATACGCATACCGTTGTAATCGGGCGAGTTTCTACGTTCAGACGCAGAAGGAATTTTTGGGTTTGGTCAATCCGTTCGCGAGATATGGGACTTTGAAGCTAAGAAATGGTCGAGAAGACAACAAATTTTTCGCAAATCTGCTGCTCCAAACGCTAAACCAGAATGGCATAGGGAAAAAATACGCATACCGTTGTAATCGGGCGAGTTTCTACTTTCAGACGCAACAGGAATTTTTGGGTTAGGACAATCCGTTCGCGAGATATGGGAGTTTGAAGCCAAGAAATGGTTGAGAAGGCAAAAAATTTTTCGCAATTCTGCTGCTCCAAACGCTTAACCAGAATGCCCTAGGGACAAAATACACATACCGTTGTAATCGGGCGAGTTTCTACTTTCAGACGCAGAAGGAATTTTTGGGTTTGGTCAATCCGTTCGCGAGATATGGGACTTTGAAGCTAAGAAATGGTCGAGAAGACAACAAATTTTTCGCAAATCTGCTGCTCCAAACGCTTAACCAGAATGGCATAGGGAAAAAATACGCATACCGTTGTAATCGGGCGAGATTCTACTTTCAGATACAATAGGAATTTTTGGGTTCGGTAAATCCGTTCGCGAGATATGGGACTTTGAAGCTAAGAAATGGTTGACAAGACAACAAATTTTTCGCAAATCTGCTGCTCCAATCGCTTAACCAGAATGCCCTAGGGGAAAAATACACGTACCGTTGTAATCTGGCGAGTTTCTACTTTCAAATGCAATAGGAATTTTTGGGTTAGGACAATCCGTTCGCGAGATATGAGAGTTTGAAGCTAAGAAATGGTTGAGAAGACAACAAATTTTTCGCAATTCTGCTGCTCCAAACGCTTAACCAGAATGGGCTAGGGAAAAAATACACATACCGTTGTAATCGGGCGAGTTTCTGTTTGCAGACGCAACAGGAATTTTTGGGTTAGGTCAATCCGTTCGCGAGATATGGGAGTTTGAAGCCAAGAAATGGTTGAGAAAGCAAAAAATTTTTCGCAATTCTGCTGCTCCAAACGCTTAACCAGAATGCCCTAGGGAAAAAATACACATACCGTTGTAATCGGGCGAGTTTCTACTTTCAGATGCAATAGGAATTTTTGGGTTAGGACAATCCCTTCACGAGATATGAGAGTTTGAAGCTAAGAAATGGTTGAGAAGACAACAAATTTTTGGAACTTCTGCTGCTCCAAACGCTTAACTACAATGGCCTAGGGAAAAAATACGCATACCGTTGTAATCGGGCGAGTTTCTACTTTCAGACGCAGAAGGAATTTTTGGGTTTGGTCAATCCGTTCGGAGATATGGGGCTTTGAAGCTAAGAAATGGATGAGAAGACAACAAATTTTTCGCAATTCTGCTGCTCCAAACGCTTAAGCAGAATGCCCTAGGGAAAAAATACGCATACCGTTGTAATCGGGCGAGTTTCTACTTTCAGTTACAATAGGAATTTTTGGGTTCGGTAAATCCGTTCGCGAGATATGGGACTTTGAAGCTAAGAAATGGTTGAGAAGACAACAAATTTTTCGCAAATCTGCTGCTCCAAACGCTTAACCAGAATGGCCTAGGGAAAAAATACGCATACCGTTGTAATCGGGCGAGTTTCTACTTTCGGATACAATAGGAATTTTTGGGTTAGGTCAATCGGTTCGCGAGATATGGGAGTTTGAAGCCAAGAAATGGTTGAGAAGACAACAAATTTTTCGCAATTCTGCTGCTCCAAACTCTTAACAAGAATGGCCTAGGGAAAAAATACACATACCGTTGTAATCGGGCGCGTTTCTACATTCAGTTACAATAGGAATTTTTGGGTTCGGTCAATCTGTTCGCGAGATATGGGACTTTAAGCTAAGAAATGGTTGACAAGACAACAAATTTTTCGCACTTCTGCTGCTCCAATCGCTTAACCAGAGTGGCCTAGGAGAACAATACACATACCGTTGTAATCGGGAGAGTTTCTACTTTCAGGCGCAATAGGAATTTTTCGGTTAAGTCAATCCGTTCGCGAGATATGGGAGTTTGAAGCTAAGAAATGGTTTAGAAGACAACAAATTTTTCGCACTTCAGCTGCTCCAATCGCTTAACCAGAATGGCCTAGGGAAAAAATACACATACCGTTGTAATCGGGCGAGTTTCTACTTTCAGATGCATAAGGAATTTTTGGGTTAGGTCAATCCGTTCGCGAGATATGGGAGTTTGAAGACAACAAATGGTTGAGAAGGCAAAAAATTTTTCGCAATACTGCTGCTCGAAACGCTTAACCAGAATGGCCTAGGGAAAAAATACACATACCGTTGTAATCGGGCGAGTTTCTACTTTCAAATGCGATAGGAATTTTTGGGTCAGGTCAATCCGTTCGCGAGATATGAGGGTTTGAAGCTAAGAAATGGTTGAGAGGACAAGAAATTTTTCGCAAATCTGCTGCTCCAAACGCTTAACCAGAGTGGCCTAGGGAAAAAATACACATACTATTGTAATCGGGCGAGTTTCTACTATCAGACGCAACAGGAATTTTTGGGTTAGGACAATCCGTTCGCGAGATATGGGAGTTTGAAGCCAAGAAATGGTTGAGAAGGCAAATAATTTTTCGCAATTCTGCTGCTCCAAACGCTTAACCACAATGACCTAGGGAGAAAATACACATACCGTTGTAATCGGGCGAGTATCTACTTTCAAATGCAATAGGAATTTTTGGGTTAGGTCAATCCGTTCGCGAGATATGAGAGTTTGAAGCTAAGGAATGGTTGAGAAGACAACAAATTTTTCGCAAATCTGCTGCTCCAAACGCTTAACCAGAATGGCCTAGGGAAAAAATACGCATACCGTTGTAATCGGGCCAGTTTCTACTTTCAGATACAATAGGAATTTTTGGGTTCGGTCAATCCGTTCCCGAGATATGGGACTTTAAGCTAAGAAATGGTTGACAAGACAACAAATTTTTCGCACTTCTGCTGCTCCAATCGCTTAACCAGAATGGCCTAGGGGAACAATACAAATACCGTTGTAATCGGGAGAGTTTCTACTTTCAAATGCAATGGGAATTTTTGGGTTAGGACAATCCGTTCGCGAGATATGGGAGTTTGAAGCTAAGAAATGGTTGAGGCGACAACAAATTTTTCGCACTTCTGCTGCTCCAAACGCTTAACCGGAATGGCCTAGGGAAAAAATACACATACCGTTGTAATCGGGCGAGTTTCTGCTTTCAGGCGCAACCGGAATTTTTGTGTTAGGACAATCCGTTCGCGAGATATGGGAGTTTGAAGCCAAGAAATGGTTGAGAAGGCAAAAAATTTTTCGCAAATCTGCTGCTCCAAACGCTTAACCAGAATGGCCTAGGGAAAAAATACACATACTATTGTAATCGGGCGAGTTTCTACTTTCAGACGCAACAGGAATTTTTGGGTTAGGACAATCCGTTCGCGAGATATGGGACTTTGAAGCTAAGAAATGGTTGACAAGACAACAAATTTTTCGCACTTCTGCTGCTCCAATCGCTTAACCAGAATGCCCTATGGGAAAAATACACGTACCGTTGTAATCGGGGGAGCTTCTACTTTCAGATGCATAAGGAATTTTTGGGTTAGGTCAATCCGTTCGCGAGATATGGGAGTTTGAAGACAACAAATGGTTGAGAAGGCAAAAAATTTTTCGCAAATCTGCTGCTCCAAACGCTTAACCAGAATGGCCTAGGGAAAAAATACACATACTATTGTAATCGGGCGAGTTTCTACTTTCAGACGCAACAGGAATTTTTGGGTTAGGACAATCCGTTCGCGAGGTATGGGAGTTTGAAGCCAAGAAATGGTTGAGAAGGCAAAAAATTTTTCGCAATTCTGCTGCTCCAAAAGCTTAACCAGAATGCCCTAGGGAGAAAATACACATACCGTTGTAATCGGTCGAGTTTCTACTTTCAAATGCAATAGGAATTTTTGGGTTAGGTCAATCCGTTCGCGAGATATGAGAGTTTGAAACTAAGAAATGGTTGAGAAGACAACAAATTTTTCGCAAATCTGCTGCTCCAAACGCTTAACCAGAATGGCCTTGGGAAAAAATACGCATACCGTTGTAATCGGGCGAGTTTCTACTTTCAGATACAATAGGAATTTTTGGGTTCGGTCAATCCGTTCCCGAGATATGGGACTTTAAGCTAAGAAATGGTTGACAAGACAACAAATTTTTCGCAATTCTGCTGCTCCAATCGCTTAACCAGAATGGCCTAGGGAAAAAATACACATACCGTTGTAATCGGGCGAGTTTCTCCTTTCAGACGCAGAAGGAATTTTTGGGTTAGGTCACTCCGTTCGTGAGATATGGGAGTTTGAAGCCAAGAAATGGTTGAGAAGGCAAAAAATTTTTCACAATTCTGCTGCTCCAAACGCTTATCCAGAATGGCCTAGGGAAAAAATACGCATACCGTTGTAATCGGGCGAGTTTCTACTTTCAGACGCAGAAGGAATTTTTGGGTTTGGTCAATCCGTTCGTGAGATATGGGACTTTGAAGCTAAGAAATGGTTGAGAAGAAAACAAATTTTTCGCAATTCTGCTACTCCAAACGCTTAACCAGAATGGCCTAGGGAAAAAATACACATACCGTTGTAATCGGGCGAGTTTCTACTTTCAGATGCAATTGGAATTTTTGGGTTAGGTCAATCCGTTCGCGAGATATGGGAGTTTGAAGCTAAGAAATGGTTGAGAAGGCAACAAATTTTTCGCAAATCTGCTGCTCCAAACGCTTAACCAGAATGGCCTAGGGAAAAAATACACATACTATTGTAATCGGGCGAGTTTCTACTTTCAGACGCAACAGGAATTTTTGGGTTAGGACAATCCGTTCGCGAGGTATGTGAGTTTGAAGCCAAGAAATGGTTGAGAAGGCAAAAAATTTTTCACAATTCTGCTGCTCCAAACGCTTATCCAGAATGGCCTAGGGAAAAAATACGCATACCGTTGTAATCGGGCGAGTTTCTACTTTCAGACGCAGCAGGAATTTTTGGGTTTGGTCAATCCGTTCGTGAGATATGGGACTTTGAAGCTAAGAAATGGTTGAGAAGACAACAAATTTTTCGCAATTCTGCTACTCCAAACGCTTAACCAGAATGGCCTAGGGAAAAAATACACATACCGTTGTAATCGGGCGAGTTTCTACTTTCAGATGCAATTGGAATTTTTGGGTTAGGTCAAACCGTTCGCGAGGTATGGGAGTTTGAAGCCAAGAAATGGTTGAGAAGGCAAAAAATTTTTCGCAATTCTGCTGCTCCAAACGCTTAACCAGAATGCCCTAGGGAGAAAATACACATACCGTTGTAATCGGTCGAGTTTCTACTTTCAAATGCAATAGGAATTTTTGGGTTAGGTCAATCTGTTCGCGAGATATGAGAGTTTGAAACTAAGAAATGGTTGAGAAGACAACAAATTTTTCGCAAATCTGCTGCTCCAAACGCTTAACCAGAATGGCCTAGGGAAAAAATACGCATACCGTTGTAATCGGGCGGGTTTCTACTTTCAGATACAATAGGAATTTTTGGGTTCGGTCAATCCGTTCCCGAGATATGGGACTTTAAGCTAAGAAATGGTTGACAAGACAACAAATTTTTCGCACTTCTGCTGCTCCAATCGCTTAACCAGAATGGCCTAGGGAAAAAATACACATACCGTTGTAATCGGGCGAGTTTCTACTTTCAGACGCAGAAGGAATTTTTGGGTTAGGTCACTCCGTTCGTGAGATATGGGAGTTTGAAGCCAAGAAATGGTTGAGAAGGCAAAAAATTTTTCACAATTCTGCTGCTCCAAACGCTTATCCAGAATGGGCTAGGGAAAAAATACGCATACCGTTGTAATCGGGCGAGTTTCTACTTTCAGACGCAGCAGGAATTTTTGGGTTTGGTCAATCCGTTCGTGAGATATGGGACTTTGAAGCTAAGAAATGGTTGAGAAGACAACAAATTTTTCGCAATTCTGCTACTCCAAACGCTTAACCAGAATGGCCTAGGGAAAAAATACACATACCGTTGTAATCGGGCGCGTTTCTACATTCAGTTACAATAGGAATTTTTGGGTTCGGTCAATCTGTTCGCGAGATATGGGACTTTAAGCTAAGAAATGGTTGACAAGACAACAAATTTTTCGCACTTCTGCTGCTCCAATCGCTTAACCAGAGTGGCCTAGGAGAACAATACACATACCGTTGTAGTCGGGAGAGTTTCTACTTTCAGGCGCAATAGGAATTTTTCGGTTAAGTCAATCCGTTCGCGAGATATGGGAGTTTGAAGCTAAGAAATGGTTTAGAAGACAACAAATTTTTCGCACTTCAGCTGCTCCAATCGCTTAACCAGAATGGCCTAGGGAAAAAATACACATACCGTTGTAATCGGGCGAGTTTCTACTTTCAGATGCATAAGGAATTTTTGGGTTAGGTCAATCCGTTCGCGAGATATGGGAGTTTGAAGACAACAAATGGTTGAGAAGGCAAAAAATTTTTCGCAATACTGCTGCTCGAAACGCTTAACCAGAATGGCCTAGGGAAAAAATACACATACCGTTGTAATCGGGCGAGTTTCTACTTTCAAATGCGATAGGAATTTTTGGGTCAGGTCAATCCGTTCGCGAGATATGAGGGTTTGAAGCTAAGAAATGGTTGAGAGGACAAGAAATTTTTCGCAAATCTGCTGCTCCAAACGCTTAACCAGAGTGGCCTAGGGAAAAAATACACATACTATTGTAATCGGGCGAGTTTCTACTATCAGACGCAACAGGAATTTTTGGGTTAGGACAATCCGTTCGCGAGATATGGGAGTTTGAAGCCAAGAAATGGTTGAGAAGGCAAATAATTTTTCGCAATTCTGCTGCTCCAAACGCTTAACCACAATGACCTAGGGAGAAAATACACATACCGTTGTAATCGGGCGAGTATCTACTTTCAAATGCAATAGGAATTTTTGGGTTAGGTCAATCCGTTCGCGAGATATGAGAGTTTGAAGCTAAGGAATGGTTGAGAAGACAAAAAATTTTTCGCAAATCTGCTGCTCCAAACGCTTAACCAGAATGGCCTAGGGAAAAAATACGCATACCGTTGTAATCGGGCCGGTTTCTACTTTCAGATACAATAGGAATTTTTGGGTTCGGTCAATCCGTTCCCGAGATATGGGACTTTAAGCTAAGAAATGGTTGACAAGACAACAAATTTTTCGCACTTCTGCTGCTCCAATCGCTTAACCAGAATGGCCTAGGGGAACAATACAAATACCGTTGTAATCGGGAGAGTTTCTACTTTCAAATGCAATGGGAATTTTTGGGTTAGGACAATCCGTTCGCGAGATATGGGAGTTTGAAGCTAAGAAATGGTTGAGACGACAACAAATTTTTCGCACTTCTGCTGCTCCAAACGCTTAACCGGAATGGCCTAGGGAAAAAATACACATACCGTTGTAATCGGGCGAGTTTCTGCTTTCAGGCGCAACAGGAATTTTTGGGTTAGGACAATCCGTTCGCGAGATATGGGAGTTTGAAGCCAAGAAATGGTTGAGAAGGCAAAAAATTTTTCGCAAATCTGCTGCTCCAAACGCTTAACCAGAATGGCCTAGGGAAAAAATACACATACTATTGTAATCGGGCGAGTTTCTACTTTCAGGCGCAACAGGAATTTTTGGGTTAGGACAATCCGTTCGCGAGATATGGGACTTTGAAGCTAAGAAATGGTTGACAAGACAACAAATTTTTCGCACTTCTGCTGCTCCAATCGCTTAACCAGAATGCCCTAGGGGAAAAATACACGTACCGTTGTAATCGGGGGAGCTTCTACTTTCAGATGCATAAGGAATTTTTGGGTTAGGTCAATCCGTTCGCGAGATATGGGAGTTTGAAGACAACAAATGGTTGAGAAGGCCAAAAATTTTTCGCAAATCTGCTGCTCCAAACGCTTAACCAGAATGGCCTAGGGAAAAAATACACATACTATTGTAATCGGGCGAGTTTCTACTTTCAGACGCAACAGGAATTTTTGGGTTAGGACAATCCGTTCGCGAGGTATGGGAGTTTGAAGCCAAGAAATGGTTGAGAAGGCAAAAAATTTTTCGCAATTCTGCTGCTCCAAAAGCTTAACCAGAATGCCCTAGGGAGAAAATACACATACCGTTGTAATCGGTCGAGTTTCTACTTTCAAATGCAATAGGAATTTTTGGGTTAGGTCAATCCGTTCGCGAGATATGAGAGTTTGAAACTAAGAAATGGTTGAGAAGACAACAAATTTTTCGCAAATCTGCTGCTCCAAACGCTTAACCAGAATGGCCTTGGGAAAAAATACGCATACCGTTGTAATCGGGCGAGTTTCTACTTTCAGATACAATAGGAATTTTTGGGTTCGGTCAATCCGTTCCCGAGATATGGGACTTTAAGCTAAGAAATGGTTGACAAGACAACAAATTTTTCGCAATTCTGCTGCTCCAATCGCTTAACCAGAATGGCCTAGGGAAAAAATACACATACCGTTGTAATCGGGCGAGTTTCTCCTTTCAGACGCAGAAGGAATTTTTGGGTTAGGTCACTCCGTTCGTGAGATATGGGAGTTTGAAGCCAAGAAATGGTTGAGAAGGCAAAAAATTTTTCACAATTCTGCTGCTCCAAACGCTTATCCAGAATGGCCTAGGGAAAAAATACGCATACCGTTGTAATCGGGCGAGTTTCTACTTTCAGACGCAGAAGGAATTTCTGGGTTTGGTCAATCCGTTCGTGAGATATGGGACTTTGAAGCTAAGAAATGGTTGAGAAGAAAACAAATTTTTCGCAATTCTGCTACTCCAAACGCTTAACCAGAATGGCCTAGGGAAAAAATACACATACCGTTGTAATCGGGCGAGTTTCTACTTTCAGATGCAATTGGAATTTTTGGGTTAGGTCAATCCGTTCGCGAGATATGGGAGTTTGAAGCTAAGAAATGGTTGAGAAGGCAACAAATTTTTCGCAAATCTGCTGCTCCAAACGCTTAACCAGAATGGCCTAGGGAAAAAATACACATACTATTGTAATCGGGCGAGTTTCTACTTTCAGACGCAACAGGAATTTTTGGGTTAGGACAATCCGTTCGCGAGGTATGGGAGTTTGAAGCCAAGAAATGGTTGAGAAGGCAAAAAATTTTTCACAATTCTGCTGCTCCAAACGCTTATCCAGAATGGCCTAGGGAAAAAATACGCATACCGTTGTAATCGGGCGAGTTTCTACTTTCAGACGCAGCAGGAATTTTTGGGTTTGGTCAATCCGTTCGTGAGATATGGGACTTTGAAGCTAAGAAATGGTTGAGAAGACAACAAATTTTTCGCAATTCTGCTACTCCAAACGCTTAACCAGAATGGCCTAGGGAAAAAATACACATACCGTTGTAATCGGGCGAGTTTCTACTTTCAGATGCAATTGGAATTTTTGGGTTAGGTCAAACCGTTCGCGAGGTATGGGAGTTTGAAGCCAAGAAATGGTTGAGAAGGCAAAAAATTTTTCGCAATTCTGCTGCTCCAAACGCTTAACCAGAATGCCCTAGGGAGAAAATACACATACCGTTGTAATCGGTCGAGTTTCTACTTTCAAATGCAATAGGAATTTTTGGGTTAGGTCAATCTGTTCGCGAGATATGAGAGTTTGAAACTAAGAAATGGTTGAGAAGACAACAAATTTTTCGCAAATCTGCTGCTCCAAACGCTTAACCAGAATGGCCTAGGGAAAAAATACGCATACCGTTGTAATCGGGCGAGTTTCTACTTTCAGATACAATAGGAATTTTTGGGTTCGGTCAATCCGTTCCCGAGATATGGGACTTTAAGCTAAGAAATGGTTGACAAGACAACAAATTTTTCGCACTTCTGCTGCTCCAATCGCTTAACCAGAATGGCCTAGGGAAAAAATACACATACCGTTGTAATCGGGCGAGTTTCTACTTTCAGACGCAGAAGGAATTTTTGGGTTAGGTCACTCCGTTCGTGAGATATGGGAGTTTGAAGCCAAGAAATGGTTGAGAAGGCAAAAAATTTTTCACAATTCTGCTGCTCCAAACGCTTATCCAGAATGGGCTAGGGAAAAAATACGCATACCGGTGTAATCGGGCGAGTTTCTACTTTCAGACGCAGCAGGAATTTTTGAGTTTGGTCAATCCGTTCGTGAGATATGGGACTTTGAAGCTAAGAAATGGTTGAGAAGACAACAAATTTTTCGCAATTCTGCTACTCCAAACGCTTAACCAGAATGGCCTAGGGAAAAAATACACATACGGTTGTAATCGGGCGAGTTTCTACTTTCAGATGCAATTGGAATTTTTGGGTTAGGTCAATCCGTTCGCGAGATATGGGAGTTTGAAGCTAAGAAATGGTTGAGAAGGCAACAAATTTTTCGCACTTCTGCTGCTCCAATCGCTTAACCAGAATGCCCTAGGGGAAAAATACACGTACCGTTGTAATCGGGCGAGTTTCTACTTTCAGACGCAGAAGGAATTTTTGGGTTTGGTCAATCCGTTCGTGAGATATGGGACTTTGAAGCTAAGAAATGATTGAGAAGACAACAAATTTTTCGCAAATCTGCTGCTCCAAACGCTTAACCAGAATGGCCTAGGGGAAAAATACACATACTATTGTAATCGGGCGAGTTTCTACTTTCAGACGCAACAGGAATTTTTGGGTTAGGACAATCCGTTCGCGAGATATGGGACTTTGAAGCTAAGAAATGCTTGAGAAGACAACAAATTTTTCGCAAATCTGCTGCTCCAAACGCTTAACCAGAATGGCACAGGGAAAAAATACGCATACCGTTGTAATCGGGCGAGTTTCTACTTTCAGTTACAATAGGAATTTTTGGGTTCGGTAAATCCGTTCGCGAGATATGGGACTTTGAAGCTAAGAAATGGTTGAGAAGGCAAAAAATTTTTCGCAATTCTGCTGCTCCAATCGCTTAACCAGAATGCCCTAGGGGAAAAATACACGTACCGTTGTAATCTGGCGAGTTTCTACTTTCAAATGCAATAGGAATTTTTGGGTTAGGACAATCCGTTCGCGAGATATGAGAGTTTGAAGCTAAGAAATGGTTGAGAAGACAACAAATTTTTCGCACTTCTGCTGCTCCAATCGCTTAACCAGAATGGCCTAGGGAAAAAATACACATCCCATTGTAATCGGGCGAGTTTCTACTTTCAGATGCATAAGGAATTTTTGGGTTAGGTCAATCCGTTCGCGAGATATGGGAGTTTGAAGACAACAAATGGTTGAGAAGGCAAAAAATTTTTCGCAATACTGCTGCTCGAAACGCTTAACCAGAATGGCCTAGGGAAAAAATACACATACCGTTGTAATCGGGCGAGTTTCTACTTTCAAATGCGATAGGAATTTTTGGGTCAGGTCAATCCGTTCGCGAGATATGAGTGTTTGAAGCTAAGAAATGGTTGAGAGGACAAGAAATTTTTCGCAAATCTGCTGCTCCAAACGCTTAACCAGAATGGCCTAGGGAAAAAATACACATACTATTGTAATCGGGCGAGTTTCTACTTTCAGACGCAACAGGAATTTTTGGGTTAAGACAATCCGTTCGCGAGATATGGGAGTTTGAAGCTAAGAAATGGTTGAGACGACAACAAATTTTTCGCACTTCTGCTGCTCCAAACGCTTAACCAGAATGGCCTAGGGAAAAAATACGCATACCGTTGTAATCGGGCCAGTTTCTACTTTCAGATACAATAGGAATTTTTGGGTTCGGTCAATCCGTTCCCGAGATATGGGACTTTAAGCTAAGAAATGGTTGACAAGACAACAAATTTTTCGCACTTCTGCTGCTCCAATCGCTTAACCAGAATGGCCTAGGGGAACAATACACATACCGTTGTAATCGGGAGAGTTTCTACTTTCAGGCGCAATAGGAATTTTTCGGTTAAGTCAATCCGTTCGCGAGATATGGGAGTTTGAAGCTAAGAAATGGTTTAGAAGACAACAAATTTTTCGCACTTCAGCTGCTCCAATCGCTTAACCAGAATGGCCTAGGGGAAAAATATACGTACCGTTGTAATCGGGCGAGTTTCTACTTTCAAATGCAATAGGAATTTTTGGGTTAGGACAATCCGTTCGCGAGATATGGGAGTTTGAAGCTAAGAAATGGTTGAGACGACAACAAATTTTTCGCACTTCTGCTGCTCCAAACGCTTAACCAGAATGGCCTAGGGAAAAAATACACATACCGTTGTAATCGGGCGAGTTTCTACTTTCAGGCGCAACAGGAATTTTTGGGTTAGGACAATCCGTTCGCGAGATATGGGAGTTTGATGCCAAGAAATGGTTGAGAAGGCAAAAAATTTTTCGCAAATCTGCTGCTCCAAACGCTTAACCAGAATGGCCTAGGGAAAAAATACACATACTATTGTAATAGGGCGAGTTTCTACTTTCAGACGCAACAGGAATTTTTGGGTTAGGACAATCCGTTCGCGAGATATGGGAGTTTGAGGCCAAGAAATGGTTGAGAAGGCAAAAAATTTTTCGCAATTCTGCTGCTCCAAACGCTTAACCAGAATGCCCTAGGGAGAAAATACACATACCGTTGTAATCGGTCGAGTTTCTACTTTCAAATGCAATAGTAATTTTTGGGTAAGGTCAATCCGTTCGCGAGATATGAGAGTTTGAAGCTAAGAAATGGTTGAGAAGACAACAAATTTTTCGCAAATCTGCTGCTCCAAACGCTTAACCAGAATGGCCTAGGGAAAAAATACACATACCGTTGTAATCGGGCGAGTTTCTACTTTCAGATGCATAAGGAATTTTTGGGTTCGGTCAATCCGTTCGCGAGATATGGGAGTTTGAAGACAACAAATGGTTGAGAAGGCAAAAAATTTTTCGCAATACTGCTGCTCGAAACGCTTAACCAGAATGGCCTAGGGAAAAAATACACATACCGTTGTAATCGGGCGAGTTTCTACTTTCAAATGCGATAGGAATTTTTCGGGTCAGGTCAATCCGTTCGCGAGATATGAGGGTTTGAAGCTAAGAAATGGTTGAGAGGACAAGAAATTTTTCGCAAATCTGCTGCTCCAAACGCTTAACCAGAATGGCCTAGGGAAAAAATACACATACTATTGTAATCGGGCGAGTTTCTACTTTCAGACGCAACAGGAATTTTTGGGTTAAGACAATCCGTTCGCGAGATATGGGAGTTTGAAGCCAAGAAATGGTTGAGAAGCCAAATAATTTTTCGCAATTCTGCTGCTCCAAACGCTTAACCACAATGACCTAGGGAGAAAATACACATACCGTTGTAATCGGGCGAGTATCTACTTTCAAATGCAATAGGAATTTTTGGGTTAGGTCAATCCGTTCGCGAGATATGAGAGTTTGAAGCTAAGGAATGGTTGAGAAGACAACAAATTTTTCGCAAATCTGCTGCTCCAAATGCTTAACCAGAATGGCCTAGGGAAAAAATACGCATACCGTTGTAATCGGGCCAGTTCCTACTTTCAGATACAATAGGAATTTTTGGGTTCGGTCAATCCGTTCCCGAGATATGGGACTTTAAGCTAAGAAATGGTTGACAAGACAACAAATTTTTCGCACTTCTGCTGCTCCAATCGCTTAACCAGTATGGCCTAGGGGAACAATACACATACCGTTGTAATCGGGCGAGTTTCTGCTTTCAGGCGCAACAGGAATTTTTGGGTTAGGACAATCCGTTCGCGAGATATGGGACTTTGAAGCTAAGAAATGGTTGACAAGACAACAAATTTTTCGCACTTCTGCTGCTCCAATCGCTTAACCAGAATGGCCTAGGGAAAAAATACACATACTATTGTAATCGGGCGAGTTTCTACTTTCAGACGCAACAGGAATTTTTGGGTTAGGACAATCCGTTCGCGAGATATGAGAGTTTGAAACTAAGAAATGGTTGAGAAGACAACAAATTTTTCGCACTTCAGCTGCTCCAAACGCTTAACCAGAATGGCCTAGGGAAAAAATACACATACCGTTGTAATCGGGCGAGTTTCTACTTTCAAATGCAATAGGAATTTTTCGGTTAAGTCAATCCGTTCGCGAGATATGGGAGTTTGAAGCTAAGAAATGGTTTAGAAGACAACAAATTTTTCGCACTTCAGCTGCTCCAATCGCTTAACCAGAATGGCCTAGGGGAAAAATATACGTACCGTTGTAATCGGGCGAGTTTCTACTTTCAAATGCAATAGGAATTTTTGGGTTAGGACAATCCGTTCGCGAGATATGGGAGTTTGAAGCTAAGAAATGGTTGAGACGACAACAAATTTTTCGCACTTCTGCTGCTCCAAACGCTTAACCAGAATGGCCTAGGGAAAAAATACACATACCGTTGTAATCGGGCGAGTTTCTACTTTCAGGCGCAACAGGAATTTTTGGGTTAGGACAATCCGTTCGCGAGATATGGGAGTTTGATGCCAAGAAATGGTTGAGAAGGCAAAAAATTTTTCGCAAATCTGCTGCTCCAAACGCTTAACCAGAATGGCCTAGGGAAAAAATACACATACTATTGTAATCGGGCGAGTTTCTACTTTCAGACGCAACAGGAATTTTTGGGTTAGGACAATCCGTTCGCGAGATATGGGAGTTTGAAGCCAAGAAATGGTTGAGAAGGCAAAAAATTTTTCGCAATTCTGCTGCTCCAAACGCTTAACCAGAATGCCCTAGGGAGAAAATACACATACCGTTGTAATCGGTCGAGTTTCTACTTTCAAATGCAATAGTAATTTTTGGGTAAGGTCAATCCGTTCGCGAGATATGAGAGTTTGAAGCTAAGAAATGGTTGAGAAGACAACAAATTTTTCGCAAATCTGCTGCTCCAAACGCTTAACCAGAATGGCCTAGGGAAAAAATACACATACCGTTGTAATCGGGCGAGTTTCTACTTTCAGATGCATAAGGAATTTTTGGGTTCGGTCAATCCGTTCGCGAGATATGGGAGTTTGAAGACATAAATGGTTGAGAAGGCAAAAAATTTTTCGCAATACTGCTGCTCGAAACGCTTAACCAGAATGGCCTAGGGAAAAAATACACATACCGTTGTAATCGGGCGAGTTTCTACTTTCAAATGCGATAGGAATTTTTCGGGTCAGGTCAATCCGTTCGCGAGATATGAGGGTTTGAAGCTAAGAAATGGTTGAGAGGACAAGAAATTTTTCGCAAATCTGCTGCTCCAAACGCTTAACCAGAATGGCCTAGGGAAAAAATACACATACTATTGTAATCGGGCGAGTTTCTACTTTCAGACGCAACAGGAATTTTTGGGTTAAGACAATCCGTTCGCGAGATATGGGAGTTTGAAGCCAAGAAATGGTTGAGAAGCCAAATAATTTTTCGCAATTCTGCTGCTCCAAACGCTTAACCACAATGACCTAGGGAGAAAATACACATACCGTTGTAATCGGGCGAGTATCTACTTTCAAATGCAATAGGAATTTTTGGGTTAGGTCAATCCGTTCGCGAGATATGAGAGTTTGAAGCTAAGGAATGGTTGAGAAGACAACAAATTTTTCGCAAATCTGCTGCTCCAAATGCTTAACCAGAATGGCCTAGGGAAAAAATACGCATACCGTTGTAATCGGGCCAGTTTCTACTTTCAGATACAATAGGAATTTTTGGGTTCGGTCAATCCGTTCCCGAGATATGGGACTTTAAGCTAAGAAATGGTTGACAAGACAACAAATTTTTCGCACTTCTGCTGCTCCAATCGCTTAACCAGTATGGCCTAGGGGAACAATACACATACCGTTGTAATCGGGCGAGTTTCTGCTTTCAGGCGCAACAGGAATTTTTGGGTTAGGACAATCCGTTCGCGAGATATGGGACTTTGAAGCTAAGAAATGGTTGACAAGACAACAAATTTTTCGCACTTCTGCTGCTCCAATCGCTTAACCAGAATGGCCTAGGGAAAAAATACACATACTATTGTAATCGGGCGAGTTTCTACTTTCAGACGCAACAGGAATTTTTGGGTTAGGACAATCCGTTCGCGAGATATGAGAGTTTGAAACTAAGAAATGCTTGAGAAGACAACAAATTTTTCGCACTTCAGCTGCTCCAAACGCTTAACCAGAATGGCCTAGGGAAAAAATACACATACCGTTGTAATCGGGCGAGTTTCTACTTTCAAATGCAATGGGAATTTTTGGGTTAGGACAATCCGTTCGCGAGATATGGGAGTTTGAAGCTAAGAAATGGTTGAGACGACAACAAATTTTTCGCACTTCTGCTGCTCCAAACGCTTAACCAGAATGGCCTAGGGAAAAAATACGCATACCGTTGTAATCGGGCGAGTTTCTGCTTTCAGGCGCAACAGGAATTTTTGGGTTAGGACAATCCGTTCGCGAGATATGGGACTTTGAAGCTAAGAAATGGTTGACAAGACAACAAATTTTTCGCACTTCTGCTGCTCCAATCGCTTAACCAGAATGGCCTAGGGAAAAAATACACATACTATTGTAATCGGGCGAGTTTCTACTTTCAGACGCAACAGGAATTTTTGGGTTAGGACAATCCGTTCGCGAGATATGAGAGTTTGAAACTAAGAAATGGTTGAGAAGACAACAAATTTTTCGCACTTCAGCTGCTCCAAACGCTTAACCAGAATGGCCTAGGGAAAAAATACACATACCGTTGTAATCGGGCGAGTTTCTACTTTCAAATGCAATGGGAATTTTTGGGTTAGGACAATCCGTTCGCGAGATATGGGAGTTTGAAGCTAAGAAATGGTTGAGACGACAACAAATTTTTCGCACTTCTGCTGCTCCAAACGCTTAACCAGAATGGCCTAGGGAAAAAATACGCATACCGTTGTAATCGGGCCAGTTTCTACTTTCAGATACAATAGGAATTTTTGGGTTCGGTCAATCCGTTCCCGAGATATGGGACTTTAAGCTAAGAAATGGTTGACAAGACAACAAATTTTTCGCACTTCTGCTGCTCCAATCGCTTAACCAGAATGGCCTAGGGGAACAATACACATACCGTTGTAATCGGGCGAGTTTCTGCTTTCAGGCGCAACAGGAATTTTTGGGTTAGGACAATCCGTTCGCGAGATATGGGACTTTGAAGCTAAGTAATGGTTGACAAGACAACAAATTTTTCGCACTTTTGCTGCTCCAATCGCTTAACCAGAATGGCCTAGGGAAAAAATACACATACTATTGTAATCGGGCGAGTTTCTACTTTCAGACGCAACAGGAATTTTTGGGTTAGGACAATCCGTTCGCGAGATATGAGAGTTTGAAACTAAGAAATGGTTGAGAAGACAACAAATTTTTCGCACTTCAGCTGCTCCAAACGCTTAACCAGAATGGCCTAGGGAAAAAATACACATACCGTTGTAATCGGGCGAGTTTCTACTTTCAAATGCAATGTGAATTTTTGGGTTAGGACAATCCGTTCGCGAGATATGGGAGTTTGAAGCTAAGAAATGGTTGAGACGACAACAAATTTTTCGCACTTCTGCTGCTCCAAACGCTTAACCAGAATGGCCTAGGGAAAAAATACACATACCGTTGTAATCGGGCGAGTTTCTGCTTTCAGGCGCAACAGGAATTTTTGGGTTAGGACAATCCGTTCGCGAGATATGGGAGTTTGAAGCCAAGAAATGGTTGAGAAGGCAAAAAATTTTTCGCAAATCTGCTGCTCCAAACGCTTAACCAGAATGGCCTAGGGAAAAAATACACATACTATTGTAATCGGGCGAGTTTCTACTTTCAGACGCAACAGGAATTTTTGGGTTAGGACAATCCGTTCGCGAGATATGGGACTTTGAAGCTAAGAAATGGTTGACAAGACAACAAATTTTTCGCACTTCTGCTGCTCCAATCGCTTAACCAGAATGCCCTAGGGGAAAAATACACGTACCGTTGTAATCGGGGGAGTTTCTACTTTCAGATGCATAAGGAATTCTTGGGTTAGGTCAATCCGTTCGCGAGATATGGGAGTTTGAAGACAACAAATGGTTGAGAAGGCAAAAAATTTTTCGCAATACTGCTGCTCGAAACGCTTAACCAGAATGGCCTAGGGAAAACATACACATACCGTTGTAATCGGGCGAGTTTCTACTTTCAAATGCGATAGGAATTTTTGGGTCAGGTCAATCCGTTCGCGAGATATGAGGGTTTGAAGCTAAGAAATGGTTGAGAGGACAAGAAATTTTTCGCAAATCTTCTGCTCCAAACGCTTAACCAGAATGGCCTAGGGAAAAAATACACATACTATTGTAATCGTGCGAGTTTCTACTTTCAGACGCAACAGGAATTTTTGGGTTAGGACAATCCGTTCGCGAGATATGGGAGTTTGAAGCCAAGAAATGGTTGAGAAGGCAAATAATTTTTCGCAATTCTGCTACTCCAAACGCTTAACCACAATGACCTAGGGAGAAAATACGCATACCGTTGTAATCGGGCCAGTTTCTACTTTCAGATACAATAGGAATTTTTCGGTTCGGTCAATCCGTTCCCGAGATATGGGACTTTAAGCTAAGAAATGGTTGACAAGACAACAAATTTTTCGCACTTCAGCTGCTCCAATCGCTTAACCAGAATGGCCTAGGGGAACAATACACATACCGTTGTAATCGGGAGAGTTTCTACTTTCAGGCGCAATAGGAATTTTTCGGTTAAGTCAATCCGTTCGCGAGATATGGGAGTTTGAAGCTAAGAAATGGTTTAGAAGACAACAAATTTTTCGCACTTCAGCTGCTCCAATCGCTTAACCAGAATTGCCTAGGGGAAAAATACACATACCGTTGTAATGGGGCGAGTTTCTACTTTCAGGCGCAACAGGAATTTTTGGGTTAGGACAATCCGTTCGCGAGATATGGGAGTTTGAAGCCAAGAAATGGTTGAGAAGGCAAAAAATTTTTCGCAAATCTGCTGCTCCATACGCTTAACCAGAATGGCCTAGGGAAAAAATACACATACTATTGTAATCGGGCTAGTTTCTACTTTCAGACGCAACAGGAATTTTTGGGTTAGGACAATCCGTTCGCGAGGTATGGGAGTTTGAAGCCAAGAAATGGTTGAGAAGGCAAAAAGTTTTTCGCAATTCTGCTGCTCCAAACGCTTAACCAGAATGCCCTAGGGAGAAAATACACATACCGTTGTAATCGGTCGAGTTTCTACTTTCAAATGCAATAGGAATTTTTGGGTTAGGTCAATCCGTTCGCGAGATATGAGAGTTTGAAACTAAGAAATGGTTGAGAAGACAACAAATTTTTCGCAAATCTGCTGCTCCAAACGCTTAACCAGAATGGCCTAGGGAAAAAATACGCATACCGTTGTAATCAGGCGAGTTTCTACTTTCAGATACAATAGGAATTTTTGGGTTCGGTCAATCCGTTCCCGAGATATGGGACTTTAAGCTAAGAAATGGTTGACAAGACAACAAATTTTTCGCACTTCTGCTGCTCCAATCGCTTAACCAGAATGGCCTAGGGAAAAAATACACATACCGTTGTAATCGGGCGAGTTTCTACTTTCAGACGCAGAAGGAATTTTTGGGTTAGGTCACTTCGTTCGTGAGACATGGGAGTTTGAATCCAAGAAATGGTTGTGAAGGCAAAAAATTTTTCACAATTCTGCTGCTCCAAACGCTTATCCAGAATGGCCTAGGGAAAAAATACGCATACCGTTGTAATCGGGCGAGTTTCTACTTTCAGACGCAGCAGGAATTTTTGGGTTTGGTCAATCCGTTCGTGAGATATGGGACTTTGAAGCTAAGAAATGGTTGAGAAGAAAACAAATTTTTCGCAATTCTGCTACTCCAAACGCTTAACCAGAATGGCCAAGGGAAAAAATACACATACCGTTGTAATCGGGCGAGTTTCTACTTTCAGACGCAACAGGAATTTTTGGGTTAGGACAATCCGTTCGCGAGGTATGGGAGTTTGAAGCCAAGAAATGGTTGAGAAGGCAAAAAATTTTTCGCAATTCTGCTGCTCCAAACGCTTAACCAGAATGCCCTAGGGAGAAAATACACATACCGTTGTAATCGGTCGAGTTTCTACTTTCAAATGCAATAGGAATTTTTGGGTTAGGTCAATCCGTTCGCGAGATTTGAGAGTTTGAAACTAAGAAATGGTTGAGAAGACAACAAATTTTTCGCAAATCTGCTGCTCCAAACGCTTAACCAGAATGGCCTAGGGAAAAAATACGCATACCGTTGTAATCGGGCGAGTTTCTACTTTCAGATACAATAGGAATTTTTGGGTTCGGTCAATCCGTTCCCGAGATATGGGAATTTAAGCTAAGAAATGGTTGACAAGACAACAAATTTTTCGCACTTCTGCTGCTCCAATCGCTTAACCAGAATGGCCTAGGGAAAAAATACACATACCGTTGTAATCGGGCGAGTTTCTACTTTCAGACGCAGAAGGAATTTTTGGATTAGGTCACTCCGTTCGTGAGATATGGGAGTTTGAAGCCAAGAAATGGTTGAGAAGGCAAAAAATTTTTCACAATTCTGCTGCTCCAAACGCTTATCCAGAATGGGCTAGGGAAAAAATACGCATACCGTTGTAATCGGGCGAGTTTCTACTTTCAGACGCAGCAGGAATTTTTGGGTTTGGTCAATCCGTTCGTGAGATATGGGACTTTGAAGCTAAGAAATGGTTGAGAAGACAACAAATTTTTCGCAATTCTGCTACTCCAAACGCTTAACCAGAATGGCCTATGGGAAAAATACACATACTATTGTAATCGGGCGAGTTTCTACTTTCAGACGCAACAGGAATTTTTGGGTTAGGACAATCCGTTCGCGAGATATGGGAGTTTGAAGCCAAGAAATGGTTGAGAAGGCAAAAAATTTTTCGCAATTCTGCTGCTCCAAACGCTTAACCAGAATGCCCTAGGGACAAAATACACATACCGTTGTAATCGGGCGAGTTTCTACTTTCAGACGCAACAGGAATTTTTGGGTTAGGTCACTCCGTTCGTGAGATATGGGAGTTTGAAGCCAAGAAATGGTTGAGAAGGCAAAAAATTTTTCACAATTCTGCTGCTCCAAACGCTTATCCAGAATGGGCTAGGGAAAAAATACGCATACCGTTGTAATCGGGCGAGTTTCTACTTTCAGACACAGCAGGAATTTTTGGGTTTGGTCAATCCGTTCGTGAGATATGGGACTTTGAAGCTAAGAAATGGTTGAGAAGACAACAAATTTTTCGCAATTCTGCTACTCCAAACGCTTAACCAGAATGGCCTAGGGAAAAAATACACATACCGTTGTAATCGGGCGAGTTTCTACTTTCAGATGCAATTGGAATTTTTGGGTTAGGTCAATCCGTTCGCGAGATATGGGAGTTTGAAGCTAAGAAATGGTTGAGAAGGCAACAAATTTTTCGCAAATCTGCTGCTCCAAACGCTTAACCAGAATGGCCTAGGGGAAAAATACACATACTATTGTAATCGGGCGAGTTTCTACTTTCAGACGCAACAGGAATTTTTGGGTTAGGACAATCCGTTCGCGAGATATGGGAGTTTGAAGCCAAGAAATGGTTGAGAAGGCAAAAAATTTTTCGCAATTCTGCTGCTCCTAACTCTTAACCAGAATGCCCTAGGGACAAAATACACATACCGTTGTAATCGGGCGAGTTTCTACTTTCAGACGCAACAGGAATTTTTGGGTTAGGTCAATCCGTTCGCGAGATATGAGAGTTTGAAGCTAAGAAATGCTTGAGAAGACAACAAATTTTTCGCAATTCTGCTGCTCCAAACGCTTAACCAGAATGGCCTAGGGAAAAAATACGCATACCGTTGTAATCGGGCGAGTTTCTACTTTCAGACGCAACAGGAATTTTTGGGTTAGGACAATCCGTTCGCGAGATATGGGAGTTTGAAGCCAAGAAATGGTTGAGAAGGCAAAAATTTTTTCGCAATTCTGCTGCTCCAAACGCTTAACCAGAATGCCCTAGGGACAAAATACACATACCGTTGTAATCGGGCGAGTTTCTACTTTCAGACGCAACAGGAATTTTTGGGTTAGGTCACTCCGTTCGTGAGATATGGGAGTTTGAAGCCAAGAAATGGTTGAGAAGGCAAAAAATTTTTCACAATTCTGCTGCTCCAAACGCTTATCCAGAATGGGCTAGGGAAAAAATACGCATACCGTTGTAATCGGGCGAGTTTCTACTTTCAGACACAGCAGGAATTTTTGGGTTTGGTCAATCCGTTCGTGAGATATGGGACTTTGAAGCTAAGAAATGGTTGAGAAGACAACAAATTTTTCGCAATTCTGCTACTCCAAACGCTTAACCAGAATGGCCTAGGGAAAAAATACACATACCGTTGTAATCGGGCGAGTTTCTACTTTCAGATGCAATTGGAATTTTTGGGTTAGGTCAATCCGTTCGCGAGGTATGGGAGTTTGAAGCCAAGAAATGGTTGAGAAGGCAAAAAATTTTTCGCAATTCTGCTGCTCCAAACGCTTAACCAGAATGCCCTAGGGAGAAAATACACATACCGTTGTAATCGGTCGAGTTTCTACTTTCAAATGCAATAGGAATTTTTGGGTTAGGGCAATCCGTTCGCGAGATTTGAGAGTTTGAAACTAAGAAATGGTTGAGAAGACAACAAATTTTTGGCAAATCTGCTGCTCCAAACGCTTAACCAGAATGGCCTAGGGAAAAAATACGCATACCGTTGTAATCGGGCGAGTTTCTACTTTCAGACGCAACAGGAATTTTTGGGTTAGGTCACTCCGTTCGTGAGATATGGGAGTTTGAAGCCAAGAAATGGTTGAGAAGACAACAAATTTTTCGCAATTCTGCTACTCCAAACGCTTAACCAGAATGGCCTAGGGAAAAAATACACATACCGTTGTAATCGGGCGAGTTTCTACTTTCAGATGCAATTGGAATTTTTGGGTTAGGTCAATCCGTTCGCGAGGTATGGGAGTTTGAAGACAAGAAATGGTTGAGAAGGCAAAAAATTTTTCGCAATTCTGCTGCTCCAAACGCTTAACCAGAATGCCCTAGGGAGAAAATACACATACCGTTGTAATCGGTCGAGTTTCTACTTTCAAATGCAATAGGAATTTTTGGGTTAGGGCAATCCGTTCGCGAGATTTGAGAGTTTGAAACTAAGAAATGGTTGAGAAGACAACAAATTTTTCGCAAATCTGCTGCTCCAAACGCTTAACCAGAATGGCCTAGGGAAAAAATACGCATACCGTTGTAATCGGGCGAGTTTCTACTTTCAAACGCAGCAGGAATTTTTGGGTTTGGTCAATCCGTTCGTGAGATATGGGACTTTGAAGCTAAGAAATGGTTGAGAAGACAACAAATTTTTCGCAATTCTGCTACTCCAAACGCTTAACCAGAATGGCCTATGGGAAAAATACACATACTATTGTAATCGGGCGAGTTTCTACTTTCAGACGCAACAGGAATTTTTGGGTTAGGACAATCCGTTCGCGAGATATGGGAGTTTGAAGCCAAGAAATGGTTGAGAAGGCAAAAAATTTTTCGCAATTCTGCTGCTCCAAACGCTTAACCAGAATGCCCTAGGGACAAAATACACATACCGTTGTAATCGGGCGAGTTTCTACTTTCAGACGCAACAGGAATTTTTGGGTTAGGTCACTCCGTTCGTGAGATATGGGAGATTGAAGCCAAGAAATGGTTGAGAAGGCAAAAAATTTTTCACAATTCTGCTGCTCCAAACGCTTATCCAGAATGGGCTAGGAAAAAAATACGCATACCGTTGTAATCGGGCGAGTTTCTACTTTCAGACGCAGCAGGAATTTTTGGGTTTGGTCAATCCGTTCGTGAGATATGGGACTTTGAAGCTAAGAAATGGTTGAGAAGACAACAAATTTTTCGCAATTCTGCTACTCCAAACGCTTAACCAGAATGTCCTAGGGAAAAAATACACATACCGTTGTAATCGGGCGAGTTTCTACTTTCAGATGCAATTGGAATTTTTGGGTTAGGTCAATCCGTTCGCGAGATATGGGAGTTTGAAGCTAAGAAATGGTTGAGAAGGCAACAAATTTTTCGCAAATCTGCTGCTCCAAACGCTTAACCAGTATGGCCTAGGGAAAAAATACGCATACCGTTGTAATCGGGCGAGTTTCTACTTTCAGATACAATAGGAATTTTTGGGTTCGGTCAATCCGTTCCCGAGATATGGGACTTTAAGCTAAGAAATGGTTGACAAGACAACAAATTTTTCGCACTTCAGCTGCTCCAATCGCTTAACCAGAATGGCCTAGGGGAACAATACACATACCGTTGTAATCGGGAGAGTTTCTACTTTCAGGCGCAATAGGAATTTTTCGGTTAAGTCAATCCGTTCGCGAGATATGGGAGTTTGAAGCTAAGAAATGGTTTAGAAGACAACAAATTTTTCGCACTTCAGCTGCTCCAATCGCTTAACCAGAATTGCCTAGGGGAAAAATACACATACCGTTGTAATGGGGCGAGTTTCTACTTTCAGGCGCAACAGGAATTTTTGGGTTAGGACAATCCGTTCGCGAGATATGGGAGTTTGAAGCCAAGAAATGGTTGAGAAGGCAAAAAATTTTTCGCAAATCTGCTGCTCCATACGCTTAACCAGAATGGCCTAGGGACAAAATACACATACCGTTGTAATCGGGCGAGTTTCTACTTTCAGATGCAATTGGAATTTTTGGGTTAGGTCAATCCGTTCGCGAGGTATGGGAGTTTGAAGCCAAGAAATGGTTGAGAAGGCAAAAAATTTTTCGCAAATCTGCTGCTCCAAACGCTTAACCAGAATGGCCTAGGGAAAAAATACGCATACCGTTGTAATCGGGCGAGTTTCTACTTTCAGACGCAGCAGGAATTTTTGGGTTTGGTCAATCCGTTCGTGAGATATGGGACTTTGAAGCTAAGAAATGGTTGAGAAGACAACAAATTTTTCGCAATTCTGCTACTCCAAACGCTTAACCAGAATGGCCTATGGGAAAAATACACATACTATTGTAATCGGGCGAGTTTCTACTTTCAGACGCAACAGGAATTTTTGGGTTAGGACAATCCGTTCGCGAGATATGGGAGTTTGAAGCCAAGAAATGGTTGAGAAGGCAAAAAATTTTTCGCAATTCTGCTGCTCCAAACGCTTAACCAGAATGCCCTAGGGACAAAATACACATACCGTTGTAATCGGGCGAGTTTCTACTTTCAGACGCAACAGGAATTTTTGGGTTAGGTCACTCCGTTCGTGAGATATGGGAGATTGAAGCCAAGAAATGGTTGAGAAGGCAAAAAATTTTTCACAATTCTGCTGCTCCAAACGCTTATCCAGAATGGGCTAGGAAAAAAATACGCATACCGTTGTAATCGGGCGAGTTTCTACTTTCAGACGCAGCAGGAATTTTTGGGTTTGGTCAATCCGTTCGTGAGATATGGGACTTTGAAGCTAAGAAATGGTTGAGAAGACAACAAATTTTTCGCAATTCTGCTACTCCAAACGCTTAACCAGAATGTCCTAGGGAAAAAATACACATACCGTTGTAATCGGGCGAGTTTCTACTTTCAGACGCAACAGGAATTATTGGGTTAGGACAATCCGTTCGCGAGATATGGGAGTTTGAAGCCAAGAAATGGTTGAGAAGGCAAAAAATTTTTCGCAATTCTGCTGCTCCAAACGCTTAACCAGAATGCCCTAGGGACAAAATACACATACCGTTGTAATCGGGCGAGTTTCTACTTTCAGACGCAACAGGAATTTTTGGGTTAGGTCAATCCGTTCGCGAGATATGAGAGTTTGAAACTAAGAAATGCTTGAGAAGACAACAAATTTTTCGCAATTCTGCTGCTCCATACGCTTAACCAGAATGGCCTAGGGAAAAAATACGCATACCGTTGTAATCGGGCGAGTTTCTACTTTCAGATGCAATTGGAATTTTTGGGTTAGGTCAATCCGTTCGCGAGATATGGGAGTTTGAAACTAAGAAATGGTTGAGAAGACAACAAATTTTTCGCAAATCTGCTGCTCCAAACGCTTAACCAGAATGGCCTAGGGAAAAAATACGCATACCGTTGTGATCGGGCGAGTTTCTACTTTCAGATACAATAGGAATTTTTGGGTTCGGTCAATCCGTTCCCGAGATATGGGACTTTAAGCTAAGAAATGGTTGACAAGACAACAAATTTTTCGCACTTCTGCTGCTCCAATCGCTTAACCAGAATGGCCTAGGGAAAAAATACACATACCGTTGTAATCGGGCGAGTTTCTACTTTCAGACGCAGAAGGAATTTTTGGGTTAGGTCACTCCGTTCGTGAGATATGGGAGTTTGAAGCCAAGAAATGGTTGAGAAGGCAAAAAATTTTTCACAATTCTGCTGCTCCAAACGCTTATCCAGAATGGGCTAGGGAAAAAATACGCATACCGTTGTAATCGGGCAAGTTTCTACTTTCAGACGCAGCAGGAATTTTTGGGTTTGGTCAATCCGTTCGTGAGATATGGGACTTTGAAGCTAAGAAATGGTTGAGAAGACAACAAATTTTTCGCAATTCTGCTACTCCAAACGCTTAACCAGAATGGCCTATGGGAAAAATACACATACTATTGTAATCGGGCGAGTTTCTACTTTCAGACGCAACAGGAATTTTTGGGTTAGGACAATCCGTTCGCGAGATATGGGAGTTTGAAGCCAAGAAATGGTTGAGAAGGCAAAAAATTTTTCGCAATTCTGCTGCTCCAAACGCTTAACCAGAATGCCCTAGGGACAAAATACACATACCGTTGTAATCGGGCGAGTTTCTACTTTCAGACGCAACAGGAATTTTTGGGTTAGGACAATCCGTTCGCGAGATATGGGAGTTTGAAGCCAAGAAATGGTTGAGAAGACAACAAATTTTTCGCAATTCTGCTACTCCAAACGCTTAACCAGAATGTCCTAGGGAAAAAATACACATACCGTTGTAATCGGGCGAGTTTCTACTTTCAGATGCAATTGGAATTTTTGGGTTAGGACAATCCGTTCGCGAGATATGGGAGTTTGAAGCCAAGAAATGGTTGAGAAGGCAAAAAATTTTTCGCAATTCTGCTGCTCCAAACGCTTAACCAGAATGCCCTAGGGACAAAATACACATACCGTTGTAATCGGGCGAGTTTCTACTTTCAGACGCAACAGGAATTTTTGGGTTAGGTCAATCCGTTCGCGAGATATGAGAGTTTGAAACTAAGAAATGCTTGAGAAGACAACAAATTTTTCGCAATTCTGCTGCTCCAAACGCTTAACCAGAATGGCCTAGGGAAAAAATACGCATACCGTTGTAATCGGGCGAGTTTCTACTTTCAGATGCAATTGGAATTTTTGGGTTAGGTCAATCCGTTCGCGAGATATGGGAGTTTGAAACTAAGAAATGGTTGAGAAGACAACAAATTTTTCGCAAATCTGCTGCTCCAAACGCTTAACCTGAATGGCCTAGGGAAAAAATACGCATACCGTTGTGATCGGGCGAGTTTCTACTTTCAGATACAATAGGAATTTTTGGGTTCGGTCAATCCGTTCCCGAGATATGGGACTTTAAGCTAAGAAATGGTTGACAAGACAACAAATTTTTCGCACTTCTGCTGCTCCAATCGCTTAACCAGAATGGCCTAGGGAAAAAATACACATACCGTTGTAATCGGGCGAGTTTCTACTTTCAGACGCAGAAGGAATTTTTGGGTTAGGTCACTCCGTTCGTGAGATATGGGAGTTTGAAGCCAAGAAATGGTTGAGAAGGCAAAAAATTTTTCACAATTCTGCTGCTCCAAACGCTTATCCAGAATGGGCTAGGGAAAAAATACGCATACCGTTGTAATCGGGCAAGTTTCTACTTTCAGACGCTGCAGGAATTTTTGGGTTTGGTCAATCCGTTCGTGAGATATGGGGCTTTGAAGCTAAGAAATGGTTGAGAAGACAACAAATTTTTCGCAATTCTGCTACTCCAAACGCTTAACCAGAATGGCCTATGGGAAAAATACACATACTATTGTAATCGGGCGAGTTTCTACTTTCAGACGCAACAGGAATTTTTGGGTTAGGACAATCCGTTCGCGAGATATGGGAGTTTGAAGCCAAGAAATGGTTGAGAAGGCAAAAAATTTTTCGCAATTCTGCTGCTCCAAACGCTTAACCAGAATGCCCTAGGGACAAAATACACATACCGTTGTAACCGGGCGAGTTTCTACTTTCAGACGCAACAGGAATTTTTGGGTTAGGACAATCCGTTCGCGAGATATGGGAGTTTGAAGCCAAGAAATGGTTGAGAAGACAACAAATTTTCCGCAATTCTGCTACTCCAAACGCTTAACCAGAATGTCCTAGGGAAAAAATACACATACCGTTGTAATCGGGCGAGTTTCTACTTTCAGATGCAATTGGAATTTTTGGGTTAGGTCAATCCGTTCGCGAGCTATGGGAGTTTGAAGCCAAGAAATGGTTGAGAAGGCAAAAAATTTTTCGCAATTCTGCTGCTCCAAACGCTTAACCAGAATGCCCTAGGGAGAAAATACACATACCGTTGTAATCGGTCGAGTTTCTACTTTCAAATGCAATAGGAATTTTTGGGTTAGGTCAATCCGTTCGCGAGATATGAGAGTTTGAAACTAAGAAATGGTTGAGAAGACAACAAATTTTTCGCAAATCTGCTGCTCCAAACGCTTAACCAGAATGGCCTAGGGAAAAAATACGCATACCGTTGTAATCGGGCGAGTTTCTACTTTCAGATACAATAGGAATTTTTGGGTTCGGTCAATCCGTTCCCGAGATATGGGACTTTAAGCTAAGAAATGGTTGACAAGACAACAAATTTTTCGCACTTCTGCTGCTCCAATCGCTTAACCAGAATGGCCTAGGGAAAAAATACACATACCGTTGTAATCGGGCGAGTTTCTACTTTCAGACGCAGAAGGAATTTTTGGGTTAGGTCACTCCGTTCGTGAGATATGGGAGTTTGAAGCCAAGAAATGGTTGAGAAGGCAAAAAATTTTTCACAATTCTGCTGCTCCAAACGCTTATCCAGAATGGGCTAGGGAAAAAATACGCATACCGTTGTAATCGGGCGAGTTTCTACTTTCAGACGCAGCAGGAATTTTTGGGTTTGGTCAATCCGTTCGTAAGATATGGGACTTTGAAGCTAAGAAATGGTTGAGAAGACAACAAATTTTTCGCAAATCTGCTGCTCCAAACGCTTAACCAGAATGGCCTAGGGAAAAAATACGCATACCGTTGTAATCGGGCGAGTTTCTACTTTCAGACGCAGCAGGAATTTTTGGGTTTGGTCAATCCGTTCGTGAGATATGGGACTTTGAAGCTAAGAAATGGTTGAGAAGACAACAAATTTTTCGCAATTCTGCTACTCCAAACGCTTAACCAGAATGGCCTATGGGAAAAATACACATACTATTGTAATCGGGCGAGTTTCTACTTTCAGACGCAACAGGAATTTTTGGGTTAGGACAATCCGTTCGCGAGATATGGGAGTTTGAAGCCAAGAAATGGTTGAGAAGGCAAAAAATTTTTCGCAATTCTGCTGCTCCAAACGCTTAACCAGAATGCCCTAGGGACAAAATACACATACCGTTGTAATCGGGCGAGTTTCTACTTTCAGACGCAACAGGAATTTTTGGGTTAGGTCACTCCGTTCGTGAGATATGGGAGATTGAAGCCAAGAAATGGTTGAGAAGGCAAAAAATTTTTCACAATTCTGCTGCTCCAAACGCTTATCCAGAATGGGCTAGGAAAAAAATACGCATACCGTTGTAATCGGGCGAGTTTCTACTTTCAGACGCAGCAGGAATTTTTGGGTTTGGTCAATCCGTTCGTGAGATATGGGACTTTGAAGCTAAGAAATGGTTGAGAAGACAACAAATTTTTCGCAATTCTGCTACTCCAAACGCTTAACCAGAATGTCCTAGGGAAAAAATACACATACCGTTGTAATCGGGCGAGTTTCTACTTTCAGATGCAATTGGAATTTTT
This sequence comes from Ptiloglossa arizonensis, assembly GCF_051014685.1. NCBI lineage: Eukaryota > Metazoa > Arthropoda > Insecta > Hymenoptera > Colletidae > Ptiloglossa > Ptiloglossa arizonensis. The sequence goes on from NW_027478591.1 coordinate 72,856, forward strand.
GGGTTAGGTCAATCCGTTCGCGAGATATGGGAGTTTGAAGCTAAGAAATGGTTGAGAAGACAACAAATTTTTCGCAAATCTGCTGCTCCAAACGCTTAACCAGAATGGCCTAGGGAAAAAATACGCATACCGTTGTAATCGGGCGAGTTTCTACTTTCAGATACAATAGGAATTTTTGGGTTCGGTCAATCCGTTCCCGAGATATGGGACTTTAAGCTAAGAAATGGTTGACAAGACAACAAATTTTTCGCACTTCTGCTGCTCCAATCGCTTAACCAGAATGGCCTAGGGAAAAAATACACATACCGTTGTAATCGGGCGAGTTTCTACTTTCAGACGCAGAAGGAATTTTTGGGTTAGGTCACTCCGTTCGTGAGATATGGGAGTTTGAAGCCAAGAAATGGTTGAGAAGGCAAAAAATTTTTCACAATTCTGCTGCTCCAAACGCTTATCCAGAATGGGCTAGGGAAAAAATACGCATACCGTTGTAATCGGGCGAGTTTCTACTTTCAGACGCAGCAGGAATTTTTGGGTTTGGTCAATCCGTTCGTAAGATATGGGACTTTGAAGCTAAGAAATGGTTGAGAAGACAACAAATTTTTCGCAAATCTGCTGCTCCAAACGCTTAACCAGAATGGCCTAGGGAAAAAATACGCATACTGTTGTAATCGGGCGAGTTTCTACTTTCAGACGCAGCAGGAATTTTTGGGTTTGGTCAATCCGTTCGTGAGATATGGGACTTTGAAGCTAAGAAATGGTTGAGAAGACAACAAATTTTTCGCAATTCTGCTACTCCAAACGCTTAACCAGAATGGCCTATGGGAAAAATACACATACTATTGTAATCGGGCGAGTTTCTACTTTCAGACGCAACAGGAATTTTTGGGTTAGGACAATCCGTTCGCGAGATATGGGAGTTTGAAGCCAAGAAATGGTTGAGAAGGCAAAAAATTTTTCGCAATTCTGCTGCTCCAAACGCTTAACCAGAATGCCCTAGGGACAAAATACACATACCGTTGTAATCGGGCGAGTTTCTACTTTCAGACGCAACAGGAATTTTTGGGTTAGGTCACTCCGTTCGTGAGATATGGGAGATTGAAGCCAAGAAATGGTTGAGAAGGCAAAAAATTTTTCACAATTCTGCTGCTCCAAACGCTTATCCAGAATGGGCTAGGAAAAAAATACGCATACCGTTGTAATCGGGCGAGTTTCTACTTTCAGACGCAGCAGGAATTTTTGGGTTTGGTCAATCCGTTCGTGAGATATGGGACTTTGAAGCTAAGAAATGGTTGAGAAGACAACAAATTTTTCGCAATTCTGCTACTCCAAACGCTTAACCAGAATGTCCTAGGGAAAAAATACACATACCGTTGTAATCGGGCGAGTTTCTACTTTCAGATGCAATTGGAATTTTTGGGTTAGGTCAATCCGTTCGCGAGATATGGGAGTTTGAAGCTAAGAAATGGTTGAGAAGGCAACAAATTTTTCGCAAATCTGCTGCTCCAAACGCTTAACCAGAATGGCCTATGGGAAAAATACACATACTATTGTAATCGGGCGAGTTTCTACTTTCAGACGCAACAGGATTTATTGGGTTAGGACAATCCGTTCGCGAGATATGGGAGTTTGAAGCCAAGAAATGGTTGAGAAGGCAAAAAATTTTTCGCAATTCTGCTGCTCCAAACGCTTAACCAGAATGCCCTAGGGACAAAATACACATACCGTTGTAATCGGGCGAGTTTCTACTTTCAGACGCAACAGGAATTTTTGGGTTAGGTCAATCCGTTCGCGAGATATGGGAGTTTGAAGCCAAGAAATGGTTGAGAAGGCAAAAAATTTTTCACAATTCTGCTGCTCCAAACGCTTATCCAGAATGGGCTAGGAAAAAAATACGCATACCGTTGTAATCGGGCGAGTTTCTACTTTCAGACGCAGCAGGAATTTTTGGGTTTGGTCAATCCGTTCGTGAGATATGGGACTTTGAAGCTAAGAAATGGTTGAGAAGACAACAAATTTTTCGCAATTCTGCTACTCCAAACGCTTAACCAGAATGTCCTAGGGAAAAAATACACATACCGTTGTAATCGGGCGAGTTTCTACTTTCAGATGCAATTGGAATTTTTGGGTTAGGTCAATCCGTTCGCGAGATATGGGAGTTTGAAGCTAAGAAATGGTTGAGAAGACAACAAATTTTTCGCAAATCTGCTGCTCCAAACGCTTAACCAGAATGGCCTAGGGAAAAAATACGCATACCGTTGTAATCGGGCGAGTTTCTACTTTCAGATACAATAGGAATTTTTGGGTTCGGTCAATCCGTTCCCGAGATATGGGACTTCAAGCTAAGAAATGGTTGACAAGACAACAAATTTTTCGCACTTCTGCTGCTCCAATCGCTTAACCAGAATGGCCTAGGGAAAAAATACACATACCGTTGTAATCGGGCGAGTTTCTACTTTCAGACGCAGAAGGAATTTTTGGGTTAGGTCACTCCGTTCGTGAGATATGGGAGTTTGAAGCCAAGAAATGGTTGAGAAGGCAAAAAATTTTTCACAATTCTGCTGCTCCAAACGCTTATCCAGAATGGGCTAGGGAAAAAATACGCATACCGTTGTAATCGGGCGAGTTTCTACTTTCAGACGCAGCAGGAATTTTTGGGTTTGGTCAATCCGTTCGTAAGATATGGGACTTTGAAGCTAAGAAATGGTTGAGAAGACAACAAATTTTTCGCAAATCTGCTGCTCCAAACGCTTAACCAGAATGGCCTAGGGAAAAAATACGCATACCGTTGTAATCGGGCGAGTTTCTACTTTCAGACGCAGCAGGAATTTTTGGGTTTGGTCAATCCGTTCGTGAGATATGGGACTTTGAAGCTAAGAAATGGTTGAGAAGACAACAAATTTTTCGCAATTCTGCTACTCCAAACGCTTAACCAGAATGGCCTATGGGAAAAATACACATACTATTGTAATCGGGCGAGTTTCTACTTTCAGACGCAACAGGAATTTTTGGGTTAGGACAATCCGTTCGCGAGATATGGGAGTTTGAAGCCAAGAAATGGTTGAGAAGGCAAAAAATTTTTCGCAATTCTGCTGCTCCAAACGCTTAACCAGAATGCCCTAGGGACAAAATACACATACCGTTGTAATCGGGCGAGTTTCTACTTTCAGACGCAACAGGAATTTTTGGGTTAGGTCACTCCGTTCGTGAGATATGGGAGATTGAAGCCAAGAAATGGTTGAGAAGGCAAAAAATTTTTCACAATTCTGCTGCTCCAAACGCTTATCCAGAATGGGCTAGGAAAAAAATACGCATACCGTTGTAATCGGGCGAGTTTCTACTTTCAGACGCAGCAGGAATTTTTGGGTTTGGTCAATCCGTTCGTGAGATATGGGACTTTGAAGCTAAGAAATGGTTGAGAAGACAACAAATTTTTCGCAATTCTGCTACTCCAAACGCTTAACCAGAATGTCCTAGGGAAAAAATACACATACCGTTGTAATCGGGCGAGTTTCTACTTTCAGATGCAATTGGAATTTTTGGGTTAGGTCAATCCGTTCGCGAGATATGGGAGTTTGAAGCTAAGAAATGGTTGAGAAGGCAACAAATTTTTCGCAAATCTGCTGCTCCAAACGCTTAACCAGAATGGCCTATGGGAAAAATACACATACTATTGTAATCGGGCGAGTTTCTACTTTCAGACGCAACAGGATTTATTGGGTTAGGACAATCCGTTCGCGAGATATGGGAGTTTGAAGCCAAGAAATGGTTGAGAAGGCAAAAAATTTTTCGCAATTCTGCTGCTCCAAACGCTTAACCAGAATGCCCTAGGGACAAAATACACATACCGTTGTAATCGGGCGAGTTTCTACTTTCAGACGCAACAGGAATTTTTGGGTTAGGTCAATCCGTTCGCGAGATATGGGAGTTTGAAACTAAGAAATGCTTGAGAAGACAACAAATTTTTCGCAATTCTGCTGCTCCAAACGCTTAACCAGAATGGCCTAGGGAAAAAATACGCATACCGTTGTAATCGGGCGAGTTTCTACTTTCAGATGCAATTGGAATTTTTGGGTTAGGTCAATCCGTTCGCGAGATATGGGAGTTTGAAACTAAGAAATGGTTGAGAAGACAACAAATTTTTCGCAAATCTGCTGCTCCAAACGCTTAACCAGAATGGCCTAGGGAAAAAATACGCATACCGTTGTAATCGGGCGAGTTTCTACTTTCAGATACAATAGGAATTTTTGGGTTCGGTCAATCCGTTCCCGAGATATGGGACTTTAAGCTAAGAAATGGTTGACAAGACAACAAATTTTTCGCACTTCTGCTGCTCCAATCGCTTAACCAGAATGGCCTAGGGAAAAAATACACATACCGTTGTAATCGGGCGAGTTTCTACTTTCAGACGCAGAAGGAATTTTTGGGTTAGGTCACTCCGTTCGTGAGATATGGGAGTTTGAAGCCAAGAAATGGTTGAGAAGGCAAAAAATTTTTCACAATTCTGCTGCTCCAAACGCTTATCCAGAATGGGCTAGGGAAAAAATACGCATACCGTTGTAATCGGGCGAGTTTCTACTTTCAGACGCAGCAGGAATTTTTGGGTTTGGTCAATCCGTTCGTGAGATATGGGACTTTGAAGCTAAGAAATGGTTGAGAAGACAACAAATTTTTCGCAATTCTGCTACTCCAAACGCTTAACCAGAATGGCCTATGGGAAAAATACACATACTATTGTAATCGGGCGAGATTCTACTTTCAGACGCAACAGGAATTTTTGGGTTAGGACAATCCGTTCGCGAGATATGGGAGTTTGAAGCCAAGAAATGGTTGAGAAGGCAAAAAATTTTTCGCAATTCTGCTGCTCCAAACGCTTAACCAGAATGCCCTAGGGACAAAATACACATACCGTTGTAATCGGGCGAGTTTCTACTTTCAGACGCAACAGGAATTTTTGGGTTAGGTCACTCCGTTCGTGAGATATGGGAGTTTGAAGCCAAGAAATGGTTGAGAAGGCAAAAAATTTTTCACAATTCTGCTGCTCCAAACGCTTATCCAGAATGGGCTAGGAAAAAAATACGCATACCGTTGTAATCGGGCGAGTTTCTACTTTCAGACGCAGCAGGAATTTTTGGGTTTGGTCAATCCGTTCGTGAGATATGGGACTTTGAAGCTAAGAAATGGTTGAGAAGACAACAAATTTTTCGCAATTCTGCTACTCCAAACGCTTAACCAGAATGTCCTAGGGAAAAAATACACATACCGTTGTAATCGGGCGAGTTTCTACTTTCAGATGCAATTGGAATTTTTGGGTTAGGTCAATCCGTTCGCGAGGTATGGGAGTTTGAAGCCAAGAAATGGTTGAGAAGGCAAAAAATTTTTCGCAATTCTGCTGCTCCAAACGCTTAAGCAGAATGCCCTAGGGAGAAAATACACATACCGTTGTAATCGGTCGAGTTTCTACTTTCAAATGCAATAGGAATTTTTGGGTTAGGTCAATCCGTTCGCGAGATATGAGAGTTTGAAACTAAGAAATGGTTGAGAAGACAACAAATTTTTCGCAAATCTGCTGCTCCAAACGCTTAACCAGAATGGCCTAGGGAAAAAATACGCATACCGTTGTAATCGGGCGAGTTTCTACTTTCAGATACAATAGGAATTTTTGGGTTCGGTCAATCCGTTCCCGAGATATGGGACTTTAAGCTAAGAAATGGATGACAAGACAACAAATTTTTCGCACTTCTGCTGCTCCAATCGCTTAACCAGAATGGCCTAGGGAAAAAATACACATACCGTTGTAATCGGGCGAGTTTCTACTTTCAGACGCAGAAGGAATTTTTGGGTTAGGTCACTCCGTTCGTGAGATATGGGAGTTTGAAGCCAAGAAATGGTTGAGAAGGCAAAAAATTTTTCACAATTCTGCTGCTCCAAACGCTTATCCAGAATGGGCTAGGGAAAAAATACGCATACCGTTGTAATCGGGCGAGTTTCTACTTTCAGACGCAGCAGGAATTTTTGGGTTTGGTCAATCCGTTCGTAAGATATGGGACTTTGAAGCCAAGAAATGGTTGAGAAGGCAAAAAATTTTTCGCAATTCTGCTGCTCCAAACGCTTAACCAGAATGCCCTAGGGACAAAATACACATACCGTTGTAATCGGGCGAGTTTCTACTTTCAGACGCAACAGGAATTTTTGGGTTAGGTCAATCCGTTCGCGAGATATGAGAGTTTGAAGCTAAGAAATGCTTGAGAAGACAACAAATTTTTTGCAATTCTGCTGCTCCAAACACTTAACCAGAATGGCCTAGGGAAAAAATACGCATACCGTTGTAATCGGGCGAGTTTCTACTTTCAGACGCAGAAGGAATTTTTGGGTTTGGTCAATCCGTTCGCGAGATATGGGACTTTGAAGCTAAGAAATGGTCGAGAAGACAACAAATTTTTCGCAAATCTGCTGCTCCAAACGCTTAACCAGAATGGCATAGGGAAAAAATACGCATACCGTTGTAATCGGGCGAGTTTCTACTTTCAGTTACAATAGGAATTTTTGGGTTCGGTAAATCCGTTCGCGAGATATGGGACTTTGAAGCTAAGAAATGGTTGAGAAGGCAAAAAATTTTTCGCAATTCTGCTGCTCCAATCGCTTAACCAGAATGCCCTAGGGGAAAAATACACGTACCGTTGTAATCTGGCGAGTTTCTACTTTCAAATGCAATAGGAATTTTTGGGTTAGGACAATCCGTTCGCGAGATATGAGAGTTTGAAGCTAATAAATGGTTGAGAAGACAACAAATTTTTCGCACTTCTGCTGCTCCAAACGCTTAACTAGAATGGCCTAGGGAAAAAATACGCATACCGTTGTAATCGGGCGAGTTTCTACTTTCAGACGCAGAAGGAATTTTTGGGTTTGGTCAATCCGTTCGCGAGATATGGGGCTTTGAAGCTAAGAAATGCATGAGAAGACAACAAATTTTTCGCAATTCTGCTGCTCCAAACGCTTAACCAGAATGGGATAGGGAAAAAATACACATACCGTTGTAATCGGGCGAGTTTCTACTTTCAGACGCAACAGGAATTTTTGGGTTAGGTCAATCCGTTCGCGAGATATGGGACTTTGAAGCTAAGAAATGGTTGAGAAGACAACAAATTTTTCGCAAATCTGCTGCTCCAAACGCTTAACCAGAATGGCCTAGGGTAAAAATACGCATACCGTTGTAATCGGGCGAGTTTCTACTTTCAGTTACAATAGGAATTTTTGGGTTCGGTAAATCCGTTCGCGAGATATGGGACTTTGAAGCTAAGAAATGGTTGAGAAGACAACAAATTTTTCGCAAATCTGCTGCTCCAATCGCTTAAGCAGAATGGCCTAGGGAAAAAATACGCATACCGTTGTAATCGGGCGAGTTTCTACTTTCGGATACAAGAGGAATTTTTGGGTTAGGTCAATCGGTTCGCGAGATATGGGAGTTTGAAGCCAAGAAATGGTTGAGAAGACAACAAGTTTTTCGCAAATCTGCTGCTCCAAACGCTTAACCAGAATGGCCTAGGGAAAAAATACGCATACCGTTGTAATCGGGCGAGTTTCTACTTTCGGATACAATAGGAATTTTTGGGTTAGGTCAATCGGTTCGCGAGATATGGGAGTTTGAAGCCAAGAAATGGTTGAGAAGACAACAAATTTTTCGCAAATCTGCTGCTCCAAACGCTTAACCAGAATGGCCTAGGGAAAAAATACACATACCGTTGTAATCGGTCGAGTTTCTACTTTCAAATGCAATAGGAATTTTTGGGTTAGGTCAATCCGTTCGCGAGATATGAGAGTTTGAAACTAAGAAATGGTTGAGAAGACAACAAATTTTTCGCAAATCTGCTGCTCCGAACGCTTAACCAGAATGGCCTAGGGAAAAAATACGCATACCGTTGTAATCGGGCGAGTTTCTACTTTCAGATACAATAGGAATTTTTGGGTTCGGTCAATCCGTTCCCGAGATATGGGACTTTAAGCTAAGAAATGGTTGACAAGACAACAAATTTTTCGCACTTCTGCTGCTCCAATCGCTTAACCAGAATGGCCTAGGGAAAAAATACACATACCGTTGTAATCGGGCGAGTTTCTACTTTCAGACGCAGAAGGAATTTTTGGGTTAGGTCACTCCGTTCGTGAGATATGGGAGTTTGAAGCCAAGAAATGGTTGAGAAGGCAAAAAATTTTTCACAATTCTGCTGCTCCAAACGCTTATCCAGAATGGCCTAGGGAAAAAATACGCATACCGTTGTAATCGGGCGAGTTTCTACTTTCAGACGCAGCAGGAATTTTTGGGTTTGGTCAATCCGTTCGTGAGATATGGGACTTTGAAGCTAAGAAATGGTTCAGAAGAAAACAAATTTTTCGCAATTCTGCTACTCCAAACGCTTAACCAGAATGGCCTAGGGAAAAAATACACATACCGTTGTAATCGGGCGAGTTTCTACTTTCAGATGCAATTGGAATTTTTGGGTTAGGTCAATCCGTTCGCGAGATATGGGAGTTTGAAGCTAAGAAATGGTTGAGAAGGCAACAAATTTTTCGCAAATCTGCTGCTCCAAACGCTTAACCAGAATGGCCTAGGGAAGAAATACACATACTATTGTAATCGGGCGAGTTTCTACTTTCAGACGCAACAGGAATTTTTGGGTTAGGACAATCCGTTCGCGAGGTATGGGAGTTTGAAGCCAAGAAATGGTTGAGAAGGCAAAAAATTTTTCACAATTCTGCTGCTCCAAACGCTTATCCAGAATGGCCTAGGGAAAAAATACGCATACCGTTGTAATCTGGCGAGTTTCTACTTTCAAATGCAATAGGAATTTTTGGGTTAGGACAATCCGTTCGCGAGATATGAGAGTTTGAAGCTAAGAAATGGTTGAGAAGACAACAAGTTTTTCGCACTTCTGCTGCTCCAAACGCTTAACTAGAATGGCCTAGGGAAAAAATACGCATACCGTTGTAATCGGGCGAGTTTCTACTTTCAGACGCAGAAGGAATTTTTGGGTTTGGTCAATCCGTTCGCGAGATATGGGGCTTTGAAGCTAAGAAATGGATGAGAAGACAACAAATTTTTCGCAATTCTGCTGCTCCAAACGCTTAACCAGAATGGGATAGGGAAAAAATACACATACCGTTGTAATCGGGCGAGTTTCTACTTTCAAACGCAACAGGAATTTTTGGGTTAGGTCAATCGGTTCGCGAGATATGGGAGTTTGAAGCCAAGAAATGGTTGAGAAGACAACAAATTTTTCGCAAATCTGCTGCTCCAAACGCTTAACCAGAATGGCCTAGGGAAAAAATACGCATACCGTTGTAATCGGGCGAGTTTCTACTTTCGGATACAATAGGAATTTTTGGGTTAGGTCAATCGGTTCGCGAGATATGGGAGTTTGAAGCCAAGAAATGGTTGAGAAGACAACAAATTTTTCGCAAATCTGCTGCTCCAAACGCTTAACCAGAATGGCCTAGGGAAAAAATACACATACCGTTGTAATCGGTCGAGTTTCTACTTTCAAATGCAATAGGAATTTTTGGGTTAGGTCAATCCGTTCGCGAGATATGAGAGTTTGAAACTAAGAAATGGTTGAGAAGACAACAAATTTTTCGCAAATCTGCTGCTCCAAACGCTTAACCAGAATGGCCTAGGGAAAAAATACGCATACCGTTGTAATCGGGCGAGTTTCTACTTTCAGATACAATAGGAATTTTTGGGTTCGGTCAATCCGTTCCCGAGATATGGGACTTTAAGCTAAGAAATGGTTGACAAGACAACAAATTTTTCGCACTTCTGCTGCTCCAATCGCTTAACCAGAATGGCCTAGGGAAAAAATACACATACCGTTGTAATCGGGCGAGTTTCTACTTTCAGACGCAGAAGGAATTTTTGGATTAGGTCACTCCGTTCGTGAGATATGGGAGTTTGAAGCCAAGAAATGGTTGAGAAGGCAAAAAATTTTTCACAATTCTGCTGCTCCAAACGCTTATCCAGAATGGCCTAGGGAAAAAATACGCATACCGTTGTAATCGGGCGAGTTTCTACTTTCAGACGCAGCAGGAATTTTTGGGTTTGGTCAATCCGTTCGTGAGATATGGGACTTTGAAGCTAAGAAATGGTTGAGAAGACAACAAATTTTTCGCAAATCTGCTGCTCCAAACGCTTAACCAGAATGGCCTAGGGAAAAAATACGCATACCGCTGTAATCGGGCGAGTTTCTACTTTCAGTTACAATAGGAATTTTTGGGTTCGGTAAATCCGTTCGCAAGATATGGGACTTTGAAGCTAAGAAATGGTTGAGAAGACAACAAATTTTTCGCAAATCTGCTGCTCCAAACGCTTAACCAGAATGGCCTAGGGAAAAAATACGCATACCGTTGTAATCGGGCGAGTTTCTACTTTCGGATACAATAGGAATTTTTGGGCAAGGTCAATCGGTTCGCGAGATATGGGAGTTTGAAGCCAAGAAATGGTTGAGAAGACAACAAATTTTTCGCAAATCTGCTGCTCCAAACGCTTAACCAGTATGGCCTAGGGAAAAAATACGCATACCGTTGTAATCGGGCGAGTTTCTACTTTCGGATACAACAGGAATTTTTGGGTTAGGTCAATCGGTTCGCGAGATATGGGAGTTTGAAGCCAAGAAATGGTTGAGAAGACAACAAATTTTTCGCAAATCTGCTGCTCCAAACGCTTAACCAGAATGGCCTAGGGAAAAAATACGCATACCGTTGTAATCGGGCGAGTTTCTACTTTCGGATACAATAGGAATTTTTGGGTTAGGTCAATCGGTTCGCGAGATATGGGAGTTTGAAGCCAAGAAATGGTTGAGAAGACAACAAATTTTCGCAATTCTGCTGCTCCAAACTCTTAACAGGAATGGCCTAGGAAAAAATACACGTACCGTTGTAATCTGGCGAGTTTCTACTTTCAAATGCAATAGGAATTTTTGGGTTAGGACAATCCGTTCGCGAGATATGAGAGTTTGAAGCTAATAAATGGTTTAGAAGACAACAAATTTTTCGCACTTCTGCTGCTCCAAACGCTTAACTAGAATGGCCTAGGGAAAAAATACGCATACCGTTGTAATCGGGCGAGTTTCTACTTTCAGACGCAGAAGGAATTTTTGGGTTTGGTCAATCCGTTCGCGAGATATGGGGCTTTGAAGCTAAGAAATGGATGAGAAGACAACAAATTTTTCGCAATTCTGCTGCTCCAAACGCTTAACCAGAATGGGATAGGGAAAAAATACACATACCGTTGTAATCGGGCGAGTTTCTACTTTCAGATACAATAGGAATTTTTGGGTTCGGTCAATCCGTTCCCGAGATATGGGACTTTAAGCTAAGAAATGGTTGACAAGACAACAAATTTTTCGCAAATCTGCTGCTCCAAACGCTTAACCAGAATGGCCTAGGGAAAAAATACGCATACCGCTGTAATCGGGCGAGTTTCTACTTTCAGTTACAATAGGAATTTTTGGGTTCGGTAAATCCGTTCGCAAGATATGGGACTTTGAAGCTAAGAAATGGTTGAGAAGACAACAAATTTTTCGCAAATCTGCTGCTCCAAACGCTTAACCAGAATGGCCTAGGGAAAAAATACGCATACCGTTGTAATCGGGCGAGTTTCTACTTTCGGATACAATAGGAATTTTTGGGCAAGGTCAATCGGTTCGCGAGATATGGGAGTTTGAAGCCAAGAAATGGTTGAGAAGACAACAAATTTTTCGCAAATCTGCTGCTCCAAACGCTTAACCAGTATGGCCTAGGGAAAAAATACGCATACCGTTGTAATCGGGCGAGTTTCTACTTTCGGATACAACAGGAATTTTTGGGTTAGGTCAATCGGTTCGCGAGATATGGGAGTTTGAAGCCAAGAAATGGTTGAGAAGACAACAAATTTTTCGCAAATCTGCTGCTCCAAACGCTTAAGCAGAATGGCCTAGGGAAAAAATACACATACCGTTGTAATCGGGCGAGTTTCTACTTTCAGGCACAACAGGAATTTTTGGGTTAGGACAATCCGTTCGCGAGGTATGGGAGTTTGAAGCCAAGAAATGGTTGAGAAGCCAAAAAATTTTTCACAATTCTGCTGCTCCAAACGCTTATCCAGAATGGCCTAGGGAAAAAATACGCATACCGTTGTAATCGGGCGAGTTTCTACTTTCAGACGCAGCAGGAATTTTTGGGTTTGGTCAATCCGTTCGTGAGATATGGGACTTTGAAGCTAAGAAATGGTTGAGAAGACAACAAATTTTTCGCAATTCTGCTACTCCAAACGCTTAACCAGAATGGCCTAGGGAAAAAATACACATACCGTTGTAATCGGGCGAGTTTCTACTTTCAGATGCAATTGGAATTTTTGGGTTAGGTCAATCCGTTCGCTAGGTATGGGAGTTTGAAACTAAGAAATGGTTGAGAAGACAACAAATTTTTCGCAAATCTGCTGCTCCAAACGCTTAACCAGAATGGCCTAGGGAAAAAATACGCATACCGTTGTAATCGGGCGAGTTTCTACTTTCGGATACAATAGGAATTTTTGGGTTAGGTCAATCCGTTCGTGAGATATGGGAGTTTGAAGCCAAGAAATGGTTGAGAAGACAACAAATTTTTCGCAATTCTGCTGCTCCAAACTCTTAACAGGAATGGCCTAGGGAAAAAATACACGTACCGTTGTAATCTGGCGAGTTTCTACTTTCAAATGCAATAGGAATTTTTGGGTTAGGACAATCCGTTCGCGAGATATGAGAGTTTGAAGCTAATAAATGGTTTAGAAGACAACAAATTTTTCGCACTTCTGCTGCTCCAAACGCTTAACTAGAATGGCCTAGGGAAAAAATACGCATACCGTTGTAATCGGGCGAGTTTCTACTTTCAGACGCAGAAGGAATTTTTGGGTTTGGTCAATCCGTTCGCGAGATATGGGGCTTTGAAGCTAAGAAATGGATGAGAAGACAACAAATTTTTCGCAATTCTGCTGCTCCAAACGCTTAACCAGAATGGGATAGGGAAAAAATACACATACCGTTGTAATCGGGCGAGTTTCTACTTTCAGATACAATAGGAATTTTTGGGTTCGGTCAATCCGTTCCCGAGATATGGGACTTTAAGCTAAGAAATGGTTGACAAGACAACAAATTTTTCGCAAATCTGCTGCTCCAAACGCTTAACCAGAATGGCCTAGGGAAAAAATACGCATACCGCTGTAATCGGGCGAGTTTCTACTTTCAGTTACAATAGGAATTTTTGGGTTCGGTAAATCCGTTCGCAAGATATGGGACTTTGAAGCTAAGAAATGGTTGAGAAGACAACAAATTTTTCGCAAATCTGCTGCTCCAAACGCTTAACCAGAATGGCCTAGGGAAAAAATACGCATACCGTTGTAATCGGGCGAGTTTCTACTTTCGGATACAATAGGAATTTTTGGGCAAGGTCAATCGGTTCGCGAGATATGGGAGTTTGAAGCCAAGAAATGGTTGAGAAGACAACAAATTTTTCGCAAATCTGCTGCTCCAAACGCTTAACCAGTATGGCCTAGGGAAAAAATACGCATACCGTTGTAATCGGGCGAGTTTCTACTTTCGGATACAACAGGAATTTTTGGGTTAGGTCAATCGGTTCGCGAGATATGGGAGTTTGAAGCCAAGAAATGGTTGAGAAGACAACAAATTTTTCGCAAATCTGCTGCTCCAAACGCTTAAGCAGAATGGCCTAGGGAAAAAATACACATACCTTTGTAATCGGGCGAGTTTCTACTTTCAGGCACAACAGGAATTTTTGGGTTAGGACAATCCGTTCGCGAGGTATGGGAGTTTGAAGCCAAGAAATGGTTGAGAAGCCAAAAAATTTTTCACAATTCTGCTGCTCCAAACGCTTATCCAGAATGGCCTAGGGAAAAAATACGCATACCGTTGTAATCGGGCGAGTTTCTACTTTCAGACGCAGCAGGAATTTTTGGGTTTGGTCAATCCGTTCGTGAGATATGGGACTTTGAAGCTAAGAAATGGTTGAGAAGACAACAAATTTTTCGCAATTCTGCTACTCCAAACGCTTAACCAGAATGGCCTAGGGAAAAAATACACATACCGTTGTAATCGGGCGAGTTTCTACTTTCAGATGCAATTGGAATTTTTGGGTTAGGTCAATCCGTTCGCTAGGTATGGGAGTTTGAAACTAAGAAATGGTTGAGAAGACAACAAATTTTTCGCAAATCTGCTGCTCCAAACGCTTAACCAGAACGGCCTAGGGAAAAAATACGCATACCGTTGTAATCGGGCGAGTTTCTACTTTCGGATACAATAGGAATTTTTGGGTTAGGTCAATCGGTTCGCGAGATATGGGAGTTTGAAGCCAAGAAATGGTTGAGAAGACAACAAATTTTTCGCAATTCTGCTGCTCCAAACTCTTAACAGGAATGGCCTAGGGAAAAAATACACGTACCGTTGTAATCTGGCGAGTTTCTACTTTCAAATGCAATAGGAATTTTTGGGTTAGGACAATCCGTTCGCGAGATATGAGAGTTTGAAGCTAATAAATGGTTTAGAAGACAACAAATTTTTCGCACTTCTGCTGCTCCAAACGCTTAACTAGAATGGCCTAGGGAAAAAATACGCATACCGTTGTAATCGGGCGAGTTTCTACTTTCAGACGCAGCAGGAATTTTTGGGTTTGGTCAATCCGTTCCCGAGATATGGGACTTTAAGCTAAGAAATGGTTGACAAGACAACAAATTTTTCGCAAATCTGCTGCTCCAAACGCTTAACCAGAATGGCCTAGGGAAAAAATACGCATACCGCTGTAATCGGGCGAGTTTCTACTTTCAGTTACAATAGGAATTTTTGGGTTCGGTAAATCCGTTCGCAAGATATGGGACTTTGAAGCTAAGAAATGGTTGAGAAGACAACAAATTTTTCGCAAATCTGCTGCTCCAAACGCTTAACCAGAATGGCCTAGGGAAAAAATACGCATACCGTTGTAATCGGGCGAGTTTCTACTTTCGGATACAATAGGAATTTTTGGGCAAGGTCAATCGGTTCGCGAGATATGGGAGTTTGAAGCCAAGAAATGGTTGAGAAGACAACAAATTTTTCGCAAATCTGCTGCTCCAATCGCTTAACCAGAATGGCCTAGGGAAAAAATACGCATACCGTTGTAATCGGGCGAGTTTCTACTTTCGGATACAATAGGAATTTTTGGGTTAGGTCAATCGGTTCGCGAGATATGGGAGTTTGAAGCCAAGAAATGGTTGAGAAGACAACAAGTTTTTCGCAAATCTGCTGCTCCAAACGCTTAACCAGAATGGCCTAGGGAAAAAATACGCATACCGTTGTAATCGGGCGAGTTTCTACTTTCGGATACAATAGGAATTTTTGGGTTAGGTCAAGCGGTTCGCGAGATATGGGAGTTTGAAGCCAAGAAATGGTTGAGAAGACAACAAATTTTTCGCAAATCTGCTGCTCCAAACGCTTAACCAGAATGGCCTAGGGAAAAAATACACATACCGTTGTAATCGGTCGAGTTTCTACTTTCAAATGCAATAGGAATTTTTGGGTTAGGTCAATCCGTTCGCGAGATATGAGAGTTTGAAACTAAGAAATGGTTGAGAAGACAACAAATTTTTCGCAAATCTGCTGCTCCGAACGCTTAACCAGAATGGCCTAGGGAAAAAATACGCATACCGTTGTAATCGGGCGAGTTTCTACTTTCAGATACAATAGGAATTTTTGGGTTCGGTCAATCCGTTCCCGAGATATGGGACTTTAAGCTAAGAAATGGTTGACAAGACAACAAATTTTTCGCACTTCTGCTGCTCCAATCGCTTAACCAGAATGGCCTAGGGAAAAAATACACATACCGTTGTAATCGGGCGAGTTTCTACTTTCAGACGCAGAAGGAATTTTTGGGTTAGGTCACTCCGTTCGTGAGATATGGGAGTTTGAAGCCAAGAAATGGTTGAGAAGGCAAAAAATTTTTCACAATTCTGCTGCTCCAAACGCTTATCCAGAATGGCCTAGGGAAAAAATACGCATACCGTTGTAATCGGGCGAGTTTCTACTTTCAGACGCAGCAGGAATTTTTGGGTTTGGTCAATCCGTTCGTGAGATATGGGACTTTGAAGCTAAGAAATGGTTGAGAAGAAAACAAATTTTTCGCAATTCTGCTACTCCAAACGCTTAACCAGAATGGCCTAGGGAAAAAATACACATACCGTTGTAATCGGGCGAGTTTCTACTTTCAGATGCAATTGGAATTTTTGGGTTAGGTCAATCCGTTCGCGAGATATGGGAGTTTGAAGCTAAGAAATGGTTGAGAAGGCAACAAATTTTTCGCAAATCTGCTGCTCCTAACGCTTAACCAGAATGGCCTAGGGAAGAAATACACATACTATTGTAATCGGGCGAGTTTCTACTTTCAGACGCAACAGGAATTTTTGGGTTAGGACAATCCGTTCGCGAGGTATGGGAGTTTGAAGCCAAGAAATGGTTGAGAAGGCAAAAAATTTTTCACAATTCTGCTGCTCCAAACGCTTATCCAGAATGGCCTAGGGAAAAAATACGCATACCGTTGTAATCTGGCGAGTTTCTACTTTCAAATGCAATAGGAATTTTTGGGTTAGGACAATCCGTTCGCGAGATATGAGAGTTTGAAGCTAAGAAATGGTTGAGAAGACAACAAATTTTTCGCACTTCTGCTGCTCCAAACGCTTAACTAGAATGGCCTAGGGAAAAAATACGCATACCGTTGTAATCGGGCGAGTTTCTACTTTCAGACGCAGAAGGAATTTTTGGGTTTGGTCAATCCGTTCGCGAGATATGGGGCTTTGAAGCTAAGAAATGGATGAGAAGACAACAAATTTTTCGCAATTCTGCTGCTCCAAACGCTTAACCAGAATGGGATAGGGAAAAAATACACATACCGTTGTAATCGGGCGAGTTTCTACTTTCAGACGCAACAGGAATTTTTGGGTTAGGTCAATCGGTTCGCGAGATATGGGAGTTTGAAGCCAAGAAATGGTTGAGAAGACAACAAATTTTTCGCAAATCTGCTGCTCCAAACGCTTAACCAGAATGGCCTAGGGAAAAAATACGCATACCGTTGTAATCGGGCGAGTTTCTACTTTCGGATACAATAGGAATTTTTGGGTTAGGTCAATCGGTTCGCGAGATATGGGAGTTTGAAGCCAAGAAATGGTTGAGAAGACAACAAATTTTTCGCAAATCTGCTGCTCCAAACGCTTAACCAGAATGGCCTAGGGAAAAAATACACATACCGTTGTAATCGGTCGAGTTTCTACTTTCAAATGCAATAGGAATTTTTGGGTTAGGTCAATCCGTTCGCGAGATATGAGAGTTTGAAACTAAGAAATGGTTGAGAAGACAACAAATTTTTCGCAAATCTGCTGCTCCAAACGCTTAACCAGAATGGCCTAGGGAAAAAATACGCATACCGTTGTAATCGGGCGAGTTTCTACTTTCAGATACAATAGGAATTTTTGGGTTCGGTCAATCCGTTCCCGAGATATGGGACTTTAAGCTAAGAAATGGTTGACAAGACAACAAATTTTTCGCACTTCTGCTGCTCCAATCGCTTAACCAGAATGGCCTAGGGAAAAAATACACATACCGTTGTAATCGGGCGAGTTTCTACTTTCAGACGCAGAAGGAATTTTTGGATTAGGTCACTCCGTTCGTGAGATATGGGAGTTTGAAGCCAAGAAATGGTTGAGAAGGCAAAAAATTTTTCACAATTCTGCTGCTCCAAACGCTTATCCAGAATGGCCTAGGGAAAAAATACGCATACCGTTGTAATCGGGCGAGTTTCTACTTTCAGACGCAGCAGGAATTTTTGGGTTTGGTCAATCCGTTCGTGAGATATGGGACTTTGAAGCTAAGAAATGGTTGAGAAGACAACAAATTTTTCGCAAATCTGCTGCTCCAAACGCTTAACCAGAATGGCCTAGGGAAAAAATACGCATACCGCTGTAATCGGGCGAGTTTCTACTTTCAGTTACAATAGGAATTTTTGGGTTCGGTAAATCCGTTCGCAAGATATGGGACTTTGAAGCTAAGAAATGGTTGAGAAGACAACAAATTTTTCGCAAATCTGCTGCTCCAAACGCTTAACCAGAATGGCCTAGGGAAAAAATACGCATACCGTTGTAATCGGGCGAGTTTCTACTTTCGGATACAATAGGAATTTTTGGGTAAGGTCAATCGGTTCGCGAGATATGGGAGTTTGAAGCCAAGAAATGGTTGAGAAGACAACAAATTTTTCGCAAATCTGCTGCTCCAAACGCTTAACCAGTATGGCCTAGGGAAAAAATACGCATACCGTTGTAATCGGGCGAGTTTCTACTTTCGGATACAACAGGAATTTTTGGGTTAGGTCAATCGGTTCGCGAGATATGGGAGTTTGAAGCCAAGAAATGGTTGAGAAGACAACAAATTTTTCGCAAATCTGCTGCTCCAAACGCTTAAGCAGAATGGCCTAGGGAAAAAATACACATACCGTTGTAATCGGGCGAGTTTCTACTTTCAGGCGCAACAGGAATTTTTGGGTTAGGACAATCCGTTCGCGAGGTATGGGAGTTTGAAGCCAAGAAATGGTTGAGAAGCCAAAAAATTTTTCACAATTCTGCTGCTCCAAACGCTTATCCAGAATGGCCTAGGGAAAAAATACGCATACCGTTGTAATCGGGCGAGTTTCTACTTTCAGACGCAGCAGGAATTTTTGGGTTTGGTCAATCCGTTCGTGAGATATGGGACTTTGAAGCTAAGAAATGGTTGAGAAGACAACAAATTTTTCGCAATTCTGCTACTCCAAACGCTTAACCAGAATGGCCTAGGGAAAAAATACACATACCGTTGTAATCGGGCGAGTTTCTACTTTCAGATGCAATTGGAATTTTTGGGTTAGGTCAATCCGTTCGCTAGGTATGGGAGTTTGAAACTAAGAAATGGTTGAGAAGAAAACAAATTTTTCGCAAATCTGCTGCTCCAAACGCTTAACCAGAATGGCCTAGGGAAAAAATACGCATACCGTTGTAATCGGGCGAGTTTCTACTTTCGGATACAATAGGAATATTTGGGTTAGGTCAATCGGTTCGCGAGATATGGGAGTTTGAAGCCAAGAAATGGTTGAGAAGACAACAAATTTTTCGCAATTCTGCTGCTCCAAACTCTTAACAAGAATGGCCTAGGGAAAAAATACACATACCGTTGTAATCGGGCGCGTTTCTACATTCAGTTACAATAGGAATTTTTGGGTTAGGACAATCCGTTCGCGAGATATGGGAGTTTGAAGCTAAGAAATGGTTGAGACGACAACAAATTTTTCGCACTTCTGCTGCTGCAAACGCTTAACCAGAATGGCCTAGGGAAAAAATACACATACCGTTGTAATCGGGCGTGTTTCTACTTTCAGGCGCAACAGGAATTTTTGGGTTAGGACAATCCGTTCGCGAGATATGGGAGTTTGAAGCCAAGAAATGGTTGAGAAGGCAAAAAATTTTTCGCAAATCTGCTGCTCCAAACGCTTAACCAGAATGGCCTAGGGAAAAAATACACATACTATTGTAATCGGGCGAGTTTCTACTTTCAGACGCAACAGGAATTTTTGGGTTAGGACAATCCGTTCGCGAGATATGGGAGTTTGAAGCCAAGAAATGGTTGAGAAGGCAAAAAATTTTTCGCAATTCTGCTGCTCCAAACGCTTAACCAGAATGCCCTAGGGAAAAAATACACATACCGTTGTAATCGGGCGAGTTTCTACTTTCAGATGCAATTGGAATTTTTGGGTTAGGTCAATCCGTTCGCGAGATATGGGAGTTTGAAGCTAAGAAATGGTTGAGAAGGCAACAAATTTTTCGCAAATCTGCTGCTCCTAACGCTTAACCAGAATGGCCTAGGGAAGAAATACACATACTATTGTAATCGGGCGAGTTTCTACTTTCAGACGCAACAGGAATTTTTGGGTTAGGACAATCCGTTCGCGAGGTATGGGAGTTTGAAGCCAAGAAATGGTTGAGAAGGCAAAAAATTTTTCACAATTCTGCTGCTCCAAACGCTTATCCAGAATGGCCTAGGGAAAAAATACGCATACCGTTGTAATCTGGCGAGTTTCTACTTTCAAATGCAATAGGAATTTTTGGGTTAGGACAATCCGTTCGCGAGATATGAGAGTTTGAAGCTAAGAAATGGTTGAGAAGACAACAAATTTTTCGCACTTCTGCTGCTCCAAACGCTTAACTAGAATGGCCTAGGGAAAAAATACGCATACCGTTGTAATCGGGCGAGTTTCTACTTTCAGACGCAGAAGGAATTTTTGGGTTTGGTCAATCCGTTCGCGAGATATGGGGCTTTGAAGCTAAGAAATGGATGAGAAGACAACAAATTTTTCGCAATTCTGCTGCTCCAAACGCTTAACCAGAATGGGATAGGGAAAAAATACACATACCGTTGTAATCGGGCGAGTTTCTACTTTCAGACGCAACAGGAATTTTTGGGTTAGGTCAATCGGTTCGCGAGATATGGGAGTTTGAAGCCAAGAAATGGTTGAGAAGACAACAAATTTTTCGCAAATCTGCTGCTCCAAACGCTTAACCAGAATGGCCTAGGGAAAAAATACGCATACCGTTGTAATCGGGCGAGTTTCTACTTTCGGATACAATAGGAATTTTTGGGTTAGGTCAATCGGTTCGCGAGATATGGGAGTTTGAAGCCAAGAAATGGTTGAGAAGACAACAAATTTTTCGCAAATCTGCTGCTCCAAACGCTTAACCAGAATGGCCTAGGGAAAAAATACACATACCGTTGTAATCGGTCGAGTTTCTACTTTCAAATGCAATAGGAATTTTTGGGTTAGGTCAATCCGTTCGCGAGATATGAGAGTTTGAAACTAAGAAATGGTTGAGAAGACAACAAATTTTTCGCAAATCTGCTGCTCCAAACGCTTAACCAGAATGGCCTAGGGAAAAAATACGCATACCGTTGTAATCGGGCGAGTTTCTACTTTCAGATACAATAGGAATTTTTGGGTTCGGTCAATCCGTTCCCGAGATATGGGACTTTAAGCTAAGAAATGGTTGACAAGACAACAAATTTTTCGCACTTCTGCTGCTCCAATCGCTTAACCAGAATGGCCTAGGGAAAAAATACACATACCGTTGTAATCGGGCGAGTTTCTACTTTCAGACGCAGAAGGAATTTTTGGATTAGGTCACTCCGTTCGTGAGATATGGGAGTTTGAAGCCAAGAAATGGTTGAGAAGGCAAAAAATTTTTCACAATTCTGCTGCTCCAAACGCTTATCCAGAATGGCCTAGGGAAAAAATACGCATACCGTTGTAATCGGGCGAGTTTCTACTTTCAGACGCAGCAGGAATTTTTGGGTTTGGTCAATCCGTTCGTGAGATATGGGACTTTGAAGCTAAGAAATGGTTGAGAAGACAACAAATTTTTCGCAAATCTGCTGCTCCAAACGCTTAACCAGAATGGCCTAGGGAAAAAATACGCATACCGCTGTAATCGGGCGAGTTTCTACTTTCAGTTACAATAGGAATTTTTGGGTTCGGTAAATCCGTTCGCAAGATATGGGACTTTGAAGCTAAGAAATGGTTGAGAAGACAACAAATTTTTCGCAAATCTGCTGCTCCAAACGCTTAACCAGAATGGCCTAGGGAAAAAATACGCATACCGTTGTAATCGGGCGAGTTTCTACTTTCGGATACAATAGGAATTTTTGGGTAAGGTCAATCGGTTCGCGAGATATGGGAGTTTGAAGCCAAGAAATGGTTGAGAAGACAACAAATTTTTCGCAAATCTGCTGCTCCAAACGCTTAACCAGTATGGCCTAGGGAAAAAATACGCATACCGTTGTAATCGGGCGAGTTTCTACTTTCGGATACAACAGGAATTTTTGGGTTAGGTCAATCGGTTCGCGAGATATGGGAGTTTGAAGCCAAGAAATGGTTGAGAAGACAACAAATTTTTCGCAAATCTGCTGCTCCAAACGCTTAAGCAGAATGGCCTAGGGAAAAAATACACATACCGTTGTAATCGGGCGAGTTTCTACTTTCAGGCGCAACAGGAATTTTTGGGTTAGGACAATCCGTTCGCGAGGTATGGGAGTTTGAAGCCAAGAAATGGTTGAGAAGCCAAAAAATTTTTCACAATTCTGCTGCTCCAAACGCTTATCCAGAATGGCCTAGGGAAAAAATACGCATACCGTTGTAATCGGGCGAGTTTCTACTTTCAGACGCAGCAGGAATTTTTGGGTTTGGTCAATCCGTTCGTGAGATATGGGACTTTGAAGCTAAGAAATGGTTGAGAAGACAACAAATTTTTCGCAATTCTGCTACTCCAAACGCTTAACCAGAATGGCCTAGGGAAAAAATACACATACCGTTGTAATCGGGCGAGTTTCTACTTTCAGATGCAATTGGAATTTTTGGGTTAGGTCAATCCGTTCGCTAGGTATGGGAGTTTGAAACTAAGAAATGGTTGAGAAGAAAACAAATTTTTCGCAAATCTGCTGCTCCAAACGCTTAACCAGAATGGCCTAGGGAAAAAATACGCATACCGTTGTAATCGGGCGAGTTTCTACTTTCGGATACAATAGGAATTTTTGGGTTAGGTCAATCGGTTCGCGAGATATGGGAGTTTGAAGCCAAGAAATGGTTGAGAAGACAACAAATTTTTCGCAATTCTGCTGCTCCAAACTCTTAACAAGAATGGCCTAGGGAAAAAATACACATACCGTTGTAATCGGGCGCGTTTCTACTTTCAGATGCATAAGGAATTTTTGGGTTAGGTCAATCCGTTCGCGAGATATGGGAGTTTGAAGACAACAAATGGTTGAGAAGGCAAAAAATTTTTCGCACATCAGCTGCTCCAATCGCTTAACCAGAATGGCCTAGGGGAAAAATATACGTACCGTTGTAATCGGGCGAGTTTCTACTTTCAAATGCAATAGGAATTTTTGGGTTAGGACAATCCGCTCGCGAGATATGGGAGTTTGAAGCTAAGAAATGGTTGAGACGACAACAAATTTTTCGCACTTCTGCTGCTCCAAACGCTTAACCAGAATGGCCTAGGGAAAAAATACACATACCGTTGTAATCGGGCGTGTTTCTACTTTCAGGCGCAACAGGAATTTTTGGGTTAGGACAATCCGTTCGCGAGATATGGGAGTTTGAAGCCAAGAAATGGTTGAGAAGGCAAAAAATTTTTCGCAAATCTGCTGCTCCAAACGCTTAACCAGAATGGCCTAGGGAAAAAATACACATACTATTGTAATCGGGCGAGTTTCTACTTTCAGACGCAACAGGAATTTTTGGGTTAGGACAATCCGTTCGCGAGATATGGGAGTTTGAAGCCAAGAAATGGTTGAGAAGGCAAAAAATTTTTCGCAATTCTGCTGCTCCAAACGCTTAACCAGAATGCCCTAGGGAGAAAATACACATACCGTTGTAATCGGTCGAGTTTCTACTTTCAAATGCAATAGGAATTTTTGGGTAAGGTCAATCCGTTCGCGAGATATGAGAGTTTGAAGCTGAGAAATGGTTGAGAAGACAACAAATTTTTCGCAAATCTGCTGCTCCAAACGCTTAACCAGAATGGCCTAGGGAAAAAATACACATACCGTTGTAATGGGGCGAGTTTCTACTTTCAGATGCATAAGGAATTTTTGGGTTCGGTCAATCCGTTCGCGAGATATGGGAGTTTGAAGACAACAAATGGTTGAGAAGGCAAAAAATTTTTCGCAATACTGCTGCTCGAAACGCTTATCCAGAATGGCCTAGGGAAAAAATACACATACCGTTGTAATCGGGCGAGTTTCTACTTTCAAATGCGATAGGAATTTTTGGGTCAGGTCAATCCGTTCGCGAGATATGAGGGTTTGAAGCTAAGAAATGGTTGAGAGGACAAGAAATTTTTCGCAAATCTGCTGCTCCAAACGCTTAACCAGAATGGCCTAGGGAAAAAATACACATACTATTGTAATCGGTCGAGTTTCTACTTTCAGACGCAACAGGAATTTTTGGGTTAAGACAATCCGTTCGCGAGATATGGGAGTTTGAAGCCAAGAAATGGTTGAGAAGGCAAATAATTTTTCGCAATTCTGCTGCTCCAAACGCTTAACCACAATGACCTAGGGAGAAAATACACATACCGTTGTAATCGGGCGAGTATCTACTTTCAAATGCAATAGGAATTTTTGGGTTAGGTCAATCCGTTCGCGAGATATGAGAGTTTGAAGCTAAGAAATGGTTGAGAAGACAACAAATTTTTCGCAAATCTGCTGCTCCAAACGCTTAACCAGAATGGTCTAGGGAAAAAATACGCATACCGTTGTAATCGGGCCAGTTTCTACTTTCAGATACAATAGGAATTTTTGGGTTCGGTCAATCCGTTCGCGAGATATGGGAGTTTGAAGCCAAGAAATGGTTGAGAAGGCAAAAAATTTTTCGCAAATCTGCTGCTCCAAACGTTTAACCAGAATGGCCTAGGGAAAAAATACACATACTATTGTAATCGGGCGAGTTTCTACTTTCAGACGCAACAGGAATTTTTGGGTTAGGACAATCCGTTCGCGAGATATGAGAGTTTGAAGCTAAGAAATGGTTGAGAAGACAACAAATTTTTCGCAAATCTGCTGCTCCAAACGCTTAACCAGAATGGCCTAGGGAAAAAATACGCATACCGTTGTAATCGGGCGAGTTTCTACTTTCAGATACAATAGGAATTTTTGGGTTCGGTCAATCCGTTCCCGAGATATGGGACTTTAAGCTAAGAAATGGTTGACAAGACAACAAATTTTTCGCACTTCTGCTGCTCCAATCGCTTAACCAGAATGGCCTAGGGAAAAAATACACATACCGTTGTAATCGGGCGAGTTTCTTCTTTCAGACGCAACAGGAATTTTTGGGTTAGGTCAATCCGTTCGCGAGATATGGGAGTTTGAAGCCAAGAAATCGTTGAGAAGGCAAAAAGTTTTTCGCAATTCTGCTGCTCCAAACGCTTAACCAGAATGCCCTAGGGAAAAAATACAGATACCGTTGTAATCGGGCGAGTTTCTACTTTCTGACGCAGAAGGAATTTTTGGGTTTGGTCAATCCGTTCGCGAGATATGGGACTTTGAAGCTAAGAAATGGTTGAGAAGACAACAAATTTTTCGCAATTCCGCTACTCCAAACGCTTAACCAGAATGGCCTAGGGAAAAAATACACATACCGTTGTAATCGGGCGAGTTTCTACTTTCAGACGCAACAGGAATTTTTGGGTTAGGACAATCCGTTCGCGAGATATGGGAGTTTGAAGACAAGAAATGGTTGAGAAGGCAAAAAATTTTTCGCAATTCTGCTGCTCCAAACGCTTAACCAGAATGCCCTAGGGACAAAATACACATACCGTTGTAATCGGGCGAGTTTCTACTTTCAGACGCAACAGGAATTTTTGGGTTAGGTCAATCCGTTCGCGAGATATGAGAGTTTGAAGCTAAGAAATGCTTGAGAAGACAACAAATCTTTCGCAATTCTGCTGCTCCAAACGCTTAACCAGAATGGCCTAGGGAAAAAATACGCATACCGTTGTAATCGGGCGAGTTTCTACTTTCAGACGCAGAAGGAATTTTTGGGTTTGGTCAATCCGTTCGCGAGATATGGGACTTTGAAGCTAAGAAATGGTCGAGAAGACAACAAATTTTTCGCAAATCTGCTGCTCCAAACGCTTAACCAGAATGGCATAGGGAAAAAATACGCATACCGTTGTAATCGGGCGAGTTTCTACTTTCAGACACAGAAGGAATTTTTGGGTTTGGTCAATCCGTTCGCGAGATATGGGGCTTTGAAGCTAAGAAATGGATGAGAAGACAACAAATTTTTCGCAATTCTGCTGCTCCAAACGCTTAACCAGAATGGGCTAGGGAAAAAATACACATACCGTTGTAATCGGGCGAGTTTCTACTTTCAGACGCAACAGGAATTTTTGGGTTAGGTCAATCCGTTCGCGAGATATGGGAGTTTGAAGCCAAGAAATGGTTGAGAAGGCAAAAAATTTTTCGAAATTCTGCTGCTCCAAACGCTTAACCAGAATGCCCTAGGGAAAAAATACACATACCGATGTAATCGGGCGAGTTTCTACTTTCAGATGCAATAGGAATTTTTGGGTTAGGACAATCCGTTCACGAGATATGAGAGTTTGAAGCTAAGAAATGGTTGAGAAGACAACAAATTTTTGGCACTTCTGCTGCTCCAAACGCTTAACTACAATGGCCTAGGAAAAAATACGCATACCGTTGTAATCGGGCGAGTTTCTACTTTCAGACGCAGCAGGAATTTTTGGGTTTGGTCAATCCGTTCGCGAGATATGGGGCTTTGAAACTAAGAAATGGATGAGAAGACAACAAATTTTTCGCAATTCTGCTGCTTCAAACGCTTAAGCAGAATGCCCTAGGGAAAAAATACGCATACCGTTGTAATCGGGCGAGTTTCTACTTTCGGATACAATGGGAATTTTTGGGTTAGGTCAATCGGTTCGCGAGATATGGGAGTTTGAAGCCAAGAAATGGTTGAGAGGACAAGAAATTTTTCGCAAATCTGCTGCTCCAAACGCTTAACCAGAATGGCCTAGGGAAAAAATACACATACTATTGTAATCGGGCGAGTTTCTACTTTCAGACGCAACAGGAATTTTTGGGTTTTGACAATCCGTTCGCGAGATATGGGAGTTTGAAGCCAAGAAATGGTTGAGAAGGCAAATAATTTTTCGCAATTCTGCTGCTCCAAACGCTTAACCACAATGACCTAGGGAGAAAATACACATACCGTTGTAATCGGGCGAGTATCTACTTTCAAATGCAATAGGAATTTTTGGGTTAGGTCAATCCGTTCGCGAGATATGAGAGTTTGAAGCTAAGAAATGGTTGAGAAGACAACAAGTTTTTCGCAAATCTGCTGCTCCAAACGCTTAACCAGAATGGCCTAGGGAAAAAATACGCATACCGTTGTAATTGGGCCAGTTTCTACGTTCAGATACAATAGGAATTTTTGGGTTCGGTCAATCCGTTCCCGAGATATGGGACTTTAAGCTAAGAAATGGTTGACAAGACAACAAATTTTTCGCACTTCTGCTGCTCCAATCGCTTAACCAGAATGGCCTAGGGGAACAATACACATACCGTTGTAATCGGGAGAGTTTCTACTTTCAGGCGCAATAGGAATTTTTCGGTTAAGTCAATCCGTTCGCGAGATATGGGAGTTTGATGCTAAGAAATGGTTTAGAAGACAACAAATTTTTCGCACTTCAGCTGCTCCAATCGCTTAACCAGAATGGCCTAGGGGAAAAATATACGTACCGTTGTAATCGGGCGAGTTTCTACTTTCAAATGCAATAGGAATTTTTGGGTTAGGACAATCCGTTCGCGAGATATGGGAGCTTGAAGCTAAGAAATGGTTGAGACGACAACAAATTTTTCGCACTTCTGCTGCTCCAAACGCTTAACCAGAATGGCCTAGGGAAAAAATACACATACCGTTGTAATCGGGCGAGTTTCTACTTTCAGGCGCAACAGGAATTTTTGGGTTAGGACAATCCGTTCGCGAGATATGGGAGTTTGAAGCCAAGAAATGGTTGAGAAGGCAAAAAATTTTTCGCAAATCTGCTGCTCCAATCGCTTAACCAGAATGGCCTAGGGAAAAAATACACATACTATTGTAATCGGGCGAGTTTCTACTTTCAAATGCGATAGGAATTTTTGGGTTCGGTCAATCCGTTCGCGAGATATGGGAGTTTGAAGCCAAGAAATGGTTGAGAAGGCAAAAAATTTTTCGCAAATCTGCTGCTCCAAACGTTTAACCAGAATGGCCTAGGGAAAAAATACACATACTATTGTAATCGGGCGAGTTTCTACTTTCAGACGCAACAGGAATTTTTGGGTTAGGACAATCCGTTCGCGAGATATGAGAGTTTGAAGCTAAGAAATGGTTGAGAAGACAACAAATTTTTCGCAAATCTGCTGCTCCAAACGCTTAACCAGAATGGCCTAGGGAAAAAATACGCATACCGTTGTAATCGGGCGAGTTTCTACTTTCAGATACAATAGGAATTTTTGGGTTCGGTCAATCCGTTCCCGAGATATGGGACTTTAAGCTAAGAAATGGTTGACAAGACAACAAATTTTTCGCACTTCTGCTGCTCCAATCGCTTAACCAGAATGGCCTAGGGAAAAAATACACATACCGTTGTAATCGGGCGAGTTTCTTCTTTCAGACGCAACAGGAATTTTTGGGTTAGGTCAATCCGTTCGCGAGATATGGGAGTTTGAAGCCAAGAAATCGTTGAGAAGGCAAAAAGTTTTTCGCAATTCTGCTGCTCCAAACGCTTAACCAGAATGCCCTAGGGAAAAAATACAGATACCGTTGTAATCGGGCGAGTTTCTACTTTCTGACGCAGAAGGAATTTTTGGGTTTGGTCAATCCGTTCGCGAGATATGGGACTTTGAAGCTAAGAAATGGTTGAGAAGACAACAAATTTTTCGCAATTCCGCTACTCCAAACGCTTAACCAGAATGGCCTAGGGAAAAAATACACATACCGTTGTAATCGGGCGAGTTTCTACTTTCAGACGCAACAGGAATTTTTGGGTTAGGACAATCCGTTCGCGAGATATGGGAGTTTGAAGACAAGAAATGGTTGAGAAGGCAAAAAATTTTTCGCAATTCTGCTGCTCCAAACGCTTAACCAGAATGCCCTAGGGACAAAATACACATACCGTTGTAATCGGGCGAGTTTCTACTTTCAGACGCAACAGGAATTTTTGGGTTAGGTCAATCCGTTCGCGAGATATGAGAGTTTGAAGCTAAGAAATGCTTGAGAAGACAACAAATCTTTCGCAATTCTGCTGCTCCAAACGCTTAACCAGAATGGCCTAGGGAAAAAATACGCATACCGTTGTAATCGGGCGAGTTTCTACTTTCAGACGCAGAAGGAATTTTTGGGTTTGGTCAATCCGTTCGCGAGATATGGGACTTTGAAGCTAAGAAATGGTCGAGAAGACAACAAATTTTTCGCAAATCTGCTGCTCCAAACGCTTAACCAGAATGGCATAGGGAAAAAATACGCATACCGTTGTAATCGGGCGAGTTTCTACTTTCAGACACAGAAGGAATTTTTGGGTTTGGTCAATCCGTTCGCGAGATATGGGGCTTTGAAGCTAAGAAATGGATGAGAAGACAACAAATTTTTCGCAATTCTGCTGCTCCAAACGCTTAACCAGAATGGGCTAGGGAAAAAATACACATACCGTTGTAATCGGGCGAGTTTCTACTTTCAGACGCAACAGGAATTTTTGGGTTAGGTCAATCCGTTCGCGAGATATGGGAGTTTGAAGCCAAGAAATGGTTGAGAAGGCAAAAAATTTTTCGAAATTCTGCTGCTCCAAACGCTTAACCAGAATGCCCTAGGGAAAAAATACACATACCGATGTAATCGGGCGAGTTTCTACTTTCAGATGCAATAGGAATTTTTGGGTTAGGACAATCCGTTCACGAGATATGAGAGTTTGAAGCTAAGAAATGGTTGAGAAGACAACAAATTTTTGGCACTTCTGCTGCTCCAAACGCTTAACTACAATGGCCTAGGAAAAAATACGCATACCGTTGTAATCGGGCGAGTTTCTACTTTCAGACGCAGCAGGAATTTTTGGGTTTGGTCAATCCGTTCGCGAGATATGGGGCTTTGAAGCTAAGAAATGGATGAGAAGACAACAAATTTTTCGCAATTCTGCTGCTTCAAACGCTTAAGCAGAATGCCCTAGGGAAAAAATACGCATACCGTTGTAATCGGGCGAGTTTCTACTTTCGGATACAATAGGAATTTTTGGGTTAGGTCAATCGGTTCGCGAGATATGGGAGTTTGAAGCCAAGAAATGGTTGAGAGGACAAGAAATTTTTCGCAAATCTGCTGCTCCAAACGCTTAACCAGAATGGCCTAGGGAAAAAATACACATACTATTGTAATCGGGCGAGTTTCTACTTTCAGACGCAACAGGAATTTTTGGGTTTTGACAATCCGTTCGCGAGATATGGGAGTTTGAAGCCAAGAAATGGTTGAGAAGGCAAATAATTTTTCGCAATTCTGCTGCTCCAAACGCTTAACCACAATGACCTAGGGAGAAAATACACATACCGTTGTAATCGGGCGAGTATCTACTTTCAAATGCAATAGGAATTTTTGGGTTAGGTCAATCCGTTCGCGAGATATGAGAGTTTGAAGCTAAGAAATGGTTGAGAAGACAACAAGTTTTTCGCAAATCTGCTGCTCCAAACGCTTAACCAGAATGGCCTAGGGAAAAAATACGCATACCGTAGTAATTGGGCCAGTTTCTACTTTCAGATACAATAGGAATTTTTGGGTTCGGTCAATCCGTTCCCGAGATATGGGACTTTAAGCTAAGAAATGGTTGACAAGACAACAAATTTTTCGCACTTCTGCTGCTCCAATCGCTTAACCAGAATGGCCTAGGGGAACAATACACATACCGTTGTAATCGGGAGAGTTTCTACTTTCAGGCGCAATAGGAATTTTTCGGTTAAGTCAATCCGTTCGCGAGATATGGGAGTTTGATGCTAAGAAATGGTTTAGAAGACAACAAATTTTTCGCACTTCAGCTGCTCCAATCGCTTAACCAGAATGGCCTAGGGGAAAAATATACGTACCGTTGTAATCGGGCGAGTTTCTACTTTCAAATGCAATAGGAATTTTTGGGTTAGGACAATCCGTTCGCGAGATATGGGAGCTTGAAGCTAAGAAATGGTTGAGACGACAACAAATTTTTCGCACTTCTGCTGCTCCAAACGCTTAACCAGAATGGCCTAGGGAAAAAATACACATACCGTTGTAATCGGGCGAGTTTCTACTTTCAGGCGCAACAGGAATTTTTGGGTTAGGACAATCCGTTCGCGAGATATGGGAGTTTGAAGCCAAGAAATGGTTGAGAAGGCAAAAAATTTTTCGCAAATCTGCTGCTCCAATCGCTTAACCAGAATGGCCTAGGGAAAAAATACACATACTATTGTAATCGGGCGAGTTTCTACTTTCAAATGCGATAGGAATTTTTGGGTCAGGTCAATCCGTTCGCGAGATATGAGGGTTTGAAGCTAAGAAATGGTTGAGAGGACAAGAAATTTTTCGCAAATCTGCTGCTCCAAACGCTTAACCAGAATGGCCTAGGGAAAAAATACACATACTATTGTAATCGGGCGAGTTTCTACTTTCAGACGCAACAGGAATTTTTGGGTTAAGACAATCCGTTCGCGAGATATGGGAGTTTGAAGCCAAGAAATGGTTGAGAAGGCAAATAATTTTTCGCAATTCTGCTGCTCCAAACGCTTAACCACAATGACCTAGGGAGAAAATACACATACCGTTGTAATCGGGCGAGTATCTACTTTCAAATGCAATAGGAATTTTTGGGTTAGGTCAATCCGTTCGCGAGATATGAGAGTTTGAAGCTAAGAAATGGTTGAGAAGACAACAAATTTTTCGCAAATCTGCTGCTCCAAACGCTTAACCAGAATGGCCTAGGGAAAAAATACGCATACCGTTGTAATCGGGCCAGTTTCTACTTTCAGATACAATAGGAATTTTTGGGTTCGGTCAATCCGTTCGCGAGATATGGGAGTTTGAAGCCAAGAAATGGTTGAGAAGGCAAAAAATTTTTCGCAAATCTGCTGCTCCAAACGCTTAACCAGAATGGCCTAGGGAAAAAATACACATACTATTGTAATCGGGCGAGTTTCTACTTTCAGACGCAACAGGAATTTTTGGGTTAGGACAATCCGTTCGCGAGATATGGGAGTTTGAAGCCAAGAAATGGTTGAGAAGGCAAAACATTTTTCGCAATTCTGCTGCTCCAAACGCTTAACCAGAATGCCCTAGGGAGAAAATACACATACCGTTGTAATCGGTCGAGTTTCTACTTTCAAATTCAATAGGAATTTTTGGGTAAGGTCAATCCGTTCGCGAGATATGAGAGTTTGAAGCTAAGAAATGGTTGAGAAGACAACAAATTTTTCGCAAATCTGCTGCTCCAAACGCTTAACCAGAATGGCCTAGGGAAAAAATACGCATACCGTTGTAATCGGGCGAGTTTCTACTTTCAGATACAATAGGAATTTTTGGGTTCGGTCAATCCGTTCCCGAGATATGGGACTTTGAAGCTAAGAAATGGTTGAGAAGACAACAAATTTTTCGCAAATCTGCTGCTCCAATCGCTTAACCAGAATGGCCTAGGGAAAAAATACAGATACCGTTGTAATCGGGCGAGTTTCTACTTTCTGACGCAGAAGGAATTTTTGGGTTTGGTCAATCCGTTCGCGAGATATGGGACTTTGAAGCTAAGAAATGGTTGAGAAGACAACAAATTTTTCGCAATTCTGCTACTCCAAACGCTTAACCAGAATGGCCTAGGGAAAAAATACACATACCGTTGTAATCGGGCGAGTTTCTACTTTCAGACGCGACAGGAATTTTTGGGTTAGGACAATCCGTTCGCGAGATATGGGAGTTTGAAGCCAAGAAATGGTTGAGAAGGCAAAAAATTTTTCGCAATTCTGCTGCTCCAAACGCTTAACCAGAATGCCCTAGGGACAAAATACACATACCGTTGTAATCGGGCGAGTTTCTACTTTCAGACGCAACAGGAATTTTTGGGTTAGGTCAATCCGTTCGCGAGATATGAGAGTTTGAAGCTAAGAAATGCTTGAGAAGACAACAAATTTTTCGCAATTCTGCTGCTCCAAACGCTTAACCAGAATGGCCTAGGGAAAAAATACGCATACCGTTGTAATCGGGCGAGTTTCTACTTTCAGACGCAGAAGGAATTTTTGGGTTTGGTCAATCCGTTCGCGAGATATGGGACTTTGAAGCTAAGAAATGGTCGAGAAGACAACAAATTTTTCGCAAATCTGCTGCTCCAAACGCTTAACCAGAATGGCATAGGGAAAAAATACGCATACCGTTGTAATCGGGCGAGTTTCTACTTTCAGACACAGAAGGAATTTTTGGGTTTGGTCAATCCGTTCGCGAGATATGGGGCTTTGAAGCCAAGAAATGGTTGAGAAGGCAAAAAATTTTTCGCAATTCTGCTGCTCCAAACGCGTAACCAGAATGCCCTAGGGAAAAAATACACATACCGTTGTAATCGGGCGAGTTTCTACTTTCAGATGCAATAGGAATTTTTGGGTTAGGACAGTCCGTTCACGAGATATGAGAGTTTGAAGCTAAGAAATGGTTGAGAAGACAACAAATTTTTGGCACTTCTGCTGCTCCAAACGCTTAACTACAATGGCCTAGGGAAAAAATACGCATACCGTTGTAATCGGGCGAGTTTCTACTTTCAGACGCAGAAGGAGTTTTTGGGTTTGGTCAATCCGTTCGCGAGATATGGGGCTTTGAAGCTAAGAAATGGATGAGATGACAACAAATTTTTCGCAATTCTGCTGCTCCAAACGCTTAAGCAGAATGCCCTAGGGAAAAAATACGCATACCGTTGTAATCGGGCGAGTTTCTACTTTCGGATACAATAGGAATTTTTGGGTTAGGTCAATCGGTTCGCGAGATAAGGGAGTTTGAAGCCAAGAAATGGTTGAGAAGACAACAAATTTTTCGCAATTCTGCTGCTCCAAACTCTTAACAAGAATGGCCTAGGGAAAAAATACACATACCGTTGTAATCGGGCGCGTTTCTACATTCAGTTACAATAGGAATTTTTGGGTTCGGTCAATCTGTTCGCGAGATATGGGACTTTGAAGCTAAGAAATGGTTGACAAGACAACAAATTTTTCGCACTTCTGCTGCTCCAATCGCTTAACCAGAATGGCCTAGGGAAAAAATACACATACCGTTGTAATCGGGCGAGTTTCTACTTTCAGATGCATAAGGAATTTTTGGGTTAGGTCAATCCGTTCGCGAGATATGGGAGTTTGAAGACAACAAATGGTTGAGAAGGCAAAAAATTTTTCGCAATACTGCTGCTCGAAACGCTTAACCAGAATGGCCTAGGGAAAAAATACACATACCGTTATAATCGGGCGAGTTTCTACTTTCAAATGCGATAGGAATTTTTGGGTCAGGTCAATCCGTTCGCGAGATATGAGGGTTTGAAGCTAAGAAATGGTTGAGAGGACAAGAAATTTTTCGCAAATCTGCTGCTCCAAACGCTTAACCAGAATGGCCTATTGAAAAAATACACATACTATTGTAATCGGGCGAGTTTCTACTATCAGACGCAACAGGAATTTTTGGGTTAGGACAATCCGTTCGCGAGATATGGGAGTTTGAAGCCAAGAAATGGTTGAGAAGGCAAATAATTTTTCGCAATTCTGCTGCTCCAAACGCTTAACCACAATGACCTAGGGAGAAAATACACATACCGTTGTAATCGGGCGAGTTTCTACTTTCAGACGCAGAAGGAATTTTTGGGTTAGGTCACTCCGTTCGTGAGATATGGGAGTTTGAAGCCAAGAAATGGTTGAGAAGGCAAAAAATTTTTCACAATTCTGCTGCTCCAAACGCTTATCCAGAATGGCCTTGGGAAAAAATACGCATACCGTTGTAATCGGGCGAGTTTCTACTTTCAGACGCAGCATGAATTTTTGAGTTTGGTCAATCCGTTCGTGAGATATGGGACTTTGAAGCTAAGAAATGGTTGAGAAGACAACAAATTTTTCGCAATTCTGCTGCTCCAAACGCTTAACCAGAATGCCCTAGGGACAAAATACACATGCCGTTGTAATCGGGCGAGTTTCTACTTTCAGATGCAATTGGAATTTTTGGGTTAGGTCAATCCGTTCGCGAGATATGGGAGTTTGAAGCTAAGAAATGGTTGAGAAGGCAACAAATTTTTCGCAAATCTGCTGCTCCAAACGCTTAACCAGAATGGCCTAGGGGAAAAATACACATACTATTGTAATCGGGCGAGTTTCTACTTTCAGACGCAACAGGAATTTTTGGGTTAGGTCAATCCGTTCGCGAGATATGGGAGTTTGAAGCCAAGAAATGGTTGAGAAGGCAAAAAATTTTTCGCAATTCTGCTGCTCCAAACGCTTAACCAGAATGCCCTAGGGAAAAAATACACATACCGTTGTGATCGGGCGAGTTTCTACTTTCAGATGCAATAGGAATTTTTGGGTTAGGACAATCCGTTCACGAGATATGAGAGTTTGAAGCTAAGAAATGGTTGAGAAGACAACAAATTTTTGGCACTTCTGCTGCTCCAAACGCTTAACTACAATGGCCTAGGGAAAAAATACGCATACCGTTGTAATCGGGCGAGTTTCTACTTTCAGACGCAGAAGGAATTTTTGGGTTTGGACAATCCGTTCGCGAGATATGGGGCTTTGAAGCTAAGAAATGGATGAGAAGACAACAAATTTTTCGCAATTCTGCTGCTCCAAACGCTTAAGCAGAATGCCCTAGGGAAAAAATACGCATACCGTTGTAATCGGGCGAGTTTCTACTTTCAGTTACAATAGGAATTTTTGGGTTCGGTAAATCCGTTCGCGAGATATGGGACTTTGAAGCTAAGAAATGGTTGAGAAGACAACAAATTTTTCGCAAATCTGCTGCTCCAAACGCTTAACCAGAATGGCCTAGGGAAAAAATACGCATACCGTTGCAATCGGGCGAGTTTCTACTTTCGGATACAATAGGAATTTTTGGGTTAGGTCAATCGGTTCGCGAGATATGGGAGTTTGAAGCCAAGAAATGGTTGAGAAGACAACAAATTTTTCGCAATTCTGCTGCTCCAAACTCTTAACAAGAATGGCCTAGGGAAAAAATACACATACCGTTGTAATCGGGCGCGTTTCTACATTCAGTTACAAGAGGAATTTTTGGGTTCGGTCAATCTGTTCGCGAGATATGGGACTTTGAAGCAAAGAAATGGTTGACAAGACAACAAATTTTTCGCACTTCTGCTGCTCCAATCGCTTAACCGGAATGGCCTAGGGAAAAAATACACATACCGTTGTAATCGGGCGAGTTTCTACTTTCAGATGCATAAGGAATTTTTGGGTTAGGTCAATCCGTTCGCGAGATATGGGAATTTGAAGACAACAAATGGTTGAGAAGGCAAAAAATTTTTCGCAATACTGCTGCTCGAAACGCTTAACCAGAATGGCCTAGGGAAAAAATACACTTACCTTTGTAATCGGGCGAGTTTCTACTTTCAGGCGCAACAGGAATTTTTGGGTTAGGACAATCCGTTCGCGAGATATGGGAGTTTGAAGCCAAGAAATGGTTGAGAAGACAACAAATTTTTCGCAATTCAGCTGCTCCAATCGCTTAACCAGAATGGCCTAGGGGAAAAATATACGTACCGTTGTAATCGGGCGAGTTTCTACTTTCAAATGCGATAGGAATTTTTGGGTCAGGTCAATCCGTTCGCGAGATATGAGAGTTTGAAGCTAAGAAATGGTTGAGAAGACAACAAATTTTTCGCAAATCTGCTGCTCCAAACGCTTAACCAGAATGGCCTAGGGAAAAAATACGCATACCGTTGTAATCGGGCCAGTTTCTACTTTCAGATACAATAGGAATTTTTGGGTTCGGTCAATCCGTTCCCGAGATATGGGACTTTAAGCTAAGAAATGGTTGACAAGACAACAAATTTTTCGCACTTCTGCTGCTCCAATCGCTTAACCAGAATGGCCTAGGGGAACAATACACATACCGTTGTAATCGGGAGAGTTTCTACCTTCAGGCGCAATAGGAATTTTTCGGTTAAGTCAATCCGTTCGCGAGATATGGGAGTTTGAAGCTAAGAAATGGTTTAGAAGACAACAAATTTTTCGCAATTCAGCTGCTCCAATCGCTTAACCAGAATGGCCTAGGGGAAAAATATACGTACCGTTGTAATCGGGCGAGTTTCTACTATCAAATGCAATAGGAATTTTTGTGTTAGGACAATCCGTTCGCGAGATATGGGAGTTTGAAGCTAAGAAATGGTTGAGACGACAACAAATTTTTCGCACTTCTGCTGCTCCAAACGCTTAACCAGAATGGCCTAGGGAAAAAATACACTTACCATTGTAATCGGGCGAGTTTCTACTTTCAGGCGCAACAGGAATTTTTGGGTTAGGACAATCCGTTCGCGAGATATGGGAGTTTGAAGCCAAGAAATGGTTGAGAAGGCAAAAAATTTTTCGCAAATCTGCTGCTCCAAACGCTTAACCAGAATGGCCTAGGGAAAAAATACACATACTATTGTAATCGGGCTAGTTTCTACTTTCAGACGCAACAGGAATTTTTGGGTTAGGACAATCCGTTCGCGAGATATGGGAGTTTGAAGCCAAGAAATGGTTGAGAAGGCAAAAAATTTTTCGCAATTCTGCTGCTCCAAACGCTTAACCAGAATGCCCTAGGGAGAAAATACACATACCGTTGTAATCGGTCGAGTTTCTACTTTCAGATACAATAGGAATTTTTGGGTTCGGTCAATCCGTTCCCGAGATATGGGACTTTAAGCTAAGAAATGGTTGACAAGACAACAAATTTTTCGCACTTCTGCTGCTCCAATCGCTTAACCAGAATGGCCTAGGGAAAAAATACACATACTGTTGTAATCGGGCGAGTTTCTTCTTTCAGACGCAACAGGAATTTTTGGGCTAGGTCAATCCGTTCGCGAGATATGGGAGTTTGAAGCCAAGAAATCGTTGAGAAGGCAAAAAGTTTTTCGCAATTCTGCTGCTCCAAACGCTTAACCAGAATGCCCTAGGGAAAAAATACACATACCGTTGTAATCGGGCGAGTTTCTACTTTCAGTTACAATAGGAATTTTTGGGTTCGGTAAATCCGTTCGCGAGATATGGGACTTTGAAGCTAAGAAATGGTTGACAAGACAACAAATTTTTCGCAAATCTGCTGCTCCAATCCCTTAACCAGAATGCCCTAGGGGAAAAATACACATACCGTTGTAATCGGGCGAGTTTCTACTTTCAGACGCAACAGGAATTTTTGGGTTAGGTCAATCCGTTCGCGAGATATGGGAGTTTGAAGCCAAGAAATGGTTGAGAAGGCAAAAAATTTTTCGCAATTCTGCTGCTCCAAACGCTTAACCAGAATGCCCTAGGGAAAAAATACACATACCGTTGTAATCGGGCGAGTTTCTACTTTCAGATGCAATAGGAATTTTTGGGTTAGGACAATCCGTTCACGAGATATGAGAGTTTGAAGCCAAGAAATGTTTGAGAAGACAACAAATTTTTGGCACTTCTGCTGCTCCAAACGCTTAACTACAATGGCCTAGGGAAAAAATACGCATACCGTTGTAATCGGGCGAGTTTCTACTTTCAGACGCAGAAGGAATTTTTGGGTTTGGTCAATCCGTTCGCGAGATATGGGGCTTTGAAGCTAAGAAATGCTTGAGAAGACAACAAATTTTTCGCAATTCTGCTGCTCCAAACGCTTAACCAGAATGGCCTAGGGAAAAAATACGCATACCGTTGTAATCGGGCGAGTTTCTACTTTCAGACGCAGAAGGAATTTTTGGGTTTGCTCAATCCGTTCGCGAGATATGGGACTTTGAAGCTAAGAAATGGTCGAGAAGGCAAAAAATTGTTCGCAATTCTGCTGCTCCAAACGCTTAACCAGAATGCCCTAGGGGAAAAATACACGTACCGTTGTAATCTGGCGAGTTTCTACTTTCAAATGCAATAGGAATTTTTGGGTTAGGACAATCCGTTCGCGAGATATGAGAGTTTGAAGCTAAGAAATGGTTGAGAAGACAACAAATTTTTCGCACTTCTGCTGCTCCAAACGCTTAACTAGAATGGCCTAGGGAAAAAGTACGCATACCTTTGTAATCGGGCGAGTTTCTACTTTCAGACGCAGAAGGAATTTTTGGGTTTGGTCAATCCGTTCGCGAGATATGGGGCTTTGAAGCTAAGTAATGGATGAGAAGACAACAAATTTTTCGCAATTCTGCTGCTCCAAACGCTTAACCAGAATGGGATAGGGAAAAAATACACATACCGTTGTAATCGGGCGAGTTTCTACTTTCAGACGCAACAGGAATTTTTGGGTTAGGTCAATCCGTTCGCGAGATATGGGAGTTTGAATCCAAGAAATGGTTTAGAAGGCAAAAAATTTTTCGCAATTCTGCTGCTCCAAACGCTTAACCAGAATGCCCTAGGGAAAAAATACACATGCCGCTGTAATCGGGCGAGTTTCTACTTTCAGATGCAATAGGAATTTTTGGGTTAGGACAATCCGTTCACGAGATATGAGAGTTTGAAGCTAAGAAATGGTTGAGAAGACAACAAATTTTTGGCACTTCTGCTGCTCCAAACGCTTAACTACAATGGCCTAGGGAAAAAATACGCATACCGTTGTAATCGGGCGAGTTTCTACTTTCAGACGCAGAAGGAATTTTTGGGTTTGGTCAATCCGTTCGCGAGATATGGGGCTTTGAAGCTAAGAAATGGATGAGAAGACAACAAATTTTTCGCAATTCTGCTGCTCCAAACTCTTAACAAGAATGGCCTAGGGAAAAAATACACATACCGTTGTAATCGGGCGCGTTTCTACATTCAGTTACAAGAGGAATTTTTGGGTTCGGTCAATCTGTTCGCGAGATATGGGACTTTGAAGCTAAGAAATGGTTGACAAGACAACAAATTTTTCGCACTTCTGCTGCTCCAATCGCTTAACCAGAATGGCCTAGGGAAAAAATACACATACCTTTGTAATCGGGCGAGTTTCTACTTTCAGACGCAGAAGGAATTTTTGGGTTTGGTCAATCCGTTCGCGAGATATGGGGCTTTGAAGCTAAGAAATGGATGAGAAGACAACAAATTTTTCG
Source organism: Ptiloglossa arizonensis (assembly GCF_051014685.1). Lineage (NCBI taxonomy): Eukaryota > Metazoa > Arthropoda > Insecta > Hymenoptera > Colletidae > Ptiloglossa > Ptiloglossa arizonensis. Next base: position 112,733 of record NW_027478591.1, read on the forward strand.
CAATTCTGCTGCTCCAAACGCTTAACCAGAATGGGATAGGGAAAAAATACACATACCGTTGTAATCGGGCGAGTTTCTACTTTCAGACGCAACAGGAATTTTTGGGTTAGGTCAATCCGTTCGCGAGATATGGGAGTTTGAATCCAAGAAATGGTTTAGAAGGCAAAAAATTTTTCGCAATTCTGCTGCTCCAAACGCTTAACCAGAATGCCCTAGGGAAAAAATACACATACCGCTGTAATCGGGCGAGTTTCTACTTTCAGATGCAATAGGAATTTTTGGGTTAGGACAATCCGTTCACGAGATATGAGAGTTTGAAGCTAAGAAATGGATGAGAAGACAACAAATTTTTCGCAATTCTGCTGCTCCAAACTCTTAACAAGAATGGCCTAGGGAAAAAATACACATACCGTTGTAATCGGACGCGTTTCTACATTCAGTTACAAGAGGAATTTTTGGGTTCGGTCAATCTGTTCGCGAGATATGGGACTTTGAAGCTAAGAAATGGTTGACAAGACAACAAATTTCTCGCACTTCTGCTGCTCCTATCGCTTAACCAGAATGGCCTAGGGAAAAAATACACATACCGTTGTAATCGGGCGAGTTTCTACTTTCAGATGCATAAGGAATTTTTGGGATAGGTCAATCCGTTCGCGAGATATGGGAATTTGAAGACAACAAATGGTTGAGAAGGCAAAAAATTCTTCGCAATACTGCTGCTCGAAACGCTTAACCAGAATGGCCTAGGGAAAAAATACACATACCGTTGTAATCGGGCGAGTTTCTACTTTCAAATGCGATAGGAATTTTTGGGTCAGGTCAATCCGTTCGCGAGATATGAGGGTTTGAAGCTAAGAAATGGTTGAGAGGACAAGAAATTTTTCGCAAATCTGCTGCTCCAAACGCTTAACCAGAATGGCCTAGGGAAAAAATACACATACTATTGTAATCGGGCGAGTTTCTACTTTCAGACGCAACAGGAATTTTTGGGTTAGGTCAATCCGTTCGCGAGATATGGGAGTTTGAATCCAAGAAATGGTTTAGAAGGCAAAAAATTTTTCGCAATTCTGCTGCTCCAAACGCTTAACCAGAATGCCCTAGGGAAAAAATACACATACCGCTGTAATCGGGCGAGTTTCTACTTTCAGATGCAATAGGAATTTTTGGGTTAGGACAATCCGTTCACGAGATATGAGAGTTTGAAGCTAAGAAATGGTTGAGAAGACAACAAATTTTTGGCACTTCTGCTGCTCCAAACGCTTAACTACAATGGCCTAGGGAAAAAATACGCATACCGTTGTAATCGGGCGAGTTTCTACTTTCAGACGCAGAAGGAATTTTTGGGTTTGGTCAATCCGTTCGCGAGATATGGGGCTTTGAAGCTAAGAAATGGATGAGAAGACAACAAATTTTTCGCAATTCTGCTGCTCCAAACTCTTAACAAGAATGGCCTAGGGAAAAAATACACATACCGTTGTAATCGGGCGCGTTTCTACATTCAGTTACAAGAGGAATTTTTGGGTTCGGTCAATCTGTTCGCGAGATATGGGACTTTGAAGCTAAGAAATGGTTGACAAGACAACAAATTTTTCGCACTTCTGCTGCTCCAATCGCTTAACCAGAATGGCCTAGGGAAAAAATACACATACCTTTGTAATCGGGCGAGTTTCTACTTTCAGACGCAGAAGGAATTTTTGGGTTTGGTCAATCCGTTCGCGAGATATGGGGCTTTGAAGCTAAGAAATGGATGAGAAGACAACAAATTTTTCGCAATTCTGCTGCTCCAAACGCTTAACCAGAATGGGATAGGGAAAAAATACACATACCGTTGTAATCGGGCGAGTTTCTACTTTCAGATGCATAAGGAATTTTTGGGTTAGGTCAATCCGTTCGCGAGATATGGGAATTTGAAGACAACAAATGGTTGAGAAGGCAAAAAATTCTTCGCAATACTGCTGCTCGAAACGCTTAACCAGAATGGCCTAGGGAAAAAATACACATACCGTTGTAATCGGGCGAGTTTCTACTTTCAAATGCGATAGGAATTTTTGGGTCAGGTCAATCCGTTCGCGAGATATGAGGGTTTGAAGCTAAGAAATGGTTGAGAGGACAAGAAATTTTTCGCAAATCTGCTGCTCCAAACGCTTAACCAGAATGGCCTAGGGAAAAAATACACATACTATTGTAATCGGGCGAGTTTCTACTTTCAGACGCAACAGGAATTTCTGGGTTAGGACAATCCGTTCGCGAGATATGGGAGTTTGAAGCCAAGAAATGGTAGAGAAGGCAAATAATTTTTCGCAATTCTGCTGCTCCAAACGCTTAACCAGATTGGCCTAGGGAAAAAATACACTTACCATTGTAATCGGGCGAGTTTCTACTTTCAGGCGCAACAGGAATTTTTGGGTTAGGACAATCCGTTCGCGAGATATGGGAGTTTGAAGCCAAGAAATGGTTGAGAAGACAACAAATTTTTCGCACTTCAGCTGCTCCAATCGCTTAACAAGAATGGCCTAGGGGAAAAATATACGTACCGTTGTAATCGGGCGAGTTTCTACTTTCAAATGCGATAGGAATTTTTGGGTCAGGTCAATCCGTTCGCGAGATATGAGAGTTTGAAGCTAAGAAATGGTTGAGAAGACAACAAATTTTTCGCAAATCTGCTGCTCCAAACGCTTAACCAGAATGGCCTAGGGAAAAAATACGCATACCGTTGTAATCGGGCCAGTTTCTACTTTCAGATACAATAGGAATTTTTGGGTTCGGACAATCCGTTCCCGAGATATGGGACATTAAGCTAAGAAATGGTTGACAAGACAACAAATTTTTCGCACTTCTGCTGCTCCAATCGCTTAACCAGAATGGCCTAGGGGAACAATACACATACCGTTGTAATCGGGAGAGTTTCTACTTTCAGGCGCAATAGGAATTTTTCGGTTAAGTCAATCCGTTCGTGAGATATGGGAGTTTGAAGCTAAGAAATGGTTTAGAAGACAACAAATTTTTCGCAATTCAGCTGCTCCAATCGCTTAACCAGAATGGCCTAGGGGAGAAATATACGTACCGTTGTAATCGGGCGAGTTTCTACTTTCAAATGCAATAGGAATTTTTGTGTTAGGACAATCCGTTCGCGAGATATGGGAGTTTGAAGCTAAGAAATGGTTGAGACGACAACAAATTTTTCGCACTTCTGCTGCTCCAAACGCTTAACCAGAATGGCCTAGGGAAAAAATACACTTACCATTGTAATCGGGCGAGTTTCTACTTTCAGGCGCAAAAGGAATTTTTGGGTTAGGACAATCCGTTCGCGAGATATGGGAGTTTGAAGCCAAGAAATGGTTGAGAAGGCAAAAAATTTTTCGCAAATCTGCTGCTCCAAACGCTTAACCAGAATGGCCTAGGGAAAAAATACACATACCGTTGTAATCGGGCGAGTTTCTTCTTTCAGACGCAACAGGAATTTTTGGGTTAGGTCAATCCGTTCGCGAGATATGGGAGTTTGAAGCCAAGAAATCGTTGAGAAGGCAAAAAGTTTTTCGCAATTCTGCTGCACCAAACGCTTAACCAGAATGCCCTAGGGAAAAAATACACATACCGTTGTAATCGGGCGAGTTTCTACTTTCAGACGCAGAAGGAATTTTTGGGTTTGGTGAATCCGTTCGCGAGATATGGGACTTTGAAGCTAAGAAATGGTCGAGAAGACAAAAAATTTTTCGCAAATCTGCTGCTCCAAACGCTTAACCAGAATGGCCTAGGGAAAAAATACGCATACCGTTGTAATCGGGCGAGTTTCTACTTTCAGTTACAATAGGAATTCTTGGGTTAGGACAATCCGTTCGCGAGATATGAGTGCTTGAAGCTAAGAAATGGTTGAGAAGACAACAAATTTTTCGCAATTCTGCTGCTCCAAACGCTTAACCAGAATGGCCTAGGGAAAAAATACGCATACCGTTGTAATCGGGCGAGTTTCTACTTTCAGACGCAGAAGGAATTTTTGGGTTAGGAAAATACGTTCGCGAGATATGGGAGTTTGAAGCTAAGAAATGGTTGAGAAGACAACAAATTTTTGGCACTTCTGCTGCTCCAAACGCTTAACTACAATGGCCTAGGGAAAAAATACGCATACCGTTGTAATCGGGCGAGTTTCTACTTTCAGACGCAGAAGGAATTTTTGGGTTTGGTCAATCCGTTCGCGAGATATGGGGCTTTGAAGCTAAGAAATGGATGAGAAGACAACAAATTTTTCGCAATTCTGCTGCTCCGAACGCTTAACCAGAATGGGCTAGTGAAATATACACATACCGTTGTAATCGGGAGAGTTTCTACTTTCACAAGCAACAGGAATTTTTGGGTTTGGTCAATCCATTCGCGAGATATGGGAGTTTGAAGCCAAGAAATGGTTGAGAAGGCATAACATTTTTCGCAATTCTGCTGATCCAAACGCTTAACCCGAATGCCCTAGGGACAAAATACACACACCGTTGTAATCGGGCGAGTTTCTACTTTCAAATGCAATGGGAATTTTTGGGTTAGGACAATCCGTTCGCGAGATATGAGAGTTTGAAGCTAAGAAATGCTTGAGAAGACAACAAATTTTTCGCAATTCTGCTGCTCCAAACGCTTAACCAGAATGGCCTAGGGAAAAAATACGCATACCGTTGTAATCGGGCGAGTTTCTACTTTCAGTTACAATAGGAATTTTTGGGTTCGGTAAATCCGTTCGCGAGATATGGGACTTTGAAGCTAAGAAATGGTTGACAAGACAACAAATTTTTCGCACTTCTGCTGCTCCAATCGCTTAACCAGAATGCCCTAGGGGAAAAATACACGTACCGTTGTATTCTGGCGTGTTTCTACTTTCAAATGCAATAGGAATTTTTGGGTTTGGTCAATCCGTTCGCGAGATATGGGGCTTTGAAGCTAAGAAATGGATGAGAAGACAACAAATTTTTCGCAATTCTGCTGCTCCGAACGCTTAACCAGAATGGGCTAGTGAAAAAATACACATACCGTTGTAATCGGGAGAGTTTCTACTTTCACAAGCAACAGGAATTTTTGGGTTTGGTCAATCCATTCGCGAGATATGGGAGTTTGAAGCCAAGAAATGGTTGAGAAGGCATAACATTTTTCGCAATTCTGCTGATCCAAACGCTTAACCCGAATGCCCTAGGGACAAAATACACACACCGTTGTAATCGGGCGAGTTTCTACTTTCAGACGCAACAGGAATTTTTGGGTTAGGTCAATCCGTTCGCGAGATATGAGAGTTTCAAGCTAAGAAATGCTTGAGAAGACAACAAATTTTTCGCAATTCTGCTGCTCCAAACGCTTAACCAGAATGGCCTAGGGAAAAAATACGCATACCGTTGTAATCGGGCGAGTTTCTACTTTCAGTTACAATAGGAATTTTTGGGTTCGGTAAATCCGTTCGCGAGATATGGGACTTTGAAGCTAAGAAATGGTTGACAAGACAACAAATTTTTCGCACTTCTGCTGCTCCAATCGCTTAACCAGAATGCCCTAGGGGAAAAATACACGTACCGTTGTATTCTGGCGTGTTTCTACTTTCAAATGCAATAGGAATTTTTGGGTTTGGTCAATCCGTTCGCGAGATATGGGACTTTGAAGCTAAGAAATGGTTGACAAGACAACAAATTTTTCGCAATTCTGCTGCTCCAAACGCTTAACCAGAATGGGCTAGGGGAAAAACACACATACCGTTGTAATCGGGCGAGTTTCTACTTTCATACGCAACAGGAATTTTTGGGTTAGGTCAATCCGTTCGCGAGATATGGGAGTTTGAAGCCAAGAAATGGTTGAGAAGGCAAAAAATTTTTCGCAATTCTGCTGCTCCAAACGCTTAACCAGAATGCCCTAGGGAAAAAATACACATACCGTTGTAATCGGGCGCGTTTCTACTTTCAGATGCAATAGGAATTTTTGGGTTAGGACAATCCGTTCGCGAGATATGAGAGTTTGAAGCTAAGAAATGGTTGAGAAGACAACAAATTTTTCGCACTTCTGCTGCTCCAAACGCTTAACTAGAATGGCCTAGGGAAAAAATACGCATACCGTTGTAATCGGGCGAGTTTCTACTTTCAGACGCAAAAGGAATTTTTTGGTTTGGTCAATCCGTTCGCGAGATATGGGGCTTTGAAGCTAAGAAATGGATGAGAAGACAACAAATTTTTCGCAATTCTGCTGCTCCGAACGCTTAACCAGAATGGGCTAGTGAAAAAATACACATACCGTTGTAATCGGGAGAGTTTCTACTTTCACAAGCAACAGGAATTTTTGGGTTTGGTCAATCCGTTCGCGAGATATGGGAGTTTGAAGCCAAGAAATGGTTGAGGAGGAATAACATTTTTCGCAATTCTGCTGATCCAAACGCTTAACCAGAATGGCCTAGGGAAAAAATTCACATACCGCTGTTGTCGGGCGAGTTTCTACTTTCAGATGCAATAGCAAATTTTTGGGTTAGGTCACTCCGTTCGTGAGATATGGGAGTTTGAAGCCAAGAAATGGTTGAGAAGGCAAAAAATTTTTCACATTTCTGCTGCTCCAAACGCTTAACCAGAATGGCCTAGGGAAAAAATACGCATACCGTTGTAATCGGGCGAGTTTCTACTTTCAGGCGCAGCAGGAATTTTTGGGTATGGTCAATCCGTTCGTGAGATATGGGACTTTGAAGCTAAGAAATGGTTGAGAAGGCAACAAATTTTTCGCAAATCTGCTGCTCCAAATGCTTAACCAGAATGGCCTAGGGAAAAAATGCGCATACCGTTGTAATCGGGCGAGTTTCTACTTTCAGTTACAATAGGAATTTTTGGGTTCGGTAAATCCGTTCGCGAGATATGGGACTTTGAAGTTAAGAAATGGTTGACAAGACAACAAATTTTTCGCACTTCTGCAGCTCCAATCGCTTAACCAGAATGCCCTAGGGGAAAAATACACGTACAGTTGTAATCGAGCGAGTTTCTACTTTCAGACGCAGAAGGAATTTTTGGGTTTGGTCAATCCGTTCGCGAGATGTGGGACTTTGAAGCAAAGAAATGGATGAGAAGACAACAAATTTTTCGCAATTCTGCTGCTCCAAACGCTTAACCAGAATGTGCTAGGGAAAAAATACACATACCGTTGTAATCGGGCGAGTTTCCAATTTCAGATGCAATAGGAATTTTTGGGTTAGGACAATCAGTTCGCGAGATATGAGAGTTTGAAGCTAAGAAATGGTTGAGAAGACAACAAATTTTTCGCACTTCTGCTGCTCCAAACGCTTAACTAGAATGGCCTAGGGAGAAAATACGCATACCGTTGTAATCGGGCGAGTTTCTACTTTCGGACACAGAATGAATTTTTGGGTTTGGTCAATCCGTTCGCGAGATATGGGGCTTTGAAGCTAAGAAATGGATGAGAAGACAACAAATTTTTCGCAATTCTGCTGCTCCAAACGCTTAACCAGAATGCCCTAGGGAAAAAATACACATACCGTTGTAATCGGGAGAGTTTCTACTTTCACAAGCAACAGGAATTGTTGGGTTTGGTCAACCCGTTCGCGAGATATGGGAGTTTGAAGCCAAGAAATGGTTGAGGAGGCATAAAATTTTTCGCAATTCCGCTGATCCAAACGCTTAACCAGAATGTCCTAGGGAAAAATTACACATACCGCTGTAGTCGGGCGACTTTCTACTTTCAGATGCAATAGGAATTTTTGGGTTAGGTCAATCCGTTCGCGAGATATGGGAGTTTGAAGCCAAGAAATGGTTGAGAAGGCAAAAAATTTTTTGCAATTCTGCTGCTGCAAACGCTTAACCAGAATGGCGTAGGGAAAAAATACGCATACCGTTGTAATCGGGCGAGTTTCTACTTTCAGACGCAGCAGGAATTTTTGGGTTTGGTCAATCCGTTCGCGAGATATGGGACCTTGAAGCTAAGAAATGGTTGAGAAGACAACAAATTTTTCGCAATTCTGCTGCTCCAAACGCTTAACCAGAATGGGCTAAGGAAAAAATACACATACCGCTGTAGTCGGGCGAGTTTCTACTTTCAGATGCAATAGGAATTTTTGGGTTAGGTCAATCCGTTCGCGAGATATGGGAGTTAGAAGCCAAGAAATGGTAGAGAAGGCATAAAATTTTTCGCAATTCTGCTGCTCCAAACTCTTTACCAGAATGGCGTAGGGAAAAAATACGCATACCGTTGTAATCGGGCGAGTTTCTACTTTCAGACGCAAAAGGAATTTTTTGGTTTGGTCAATCCGTTCGCGAGATATGGGGCTTTGAAGCTAAGAAATGGATGAGAAGACAACAAATTTTTCGCAATTCTGCTGCTCCGAACGCTTAACCAGAATGGGCTAGTGAAAAAATACACATACCGTTGTAATCGGGAGAGTTTCTACTTTCACAAGCAACAGGAATTTTTGGGTTTGGTCAATCCGTTCGCGAGATATGGGAGTTTGAAGCCAAGAAATGGTTGAGGAGGAATAACATTTTTCGCAATTCTGCTGATCCAAACGCTTAACCAGAATGGCCTAGGGAAAAAATTCACATACCGCTGTTGTCGGGCGAGTTTCTACTTTCAGATGCAATAGCAAATTTTTGGGTTAGGTCACTCCGTTCGTGAGATATGGGAGTTTGAAGCCAAGAAATGGTTGAGAAGGCAAAAAATTTTTCACATTTCTGCTGCTCCAAACGCTTAACCAGAATGGCCTAGGGAAAAAATACGCATACCGTTGTAATCGGGCGAGTTTCTACTTTCAGGCGCAGCAGGAATTTTTGGGTATGGTCAATCCGTTCGTGAGATATGGGACTTTGAAGCTAAGAAATGGTTGAGAAGGCAACAAATTTTTCGCAAATCTGCTGCTCCAAATGCTTAACCAGAATGGCCTAGGGAAAAAATGCGCATACCGTTGTAATCGGGCGAGTTTCTACTTTCAGTTACAATAGGAATTTTTGGGTTCGGTAAATCCGTTCGCGAGATATGGGACTTTGAAGTTAAGAAATGGTTGACAAGACAACAAATTTTTCGCACTTCTGCAGCTCCAATCGCTTAACCAGAATGCCCTAGGGGAAAAATACACGTACAGTTGTAATCGAGCGAGTTTCTACTTTCAGACGCAGAAGGAATTTTTGGGTTTGGTCAATCCGTTCGCGAGATGTGGGACTTTGAAGCAAAGAAATGGATGAGAAGACAACAAATTTTTCGCAATTCTGCTGCTCCAAACGCTTAACCAGAATGTGCTAGGGAAAAAATACACATACCGTTGTAATCGGGCGAGTTTCCAATTTCAGATGCAATAGGAATTTTTGGGTTAGGACAATCAGTTCGCGAGATATGAGAGTTTGAAGCTAAGAAATGGTTGAGAAGACAACAAATTTTTCGCACTTCTGCTGCTCCAAACGCTTAACTAGAATGGCCTAGGGAGAAAATACGCATACCGTTGTAATCGGGCGAGTTTCTACTTTCGGACACAGAATGAATTTTTGGGTTTGGTCAATCCGTTCGCGAGATATGGGGCTTTGAAGCTAAGAAATGGATGAGAAGACAACAAATTTTTCGCAATTCTGCTGCTCCAAACGCTTAACCAGAATGCCCTAGGGAAAAAATACACATACCGTTGTAATCGGGAGAGTTTCTACTTTCACAAGCAACAGGAATTGTTGGGTTTGGTCAACCCGTTCGCGAGATATGGGAGTTTGAAGCCAAGAAATGGTTGAGGAGGCATAAAATTTTTCGCAATTCCGCTGATCCAAACGCTTAACCAGAATGTCCTAGGGAAAAATTACACATACCGCTGTAGTCGGGCGACTTTCTACTTTCAGATGCAATAGGAATTTTTGGGTTAGGTCAATCCGTTCGCGAGATATGGGAGTTTGAAGCCAAGAAATGGTTGAGAAGGCAAAAAATTTTTCGCAAATCTGCTGCTCCAAACGCTTAACCAGAATGGCCTAGGGAAAAAATACACATACCGTTGTAATCGGGCGAGTTTCTTCTTTCAGACGCAACAGGAATTTTTGGGTTAGGTCAATCCGTTCGCGAGATATGGGAGTTTGAAGCCAAGAAATCGTTGAGAAGGCAAAAAGTTTTTCGCAATTCTGCTGCACCAAACGCTTAACCAGAATGCCCTAGGGAAAAAATACACATACCGTTGTAATCGGGCGAGTTTCTACTTTCAGACGCAGAAGGAATTTTTGGGTTTGGTCAATCCGTTCGCGAGATATGGGACTTTGAAGCTAAGAAATGGTCGAGAAGACAAAAAATTTTTCGCAAATCTGCTGCTCCAAACGCTTAACCAGAATGGCCTAGGGAAAAAATACGCATACCGTTGTAATCGGGCGAGTTTCTACTTTCAGTTACAATAGGAATTCTTGGGTTAGGACAATCCGTTCGCGAGATATGAGTGCTTGAAGCTAAGAAATGGTTGAGAAGACAACAAATTTTTCGCAATTCTGCTGCTCCAAACGCTTAACCAGAATGGCCTAGGGAAAAAATACGCATACCGTTGTAATCGGGCGAGTTTCTACTTTCAGACGCAGAAGGAATTTTTGGGTTAGGAAAATACGTTCGCGAGATATGGGAGTTTGAAGCTAAGAAATGGTTGAGAAGACAACAAATTTTTCGCAATTCTGCTACTCCAAACGCTGAACCAGAATGGCCTAGGGAAAAAATACACATACCGTTGTAATCGGGCGAGTTTCTACTTTCAGATGCAATTGGAATTTTTGGGTTAGGTCAATCCGTTCGCGAGATATGGGAGTTTGAAGCTAAGAAATGGTTGAGAAGGCAACAAATTTTTCGCAAATCTGCTGCTCCAAACGCTTAACCAGAATGGCCTAGGGGAAAAATACACATACTATTGTAATCGGGCGAGTTTCTACTTTCAGACGCAACAGGAATTTTTGGGTTAAGACAATCCGTTCGCGAGATATGGGAGTTTGAAGCCAAGAAATGGTTGAGAAGGCAAAAAATTTTTCGCAATTCTGCTGCTCCAAACGCTTAACCAGAATGCCCTAGGGACAAAATACACATACCGTTGTAATCGGGCGAGTTTCTACTTTCAGACGCAACAGGAATTTTTGGGTTAGGTCAATCCGTTCGCGAGATATGAGAGTTTGAAGCTAAGAAATGCTTGAGAAGACAACAAATTTTTCGCAATTCTGCTGCTCCAAACGCTTAACCAGAATGGCATAGGGAAAAAATACGCATACCGTTGTAATCGGGCGAGTTTCTACTTTCAGTTACAATAGGAATTTTTGGGTTCGGTAAATCCGTTCGCGAGATATGGGAGTTTGAAGCCAAGAAACGGTTGAGAAGGCATAACATTTTTCGCAATTCTGCTGATCCAAACGCTTAACCGAAATGGCCTAGGGAAAAAATACACATACCGTTGTAATCGGGCGAGTTTCTACTTTCAGATGCAATAGGAATTTTTGGGTTAGGACAATCCGTTCACGAGATATGGGAGTTTGAAGCCAAGAAATGGTTGAGAAGACAACAAATTTTTCGCACTTCAGCTGCTCCAATCGCTTAACAAGAATGGCCTAGGGGAAAAATATACGTACCGTTGTAATCGGGCGAGTTTCTACTTTCAAATGCGATAGGAATTTTTGGGTCAGGTCAATCCGTTCGCGAGATATGAGAGTTTGAAGCTAAGAAATGGTTGAGAAGACAACAAATTTTTCGCAAATCTGCTGCTCCAAACGCTTAACCAGAATGGCCTAGGGAAAAAATACGCATACCGTTGTAATCGGGCCAGTTTCTACTTTCAGATACAATAGGAATTTTTGGGTTCGGACAATCCGTTCCCGAGATATGGGACATTAAGCTAAGAAATGGTTGACAAGACAACAAATTTTTCGCACTTCTGCTGCTCCAATCGCTTAACCAGAATGGCCTAGGGGAACAATACACATACCGTTGTAATCGGGAGAGTTTCTACTTTCAGGCGCAATAGGAATTTTTCGGTTAAGTCAATCCGTTCGTGAGATATGGGAGTTTGAAGCTAAGAAATGGTTTAGAAGACAACAAATTTTTCGCAATTCAGCTGCTCCAATCGCTTAACCAGAATGGCCTAGGGGAGAAATATACGTACCGTTGTAATCGGGCGAGTTTCTACTTTCAAATGCAATAGGAATTTTTGTGTTAGGACAATCCGTTCGCGAGATATGGGAGTTTGAAGCTAAGAAATGGTTGAGACGACAACAAATTTTTCGCACTTCTGCTGCTCCAAACGCTTAACCAGAATGGCCTAGGGAAAAAATACACTTACCATTGTAATCGGGCGAGTTTCTACTTTCAGGCGCAAAAGGAATTTTTGGGTTAGGACAATCCGTTCGCGAGATATGGGAGTTTGAAGCCAAGAAATGGTTGAGAAGGCAAAAAATTTTTCGCAAATCTGCTGCTCCAAACGCTTAACCAGAATGGCCTAGGGAAAAAATACACATACCGTTGTAATCGGGCGAGTTTCTTCTTTCAGACGCAACAGGAATTTTTGGGTTAGGTCAATCCGTTCGCGAGATATGGGAGTTTGAAGCCAAGAAATCGTTGAGAAGGCAAAAAGTTTTTCGCAATTCTGCTGCACCAAACGCTTAACCAGAATGCCCTAGGGAAAAAATACACATACCGTTGTAATCGGGCGAGTTTCTACTTTCAGACGCAGAAGGAATTTTTGGGTTTGGTCAATCCGTTCGCGAGATATGGGACTTTGAAGCTAAGAAATGGTCGAGAAGACAAAAAATTTTTCGCAAATCTGCTGCTCCAAACGCTTAACCAGAATGGCCTAGGGAAAAAATACGCATACCGTTGTAATCGGGCGAGTTTCTACTTTCAGTTACAATAGGAATTCTTGGGTTAGGACAATCCGTTCGCGAGATATGAGTGCTTGAAGCTAAGAAATGGTTGAGAAGACAACAAATTTTTCGCAATTCTGCTGCTCCAAACGCTTAACCAGAATGGCCTAGGGAAAAAATACGCATACCGTTGTAATCGGGCGAGTTTCTACTTTCAGACGCAGAAGGAATTTTTGGGTTAGGAAAATACGTTCGCGAGATATGGGAGTTTGAAGCTAAGAAATGGTTGAGAAGACAACAAATTTTTCGCAATTCTGCTACTCCAAACGCTGAACCAGAATGGCCTAGGGAAAAAATACACATACCGTTGTAATCGGGCGAGTTTCTACTTTCAGATGCAATTGGAATTTTTGGGTTAGGTCAATCCGTTCGCGAGATATGGGAGTTTGAAGCTAAGAAATGGTTGAGAAGGCAACAAATTTTTCGCAAATCTGCTGCTCCAAACGCTTAACCAGAATGGCCTAGGGGAAAAATACACATACTATTGTAATCGGGCGAGTTTCTACTTTCAGACGCAACAGGAATTTTTGGGTTAAGACAATCCGTTCGCGAGATATGGGAGTTTGAAGCCAAGAAATGGTTGAGAAGGCAAAAAATTTTTCGCAATTCTGCTGCTCCAAACGCTTAACCAGAATGCCCTAGGGACAAAATACACATACCGTTGTAATCGGGCGAGTTTCTACTTTCAGACGCAACAGGAATTTTTGGGTTAGGTCAATCCGTTCGCGAGATATGAGAGTTTGAAGCTAAGAAATGCTTGAGAAGACAACAAATTTTTCGCAATTCTGCTGCTCCAAACGCTTAACCAGAATGGCATAGGGAAAAAATACGCATACCGTTGTAATCGGGCGAGTTTCTACTTTCAGTTACAATAGGAATTTTTGGGTTCGGTAAATCCGTTCGCGAGATATGGGAGTTTGAAGCCAAGAAACGGTTGAGAAGGCATAACATTTTTCGCAATTCTGCTGATCCAAACGCTTAACCGAAATGGCCTAGGGAAAAAATACACATACCGTTGTAATCGGGCGAGTTTCTACTTTCAGATGCAATAGGAATTTTTGGGTTAGGACAATCCGTTCACGAGATATGAGAGTTTGAAGCTAAGAAATGGTTGAGAAGACAACAAATTTTTGGCACTTCTGCTGCTCCAAACGCTTAACTACAATGGCCTAGGGAAAAAATACGCATACCGTTGTAATCGGGCGAGTTTCTACTTTCAGACGCAGAAGGAATTTTTGGGTTTGGTCAATCCGTTCGCGAGATATGGGGCTTTGAAGCTAAGAAATGGATGAGAAGACAACAAATTTTTCGCAACTCTGCTGCTCCAAACGCTTAACCAGAATGGGCTAGTGAAAAAATACACATACCGTTGTAATCGGGAGAGTTTCTACTTTCACAAGCAATGGGAATTTTTGGGTTTGGTCAATCCATTCGCGAGATATGGGAGTTTGAAGCCAAGAAACGGTTGAGAAGGCATAACATTTTTCGCAATTCTGCTGATCCAAACGCTTAACCGAAATGGCCTAGGGAAAAAATACACATTTCGCTGTAGTCGGGCGGGTTTCTACTTTCAGATGCAATAGCAATTTTTGGGTTAGGTCACTCCGTTCGTGAGATATGGGAGTTTGAAGCCAAGAAATGGTCGAGAAGACAAAAAATTTTTCGCAAATCTGCTGCTCCAAACGCTTAACCAGAATGGCCTAGGGAAAAAATACGCATACCGTTGTAATCGGGCGAGTTTCTACTTTCAGTTACAATAGGAATTCTTGGGTTAGGACAATCCGTTCGCGAGATATGAGTGCTTGAAGCTAAGAAATGGTTGAGAAGACAACAAATTTTTCGCAATTCTGCTGCTCCAAACGCTTAACCAGAATGGCCTAGGGAAAAAATACGCATACCGTTGTAATCGGGCGAGTTTCTACTTTCAGACGCAGAAGGAATTTTTGGGTTAGGAAAATACGTTCGCGAGATATGGGAGTTTGAAGCTAAGAAATGGTTGAGAAGACAACAAATTTTTCGCAATTCTGCTACTCCAAACGCTGAACCAGAATGGCCTAGGGAAAAAATACACATACCGTTGTAATCGGGCGAGTTTCTACTTTCAGATGCAATTGGAATTTTTGGGTTAGGTCAATCCGTTCGCGAGATATGGGAGTTTGAAGCTAAGAAATGGTTGAGAAGGCAACAAATTTTTCGCAAATCTGCTGCTCCAAACGCTTAACCAGAATGGCCTAGGGGAAAAATACACATACTATTGTAATCGGGCGAGTTTCTACTTTCAGACGCAACAGGAATTTTTGGGTTAAGACAATCCGTTCGCGAGATATGGGAGTTTGAAGCCAAGAAATGGTTGAGAAGGCAAAAAATTTTTCGCAATTCTGCTGCTCCAAACGCTTAACCAGAATGCCCTAGGGACAAAATACACATACCGTTGTAATCGGGCGAGTTTCTACTTTCAGACGCAACAGGAATTTTTGGGTTAGGTCAATCCGTTCGCGAGATATGAGAGTTTGAAGCTAAGAAATGCTTGAGAAGACAACAAATTTTTCGCAATTCTGCTGCTCCAAACGCTTAACCAGAATGGCATAGGGAAAAAATACGCATACCGTTGTAATCGGGCGAGTTTCTACTTTCAGTTACAATAGGAATTTTTGGGTTCGGTAAATCCGTTCGCGAGATATGGGAGTTTGAAGCCAAGAAACGGTTGAGAAGGCATAACATTTTTCGCAATTCTGCTGATCCAAACGCTTAACCGAAATGGCCTAGGGAAAAAATACACATACCGTTGTAATCGGGCGAGTTTCTACTTTCAGATGCAATAGGAATTTTTGGGTTAGGACAATCCGTTCACGAGATATGAGAGTTTGAAGCTAAGAAATGGTTGAGAAGACAACAAATTTTTGGCACTTCTGCTGCTCCAAACGCTTAACTACAATGGCCTAGGGAAAAAATACGCATACCGTTGTAATCGGGCGAGTTTCTACTTTCAGACGCAGAAGGAATTTTTGGGTTTGGTCAATCCGTTCGCGAGATATGGGGCTTTGAAGCTAAGAAATGGATGAGAAGACAACAAATTTTTCGCAACTCTGCTGCTCCAAACGCTTAACCAGAATGGGCTAGTGAAAAAATACACATACCGTTGTAATCGGGAGAGTTTCTACTTTCACAAGCAATGGGAATTTTTGGGTTTGGTCAATCCATTCGCGAGATATGGGAGTTTGAAGCCAAGAAACGGTTGAGAAGGCATAACATTTTTCGCAATTCTGCTGATCCAAACGCTTAACCGAAATGGCCTAGGGAAAAAATACACATTTCGCTGTAGTCGGGCGGGTTTCTACTTTCAGATGCAATAGCAATTTTTGGGTTAGGTCACTCCGTTCGTGAGATATGGGAGTTTGAAGCCAAGAAATGGTTGTGAAGGCAACAAATTTTTCGCAAATCTGCTGCTCCAAACGCTTAACCAGAATGGCCTAGGGAAAAAATACACATACTATTGTAATCGGGCGAGTTTCTACTTTCAGACGCAACAGGAATTTTTGGGTTAGGACAATCCGTTCGCGAGATATGGGAGTTTGAAGCCAAGAAATGGTTGAGAAGGCAAAAAATTTTTCGCAATTCTGCTGCTCCAAACACTTAACCCGAATGCCCTAGGGACAAAATACACATACCGTTGTAATCGGGCGAGTTTCTACTTTCAGACGCAACAGGAATTTTTGGGTTAGGTCAATCCGTTCGCGAGATATGAGAGTTTGAAGCTAAGAAATGCTTGAGAAGACAACAAATTTTTCGCAATTCTGCTGCTCCAAACGCTTAACCAGAATGGCCTAGGGAAAAAATACGCATACCGTTGTAATCGGGCGAGTTTCTACTTTCAGTTACAATAGGAATTTTTGGGTTCGGTAAATCCGTTCGCGAGATATGGGACTTTGAAGCTAAGAAATGGTTGACAAGACAACAAATTTTTCGCACTTCTGCTGCTCCAATCGCTTAACCAGAATGCCCTAGGGGAAAAATACACGTACCGTTGTATTCTGGCGTGTTTCTACTTTCAAATGCAATAGGAATTTTTGGGTTTGGTCAATCCGTTCGCGAGATATGGGACTTTGAAGCTAAGAAATGGTTGAGAAGACAACAAATTTTTCGCAATTCTGCTGCTCCAAACGCTTAACCAGAATGGGCTAGGGGAAAAATACACATACCGTTGTAATCGGGCGAGTTTCTACTTTCATACGCAACAGGAATTTTTGGGTTAGGTCAATCCGTTCGCGAGATATGGGAGTTTGAAGCCAAGAAATGGTTGAGAAGGCAAAAAATTTTTCGCAATTCTGCTGCTCCAAACGCTTAACCAGAATGCCCTAGGGAAGAAATACACATACCGTTGTAAACGGGCGCGTTTCTACTTTCAGATGCAATAGGAATTTTTGGGTTAGGACAATCCGTTCGCGAGATATGAGAGTTTGAAGCTAAGAAATGGTTGAGAAGACAACAAATTTTTCGCACTTCTGCTGCTCCAAACGCTTAACTAGAATGGCCTAGGGAAAAAATACGCATACCGTTGTAATCGGGCGAGTTTCTACTTTCAGACGCAAAAGGAATTTTTGGGTTTGGTCAATCCGTTCGCGAGATATGGGGCTTTGAAGCTAAGAAATGGATGAGAAGACAACAAATTTTTCGCAATTCTGCTGCTCCGAACGCTTAACCAGAATGGGCTAGTGAAATATACACATACCGTTGTAATCGGGAGAGTTTCTACTTTCACAAGCAACAGGAATTTTTGGGTTTGGTCAATCCATTCGCGAGATATGGGAGTTTGAAGCCAAGAAATGGTTGAGAAGGCATAACATTTTTCGCAATTCTGCTGATCCAAACGCTTAACCCGAATGCCCTAGGGACAAAATACACACACCGTTGTAATCGGGCGAGTTTCTACTTTCAAATGCAATGGGAATTTTTGGGTTAGGACAATCCGTTCGCGAGATATGAGAGTTTGAAGCTAAGAAATGCTTGAGAAGACAACAAATTTTTCGCAATTCTGCTGCTCCAAACGCTTAACCAGAATGGCCTAGGGAAAAAATACGCATACCGTTGTAATCGGGCGAGTTTCTACTTTCAGTTACAATAGGAATTTTTGGGTTCGGTAAATCCGTTCGCGAGATATGGGACTTTGAAGCTAAGAAATGGTTGACAAGACAACAAATTTTTCGCACTTCTGCTGCTCCAATCGCTTAACCAGAATGCCCTAGGGGAAAAATACACGTACCGTTGTATTCTGGCGTGTTTCTACTTTCAAATGCAATAGGAATTTTTGGGTTTGGTCAATCCGTTCGCGAGATATGGGGCTTTGAAGCTAAGAAATGGATGAGAAGACAACAAATTTTTCGCAATTCTGCTGCTCCGAACGCTTAACCAGAATGGGCTAGTGAAAAAATACACATACCGTTGTAATCGGGAGAGTTTCTACTTTCACAAGCAACAGGAATTTTTGGGTTTGGTCAATCCATTCGCGAGATATGGGAGTTTGAAGCCAAGAAATGGTTGAGAAGGCATAACATTTTTCGCAATTCTGCTGATCCAAACGCTTAACCCGAATGCCCTAGGGACAAAATACACACACCGTTGTAATCGGGCGAGTTTCTACTTTCAGACGCAACAGGAATTTTTGGGTTAGGTCAATCCGTTCGCGAGATATG
Source organism: Ptiloglossa arizonensis (assembly GCF_051014685.1). Taxonomy (NCBI): domain Eukaryota; kingdom Metazoa; phylum Arthropoda; class Insecta; order Hymenoptera; family Colletidae; genus Ptiloglossa; species Ptiloglossa arizonensis. The sequence continues at coordinate 131,271 of NW_027478591.1, forward strand.
AGAGTTTCAAGCTAAGAAATGCTTGAGAAGACAACAAATTTTTCGCAATTCTGCTGCTCCAAACGCTTAACCAGAATGGCCTAGGGAAAAAATACGCATACCGTTGTAATCGGGCGAGTTTCTACTTTCAGTTACAATAGGAATTTTTGGGTTCGGTAAATCCGTTCGCGAGATATGGGACTTTGAAGCTAAGAAATGGTTGACAAGACAACAAATTTTTCGCACTTCTGCTGCTCCAATCGCTTAACCAGAATGCCCTAGGGGAAAAATACACGTACCGTTGTATTCTGGCGTGTTTCTACTTTCAAATGCAATAGGAATTTTTGGGTTTGGTCAATCCGTTCGCGAGATATGGGACTTTGAAGCTAAGAAATGGTTGACAAGACAACAAATTTTTCGCAATTCTGCTGCTCCAAACGCTTAACCAGAATGGGCTAGGGGAAAAACACACGTACCGTTGTAATCGGGCGAGTTTCTACTTTCATACGCAACAGGAATTTTTGGGTTAGGTCAATCCGTTCGCGAGATATGGGAGTTTGAAGCCAAGAAATGGTTGAGAAGGCAAAAAATTTTTCGCAATTCTGCTGCTCCAAACGCTTAACCAGAATGCCCTAGGGAAGAAATACACATACCGTTGTAAACGGGCGCGTTTCTACTTTCAGATGCAATAGGAATTTTTGGGTTAGGACAATCCGTTCGCGAGATATGAGAGTTTGAAGCTAAGAAATGGTTGAGAAGACAACAAATTTTTCGCACTTCTGCTGCTCCAAACGCTTAACTAGAATGGCCTAGGGAAAAAATACGCATACCGTTGTAATCGGGCGAGTTTCTACTTTCAGACGCAAAAGGAATTTTTGGGTTTGGTCAATCCGTTCGCGAGATATGGGGCTTTGAAGCTAAGAAATGGATGAGAAGACAACAAATTTTTCGCAATTCTGCTGCTCCGAACGCTTAACCAGAATGGGCTAGTGAAATATACACATACCGTTGTAATCGGGAGAGTTTCTACTTTCACAAGCAACAGGAATTTTTGGGTTTGGTCAATCCATTCGCGAGATATGGGAGTTTGAAGCCAAGAAATGGTTGAGAAGGCATAACATTTTTCGCAATTCTGCTGATCCAAACGCTTAACCCGAATGCCCTAGGGACAAAATACACACACCGTTGTAATCGGGCGAGTTTCTACTTTCAAATGCAATGGGAATTTTTGGGTTAGGACAATCCGTTCGCGAGATATGAGAGTTTGAAGCTAAGAAATGCTTGAGAAGACAACAAATTTTTCGCAATTCTGCTGCTCCAAACGCTTAACCAGAATGGCCTAGGGAAAAAATACGCATACCGTTGTAATCGGGCGAGTTTCTACTTTCAGTTACAATAGGAATTTTTGGGTTCGGTAAATCCGTTCGCGAGATATGGGACTTTGAAGCTAAGAAATGGTTGACAAGACAACAAATTTTTCGCACTTCTGCTGCTCCAATCGCTTAACCAGAATGCCCTAGGGGAAAAATACACGTACCGTTGTATTCTGGCGTGTTTCTACTTTCAAATGCAATAGGAATTTTTGGGTTTGGTCAATCCGTTCGCGAGATATGGGGCTTTGAAGCTAAGAAATGGATGAGAAGACAACAAATTTTTCGCAATTCTGCTGCTCCGAACGCTTAACCAGAATGGGCTAGTGAAAAAATACACATACCGTTGTAATCGGGAGAGTTTCTACTTTCACAAGCAACAGGAATTTTTGGGTTTGGTCAATCCATTCGCGAGATATGGGAGTTTGAAGCCAAGAAATGGTTGAGAAGGCATAACATTTTTCGCAATTCTGCTGATCCAAACGCTTAACCCGAATGCCCTAGGGACAAAATACACACACCGTTGTAATCGGGCGAGTTTCTACTTTCAGACGCAACAGGAATTTTTGGGTTAGGTCAATCCGTTCGCGAGATATGAGAGTTTCAAGCTAAGAAATGCTTGAGAAGACAACAAATTTTTCGCAATTCTGCTGCTCCAAACCCTTAACCAGAATGGCCTAGGGAAAAAATACGCATACCGTTGTAATCGGGCGAGTTTCTACTTTCAGTTACAATAGGAATTTTTGGGTTCGGTAAATCCGTTCGCGAGATATGGGACTTTGAAGCTAAGAAATGGTTGACAAGACAACAAATTTTTCGCACTTCTGCTGCTCCAATCGCTTAACCAGAATGCCCTAGGGGAAAAATACACGTACCGTTGTATTCTGGCGTGTTTCTACTTTCAAATGCAATAGGAATTTTTGGGTTTGGTCAATCCGTTCGCGAGATATGGGACTTTGAAGCTAAGAAATGGTTGACAAGACAACAAATTTTTCGCAATTCTGCTGCTCCAAACGCTTAACCAGAATGGGCTAGGGGAAAAACACACGTACCGTTGTAATCGGGCGAGTTTCTACTTTCATACGCAACAGGAATTTTTGGGTTAGGTCAATCCGTTCGCGAGATATGGGAGTTTGAAGCCAAGAAATGGTTGAGAAGGCAAAAAATTTTTCGCAATTCTGCTGCTCCAAACGCTTAACCAGAATGCCCTAGGGAAAAAATACACATACCGTTGTAATCGGGCGCGTTTCTACTTTCAGATGCAATAGGAATTTTTGGGTTAGGACAATCCGTTCGCGAGATATGAGAGTTTGAAGCTAAGAAATGGTTGAGAAGACAACAAATTTTTCGCACTTCTGCTGCTCCAAACGCTTAACTAGAATGGCCTAGGGAAAAAATACGCATACCGTTGTAATCGGGCGAGTTTCTACTTTCAGACGCAAAAGGAATTTTTTGGTTTGGTCAATCCGTTCGCGAGATATGGGGCTTTGAAGCTAAGAAATGGATGAGAAGACAACAAATTTTTCGCAATTCTGCTGCTCCGAACGCTTAACCAGAATGGGCTAGTGAAAAAATACACATACCGTTGTAATCGGGAGAGTTTCTACTTTCACAAGCAACAGGAATTTTTGGGTTTGGTCAATCCGTTCGCGAGATATGGGAGTTTGAAGCCAAGAAATGGTTGAGGAGGAATAACATTTTTCGCAATTCTGCTGATCCAAACGCTTAACCAGAATGGCCTAGGGAAAAAATTCACATACCGCTGTTGTCGGGCGAGTTTCTACTTTCAGATGCAATAGCAAATTTTTGGGTTAGGTCACTCCGTTCGTGAGATATGGGAGTTTGAAGCCAAGAAATGGTTGAGAAGGCAAAAAATTTTTCACATTTCTGCTGCTCCAAACGCTTAACCAGAATGGCCTAGGGAAAAAATACGCATACCGTTGTAATCGGGCGAGTTTCTACTTTCAGGCGCAGCAGGAATTTTTGGGTATGGTCAATCCGTTCGTGAGATATGGGACTTTGAAGCTAAGAAATGGTTGAGAAGGCAACAAATTTTTCGCAAATCTGCTGCTCCAAATGCTTAACCAGAATGGCCTAGGGAAAAAATGCGCATACCGTTGTAATCGGGCGAGTTTCTACTTTCAGTTACAATAGGAATTTTTGGGTTCGGTAAATCCGTTCGCGAGATATGGGACTTTGAAGTTAAGAAATGGTTGACAAGACAACAAATTTTTCGCACTTCTGCAGCTCCAATCGCTTAACCAGAATGCCCTAGGGGAAAAATACACGTACAGTTGTAATCGAGCGAGTTTCTACTTTCAGACGCAGAAGGAATTTTTGGGTTTGGTCAATCCGTTCGCGAGATGTGGGACTTTGAAGCAAAGAAATGGATGAGAAGACAACAAATTTTTCGCAATTCTGCTGCTCCAAACGCTTAACCAGAATGTGCTAGGGAAAAAATACACATACCGTTGTAATCGGGCGAGTTTCCAATTTCAGATGCAATAGGAATTTTTGGGTTAGGACAATCAGTTCGCGAGATATGAGAGTTTGAAGCTAAGAAATGGTTGAGAAGACAACAAATTTTTCGCACTTCTGCTGCTCCAAACGCTTAACTAGAATGGCCTAGGGAGAAAATACGCATACCGTTGTAATCGGGCGAGTTTCTACTTTCGGACACAGAATGAATTTTTGGGTTTGGTCAATCCGTTCGCGAGATATGGGGCTTTGAAGCTAAGAAATGGATGAGAAGACAACAAATTTTTCGCAATTCTGCTGCTCCAAACGCTTAACCAGAATGCCCTAGGGAAAAAATACACATACCGTTGTAATCGGGAGAGTTTCTACTTTCACAAGCAACAGGAATTGTTGGGTTTGGTCAACCCGTTCGCGAGATATGGGAGTTTGAAGCCAAGAAATGGTTGAGGAGGCATAAAATTTTTCGCAATTCCGCTGATCCAAACGCTTAACCAGAATGTCCTAGGGAAAAATTACACATACCGCTGTAGTCGGGCGACTTTCTACTTTCAGATGCAATAGGAATTTTTGGGTTAGGTCAATCCGTTCGCGAGATATGGGAGTTTGAAGCCAAGAAATGGTTGAGAAGGCAAAAAATTTTTTGCAATTCTGCTGCTGCAAACGCTTAACCAGAATGGCGTAGGGAAAAAATACGCATACCGTTGTAATCGGGCGAGTTTCTACTTTCAGACGCAGCAGGAATTTTTGGGTTTGGTCAATCCGTTCGCGAGATATGGGACCTTGAAGCTAAGAAATGGTTGAGAAGACAACAAATTTTTCGCAATTCTGCTGCTCCAAACGCTTAACCAGAATGGGCTAAGGAAAAAATACACATACCGCTGTAGTCGGGCGAGTTTCTACTTTCAGATGCAATAGGAATTTTTGGGTTAGGTCAATCCGTTCGCGAGATATGGGAGTTAGAAGCCAAGAAATGGTAGAGAAGGCATAAAATTTTTCGCAATTCTGCTGCTCCAAACTCTTTACCAGAATGGCGTAGGGAAAAAATACGCATACCGTTGTAATCGGGCGAGTTTCTACTTTCAGACGCAAAAGGAATTTTTTGGTTTGGTCAATCCGTTCGCGAGATATGGGGCTTTGAAGCTAAGAAATGGATGAGAAGACAACAAATTTTTCGCAATTCTGCTGCTCCGAACGCTTAACCAGAATGGGCTAGTGAAAAAATACACATACCGTTGTAATCGGGAGAGTTTCTACTTTCACAAGCAACAGGAATTTTTGGGTTTGGTCAATCCGTTCGCGAGATATGGGAGTTTGAAGCCAAGAAATGGTTGAGGAGGAATAACATTTTTCGCAATTCTGCTGATCCAAACGCTTAACCAGAATGGCCTAGGGAAAAAATTCACATACCGCTGTTGTCGGGCGAGTTTCTACTTTCAGATGCAATAGCAAATTTTTGGGTTAGGTCACTCCGTTCGTGAGATATGGGAGTTTGAAGCCAAGAAATGGTTGAGAAGGCAAAAAATTTTTCACATTTCTGCTGCTCCAAACGCTTAACCAGAATGGCCTAGGGAAAAAATACGCATACCGTTGTAATCGGGCGAGTTTCTACTTTCAGGCGCAGCAGGAATTTTTGGGTATGGTCAATCCGTTCGTGAGATATGGGACTTTGAAGCTAAGAAATGGTTGAGAAGGCAACAAATTTTTCGCAAATCTGCTGCTCCAAATGCTTAACCAGAATGGCCTAGGGAAAAAATGCGCATACCGTTGTAATCGGGCGAGTTTCTACTTTCAGTTACAATAGGAATTTTTGGGTTCGGTAAATCCGTTCGCGAGATATGGGACTTTGAAGTTAAGAAATGGTTGACAAGACAACAAATTTTTCGCACTTCTGCAGCTCCAATCGCTTAACCAGAATGCCCTAGGGGAAAAATACACGTACAGTTGTAATCGAGCGAGTTTCTACTTTCAGACGCAGAAGGAATTTTTGGGTTTGGTCAATCCGTTCGCGAGATGTGGGACTTTGAAGCAAAGAAATGGATGAGAAGACAACAAATTTTTCGCAATTCTGCTGCTCCAAACGCTTAACCAGAATGTGCTAGGGAAAAAATACACATACCGTTGTAATCGGGCGAGTTTCCAATTTCAGATGCAATAGGAATTTTTGGGTTAGGACAATCAGTTCGCGAGATATGAGAGTTTGAAGCTAAGAAATGGTTGAGAAGACAACAAATTTTTCGCACTTCTGCTGCTCCAATCGCTTAACCAGAATGCCCTAGGGGAAAAATACACGTACCGTTGTATTCTGGCGTGTTTCTACTTTCAAATGCAATAGGAATTTTTGGGTTTGGTCAATCCGTTCGCGAGATATGGGACTTTGAAGCTAAGAAATGGTTGACAAGACAACAAATTTTTCGCAATTCTGCTGCTCCAATCGCTTAACCAGAATGGGCTAGGGGAAAAACACACATACCGTTGTAATCGGGCGAGTTTCTACTTTCATACGCAACAGGAATTTTTGGGTTAGGTCAATCCGTTCGCGAGATATGGGAGTTTGAAGCCAAGAAATGGTTGAGAAGGCAAAAAATTTTTCGCAATTCTGCTGCTCCAAACGCTTAACCAGAATGCCCTAGGGAAAAAATCCACATACCGTTGTAATCGGGCGCGTTTCTACTTTCAGATGCAATAGGAATTTTTGGGTTAGGACAATCCGTTCGCGAGATATGAGAGTTTGAAGCTAAGAAATGGTTGAGAAGACAACAAATTTTTCGCACTTCTGCTGCTCCAAACGCTTAACTAGAATGGCCTAGGGAAAAAATACGCATACCGTTGTAATCGGGCGAGTTTCTACTTTCAGACGCAAAAGGAATTTTTTGGTTTGGTCAATCCGTTCGCGAGATATGGGGCTTTGAAGCTAAGAAATGGATGAGAAGACAACAAATTTTTCGCAATTCTGCTGCTCCGAACGCTTAACCAGAATGGGCTAGTGAAAAAATACACATACCGTTGTAATCGGGAGAGTTTCTACTTTCACAAGCAACAGGAATTTTTGGGTTTGGTCAATCCGTTCGCGAGATATGGGAGTTTGAAGCCAAGAAATGGTTGAGGAGGAATAACATTTTTCGCAATTCTGCTGATCCAAACGCTTAACCAGAATGGCCTAGGGAAAAAATTCACATACCGCTGTTGTCGGGCGAGTTTCTACTTTCAGATGCAATAGCAAATTTTTGGGTTAGGTCACTCCGTTCGTGAGATATGGGAGTTTGAAGCCAAGAAATGGTTGAGAAGGCAAAAAATTTTTCACATTTCTGCTGCTCCAAACGCTTAACCAGAATGGCCTAGGGAAAAAATACGCATACCGTTGTAATCGGGCGAGTTTCTACTTTCAGGCGCAGCAGGAATTTTTGGGTATGGTCAATCCGTTCGTGAGATATGGGACTTTGAAGCTAAGAAATGGTTGAGAAGGCAACAAATTTTTCGCAAATCTGCTGCTCCAAATGCTTAACCAGAATGGCCTAGGGAAAAAATGCGCATACCGTTGTAATCGGGCGAGTTTCTACTTTCAGTTACAATAGGAATTTTTGGGTTCGGTAAATCCGTTCGCGAGATATGGGACTTTGAAGTTAAGAAATGGTTGACAAGACAACAAATTTTTCGCACTTCTGCAGCTCCAATCGCTTAACCAGAATGCCCTAGGGGAAAAATACACGTACAGTTGTAATCGAGCGAGTTTCTACTTTCAGACGCAGAAGGAATTTTTGGGTTTGGTCAATCCGTTCGCGAGATGTGGGACTTTGAAGCAAAGAAATGGATGAGAAGACAACAAATTTTTCGCAATTCTGCTGCTCCAAACGCTTAACCAGAATGTGCTAGGGAAAAAATACACATACCGTTGTAATCGGGCGAGTTTCCAATTTCAGATGCAATAGGAATTTTTGGGTTAGGACAATCAGTTCGCGAGATATGAGAGTTTGAAGCTAAGAAATGGTTGAGAAGACAACAAATTTTTCGCACTTCTGCTGCTCCAAACGCTTAACTAGAATGGCCTAGGGAGAAAATACGCATACCGTTGTAATCGGGCGAGTTTCTACTTTCGGACACAGAATGAATTTTTGGGTTTGGTCAATCCGTTCGCGAGATATGGGGCTTTGAAGCTAAGAAATGGATGAGAAGACAACAAATTTTTCGCAATTCTGCTGCTCCAAACGCTTAACCAGAATGCCCTAGGGAAAAAATACACATACCGTTGTAATCGGGAGAGTTTCTACTTTCACAAGCAACAGGAATTGTTGGGTTTGGTCAACCCGTTCGCGAGATATGGGAGTTTGAAGCCAAGAAATGGTTGAGGAGGCATAAAATTTTTCGCAATTCCGCTGATCCAAACGCTTAACCAGAATGTCCTAGGGAAAAATTACACATACCGCTGTAGTCGGGCGACTTTCTACTTTCAGATGCAATAGGAATTTTTGGGTTAGGTCAATCCGTTCGCGAGATATGGGAGTTTGAAGCCAAGAAATGGTTGAGAAGGCAAAAAATTTTTTGCAATTCTGCTGCTGCAAACGCTTAACCAGAATGGCGTAGGGAAAAAATACGCATACCGTTGTAATCGGGCGAGTTTCTACTTTCAGACGCAGCAGGAATTTTTGGGTTTGGTCAATCCGTTCGCGAGATATGGGACCTTGAAGCTAAGAAATGGTTGAGAAGACAACAAATTTTTCGCAATTCTGCTGCTCCAAACGCTTAACCAGAATGGGCTAAGGAAAAAATACACATACCGCTGTAGTCGGGCGAGTTTCTACTTTCAGATGCAATAGGAATTTTTGGGTTAGGTCAATCCGTTCGCGAGATATGGGAGTTAGAAGCCAAGAAATGGTAGAGAAGGCATAAAATTTTTCGCAATTCTGCTGCTCCAAACTCTTTACCAGAATGGCGTAGGGAAAAAATACGCATACCTATGTAATCGGGCGAGTTTCTACTTTCAGACGCCGCAGGAATTTTTGGGTTTGGTCAATCCGTTCGCGAGATATGGGAGTTTGAAGCCAAGAAATGGTTGAGAAGGCAAAAAATTTTTCGCAAATCTGCTGCTCCAAACGCTTAACTAGAATGGCCTAGGGAAAAAATACGCATACCGTTGTAATCGGGAGAGTTTCTACTTTCAGACGCAAAAGGAATTTTTGGGTTTGGTCAATCCGTTCGCGAGATATGGGGCTTTGAAGCTAAGAAATGGATGAGAAGACAACAAATTTTTCGCAATTCTGCTGCTCCGAACGCTTAACCAGAATGGGCTAGTGAAAAAATACACATACCGTTGTAATCGGGAGAGTTTCTACTTTCACAAGCAACAGGAATTTTTGGGTTTGGTCAATCCGTTCGCGAGATATGGGAGTTTGAAGCCAAGAAATGGTTGAGAAGGCATAACATTTTTCGCAATTCTGCTGATCCAAACGCTTAACCAGAATGGCCTAGGGAAAAAATTCACATACCGCTGTTGTCGGGCGAGTTTCTACTTTCAGATGCAATAGCAAATTTTTGGGTTAGGTCACTCCGTTCGTGAGATATGGGAGTTTGAAGCCAAGAAATGGTTGAGAAGGCAAAAAATTTTTCACATTTCTGCTGCTCCAAACGCTTAACCAGAATGGCCTAGGGAAAAAATACGCATACCGTTGTAATCGGGCGAGTTTCTACTTTCAGGCGCAGCAGGAATTTTTGGGTATGGTCAATCCGTTCGTGAGATATGGGACTTTGAAGCTAAGAAATGGTTGAGAAGGCAACAAATTTTTCGCAAATCTGCTGCTCCAAATGCTTAACCAGAATGGCCTAGGGAAAAAATGCGCATACCGTTGTAATCGGGCGAGTTTCTACTTTCAGTTACAATAGGAATTTTTGGGTTCGGTAAATCCGTTCGCGAGATATGGGACTTTGAAGTTAAGAAATGGTTGACAAGACAACAAATTTTTCGCACTTCTGCTGCTCCAATCGCTTAACCAGAATGCCCTAGGGGAAAAATACACGTACAGTTGTAATCGAGCGAGTTTCTACTTTCAGACGCAGAAGGAATTTTTGGGTTTGGTCAATCCGTTCGCGAGATGTGGGACTTTGAAGCAAAGAAATGGATGAGAAGACAACAAATTTTTCGCAATTCTGCTGCTCCAAACGCTTAACCAGAATGTGCTAGGGAAAAAATACACATACCGTTGTAATCGGGCGAGTTTCCAATTTCAGATGCAATAGGAATTTTTGGGTTAGGACAATCAGTTCGCGAGATATGAGAGTTTGAAGCTAAGAAATGGTTGAGAAGACAACAAATTTTTCGCACTTCTGCTGCTCCAAACGCTTAACTAGAATGGCCTAGGGAGAAAATACGCATACCGTTGTAATCGGGCGAGTTTCTACTTTCGGACACAGAATGAATTTTTGGGTTTGGTCAATCCGTTCGCGAGATATGGGGCTTTGAAGCTAAGAAATGGATGAGAAGACAACAAATTTTTCGCAATTCTGCTGCTCCAAACGCTTAACCAGAATGCCCTAGGGAAAAAATACACATACCGCTGTAGTCGGGCGAGTGTCTACTTTCAGATGCAATAGGAATTTTTGGGTTAGGTCAATCCGTTCGCGAGATATGGGAGTTTGAAGCCAAGAAATGGTTGAGAAGGCAAAAAATTTTTTGCAATTCTGCTGCTGCAAACGCTTAACCAGAATGGCGTAGGGAAAAAATACGCATACCGTTGTAATCGGGCGAGTTTCTACTTTCAGACGCAGCAGGAATTTTTGGGTTTGTTCAATCCGTTCGCGAGATATGGGACCTTGAAGCTAAGAAATGGTTGAGAAGACAACAAATTTTTCGCAATTCTGCTGCTCCAAACGCTTAACCAGAATGGGCTAAGGAAAAAATACACATACCGCTGTAGTCGGGCGAGTTTCTACTTTCAGATGCAATAGGAATTTTTGGGTTAGGTCAATCCGTTCGCGAGATATGGGAGTTAGAAGCCAAGAAATGGTAGAGAAGGCAAAAAATTTTTCGCAATTCTGCTGCTCCAAACTCTTTACCAGAATGGCGTAGGGAAAAAATACGCATACCTATGTAATCGGGCGAGTTTCTACTTTCAGACGCCGCAGGAATTTTTGGGTTTGGTCAATCCGTTCGCGATATATGGGAGTTTGAAGCCAAGAAATGGTTGAGAAGGCAAAAAATTTTTCGCAAATCTGCTGCTCCAAACGCTTAACCAGAATGGCCTAGGGAAAAAATACGCATACCGTTGTAATCGGGCGTGTTTCTACTTTCACAGGCAACAGGAATTTTTGGGTTAGGTCAATCCGTTCGCGAGATGTGGCAGTTTGTAAGTAAGTAACGCTTGAGAAACTCAAAATATTCGCAGTTCTGATGCTCGAAACGAATAACTAGAAGGGCCTAGGGGAAAAGTACGCATACCGTTGTAATCGGGCGAGTTTCTACTTTCAGATGCAACAGAAATTTTGCGGATTGGTCAATCCGTTCGCGAGATATGTGAGTTTGGAGGTAAGAAACGCTTGAGAAACTCAAAATTTTCGCAGTTCTGATGCTCGACAAGCATAACTAGAACGGCCTAGGGGAAAAGTACGCATACCGTTGTAATCGGGCGAGTTTCTACTTTCAGATGCAACAGAAATTTTGCGGATTGGTCAGTCCGTTCGCGAGATGTGGCAGTTTGTAAGTAAGTAACGCTTGAGAAACTCAAAATATTCGCAGTTCTGATGCTCGAAACGAATAACTAGAAGGGCCTAGGGGAAAAGTACGCATACCGTTGTAATCGGGCGAGTTTCTACTTTCAGACGCAACAGAAATTTTGAGGATTGGTCAATCCGTTCGCGAGATATGGGAGTTTGGAGGTAAGAAACGCTTGAGAAACTCAAAATTTTCGCAGTTCTGATGCTTGACAAGCATAACTAGAACGGCCTAGGGGAAAAGTACGCATACCGTTGTAATCGGGCGAGTTTCTACTTTCAGATGCAACAGAAATTTTGCGGATTGGTCAATCCGTTCGCGAGATATGGCTGTTTGGAGGTAAGAAACGGTTGAGAAAATCAAAATGTTCACAGTTCTGATGCCCGAAACGAATAACTAGAACGGCCTAGGGGAAAAGTACGCATACCGTTGTAATCGGGCGAGTTTCTACTTTCAGGTGCAACAGAAATTTTGCGGATTGGTCAATCCGTTCGCGAGATGTGGGAGTTTGGAGGTAAGAAACGCTTGAGAAACTCAAAATTTTCGCAGTTCTGATGCTCGACAAGCATAACTAGAACGGCCTAGGGGAAAAGTACGCATACCGTTGTAATCGGGCGAGTTTCTACTTTCAGATGCAACAGAAATTTTGCGGATTGGTCAATCCGTTCGCGAGATGTGGCAGTTTGTAAGTAAGAAACGCTTGAGAAACTCAAAATATTCGCAGTTCTGATGCTCGAAACGAATAACTAGAACGGCCTAGGGGAAAAGTACGCATACCGTTGTAATCGGGCGAGTTTCTACTTTCAGATGCAACAGAAATTTTGCGGATTGGTCAATCCGTTCGCGAGACATGGCAGTTTGGAGGTAAGATACGCTTGAGAAACTCAAAATTTTCGCAGTTCTGTTGCCCGAAACGAATAACTAGAACGGCCTAGGGGAAAAGTACGCATACCGTTGTAATCGGGCGAGTTTCTACTTTCAGGTGCAACAGAAATTTTGCGGATTGGTCAATCCGTTCGCGAGATGTGGGAGTTTGGAGGTAAGAAACGCTTGAGAAACTCAAAATTTTCGCAGTTCTGATGCTCGACAAGCATAACTAGAACGGCCTAGGGGAAAAGTACGCATACCGTTGTAATCGGGCGAGTTTCTACTTTCAGATGCAACAGAAATTTTGCGGATTGGTCAATCCGTTCGCGAGATGTGGCAGTTTGTAAGTAAGAAACGCTTGAGAAACACAAAATATTCGCAGTTCTGATGCTCGAAACGAATAGCTAGAACGGCCTAGGGGAAAAGTACGCATACCGTTGTAATCGGGCGAGTTTCTACTTTCAGATGCAACAGAAATTTTGCGGATTGGTCAATCCGTTCGCGAGACATGGCAGTTTGGAGGTAAGATACGCTTGAGGAACTCAAAATTTTCGCAGTTCTGATGCTCGAAACGAATAACTTGAACGGCCTAGGGGAAAAGTACGCATACCGTTCTAATCGGGAGAGTTTCTACTTTCAGATGCAACAGAAATTTTGCGGATTGGTCTATCCGTTCGCGAGATATTGCAGTTTGGAGGTAAGAAACGCTTGAGAAACTCAAAATTTTCGCAGTTCTGATGCTTGACAAGCATAATTAGAACGGCCTAGGGGAAAAGTACGCATACCGTTGTAATCGGGCGAGTTTCTACTTTCAGATGCAACAGAAATTTTGCGGATTGGTCAATCCGTTCGCGAGATGTGGCAGTTTGTAAGTAAGAAACGCTTGAGAAACTCAAAATATTCGCAGTTCTGATGTTCGAAACGAATAACTAGAACGGCCTAGGGGAAAAGTACGCATACCGTAGTAATCGGGCGAGTTTCTACTTTCAGATGCAACAGAAATTTTGCGGATTGGTCAATCCGTTCGCGAGATATGGCAGTTTGGAGGTAAGAAACGGTTGAGAAACTCAAAATGTTCACAGTTCTGCTGCCCGAAACGAATAACTAGAACGGCCTAGGGGAAGAGTACGCATACCGTTGTAATCGGGCGAGTTTCTACTTTCAGATGCAACAGAAATTTTGCGGATTGGTCAATCCGTTCGCGAGATATGTGAGTTTGGAGGTAAGAAACGCTTGAGAAACTCAAAATTTTCGCAGTTCTGATGCTCGACAAGCATAACTAGAACGGCCTAGGGGAAAAGTACGCATACCGTTGTAATCGGGCGAGTTTCTACTTTCAGATGCAACAGAAATTTTGCGGATTGGTCAATCCGTTCGCGAGATGTGGCAGTTTGTAAGTAAGTAACGCTTGAGAAACTCAAAATATTCGCAGTTCTGATGCTCGAAACGAATAACTAGAAGGGCCTAGGGGAAAAGTACGCATACCGTTGTAATCGGGCGAGTTTCTACTTTCAGACGCAACAGAAATTTTGAGGATTGGTCAATCCGTTCGCGAGATATGGGAGTTTGGAGGTAAGAAACGCTTGAGAAACTCAAAATTTTCGCAGTTCTGATGCTTGACAAGCATAACTAGAACGGCCTAGGGGAAAAGTACGCATACCGTTGTAATCGGGCGAGTTTCTACTTTCAGATGCAACAGAAATTTTGCGGATTGGTCAATCGGTTCGCGAGATATGGCTGTTTGGAGGTAAGAAACGGTTTAGAAACTCAAAATGTTCACAGTTCTGATGCCCGAAACGAATAACTAGAACGGCCTAGGGGAAAAGTACGCATACCGTTGTAATCGGGCGAGTTTCTACTTTCAGGTGCAACAGAAATTTTGCGGATTGGTCAATCCGTTCGCGAGATGTGGGAGTTTGGAGGTAAGAAACGCTTGAGAAACTCAAAATATTCGCAGTTCTGATGCTCGAAACGAATAACTAGAACGGCCTAGGGGAAAAGTACGCATACCGTTGTAATCGGGCGAGTTTCTACTTTCAGATGCAACAGAAATTTTGCGGATTGGTCAATCCGTTCGCGAGATGTGGCAGTTTGTAAGTAAGAAACGCTTGAGAAACTCAAAATATTCGCAGTTCTGATGCTCGAAACGAATAACTAGAACGGCCTAGGGGAAAAGTACGCATACCGTTGTAATCGGGCGAGTTTCTACTTTCAGATGCAACAGAAATTTTGCGGATTGGTCAATCCGTTCGCGAGACATGGCAGTTTGGAGGTAAGATACGCTTGAGAAACTCAAAATTTTCGCAGTTCTGATGCCCGAAACGAATAACTAGAACGGCCTAGGGGAAAAGTACGCATACCGTTGTAATCGGGCGAGTTTCTACTTTCAGGTGCAACAGAAATTTTGCGGATTGGTCAATCCGTTCGCGAGATGTGGGAGTTTGGAGGTAAGAAAGGCTTGAGAAACTCAAAATTTTCGCAGTTCTGATGCTTGACAAGCATAACTAGAACGGCCTAGGGGAAAAGTACGCATACCGTTGTAATCGGGCGAGTTTCTACTTTCAGATGCAACAGAAATTTTGCGGATTGGTCAATCCGTTCGCGAGATGTGGCAGTTTGTAAGTAAGAAACGCTTGAGAAACTCAAAATATTCGCAGTTCTGATGTTCGAAACGAATAACTAGAACGGCCTAGGGGAAAAGTACGCATACCGTAGTAATCGGGCGAGTTTCTACTTTCAGATGCAACAGAAATTTTGCGGATTGGTCAATCCGTTCGCGAGATATGGCAGTTTGGAGGTAAGAAACGGATGAGAAACTCAAAATTTTCGCAGTTCTGATGCTCGACAAGCATAACTAGAACGGCCTAGGGGAAAAGTACGCATACCGTTATAATCGGGCGAGTTTCTACTTTCAGATGCAACAGAAATTTTGCGGATTGGTCAATCCGTTCGCGAGATGTGGCAGTTTGTAAGTAAGAAACGCTTGAAAAACTCAAAATATTCGCAGTTCTGATGCTCGAAACGAATAACTAGAACGGCCTAGGGGAAAAGTACGCATACCGTTGTAATCCGGCGAGTTTCTACTTTCAGATGCAACAGAAATTTTGCGGATTGGTCAATCCGTTCGCGAGATATGGCAGTTTGGAGGTAAGAAACGGTTGAGAAACTCAAAATGTTCACAGTTCTGATGCCCGAAACGAATAACAAGAACGGCCTAGGGGAAAAGTACGCATACCGTTGTAATCGGGCGAGTTTCTACTTTCAGATGCAACAGAAATTTTGCGGATTGGTCAATCCGTTCGCGAGACATGGCAGTTTGGAGGTAAGATACGCTTGAGAAACTCAAAATTTTCGCAGTTCTGATGCTCGAAACGAATAACTAGAACGGCCTAGGGGAAAAGTACGCATACCGTTGTAATCGGGCGAGTTTCTACTTTCAGATGCAACAGAAATTTTGCGGATTGGTCAAACCGTTCGCGAGACATGGCAGTTTGGAGGTAAGATACGCTTGAGAAACTCAAAATTTTCGCAGTTCTGATGCTCGAAACGAATAACTAGAACGGCCTAGGGGAAAAGTACGCATACCGTTCTAATCGGGCGAGTTTCTACTTTCAGATGCAACAGAAATTTTGCGGATTGGTCAATCCGTTCGCGAGACATGGCAGTTTGGAGGTAAGATACGCTTGAGAAATTCAAAATTTTCGCAGTTCTGATGCTCGAAACGAATAACCTGAACGGCCTAGGGGAAAAGTACGCATCCCGTTCTAATCGGGCGAGTTTCTACTTTCAGATGCAACAGAAATTTTGCGGATTGGTCTATCCGTTCGCGAGATATTGCAGTTTGGAGGTAAGAAACGCTTGAGAAACTCAAAAGTTTCGCAGTTCTGATGTTCGAGACGAATAACTAGAACGACCTAGGGGAAAAGTACGCATACCGTTGTAATCGGGCGGGTTTCTACTTTCAGATGCAACAGAAATTTTGCGGATTGGTCAATCCGTTCGCGAGTTATGGCAGTTTGGAGGTAAGAAACGGTTGAGAAACTCAAAATGTTCACAGTTCTGCTGCCCGAAACGAATAACTAGAACGGCCTAGGGGAAAAGTACGCATACCGTTGTAATCGGGCGAGTTTCTACTTTCAGATTAAACAGAAATATTGCGGATTGGTCAATCCGTTCGCGAGATATGGCAGTTTGGAGGTAAGAAACGCTTGAGAAACTCAAAAGTTTCGCAGTTCTGATGCTCGAGACGAATAACTAGAACGGCCTAGGGGAAAAGTGCGCATACCGTTCTAATCGGGCGAGTTTCTACTTTCAGATGCAACAGAAATTTTGCGGATTGGTCTATCCGTTCGCGAGATATTGCAGTTTGGAGGTAAGAAACGCTTGAGAAACTCAAAAGTTTCGCAGTTCTGATGCTCGAGACGAATAACTAGAACGGCCTAGGGGAAAAGTGCGCATACCGTTCTAATCGGGCGAGTTTCTACTTTCAGATGCAACAGAAATTTTGCGGATTGGTCTATCCGTTCGCGAGATATTGCAGTTTGGAGGTAAGAAACGCTTGAGAAACTCAAAATTTTCGCAGTTCTGATGCTTGACAAGCAAAATTAGAACGGCCTAGGGGAAAAGTACGCATACCGTTGTAATCGGGCGAGTTTCTACTTTCAGATGCAACAGAAATTTTGCGGATTGGTCAATCCGTTCGCGAGATGTGGCAGTTTGTAAGTAAGAAACGCTTGAGAAACTCAAAATATTCGCAGTTCTGATGTTCGAAACGAATAACTAGAACGGCCTAGGGGAAAAGTACGCATACCGTAGTAATCGGGCGAGTTTCTACTTTCAGATGCAACAGAAATTTTGCGGATTGGTCAATCCGTTCGCGAGATATGGCATTTTGGAGGTAAGAAACGGTTGAGAAACTCAAAATGTTCACAGTTCTGCTGCCCGAAACGAATAACTAGAACGGCCTAGGGGAAAAGTACGCATTCCGTTGTAATCGGGCGAGTATCTACTTTCAGATGCAACAGAAATTTTGCGGATTGGTCAATCCGTTCGCGAGATATGTGAGTTTGGAGGTAAGAAACGCTTGAGAAACTCAAAATTTTCGCAGTTCTGATGCTCGACAAGCATAACTAGAACGGCCTAGGGGAAAAGTACGCATACCGTTGTAATCGGGCGAGTTTCTACTTTCAGATGCAACAGAAATTTTGCGGATTGGTCAATCCGTTCGCGAGATGTGGCAGTTTGTAAGTAAGTAACGCTTGAGAAGCTCAAAATATTCGCAGTTCTGATGCTCGAAACGAATAACTAGAAGGGCCTAGGGGAAAAGTACGCAAACCGTTGTAATCGGGCGAGTTTCTACTTTCAGATGCAACAGAAATTTTGAGGATTGGTCAATCCGTTCGCGAGATATGGGAGTTTGGATGTAAGTAACGCTTGAGAAACTCAAAAGTTTCGCAGTTCTGATGCTCGAGACGAATAACTAGAATGGCCTAGGGGAAAAGTACGCATACCGTTGTAATCGGGCGAGTTTCTACTTTCAGATGCAACAGAAATTTTGAGGATTGGTCAATCCGTTCGCGAGATATGGCTGTTTGGAGGTAAGAAACGGTTGAGAAACTCAAAATGTTCACAGTTCTGATGCCCGAAACGAATAACAAGAACGGCCTAGGGGAAAAGTACGCATACCGTTGTAATCGGGCGAGTTTCTACTTTCAGATGCAACAGAAATTTTGCGGATTGGTCAATCCGTTCGCGAGACATGGCAGTTTGGAGGTAAGATACGCTTGAGAAACTCAAAATTTTCGCAGTTCTGATGCTCGAAACGAATAACTAGAACGGCCTAGGGGAAAAGTACGCATACCGTTCTAATCGGGCGAGTTTCTACTTTCAGATGCAACAGAAATTTTGCGGATTGGTCTATCCGTTCGCGAGATATTGCAGTTTGGAGGTAAGAAACGCTTGAGAAACACAAAAGTTTCGAAGTTCTGATGCTCGAAACGAATAACTAGAAGGGCCTACGGGAAAAGTACGCATACCGTTGTAATCGGGCGAGTTTCTACTTTCAGATGCAACAGAAATTTTGCGGATTGGTCTATCCGTTCGCGAGATATTGCAGTTTGGAGGTAAGAAACGCTTGAGAAACTCAAAAGTTTCGCAGTTCTGATGTTCGAGACGAATAACTAGAACGACCTAGGGGAAAAGTACGCATACCGTTGTAATCGGGCGGGTTTCTACTTTCAGATGCAACAGAAATTTTGCGGATTGGTCAATCCGTTCGCGAGATATGGCAGTTTGGAGGTAAGAAACGGTTGAGAAACTCAAAATGTTCACAGTTCTGCTGCCCGAAACGAATAACTAGAACGGCCTAGGGGAAAAGTACGCATACCGTTGTAATCGGGCGAGTTTCTACTTTCAGATTAAACAGAAATATTGCGGATTGGTCAATCCGTTCGCGAGATATGGCAGTTTGGATGTAAGAAACGGTTGAGAAACTCAAAATTTTCGCAGTTCTGATGCTCGACAAGCATAACTAGAACGGCCTAGGGGAAAAGTACGCATACCGTTCTAATCGGGCGAGTTTCTACTTTCAGATGCAACAGAAATTTTGCGGATTGGTCTATCCGTTCGCGAGATATTGCAGTTTGGAGGTAAGAAACGCTTGAGAAACTCAAAAGTTTCGCAGTTCTGATGCTCGAGACGAATAACTAGAACGGCCTAGGGGAAAAGTACGCATACCGTTGTAATCGGGCGGGTTTCTGCTTTCAGATGCAACAGAAATTTTGCGGATTGGTCAATCCGTTCGCGAGATATGGGAGTTTGGAGGTAAGAAATGCTTGAGAAACTCAAAATTTTCGCAGTTGTGATGCTCGACAAGCATAACTAGAACGGCCTAGGGGAAAAGTACGCATACCGTTCTAATCGGGCGAGTTTATACTTTCAGATGCAACAGAAATTTTGCGGATTGGTCAATCCGTTCGCGAGATGTGGCAGTTTGTAAGTAAGAAACGCTTGAGAAACTCAAAATATTCGCAGTTCTGATGTTCGAAACGAATAACTAGAACGGCCTAGGGGAAAAGTACGCATACCGTAGTAATCGGGCGAGTTTCTACTTTCAGATGCAACAGAAATTTTGCGGATTGGTCAATCCGTTCGCGAGATATGGCAGTTTGGAGGTAAGAAACGGTTGAGAAACTCAAAATGTTCACAGTTCTGCTGCCCGAAACGAATAACTAGAACGGCCTAGGGGAAAAGTACGCATTCCGTTGTAATCGGGCGAGTATCTACTTTCAGATGCAACAGAAATTTTGCGGATTGGTCAATCCGTTCGCGAGATATGTGAGTTTGGAGGTAAGAAACGCTTGAGAAACTCAAAATTTTCGCAGTTCTGATGCTCGACAAGCATAACTAGAACGGCCTAGGGGAAAAGTACGCATACCGTTGTAATCGGGCGAGTTTCTACTTTCAGATGCAACAGAAATTTTGCGGATTGGTCAATCCGTTCGCGAGATGTGGCAGTTTGTAAGTAAGTAACGCTTGAGAAGCTCAAAATATTCGCAGTTCTGATGCTCGAAACGAATAACTAGAAGGGCCTAGGGGAAAAGTACGCAAACCGTTGTAATCGGGCGAGTTTCTACTTTCAGATGCAACAGAAATTTTGAGGATTGGTCAATCCGTTCGCGAGATATGGGAGTTTGGATGTAAGTAACGCTTGAGAAACTCAAAAGTTTCGCAGTTCTGATGCTCGAGACGAATAACTAGAATGGCCTAGGGGAAAAGTACGCATACCGTTGTAATCGGGCGAGTTTCTACTTTCAGATGCAACAGAAATTTTGAGGATTGGTCAATCCGTTCGCGAGATATGGCTGTTTGGAGGTAAGAAACGGTTGAGAAACTCAAAATGTTCACAGTTCTGATGCCCGAAACGAATAACAAGAACGGCCTAGGGGAAAAGTACGCATACCGTTGTAATCGGGCGAGTTTCTACTTTCAGATGCAACAGAAATTTTGCGGATTGGTCAATCCGTTCGCGAGATATGGCAGTTTGGATGTAAGAAACGGTTGAGAAACTCAAAATTTTCGCAGTTCTGATGCTCTAAACGAATAACTGGAACGGCCTAGAGGAAAAGCACGCATACCGTTCTAATCGGGCGAGTTTCTACTTTCAGATGCAACAGAAATTTTGCGGATTGGTCTATCCGTTCGCGAGATATTGCAGTTTGGAGGTAAGAAACGCTTGAGAAACTCAAAAGTTTCGCAGTTCTGATGCTCGAGACGAATAACTAGAACGGCCTAGGGGAAAAGTACGCATACCGTTGTAATCGGGCGGGTTTCTGCTTTCAGATGCAACAGAAATTTTGCGGATTGGTCAATCCGTTCGCGAGATATGGCAGTTTGGAGGTAAGAAACGGTTGAGAAACTCAAAATGTTCACAGTTCTGCTGCCCGAAACGAATAACTAGAACGGCCTAGGGGAAAAGTACGCATACCGTTGTAATCGGGCGAGTTTCTACTTTCAGATTAAACAGAAATATTGCGGATTGGTCAATCCGTTCGCGAGATATGGCAGTTTGGATGTAAGAAACGGTTGAGAAACTCAAAATTTTCGCAGTTCTGATGCTCGACAAGCATAACTAGAACGGCCTAGGGGAAAAGTACGCATACCGTTCTAATCGGGCGAGTTTCTACTTTCAGATGCAACAGAAATTTTGCGGATTGGTCTATCCGTTCGCGAGATATTGCAGTTTGGAGGTAAGAAACGCTTGAGAAACTCAAAAGTTTCGCAGTTCTGATGCTCGAGACGAATAACTAGAACGGCCTAGGGGAAAAGTACGCATACCGTTGTAATCGGGCGGGTTTCTGCTTTCAGATGCAACAGAAATTTTGCGGATTGGTCAATCCGTTCGCGAGATATGGGAGTTTGGAGGTAAGAAATGCTTGAGAAACTCAAAATTTTCGCAGTTGTGATGCTCGACAAGCATAACTAGAACGGCCTAGGGGAAAAGTACGCATACCGTTCTAATCGGGCGAGTTTATACTTTCAGATGCAACAGAAATTTTGCGGATTGGTCAATCCGTTCGCGAGATGTGGCAGTTTGTAAGTAAGAAACGCTTCAGAAACTCAAAATATTCGCAGTTCTGATGTTCGAAACGAATAACTAGAACGGCCTAGGGGAAAAGTACGCATACCGTAGTAATCGGGCGAGTTTCTACTTTCAGATGCAACAGAAATTTTGCGGATTTGTCAATCCGTTCGCGAGATATGGCAGTTTGGAGGTAAGAAACGGTTGAGAAACTCAAAATGTTCACAGTTCTGCTGCCCGAAACGAATAACTAGAACGGCCTAGGGGAAAAGTACGCATTCCGTTGTAATCGGGCGAGTATCTACTTTCAGATGCAACAGAAATTTTGCGGATTGGTCAATCCGTTCGCGAGATATGTGAGTTTGGAGGTAAGAAACGCTTGAGAAACTCAAAATTTTCGCAGTTCTGATGCTCGACAAGCATAACTAGAACGGCCTAGGGGAAAAGTACGCATACCGTTGTAATCGGGCGAGTTTCTACTTTCAGATGCAACAGAAATTTTGCGGATTGGTCAATCCGTTCGCGAGATGTGGCAGTTTGTAAGTAAGTAACGCTTGAGAAGCTCAAAATATTCGCAGTTCTGATGCTCGAAACGAATAACTAGAAGGGCCTAGGGGAAAAGTACGCAAACCGTTGTAATCGGGCGAGTTTCTACTTTCAGATGCAACAGAAATTTTGAGGATTGGTCAATCCGTTCGCGAGATATGGGAGTTTGGATGTAAGTAACGCTTGAGAAACTCAAAAGTTTCGCAGTTCTGATGCTCGAGACGAATAACTAGAATGGCCTAGGGGAAAAGTACGCATACCGTTGTAATCGGGCGAGTTTCTACTTTCAGATGCAACAGAAATTTTGAGGATTGGTCAATCCGTTCGCGAGATATGGCTGTTTGGAGGTAAGAAACGGTTGAGAAACTCAAAATGTTCACAGTTCTGATGCCCGAAACGAATAACAAGAACGGCCTAGGGGAAAAGTACGCATACCGTTGTAATCGGGCGAGTTTCTACTTTCAGATGCAACAGAAATTTTGCGGATTGGTCAATCCGTTCGCGAGATATGGCAGTTTGGATGTAAGAAACGGTTGAGAAACTCAAAATTTTCGCAGTTCTGATGCTCTAAACGAATAACTGGAACGGCCTAGAGGAAAAGCACGCATACCGTTCTAATCGGGCGAGTTTCTACTTTCAGATGCAACAGAAATTTTGCGGATTGGTCTATCCGTTCGCGAGATATTGCAGTTTGGAGGTATGAAACGCTTGAGAAACTCAAAAGTTTCGCAGTTCTGATGCTCGAGACGAATAACTAGAACGGCCTAGGGGAAAAGTACGCATACCGTTGTAATCGGGCGGGTTTCTGCTTTCAGATGCAACAGAAATTTTGCGGATTGGTCAATCCGTTCGCGAGATATGGGAGTTTGGAGGTAAGAAATGCTTGAGAAACTCAAAATTTTCGCAGTTGTGATGCTCGACAAGCATAACTAGAACGGCCTAGGGGAAAAGTACGCATACCGTTCTAATCGGGCGAGTTTATACTTTCAGATGCAACAGAAATTTTGCGGATTGGTCAATCCGTTCGCGAGATGTGGCAGTTTGTAAGTAAGAAACGCTTGAGAAACTCAAAATATTCGCAGTTCTGATGCTCGAAACGAATAACTAGAACGGCCTAGGGGAAAAGTACGCATACCGTAGTAATCGGGCGAGTTTCTACTTTCAGATGCAACAGAAATTTTGCGGATTGGTCTATCCGTTCGCGAGATATTGCAGTTTGGAGGTAGGAAACGCTTGAGAAACTCAAAATGTTCACAGTTCTGATGCCCGAAACGAATAACTAGAACGGCCTAGGGGAAAAGTACGCATACCGTTGTAATCGGGCGAGTTTCTACTTTCAGATGCAACAGAAGTTTTGCGGATTGGTCAATCCATTCGCGAGATATGGCAGTTTGGAGGTAAGAAACGGTTGAGAAACTCAAAATGTTCACAGTTCTGATGCCCGAGACGAATAACTAGAACGGCCTAGGGGAAAAGTACGAACACCGTTTTAATCGGGCGAGTTTCTACTTTCAGATGCAACAGAAATTTTGCGGATTGGTCAATCCGTTCGCGAGATATGGCAGTTTGGAGGTAAGAAACGGTTGAGAAACTCAAAATGTTCACAGTTCTGATGCCCGAAACGAATAACTAGAACGGCCTAGGGGAAAAGTACGCATACCGTTGTAATCGGGCGAGTTTCTACTTTCAGATGCAACAGAAATTTTGCGGATTGGTCAATCCGTTCGCGAGATGTGGCAGTTTGTAAGTAAGAAACGCTTGAGAAACTCAAAATATTCGCAGTTCTGATGCTCGAAACGAATAACTAGAACGGCCTAGGGGAAAAGTACGCATACCGTTGTAATCGGGCGAGTTTCTACTTTCAGATGCAACAGAAATTTTGCGGATTGGTCAATCAGTTCGCGAGACATGGCAGTTTGGAGGTAAGATACGCTTGAGAAACTCAAAATTTTCGCAGTTCTGATGCTCGAAACGAATAACTTGAACGGCCTAGGGGAAAAGTGCGCATACCGTTCTAATCGGGCGAGTTTCTACTTTCAGATGCAACAGAAATTTTGCGGATTGGTCTATCCGTTCGCGAGATATTGCAGTTTGGAGGTAAGAAACGCTTGAGAAACTCAAAATTTTCGCAGTTCTGATGCTTGACAAGCATAATTAGAACGGCCTAGGGGAAAAGTACGCATACCGTTGTAATCGGGCGAGCTTCTACTTTCAGATGCAACAGAAATTTTGCGGATTGGTCAATCCGTTCGCGAGATGTGGCAGTTTGTAAGTAAGAAACGCTTGAGAAACTCAAAATATTCGCAGTTCTGATGTTCGAAACGAATAACTAGAACGGCCTAGGGGAAAAGTACGCATACCGTAGTAATCGGGCGAGTTTCTACTTTCAGATGCAACAGAAATTTTGCGGATTGGTCAATCCGTTCGCGAGATATGGCAGTTTGGAGGTAAGAAACGGTTGAGAAACTCAAAATGTTCACAGTTCTGCTGCCCGAAACGAATAACTAGAACGGCCTAGGGGAAAAGTACGCATTCCGTTGTAATCGGGCGAGTATCTACTTTCAGATGCAACAGAAATTTTGCGGATTTGTCAATCCGTTCGCGAGATATGTGAGTTTGGAGGTAAGAAACGCTTGAGAAACTCAAAATTTTCGCAGTTCTGATGCTCGACAAGCATAACTAGAACGGCCTAGGGGAAAAGTACGCATACCGTTGTAATCGGGCGAGTTTCTACTTTCAGATGCAACAGAAATTTTGCGGATTGGTCAATCCGTTCGCGAGATGTGGCAGTTTGTAAGTAAGTAACGCTTGAGAAGCTCAAAATATTCGCAGTTCTGATGCTCGAAACGAATAACTAGAAGGGCCTAGGGGAAAAGTACGCATACCGTTGTAATCGGGCGAGTTTCTACTTTCAGATGCAACAGAAATTTTGAGGATTGGTCAATCCGTTCGCGAGATATGGCTGTTTGGAGGTAAGAAACGGTTGAGAAACTCAAAATGTTCACAGTTCTGATGCCCGAAACGAATAACTAGAACGGCCTAGGGGAAAAGTACGCATAGCGTTGTAATCGG
Organism: Ptiloglossa arizonensis; assembly: GCF_051014685.1. NCBI lineage: Eukaryota > Metazoa > Arthropoda > Insecta > Hymenoptera > Colletidae > Ptiloglossa > Ptiloglossa arizonensis. The sequence goes on from NW_027478591.1 coordinate 156,361, forward strand.
GCGAGTTTCTACTTTCAGGTGCAACAGAAATTTTGAGGATTGGTCAATCCGTTCGCGAGATGTGGGAGTTTGGAGGTAAGAAACGCTTGAGAAACTCAAAATTTTCGCAGTTCTGATGCTCGAAACGAATAACTTGATCGGCCTAGGGGAAAAGTACGCATACCGTTGTAATCGGGCGAGTTTCTACTTTCAGGTGCAACAGAAATTTTGCGGATTGGTCAATCCGTTCGCGAGATATGGGAGTTTGGAGGTAAGAAACGCTTGAGAAACTCAAAATTTTCGCAGTTCTGATGCTCGACAAGCATAACTAGAACGGCCTAGGGGAAAAGTACGCATACCGTTGTAATCGGGCGAGTTTCTACTTTCAGATGCAACAGAAATTTTGCGGATTGGTCAATCCGTTCGCGAGATGTGGCAGTTTGTAAGTAAGAAACGCTTGAGAAACTCAAAATATTCGCAGTTCTGATGCTCGAAACGAATAACTAGAACGGCCTAGGGGAAAAGTACGCATACCGTTGTAATCGGGCGAGTTTCTACTTTCAGATGCAACAGAAATTTTGCGGATTGGTCTATCCGTTCGCGAGATATTGCAGTTTGGAGGTAAGAAACGCTTGAGAAACTCAAAAGTTTCGCAGTTCTGATGCTCGAGACGAATAACTAGAACGACCTAGGGGAAAAGTACGCATACCGTTGTAATCGGGCGGGTTTCTACTTTCAGATGCAACAGAAATATTGCGGATTGGTCAATCCGTTCGCGAGATATGGCAGTTTGGATGTAAGAAACGGTTGAGAAAATCAAAATTTTCGCAGTTCTGATGCTCGAGACGAATAACTAGAATGGCCTAGGGGAAAAGTACGCATACCGTTGTAATCGGGCGAGTTTCTACCTTCAGATGCAACAGAAATTTTGAGGATTGGTCAATCCGTTCGCGAGATATGGGAGTTTGGAGGTAAGAAACGCTTGAGAAACTCAAAATTTTCGCAGTTCTGATGCTCGACAAGCATAACTAGAACGGCCTAGGGGAAAAGTACGCATACCGTTGTAATCGGGCGAGTTTCTACTTTCAGATGCAACAGAAATTTTGCGGATTGGTCCATCCGTTCGCGAGATATGGGAGTTTGGAGGTAAGAAACGCTTGAGAAACTCAAAATTTTCGCAGTTCTGATGCTCGACAAGCATAACTAGAACGGCCTAGGGGAAAAGTACGCATACCGTTGTAATCGGGCGAGTTTCTACTTTCAGATGCAACAGAAATTTTGCGGATTGGTCCATCCGTTCGCGAGATATGGGAGTTTGGAGGTAAGAAACGCTTGAGAAACTCAAAATTTTCGCAGTTCTGATGCTCGACAAGCATAACTAGAACGGCCTAGGGGAAAAGTACGCATACCGTTGTAATCGGGCGAGTTTCTACTTTCAGAAGCAACAGAAATTTTGCGGATTGGTCAATCCGTTCGCGAGATATGTGAGTTTGCAGGTAAGAAACGCTTGAGAAACTCAAAATATTCGCAGTTCTGATGCTCGAAACGAATAACTAGAAGGGCCTAGGGGAAAAGTACGCATACCGTTGTAATCGGGCGAGTTTCTACTTTCAGATGCAACAGAAATTTTGCGGATTGGTCAATCCGTTCGCGAGATTTGGCAGTTTTTAAGTACGAAACGCTTGAGAAACTCAAAATATTCGCAGTTCTGATGCTCGAAACGAATAACTAGAATGGCCTAGGGGAAAAGTACGCATACCGTTGTAATCGGGCGAGTTTCTACTTTCAGATGCAACAGAAATTTTGCCGATTGGTCAAACCGTTCGCGAGATATGGCAGTTTGGAGGTAAGAAACGGTTGAGAAACTCAAAATTTTCGCAGTTCTAAAGCTCGAAACGAATAACTGGAACGGCCTAGAGGAAAAGCACACATACCGTTGCAATCGGGCGGGTTTCTACTTTCAGATGCAACAGAAATTTTGCGGATTGGTCAATCCGTTCGCGAGATATGGCATTTTGGAGGTAAGAAACGGATGAGAAACTCAAAATTTTCGCAGTTCTGATGCTCGAAACGAATAACTGGAACGGCCTAGGGGAAACGTACACGCACCGTTGTAATCGGGCGAGTTTCTACTTTCAGATGCAATAGAAATTTTGCGGATTGGTCAATCCGTTCGCGAGATGTGGCAGTTTGTAAGTAAGAAACGCTTGAGAAACTCAAAATATTCGCAGTTCTGATGCTCGAAACGAATAACTAGAACGGCCTAGGGGAAAAGTACGCATACCGTTGTAATCGGGCGAGTTTCTACTTTCAGATGCAACAGAAATTTTGCGGATTGGTCAATCCGTTCGCGAGATATGCCAGTTTGGAGGTAAGAAACGGTTGAGAAACTCAAAATTTTCGCAGTTCTGATGCTCGAAACGAATAACTGGAACGGCCTAGAGGAAAAGCACACATACCGTTGCAATCGGGCGAGTTTCTACTTTCAGATGCAACAGAAATTTTGCGGATTGGTCAATCCGTTCGCGAGATATTGCAGTTTGGAGGTAAGAAACGCTTGAGAAACTCAAAATGTTCACAGTTCTGATGCCCGAAACGAATAACTAGAACGGCCTAGGGGAAAAGTATGCATACCGTTGTAATCGGGCGAGTTTCTACTTTCAGATGCAACAGAAATTTTGAGGATTGGTCAATCCGTTCGCGAGATATGGCAGTTTGGAGGTAAGAATCGCTTGAGAAACTCAATATTTTCGCAGTTCTGATGCTTGACGAGCATAATTAGAACGGCCTAGGGGAAAAGTACGCATACTGTTGTAATCGGGCCAGTTTCTACTTTCAGATGCAACAGAAATTTTGCGGATTGGTCAATCCGTTCGCGAGATATGGCAGTTTGGAGGTAAGAAACGGTTGAGAAACTCAAAATGTTCACAGTTCTGATGCCCGAAACGAATAACTAGAACGGCCTAGGGGAAAAGTACGCATACCGTTGTAATCGGGCGAGTTTCTACTTTCAGATTAAACAGAAATTTTGATGATTGGTCAATCCGTTCGCGAGATATGGCAGTTTGGATGTAAGAATCGCTTGAGAAACTCAAAATGTTCGCAGTTCTGATGCTTGACATGCATAACTAGAACGGCCTAGGGGAAAAGTACGCATACTGTTGTAATCGGGCCAGTTTCTACTTTCAGATGCAACAGAAATTTTGCGGATTGCTCAATCCGTTCGCGAGATATGGCAGTTTGGAAGTAAGAAACGCTTGAGAAACTCAAAAGTTTCGCAGTTCTGATGCTCGAGACGAATAACTGGAACGGCCTAGGGGAAACGTACGCGTACCGTAGTAATTGGGCGAGTTTCTACTTTCAGATGCAACAGAAATTTTGCGGATTGGTCAATCCGTTCGCGAGATGTGGCAGTTTGTAAGTAAGAAACGCTTGAGAAACTCAAAATATTCGCAGTTCTGATGCTCGAAACGAATAACTAGAACGGCCTAGGGGAAAAGTACGCATACCGTTGTAATCGGGCGAGTTTCTACTTTCAGATGCAACAGAAATTTTGCGGATTGGTCAATCCGTTCGCGAGATATGGCAGTTTGGAGGTAAGAAACGGTTGAGAAACTCAAAATTTTCGCAGTTCTGATGCTCGAAACGAATAACTGGAACGGCCTAGAGGAAAAGCACACGTACCGTTGCAATCGGGCGAGTTTCTACTTTCAGATGCAACAGAAATTTTGCGGATTGGTCAATCCGTTCGCGAGACATAGCAGTTTGGAGGTAAGATACGCTTGAGAAACTTAAAATTTTCGCAGTTCTGATGCTCGAAACGAATAACTAGAACGGCCTAGGGGAAAAGTACGCATACCGTTCTAATCGGGCGAGTTTCTACTTTCAGATGCAACAGAAATTTTGCGGATTGGTCTATCCGTTCGCGAGATATTGCAGTTTGGAGGTAAGAAACGCTTGAGAAACTCAAAATGTTCACAGTTCTGATGCCCGAAACGAATAACTAGAACGGCCTAGGGGAAAAGTACGCATACCGTTCTAATCGGGCGAGTTTCTACTTTCAGATGCAACAGAAATTTTGCGGATTGGTCTATCCGTTCGCGAGATATTGCAGTTTGGAGGTAAGAAACGCTTGAGAAACTCAAAAGTTTCGCAGTTCTGATGCTCGAGACGAATAACTGGAACGGCCTAGGGGCAACGTACGCGTACCGTAGTAATCGGGCGAGTTTCTACTTTCAGATGCAACAGAAATTTTGCGGATTGGTCAATCCGTTCGCGAGATGTGGCAGTTTGTAAGTAAGAAACGCTTGAGAAACTCAAAATATTCGCAGTTCTGATGCTCGAAACGAATAACTAGAACGGCCTAGGGGAAAAGTGCGCGTACCGTAGTAATCGGGCGAGTTTCTACTTTCAGATGCAACAGAAATTTTGCGGATTGGTCAATCCGTTCGCGAGATATGGCAGTTTGGAGGTAAGAAACGGTTGAGAAACTCAAAATTTTCGCAGTTCTGATGCTCGAAACGAATAACTGGAACGGCCTAGAGGAAAAGCACACATACCGTTGCAATCGGGCGAGTTTCTACTTTCAGATGCAACAGAAATTTTGCGGATTGGTCAATCCGTTCGCGAGATATGGCATTTTGGAGGTAAGAAACGGATGAGAAACTCAAAATTTTCGCAGTTCTGATGCTCGACAAGCATAACTAGAACGGCCTAGGGGAAAAGTACGCATACCGTTGTAATCGGGCGAGTTTCTACTTTCAGATGCAACAGAAATTTTGCGGATTGGTCAATCCGTTCGCGAGATGTGGCAGTTTGTAAGTAAGAAACGCTTGAAAAACTCAAAATATTCGCAGTTCTGATGCACGAAACGAATAACTAGAACGGCCTAGGGGAAAAGTACGCATACCGTTGTAATCGGGCGAGTTTCTACTTTCAGATGCAACAGAAATTTTGCGGATTGGTCAATCCGTTCGCGAGATATGGCAGTTTGGAGGTAAGAAACGGTAGAGAAACTCAAAATGTTCACAGTTCTGATGCCCGAAACGAATAACAAGAACGGCCTAGGGGAAAAGTACGCATACCGTTGTAATCGGGCGAGTTTCTACTTTCAGATGCAACAGAAATTTTGCGGATTGGTCAATCCGTTCGCGAGACATGGCAGTTTGGAGGTAAGATACGCTTGAGAAACTCAAAATTTTCGCAGTTCTGATGCTCGAAACGAATAACTAGAACGGCCTAGGGGAAAAGTACGCATACCGTTCTAATCGGGCGAGTTTCTACTTTCAGATGCAACAGAAATTTTGCGGATTGGTCTATCCGTTCGCGAGATATTGCAGTTTGGAGGTAAGAAACGCTTGAGAAACACAAAAGTTTCGAAGTTCTGATGCTCGAAACGAATAACTAGAAGGGCCTACGGGAAAAGTACGCATACCGTTGTAATCGGGCGAGTTTCTACTTTCAGATGCAACAGAAATTTTGCGGATTGGTCTATCCGTCCGCGAGATATTGCAGTTTGGATGTAAGTAACGCTTGAGAAACTCAAAAGTTTCGCAGTTCTGATGCTCGAGACGAATAACTAGAATGGCCCAGGGGAAAAGTACGCATACCGTTCTAATCGGGCGAGTTTCTACTTTCAGATGCAACAGAAATTTTGCGGATTGGTCTATCCGTTCGCGAGATATTGCAGTTTGGAGGTAAGAAACGCTTGAGAAACTCAAAATTTTCGCAGTTCTGATGCTCGACAAGCATAACTAGAACGGCCTAGGGGAAAAGTACGCATACCGTTGTAATCGGGCGAGTTTCTACTTTCAGATGCAACAGAAATTTTGCGGATTGGTCAATCCGTTCGCGAGATGTGGCAGTTTGTAAGTAAGAAACGCTTGAGAAACTCAAAATATTCGCAGTTCTGATGCCCGAAACGAATAACAAGAACGGCCTAGGGGAAAAGTACGCATACCGTTGTAATCGGGCGAGTTTCTACTTTCAGATGCAACAGAAATTTTGCGGATTGGTCAATCCGTTCGCGAGACATGGCAGTTTGGAGGTAAGAAACGGATGAGAAACTCAAAATTTTCGCAGTTCTGATGCTCGAAACGAATAACTGGAACGGCCTAGGGGAAACGTACACGCACCGTTGTAATCGGGCGAGTTTCTACTTTCAGATGCAATAGAAATTTTGCGGATTGGTCAATCCGTTCGCGAGATGTGGCAGTTTGTAAGTAAGAAACGCTTGAGAAACTCAAAATATTCGTAGTTCTGATGCTCGAAACGAATAACTAGAAGGGCCTAGGGGAAAAGTACGCATACCGTTGTAATCGGGCGAGTTTCTACTTTCAGATGCAACAGAAATTTTGCGGATTGGTCTATCCGTCCGCGAGATATTGCAGTTTGGATGTAAGTAACGCTTGAGAAACTCAAAAGTTTCGCAGTTCTGATGCTCGAGACGAATAACTAGAATGGCCCAGGGGAAAAGTACGCATACCGTTCAAATCGGGCGAGTTTCTACTTTCAGATGCAACAGAAATTTTGCGGATTGGTCTATCCGTTCGCGAGATATTGCAGTTTGGAGGTAAGAAACGCTTGAGAAACTCAAAATTTTCGCAGTTCTGATGCTCGACAAGCATAACTAGAACGGCCTAGGGGAAAAGTACGCATACCGTTGTAATCGGGCGAGTTTCTACTTTCAGATGCAACAGAAATTTTGCGGAATGGTCAATCCGTTCGCGAGATGTGGCAGTTTGTAAGTAAGAAACGCTTGAGAAACTCAAAATATTCGCAGTTCTGATGTTCGAGACGAATAACTAGAACGACCTAGGGGAAAAGTACGCATACCGTTGTAATCGGGCGAGTTTCTACTTTCAGATGCAACAGAAATTTTGCGGATTGGTCTATCCGTTCGCGAGATATTGCAGTTTGGAGGTAAGAAACGCTTGAGAAACTCAAAAGTTTCGCAGTTCTGATGTTCGAGTCTAATAACTAGAACGACCTAGGGGAAAAGTACGCATACCGTTGTAATCGGGCGGGTTTCTACTTTCAGATGCAACAGAAATTTTGCGGATTGGTCTATCCGTTCGCGAGATATTGCAGTTTGGAGGTAAGAAACGCTTGAGAAACTCAAAAGTTTCGCAGTTCTGATGCTCGAGACGAATAACTGGAACGGCCTAGGGGCAACGTACGCGTACCGTAGTAATCGGGCGAGTTTCTACTTTCAGATGCAACAGAAATTTTGCGGATTGGTCAATCCGTTCGCGAGATGTGGCAGTTTGTAAGTAAGAAACGCTTGAGAAACTCAAAATATTCGCAGTTCTGATGCTCGAAACGAATAACTAGAACGGCCTAGGGGAAAAGTGCGCGTACCGTAGTAATCGGGCGAGTTTCTACTTTCAGATGCAACAGAAATTTTGCGGATTGGTCAATCCGTTCGCGAGATATGGCAGTTTGGAGGTAAGAAACGGTTGAGAAACTCAAAATTTTCGCAGTTCTGATGCTCGAAACGAATAACTGGAACGGCCTAGAGGAAAAGCACACATACCGTTGCAATCGGGCGAGTTTCTACTTTCAGATGCAACAGAAATTTTGCGGATTGGTCAATCCGTTCGCGAGATATGGCATTTTGGCTGTAAGAAACGGATGAGAAACTCAAAATTTTCGCAGTTCTGATGCTCGACAAGCATAACTAGAACGGCCTAGGGGAAAAGTACGCATACCGTTGTAATCGGGCGAGTTTCTACTTTCAGATGCAACAGAAATTTTGCGGATTGGTCAATCCGTTCGCGAGATGTGGCAGTTTGTAAGTAAGAAACGCTTGAAAAACTCAAAATATTCGCAGTTCTGATGCACGAAACGAATAACTAGAACGGCCTAGGGGAAAAGTACGCATACCGTTGTAATCGGGCGAGTTTCTACTTTCAGATGCAACAGAAATTTTGCGGATTGGTCAATCCGTTCGCGAGATATGGCAGTTTGGAGGTAAGAAACGGTAGAGAAACTCAAAATGTTCACAGTTCTGATGCCCGAAACGAATAACAAGAACGGCCTAGGGGAAAAGTACGCATACCGTTGTAATCGGGCGAGTTTCTACTTTCAGATGCAACAGAAATTTTGCGGATTGGTCAATCCGTTCGCGAGACATGGCAGTTTGGAGGTAAGATACGCTTGAGAAACTCAAAATTTTCGCAGTTCTGATGCTCGAAACGAATAACTAGAACGGCCTAGGGGAAAAGTACGCATACCGTTCTAATCGGGCGAGTTTCTACTTTCAGATGCAACAGAAATTTTGCGGATTGGTCTATCCGTTCGCGAGATATTGCAGTTTGGAGGTAAGAAACGCTTGAGAAACACAAAAGTTTCGAAGTTCTGATGCTCGAAACGAATAACTAGAAGGGCCTACGGGAAAAGTACGCATACCGTTGTAATCGGGCGAGTTTCTACTTTCAGATGCAACAGAAATTTTGCGGATTGGTCTATCCGTCCGCGAGATATTGCAGTTTGGATGTAAGTAACGCTTGAGAAACTCAAAAGTTTCGCAGTTCTGATGCTCGAGACGAATAACTAGAATGGCCCAGGGGAAAAGTACGCATACCGTTCCAATCGGGCGAGTTTCTACTTTCAGATGCAACAGAAATTTTGCGGATTGGTCTATCCGTTCGCGAGATATTGCAGTTTGGAGGTAAGAAACGCTTGAGAAACTCAAAATTTTCGCAGTTCTGATGCTCGACAAGCATAACTAGAACGGCCTAGGGGAAAAGTACGCATACCGTTGTAATCGGGCGAGTTTCTACTTTCAGATGCAACAGAAATTTTGCGGATAGGTCAATCCGTTCGCGAGATGTGGCATTTTGTAAGTAAGAAACGCTTGAGAAACTCAAAATATTCGCAGTTCTGATGCCCGAAACGAATAACAAGAACGGCCTAGGGGAAAAGTACGCATACCGTTGTAATCGGGCGAGTTTCTACTTTCAGATGCAACAGAAATTTTGCGGATTGGTCAATCCGTTCGCGAGACATGGCAGTTTGGAGGTAAGAAACGGATGAGAAACTCAAAATTTTCGCAGTTCTGATGCTCGAAACGAATAACTGGAACGGCCTAGGGGAAACGTACACGCACCGTTGTAATCGGGCGAGTTTCTACTTTCAGATGCAATAGAAATTTTGCGGATTGGTCAATCCGTTCGCGAGATGTGGCAGTTTGTAAGTAAGAAACGCTTGAGAAACTCAAAATATTCGTAGTTCTGATGCTCGAAACGAATAACTAGAAGGGCCTAGGGGAAAAGTACGCATACCGTTGTAATCGGGCGAGTTTCTACTTTCAGATGCAACAGAAATTTTGCGGATTGGTCTATCCGTCCGCGAGATATTGCAGTTTGGATGTAAGTAACGCTTGAGAAACTCAAAAGTTTCGCAGTTCTGATGCTCGAGACGAATAACTAGAATGGCCCAGGGGAAAAGTACGCATACCGTTCTAATCGGGCGAGTTTCTACTTTCAGATGCAACAGAAATTTTGCGGATTGTTCTATCCGTTCGCGAGATATTGCAGTTTGGAGGTAAGAAACGCTTGAGAAACTCAAAATTTTCGCAGTTCTGATGCTCGACAAGCATAACTAGAACGGCCTAGGGGAAAAGTACGCATACCGTTGTAATCGGGCGAGTTTCTACTTTCAGATGCAACAGAAATTTTGCGGAATGGTCAATCCGTTCGCGAGATGTGGCAGTTTGTAAGTAAGAAACGCTTGAGAAACTCAAAATATTCGCAGTTCTGATGTTCGAGACGAATAACTAGAACGACCTAGGGGAAAAGTACGCATACCGTTGTAATCGGGCGAGTTTCTACTTTCAGATGCAACAGAAATTTTGCGGATTGGTCTATCCGTTCGCGAGATATTGCAGTTTGGAGGTAAGAAACGCTTGAGAAACTCAAAAGTTTCGCAGTTCTGATGTTCGAGTCTAATAACTAGAACGACCTAGGGGAAAAGTACGCATACCGTTGTAATCGGGCGGGTTTCTACTTTCAGATGCAACAGAAATTTTGCGGATTGGTCAATCCGTTCGCGAGATATGGCAGTTTGGAGGTAAGAAACGGTTGAGAAACTCAAAATGTTCACAGTTCTGCTGCCCGAAACGAATAACTAGAACGGCCTAGGGGAAAAGTACGCATACCGTTGTAATCGGGCGAGTTTCTACTTTCAGATTAAACAGAAATATTGCGGATTGGTCAATCCGTTCGCGAGATATGGCAGTTTGGATGTAAGAAACGGTTGAGAAACTCAAAATTTTCGCAGTTCTGATGCTCTAAACGAATAACTGGAACGGCCTAGAGGAAAAGCACGCATACCGTTCTAATCGGGCGAGTTTCTACTTTCAGATGCAACAGAAATTTTGCGGATTGGTCTATCCGTTCGCGAGATATTGCAGTTTGGAGGTAAGAAACGCTTGAGAAACTCAAAAGTTTCGCAGTTCTGATGCTCGAGACGAATAACTAGAACGGCCTAGGGGAAAAGTACGCATACCGTTGTATACGGGCGGGTTTCTACTTTCAGATGCAACAGAAATTTTGCGGATTGGTCAATCCGTTCGCGAGATATGGGAGTTTGGATGTAAGAAACGCTTGAGAAACTCAAAATTTTCGCAGTTCTGATGCTCGACAAGCATAACTAGAACGGCCTAGGGGAAAAGTACGCATACCGTTCTAATCGGGCGAGTTTATACTTTCAGATGCAACAGAAATTTTGCGGATTGGTCAATCCGTTCGCGAGATGTGGCAGTTTGTAAGTAAGAAACGCATGAGAAACTCAAAATATTCGCAGTTCTGATGCTCGAAACGAATAACTAGAACGGCCTAGGGGAAAAGTACGCATACTGTTGTAATCGGGCGAGTTTCTACTTTCAGATGCAACAGAAATTTTGCGGATTGGTCTATCCGTTCGCGAGATGTGGCAGTTTGTAAGTAAGAAACGCTTGAGAAACTCAAAATATTCGCAGTTCTGATGCTCGAAACGAATAACTTGAACGGCCTAGGGGAAAAGTACGCATACCGTTCTAATCGGGCGAGTTTCTACTTTCAGATGCAACAGAAATTTTGCGGATTGATCTATCCGTTCGCGAGATATTGCAGTTTGGAGGTAAGAAACGCTTGAGAAACTCAAAATTTTCGCAGTTCTGATGCTTGACAAGCATAATTAGAACGGCCTAGGGGAAAAGTACGCATACCGTTGTAATCGGGCGAGTTTCTACTTTCAGATGCAACAGAAATTTTGCGGATTGGTCAATCCGTTCGCGAGATGTGGCAGTTTGTAAGTAAGGAACGCTTGAGAAACTCAAAATTTTCGCAGTTCTGATGCTCGACAAGCATAACTAGAACGGCCTAGGGGAAAAGTACGCATACCGCTGTAATCGGGCGAGTTTCTACTTTCAGATGCAACAGAAATTTTGCGGATTGGTCAATCCGTTCGCGAGATATGTGAGTTTGCAGGTAAGAAACGCTTGAGAAACTCAAAATATTCGCAGTTCTGATGCTCGAAACGAATAACTAGAAGGGCCTAGGGGAAAAGTACGCATACCGTTGTAATCGGGCGAGTTTCTACTTTCAGATGCAACAGAAATTTTGCGGATTGGTCAATCCGTTCGCGAGATGTGGCAGTTTGTAAGTAAGAAACGCTTGAGAAACTCAAAATATTCGCAGTTCTGATGCTCGAAACGAATAACTTGAACGGCCTAGGGGAAAAGTACGCATACCGTTCTAATCGGGCGAGTTTCTACTTTCAGATGCAACAGAAATTTTGCGGATTGGTCTATCCGTTCGCGAGATATTGCAGTTTGGAGGTAAGAAACGCTTGAGAAACTCAAAATTTTCGCAGTTCTGATGCTTGACAAGCATAATTAGAACGGCCTAGGGGAAAAGTACGCATACCGTTGTAATCGGGCGAGTTTCTACTTTCAGATGCAACAGAAATTTTGCGGATTGGTCTATCCGTTCGCGAGATATTGCAGTTTGGAGGTAAGAAACGCTTGAGAAACTCAAAATTTTCGCAGTTCTGATGCTTGACAAGCATAATTAGAACGGCCTAGGGGAAAAGTACGCATACCGTTGTAATCGGGCGAGTTTCTACTTTCAGATGCAACAGAAATTTTGCGGATTGGTCAATCCGTTCGCGAGATGTGGCAGTTTGTAAGTAAGGAACGCTTGAGAAACTCAAAATTTTCGCAGTTCTGATGCTCGACAAGCATAACTAGAACGGCCTAGGGGAAAAGTACGCATACCGCTGTAATCGGGCGAGTTTCTACTTTCAGATGCAACAGAAATTTTGCGGATTGGTCAATCCGTTCGCGAGATATGTGAGTTTGCAGGTAAGAAACGCTTGAGAAACTCAAAATATTCGCAGTTCTGATGCTCGAAACGAATAACTTGAACGGCCTAGGGGAAAAGTACGCATACCGTTCTAATCGGGCGAGTTTCTACTTTCAGATGCAACAGAAATTTTGCGGATTGGTCCATCCGTTCGCGAGATATTGCAGTTTGGAGGTAAGAAACGCTTGAGAAACTCAAAATTTTCGCAGTTCTGATGCTTGACAAGCATAATTAGAACGGCCTAGGGGAAAAGTACGCATACCGTTGTAATCGGGCGGGTTTCTGCTTTCAGATGCAACAGAAATTTTGCGGATTGGTCAATCCGTTCGCGAGTTGTGGCAGTTTGTAAGTAAGAAACGCTTGAGAAACTCAAAATATTCGCAGTTCTGATGCTCGAAACGAATAACTAGAACGGCCTAGGGGAAAAGTACGCATACCGTAGTAATCGGGCGAGTTTCTACTTTCAGATGCAACAGAAATTTTGCGGGTTGGTCAATCCGTTCGCGAGATATGGCAGTTTGGAGGTAAGAAACGCTTGAGAAACTCAAAATGTTCACAGTTCTGATGCCCGAAACGAATAACTAGAACGGCCTAGGGGAAAAGTACGCATACCGTTGTAATCGGGCGAGTTTCTACTTTCAGATGCAACAGAAGTTTTGCGGATTGGTCAATCCAATCGCGAGATATGGCAGTTTGGAGGTAAGAAACGGTTGAGAAACTCAAAATGTTCACAGTTCTGATGCCCGAGACGAATAACTAGAACGGCCTAGGGGAAAAGTACGCACACCGTTTTAATCGGGCGAGCTTCTACTTTCAGATGCAACAGAAATTTTGCGGATTGGTCAATCCGTTCGCGAGATATGGCAGTTTGGAGGTAAGAAACGGTTGAGAAACTCAAAATGTTCACAGTTCTGATGCCCGAAACGAATAACTAGAACGGCCTAGGGGAAAAGTACGCATACCGTTGTAATCGGGCGAGTTTCTACTTTCAGGTGCAACAGAAATTTTGCGGATTGGTCAATCCGTTCGCGAGATATGGGAGTTTGGAGGTAAGAAACGCTTGAGAAACTCAAAATTTTCGCAGTTCTGATGCTCGACAAGCATAACTAGAACGGCCTAGGGGAAAAGTACGCATACCGTTGTAATCGGGCGAGTTTCTACTTTCAGATGCAACAGAAATTTTGCGGATTGGTCAATCCGTTCGCGAGATGTGGCAGTTTGTAAGTAAGAAACGCTTGAGAAACTCAAAATATTCGCAGTTCTGATGCTCGAAACGAATAACTAGAACGGCCTAGGGGAAATGTACGCATACCATTGTAATCGAGCGAGTTTCTACTTTCAGATGCAACAGAAATTTTGCGGATTGGTCAATCCGTTCGCGAGACATGGCAGATTGGAGGTAAGATACGCTTGAGAAACTCAAAATTTTCGCAGTTCTGATGCTCGAAACGAATAACTTGAACGGCCTAGGGGGAAAGTACGCATACCGTTCTAATCGGGCGAGTTTCTACTTTCAGATGCAACAGAAATTTTGCGGATTGGTCTACCTGTTCGCGAGATATTACAGTTTGGAGGTAAGAAACGCTTGAGAAACTCAAAAGTTTCGCAGTTCTGATGCTCGAGACGAATAACTAGAACGACCTAGGGGAAAAGTACGCATACCGTTGTAATTGGGCGGGTTTCTACTTTCAGATGCAACAGAAATTTTGCGGATTGGTCAATCCGTTCGCGAGATATGGCAGTTTGGATGTAAGAAACGGTTGAGAAACTCAAAATTTTCGTAGTTCTGATGCTCGAAACGAATAACTGGAACGGCCTAGAGGAAAAGCACACATACCGTTGCAATCAGGCGAGTTTCTACTTTCAGATGCAACAGAAATTTTGCGGATTGGTCAATCCGTTCGCGAGATATGGCATTTTGGAGGTAAGAAACGGATGAGAAACTCAAAATTTTCGCAGTTCTGATGCTCGAAACGAATAACTGGAACGGCCTAGGGGAAACGTACACATACCGTTGTAATCGGGCGAGTTTCTACTTTCAGATGCAACAGAAATTTTGAGGATTGGTCAATCCGTTCGCGAGATATGGCAGTTTGGAGGTAAGAAACGCTTGAGCAACTCAAAATATTCGCAGTTCTGATGCTCGAAACGAATAACTAGAACGGCCTAGGGGAAATGTACGCATACCATTGTAATCGAGCGAGTTTCTACTTTCAGATGCAACAGAAATTTTGCGGATTGGTCAATCCGTTCGCGAGACATGGCAGATTGGAGGTAAGATACGCTTGAGAAACTCAAAATTTTCGCAGTTCTGATGCTCGAAACGAATAACTTGAACGGCCTAGGGGGAAAGTACGCATACCGTTCTAATCGGGCGAGTTTCTACTTTCAGATGCAACAGAAATTTTGCGGATTGGTCTACCCGTTCGCGAGATATTACAGTTTGGAGGTAAGAAACGCTTGAGAAACTCAAAAGTTTCGCAGTTCTGATGCTCGAGACGAATAACTAGAACGACCTAGGGGAAAAGTACGCATACCGTTGTAATTGGGCGGGTTTCTACTTTCAGATGCAACAGAAATTTTGCGGATTGGTCAATCCGTTCGCGAGATATGGCATTTTGGAGGTAAGAAACGGATGAGAAACTCAAAATTTTCGCAGTTCTGATGCTCGAAACGAATAACTGGAACGGCCTAGGGGAAACGTACACATACCGTTGTAATCGGGCGAGTTTCTACTTTCAGATGCAACAGAAATTTTGAGGATTGGTCAATCCGTTCGCGAGATATGGCAGTTTGGAGGTAAGAAACGCTTGAGCAACTCAAAATTTTCGCAGTTCTGATGCTCGACAAGCATAACTAGAACGGCCTAGGGGAAAGGTACGCATACCGTTGTAATCGGGCGAGTTTCTACTTTCAGATGAAACAGAAATTTTGCGGATTTGTCAATCCGTTCGCGAGATATGGCAGTTTGGAGGTAAGAAACGCTTGAGAAACTCAAAATTTTCGCAGTTCTGATGCTGGACAAGCATAACTAGAACGGCCTAGGGGAAAAGTACGCATACCGTTGTAATCGGGCGAGTTTCTATTTTCAGATGCAACAGAAATTTTGCGGATTGGTCAATCCGTTCGCGAGATATGGCAGTTTGGAGGTAAGAAACGCTTGAGAAACTCAAAATTTTCGCAGTTCTGATGCTCGAAACGAATAACTAGAATGGCCTAGGGGAAAAGTACGCATACCGTTCTAATCGGGCGAGTTTCTACTTTCAGATGCAACAGAAATTTTGCGGATTGGTCAATCCGTTCGCGAGATATGGCAGTTTGGAGGTAAGAAACGCTTGAGAAACTCAAAAGTTTCGCAGTTCTGATGATCGATAAGCATAACCAGAACGGCCTAGGGGAAAAGTACGCATACCGTCGTAATCGGGCGAGTTTCTACTTTCAGATGCAATAGAAATTTTGCGGATTGGTCAATCCGTTCGCGAGATGTGGCAGTTTGTAAGTAAGAAACGCTTGAGAAACGAACAATTTTCGCAGTTCTGATGCTGGAAACGAATAATTAGAACGGCCTACGGGCAAAGTACGCATACCGTTCTAATCGGGCGAGTTTCTACTTTCAGATGCAAGAGAAATTTTGCGGATTGGTCTATCCGTTCGCGAGATATTGCAGTTTGGAGGTAAGAAACGCTTGAGAAACTCAAAAGTTTCGCAGTTCTGATGCTCGAAACGAATAACTGGAACGGCCTAGAGGAAAAGCACACATACCGTTGCAATCGGGCGAGTTTCTACTTTCAGATGCAACAGAAATTTTGCGGATTGGTCAATCCGTTCCCGAGATATGGCAGTTTGGAGGTAAGAAACGCTTGAGAAACTCAAAATTTTCGCAGTTCTGATGATCGACAAGCATAACTAGAACGGCCTAGGGGAAAAGTACTCATACCGATGTGATCGGGCGAGTTTCTACTTTCAGAAGCAACAGAAATTTTGGGATTGGTCAATCTGTTCGCGAGATATGGCAGTTTGGAGGTAAGAAACGCTTGAGAAACGAACAATTTTCGCAGTTCTGATGCTCGAAACGAATAACCAGAACGGCCTACAGGAATAGTACGCATACCGTTGTAATCGGGCGGGTTTCTGCTTTCAGATGCAACAGAAATTTTGCGGATTGGTCAATCCGTTCGCGAGATATGGGATTTTGGAGGGCAGAAACACTTTAGAAACTCAAAATTTTCGCAGTTCTGGTGCTCGACAAGCATTACAAGAACGGCCTAGGGGAAAAGTACGCATACCGTTGTAATCGGGCGAGTTCCTACTTTCAGATGCAACAGAAATTTTGCGGATTGGTCAATCCGTTCGCGAGATATGGCAGTTTGGAGGTAAGAAACGCTTGAGAAACTCAAAATTTTCGCAGTTCTGATGCTCGAAACGAATAACCAGAACGGCCTAGGGGAAAAGTACGCATACCGTCGTAATCGGGCGAGTTTCTACTTTCAGATGTAACAGAAATTTTGCGGATTGGTCAATCCTTTCAAGAGATATGGCAGTTTGGAGGTAAGAAACGCTTGAGCATCTCAAAATTTTCGCAGTTCTGATGCTCGACAAGCATAACTAGAACGGCCTAGGGGAAAGGTACGCATTCCGTTGTAATCGGGCGAGTTTCTACTTTCAGATGAAACAGAAATTTTGCGGATTTGTCAATCCGTTCGCGAGATATGGGATTTTGGAGGGCAGAAACACTTGAGAAACTTAAAATTTTCGCAGTTCTGGTGCTCGACAAGCATAACAAGAACGGCCTAGGGGAAAAGTACGCATACCGTTGTAATCGGGCGAGTTTCTACTTTCAGATGCAACAGAAATTTTGCGGATTGGTCAATCCGTTCGCGAGATATGGCAGTTTGGAGGTAAGAAACGCTTGAGAAA
This sequence comes from Ptiloglossa arizonensis, assembly GCF_051014685.1. Classification (NCBI taxonomy): domain Eukaryota; kingdom Metazoa; phylum Arthropoda; class Insecta; order Hymenoptera; family Colletidae; genus Ptiloglossa; species Ptiloglossa arizonensis. The sequence goes on from NW_027478591.1 coordinate 173,604, forward strand.
CTCAAAAGTTTCGCAGTTCTGATGCTCGAGACGAATAACTAGAACGGCCTAGGGGAAAACTACACATAGCGTTGTAATCAGGCGAGTTTCTACTTTCAGATGCAACAGAAATTTTGAGGATTGGTCAATCCGTTCGCGAGATATGGCAGTTTGGAGGTAAGAAACGCTTGAGCAACTCAAAATTTTCGCAGTTCTGATGCTCGACAAGCATAACTAGAACGGCCTAGGGGAAAGGTACGCATACCGTTGTAATCGGGCGAGTTTCTACTTTCAGATGAAACAGAAATTTTGCGGATTTGTCAATCCGTTCGCGAGATATGGCAGTTTGGAGGTAAAAAACGCTTGCGAAACTCAAAATTTTCGCAGTGCTGATGCTCGAAACGAATAACCAGAACGGCCTACAGGAAAAGTACGCATACCGTATGTAATCGGGCGGGTTTCTGCTTTCAGATGCAACAGAAATTTTGCGGATTGGTCTATCCGTTCGCGAGATATGGGATTTTGGAGGGCAGAAACACTTGAGAAACTTAAAATTTTCGCAGTTCTGGTGCTCGACAAGCATAACAAGAACGGCCTAGGGGAAAAGTACGCATACCGTTGTAATCGGGCGAGTTTCTACTTTCAGATGCAACAGAAATTTTGTGGATTGGTCAATCCGTTCGCGAGATATGGCAGTTTGGAGGTAAGAAACGCTTGAGAAACTCAAAAGTTTCGCAGTTCTGATGCTCGAGACGAATAACTAGAACGGCCTAGGGGAAAACTACACATACAGTTGTAATCGGGCGGGTTTCTACTTTCAGACGCAACAGAAATTTTGCGGATTGGTCAATCCGTTCGCGAGATATGGCAGTTTGGAGGTAAGAAACGCTTGAGAAACTCAAAATTTTCGCAGTTCTGATGCTGGACAAGCATAACTAGAACGGCCTAGGGGAAAAGTACGCATACCGTTGTAATCGGGCGAGTTTCTACTTTCAGATGCAACAGAAATTTTGCGGATTGGTCAATCCGTTCGCGAGATATGGCAGTTTGGAGGTAAGAAACGCTTGAGAAACTCAAAAGTTTCGCAGTTCTGATGCTCGAGACGAATAACTAGAACGGCCTAGGGGAAAACTACACATACAGTTGTAATCGGGCGGGTTTCTACTTTCAGATGCAACAGGAATTTTGCGGATTGGTCAATCCGTTCGCGAGATATGGCAGTTTGGAGGTAAGAAACGCTTGAGAAACTCAAAATTTTCGCAGTTCTGATGCTGGACAAGCATAACTAGAACGGCCTAGGGGAAAAGTACGCATACCGTTGTAATCGGGCGAGTTTCTATTTTCAGATGCAACAGAAATTTTGCGGATTGGTCAATCCGTTCGCGAGATATGGCAGTTTGGAGGTAAGAAACGCTTGAGAAACTCAAAATTTTCGCAGTTCTGATGCTCGAAACGAATAACAAGAATGGCCTAGGGGAAAAGTACGCATACCGTTCTAATCGGGCGAGTTTCTACTTTCAGATGCAACAGAAATTTTGCGGAATGGTCTATCCGTTCGCGAGATATTGCAGTTTGGAGGTAAGAAACGCTTGAGAAACTCAAAAGTTTCGCAGTTCTGATGCTCGAGACGAATAACGAGAACGGCCTAGGGGAAAAGTACGCATACCGTTGTAATTGGGCGGGTTTCTACTTTCAGATGCAACAGAAATTTTGCGGATTGGTAAATCCGTTCGCGAGATATGGCAGTTTGGATGTAAGAAACGGTTGAGAAACTCAAAATTTTCGCAGTTCTGATGCTCGAAACGAATAACTGGAACGGCCTAGGGGGAAAGTACGCATACCGTTCTAATCGGGCGAGTTTCTACTTTCAGATGCAACAGAAATTTTGCGGATTGGTCTACCCGTTCGCGAGATATTACAGTTTGGAGGTAAGAAACGCTTGAGAAACTCAAAAGTTTCGCAGTTCTGATGCTCGAGACGAATAACTAGAACGACCTAGGGGAAAAGTACGCATACCGTTGTAATTGGGCGGGTTTCTACTTTCAGATGCAACAGAAATTTTGCGGATTGGTCAATCCGTTCGCGAGATATGGCAGTTTGGATGTAAGAAACGGTTGAGAAACTCAAAATTTTCGTAGTTCTGATGCTCGAAACGAATAACTGGAACGGCCTAGAGGAAAAGCACACATACCGTTGCAATCAGGCGAGTTTCTACTTTCAGATGCAACAGAAATTTTGCGGATTGGTCAATCCGTTCGCGAGATATGGCATTTTGGAGGTAAGAAACGGATGAGAAACTCAAAATTTTCGCAGTTCTGATGCTCGAAACGAATAACTGGAACGGCCTAGGGGAAACGTACACATACCGTTGTAATCGGGCGAGTTTCTACTTTCAGATGCAACAGAAATTTTGAGGATTGGTCAATCCGTTCGCGAGATATGGCAGTTTGGAGGTAAGAAACGCTTGAGCAACTCAAAATTTTCGCAGTTCTGATGCTCGACAAGCATAACTAGAACGGCCTAGGGGAAAGGTACGCATACCGTTGTAATCGGGCGAGTTTCTACTTTCAGATGAAACAGAAATTTTGCGGATTTGTCAATCCGTTCGCGAGATATGGCAGTTTGGAGGTAAGAAACGCTTGAGAAACTCAAAATTTTCGCAGTTCTGATGCTGGACAAGCATAACTAGAACGGCCTAGGGGAAAAGTACGCATACCGTTGTAATCGGGCGAGTTTCTATTTTCAGATGCAACAGAAATTTTGCGGATTGGTCAATCCGTTCGCGAGATATGGCAGTTTGGAGGTAAGAAACGCTTGAGAAACTCAAAATTTTCGCAGTTCTGATGCTCGAAACGAATAACTAGAATGGCCTAGGGGAAAAGTACGCATACCGTTCTAATCGGGCGAGTTTCTACTTTCAGATGCAACAGAAATTTTGCGGATTGGTCAATCCGTTCGCGAGATATGGCAGTTTGGAGGTAAGAAACGCTTGAGAAACTCAAAAGTTTCGCAGTTCTGATGATCGATAAGCATAACCAGAACGGCCTAGGGGAAAAGTACGCATACCGTCGTAATCGGGCGAGTTTCTACTTTCAGATGCAATAGAAATTTTGCGGATTGGTCAATCCGTTCGCGAGATGTGGCAGTTTGTAAGTAAGAAACGCTTGAGAAACGAACAATTTTCGCAGTTCTGATGCTGGAAACGAATAATTAGAACGGCCTACGGGCAAAGTACGCATACCGTTCTAATCGGGCGAGTTTCTACTTTCAGATGCAAGAGAAATTTTGCGGATTGGTCTATCCGTTCGCGAGATATTGCAGTTTGGAGGTAAGAAACGCTTGAGAAACTCAAAAGTTTCTCAGTTCTGATGCTCGAAACGAATAACTGGAACGGCCTAGAGGAAAAGCACACATACCGTTGCAATCGGGCGAGTTTCTACTTTCAGATGCAACAGAAATTTTGCGGATTGGTCAATCCGTTCGCGAGATATGGCAGTTTGGAGGTAAGAAACGCTTGAGAAACTCAAAATTTTCGCAGTTCTGATGATCGACAAGCATAACTAGAACGGCCTAGGGGAAAAGTACTCATACCGATGTGATCGGGCGAGTTTCTACTTTCAGAAGCAACAGAAATTTTGGGATTGGTCAATCTGTTCGCGAGATATGGCAGTTTGGAGGTAAGAAACGCTTGAGAAACGAACAATTTTCGCAGTTCTGATGCTCGAAACGAATAACCAGAACGGCCTACAGGAATAGTACGCATACCGTTGTAATCGGGCGGGTTTCTGCTTTCAGATGCAACAGAAATTTTGCGGATTGGTCAATCCGTTCGCGAGATATGGGATTTTGGAGGGCAGAAACACTTTAGAAACTCAAAATTTTCGCAGTTCTGGTGCTCGACAAGCATTACAAGAACGGCCTAGGGGAAAAGTACGCATACCGTTGTAATCGGGCGAGTTCCTACTTTCAGATGCAACAGAAATTTTGCGGATTGGTCAATCCGTTCGCGAGATATGGCAGTTTGGAGGTAAGAAACGCTTGAGAAACTCAAAATTTTCGCAGTTCTGATGCTCGAAACGAATAACCAGAACGGCCTAGGGGAAAAGTACGCATACCGTCGTAATCGGGCGAGTTTCTACTTTCAGATGTAACAGAAATTTTGCGGATTGGTCAATCCTTTCAAGAGATATGGCAGTTTGGAGGTAAGAAACGCTTGAGCATCTCAAAATTTTCGCAGTTCTGATGCTCGACAAGCATAACTAGAACGGCCTAGGGGAAAGGTACGCATTCCGTTGTAATCGGGCGAGTTTCTACTTTCAGATGAAACAGAAATTTTGCGGATTTGTCAATCCGTTCGCGAGATATGGGATTTTGGAGGGCAGAAACACTTGAGAAACTTAAAATTTTCGCAGTTCTGGTGCTCGACAAGCATAACAAGAACGGCCTAGGGGAAAAGTACGCATACCGTTGTAATCGGGCGAGTTTCTACTTTCAGATGCAACAGAAATTTTGCGGATTGGTCAATCCGTTCGCGAGATATGGCAGTTTGGAGGTAAGAAACGCTTGAGAAACTCAAAAGTTTCGCAGTTCTGATGCTCGAGACGAATAACTAGAACGGCCTAGGGGAAAACTACACATAGCGTTATAATCAGGCGAGTTTCTACTTTCAGATGCAACAGAAATTTTGAGGATTGGTCAATCCGTTCGCGAGATATGGCAGTTTGGAGGTAAGAAACGCTTGAGCAACTCAAAATTTTCGCAGTTCTGATGCCCGACAAGCATAACTAGAACGGCCTAGGGGAAAGGTACGCATACCGTTGTAATCGGGCGAGTTTCTACTTTCAGATGAAACAGAAATTTTGCGGATTTGTCAATCCGTTCGCGAGATATGGCAGTTTGGAGGTAAAAAACGCTTGCGAAACTCAAAATTTTCGCAGTGCTGATGCTCGAAACGAATAACCAGAACGGCCTACAGGAAAAGTACGCATACCGTATGTAATCGGGCGGGTTTCTGCTTTCAGATGCAACAGAAATTTTGCGGATTGGTCTATCCGTTCGCGAGATATGGGATTTTGGAGGGCAGAAACACTTGAGAAACTTAAAATTTTCGCAGTTCTGGTGCTCGACAAGCATAACAAGAACGGCCTAGGGGAAAAGTACGCATACCGTTGTAATCGGGCGAGTTTCTACTTTCAGATGCAACAGAAATTTTGTGGATTGGTCAATCCGTTCGCGAGATATGGCAGTTTGGAGGTAAGAAACGCTTGAGAAACTCAAAAGTTTCGCAGTTCTGATGCTCGAGACGAATAACTAGAACGGCCTAGGGGAAAACTACACATACAGTTGTAATCGGGCGGGTTTCTACTTTCAGACGCAACAGAAATTTTGCGGATTGGTCAATCCGTTCGCGAGATATGGCAGTTTGGAGGTAAGAAACGCTTGAGAAACTCAAAATTTTCGCAGTTCTGATGCTGGACAAGCATAACAAGAACGGCCTAGGGGAAAAGTACGCATACCGTTGTAATCGGGCGAGTTTCTACTTTCAGATGCAACAGAAATTTTGCGGATTGGTCAATCCGTTCGCGAGATATGGCAGTTTGGAGGTAAGAAACGCTTGAGAAACTCAAAAGTTTCGCAGTTCTGATGCTCGAGACGAATAACTAGAACGGCCTAGGGGAAAACTACACATAGCGTTATAATCAGGCGAGTTTCTACTTTCAGATGCAACAGAAATTTTGAGGATTGGTCAATCCGTTCGCGAGATATGGCAGTTTGGAGGTAAGAAACGCTTGAGCAACTCAAAATTTTCGCAGTTCTGATGCTCGACAAGCATAACTAGAACGGCCTAGGGGAAAGGTACGCATACCGTTGTAATCGGGCGAGTTTCTACTTTCAGATGAAACAGAAATTTTGCGGATTTGTCAATCCGTTCGCGAGATATGGCAGTTTGGAGGTAAAAAACGCTTGCGAAACTCAAAATTTTCGCAGTGCTGATGCTCGAAACGAATAACCAGAACGGCCTACAGGAAAAGTACGCATACCGTATGTAATCGGGCGGGTTTCTGCTTTCAGATGCAACAGAAATTTTGCGGATTGGTCTATCCGTTCGCGAGATATGGGATTTTGGAGGGCAGAAACACTTGAGAAACTTAAAATTTTCGCAGTTCTGGTGCTCGACAAGCATAACAAGAACGGCCTAGGGGAAAAGTACGCATACCGTTGTAATCGGGCGAGTTTCTACTTTCAGATGCAACAGAAATTTTGTGGATTGGTCAATCCGTTCGCGAGATATGGCAGTTTGGAGGTAAGAAACGCTTGAGAAACTCAAAAGTTTCGCAGTTCTGATGCTCGAGACGAATAACTAGAACGGCCTAGGGGAAAACTACACATACAGTTGTAATCGGGCGGGTTTCTACTTTCAGACGCAACAGAAATTTTGCGGATTGGTCAATCCGTTCGCGAGATATGGCAGTTTGGAGGTAAGAAACGCTTGAGAAACTCAAAATTTTCGCAGTTCTGATGCTGGACAAGCATAACTAGAACGGCCTAGGGGAAAAGTACGCATACCGTTGTAATCGGGCGAGTTTCTACTTTCAGATGCAACAGAAATTTTGCGGATTGGTCAATCCGTTCGCGAGATATGGCAGTTTGGAGGTAAGAAACGCTTGAGAAACTCAAAAGTTTCGCAGTTCTGATGCTCGAGACGAATAACTAGAACGGCCTAGGGGAAAACTACACATACAGTTGTAATCGGGCGGGTTTCTACTTTCAGATGCAACAGGAATTTTGCGGATTGGTCAATCCGTTCGCGAGATATGGCAGTTTGGAGGTAAGAAACGCTTGAGAAACTCAAAATTTTCGCAGTTCTGATGCTGGACAAGCATAACTAGAACGGCCTAGGGGAAAAGTACGCATACCGTTGTAATCGGGCGAGTTTCTATTTTCAGATGCAACAGAAATTTTGCGGATTGGTCAATCCGTTCGCGAGATATGGCAGTTTGGAGGTAAGAAACGCTTGAGAAACTCAAAATTTTCGCAGTTCTGATGCTCGAAACGAATAACTAGAATGGCCTAGGGGAAAAGTACGCATACCGTTCTAATCGGGCGAGTTTCTACTTTCAGATGCAACAGAAATTTTGTTTTGCGGATTGGTCAATCCGTTCGCGAGATATGGCAGTTTGGAGGTAAGAAACGCTTGAGAAACTCAAAATTTTCGCAGTTCTGATGCTCGAAACGAATAACCAGAACGGCCTACAGGAAAAGTACGCATACCGTTGTAATCGGGCGGGTTTCTGCTTTCAGATGCAACAGAAATTTTGCGGATTTGTCAATCCGTTCGCGAGATATGGGATTTTGGAGGGCAGAAACACTTGAGAAACTTAAAATTTTCGCAGTTCTGGTGCTCGACAAGCATAACAAGAACGGCCTAGGGGAAAAGTACGCATACCGTTGTAATCGGGCGAGTTTCTACTTTCAGATGCAACAGAAATTTTGCGGATTGGTCAATCCGTTCGCGAGATATGGCAGTTTGGAGGTAAGAAACGCTTGAGAAACTCAAAAGTTTCGCAGTTCTGATGCTCGAGACGAATAACTAGAACGGCCTAGGGGAAAACTACACATACAGTTGTAATCGGGCGGGTTTCTACTTTCAGATGCAACAGGAATTTTGCGGATTGGTCAATCCGTTCGCGAGATATGGCAGTTTGGAGGTAAGAAACGCTTGAGAAACTCAAAATTTTCGCAGTTCTGATGCTGGACAAGCATAACTAGAACGGCCTAGGGGAAAAGTACGCATACCGTTGTAATCGGGCGAGTTTCTATTTTCAGATGCAACAGAAATTTTGCGGATTGGTCAATCCGTTCGCGAGATATGGCAGTTTGGAGGTAAGAAACGCTTGAGAAACTCAAAATTTTCGCAGTTCTGATGCTCGAAACGAATAACAAGAATGGCCTAGGGGAAAAGTACGCATACCGTTCTAATCGGGCGAGTTTCTACTTTCAGATGCAACAGAAATTTTGCGGATTGGTCTATCCGTTCGCGAGATATTGCAGTTTGGAGGTAAGAAACGCTTGAGAAACTCAAAAGTTTCGCAGTTCTGATGCTCGAGACGAATAGCGAGAACGGCCTAGGGGAAAAGTACGCATACCGTTGTAATTGGGCGGGTTTCTACTTTCAGATGCAACAGAAATTTTGCGGATTGGTAAATCCGTTCGCGAGATATGGCAGTTTGGATGTAAGAAACGGTTGAGAAACTCAAAATTTTCGCAGTTCAGATGCTCGAAACGAATAACTGGAACGGCCTAGAGGAAAAGCACACATACCGTTGCAATCGGGCGAGTTTCTACTTTCAGATGCAACAGAAATTTTGCGGATTGGTCAATCCGTTCGCGAGATATGGCAGTTTGGAGGTAAGAAACGCTTGAGAAACTCAAAAGTTTCGCAGTTCTGATGATCGACAAGCATAACCAGAACGGCCTAGGGGAAAAGTACGCATACCGTCGTAATCGGGCGAGTTTCTACTTTCAGATGCAATAGAAATTTTGCGGATTGGTCAATCCGTTCGCGAGATGTGGCAGTTTGTAAGTAAGAAACGCTTGAGAAACGAACAATTTTCGCAGTTCTGATGCTGGAAACGAATAATTAGAACGGCCTACGGGCAAAGTACGCATACCGTTCTAATCGGGCGAGTTTCTACTTTCAGATGCAACAGAAATTTTGCGGATTGGTCTATCCGTTCGCGAGATATGGCAGTTTGGAGGTAAGAAACGCTTGAGAAACTCAAAATTTTCGCAGTTCTGATGATCGACAAGCATAACCAGAACGGCCTAGGGGAAAAGTACGCATACCGTCGTAATCGGGCGAGTTTCTACTTTCAGATGCAATAGAAATTTTGGGATTGGTCAATCTGTTCGCGAGATATGGCAGTTTGGAGGTAAGAAACGCTTGAGAAACGAACAATTTTCGCAGTTCTGATGCTCGAAACGAATAACCAGAACGGCCTACAGGAATAGTACGCATACCGTTGTAATCGGGCGGGTTTCTGCTTTCAGATGCAACAGAAATTTTGCGGATTGGTCAATCCGTTCGCGAGATATGGGATTTTGGAGGGCAGAAACACTTTAGAAACTCAAAATTTTCGCAGTTCTGGTGCTCGACAAGCATTACAAGAACGGCCTAGGGGAAAAGTACGCATACCGTTGTAATCGGGCGAGTTCCTACTTTCAGATGCAACAGAAATTTTGCGGATTGGTCAATCCTTTCGCGAGATATGGCAGTTTGGAGGTTAGAAACGCTTGAGAAACTCAAAATTTTCGCAGTTCTGATGCTCGACAAGCATAACTAGAACGGCCTAGGGGAAAAGTACGCATACCGTTGTAATCGGGCGAGTTTCTACATTCAGATGCAACAGAAATTTTGCGGATTGGTCAATCCGTTCGCGAAATAAGGCAGTTTGGAGGTAAGAAACGGTTGAGAAACTCAAAATTTTCGCAGTTCTGATGCTCGAAACGAATAACTGGCACGGCCTAGGGGAAAAGTACACATACCGTTGTAATCGGGCGTGTTTCTACTTTCAGATGCAACAGAAATTTTGCGGATTGGTTAATCCTTTCGCGAGATATGGCAGTTTGGAGGTTAGAAACGCTTGAGAAACTCAAAAGTTTCGCAGTTCTGATGCTCGAAACGAATAACCAGAACGGCCTAGGGGAAAAGTACGCATAGCGTTGTAATCGGGCGTGTTTCAACTTTCAGATGCAACAGAAATTTTGCGGATTGGTCAATCCGTTCGCGAGATATGGCAGTTTGGAGGTAAGAAACGGTTGAGAAACTCAAAATTTTCACAGTTCTGATGCTCGAAACGAATAACTAGAACGGCCTAGGGGAAAAGTACGCATACAGTTGTAATCGGGCGAGTTTCTACTTTCAGATGCAACAGAAATTTTGCGGATTGGTCAATCCGTTCGCGAGATATGGCAGTTTGGATGTAAGAAACGGTTGAGAAACTCAAAATTTTCGCAGTTCTGATGCTCGAAACGAATAACCAGAACGGCCTAGGGGAAAGCTACGCATACCGTTGTAATCGGGCGAGTTTCTACTTTCAGATGCAACAGACTCTTTGCGGATTGGTCAATCCGTTCGCGAGATATGGCAGTTTGGATGTAAGAAACGCTTGAGAAACTCAAAATTTTCGCAGTTCTGATGCTCGAACCGAATAACCAGAACGGCCTAGGGGAAAAGTACGCATACAGTTGTAATCGGGCGAGTTTCTACTTTCAGATGCAACAGAAATTTTGCGGATTGTTCAATCCGTTCGCGAGATATGGGAGCTTGGAGGTAAGAAACACTTGAGAAACTCAAAATTTTCGCAGTTCTGATGCTCGACAAGCATAAGTAGAACGGCCTAGGGGAAAAGTACGCATACCGTTGTAATCGGGCGAGTTTCTGCTTTCAGATGCAACAGAAATTTTGCGGATTGATCAATTCGTTCGCGAGATATGGCAGTTTCGAGGTAAGAAACGGTTGAGAAACTCAAAATTTTCGCAGTTCTGATGCTCGACAAGCATAACTAGAACGGCCTAGGGGAAAGGTACGCATACAGTTGTAATCGGGCGAGTTTCTACTTTCAGATGCAACAGATATTTTGCGGATTGGTCAATCCGTTCGCGAGATATGGGATTTTGGAGGTAAGAAACACTTGAGAAACTCAAAATTTTCGCAGTTCTGGTGCTCGACAAGCATAACAAGAACGGCCTAGGGGAAAAGTACGCAAACCGTCGTAATCGGGCGAGTTTCTACTTTCAGATGCAACAGAAATTTTGCGGATTGTTCAATCCGTTCGCGAGATATGGCAGTTTGGAGGTAAGAAACGCTTGAGAAACTCAAAATTTTCGCAGTTCTGATGCTCGAACCGAATAACTCGAACGGCCTAGGGGAAAAGTACGCATACAGTTGTAACCGGGCGAGTTTCTACTTTCAGATGCAACAGAAATTTTGCGGATTGGTCAATCCGTTCGCGAGATATGGCAGTTTGGAGGTAGGAAACGCTTGAGAAACTCAAAATTTTCGCTGTTCTGATGCACGAAACGAATAACTAGAACGGCCTAGGGGAAAAGTACTCATACCGTTGTAATCGGGCGTGTTTCAACTTTCAGATGCAACAGAAATTTTGCGGAATGGTCAATCCGTTCGCGAGATATGGCAGTTTGGAGGTAAGAAACGCTTGAGCAACTCAAAATTTTCGCAGTTCTCATGCTCGAAACGAATAACCAGAACGGCCTAGGGGAAAGCTACGCATACCGTTGTAATCGGGCGAGTTTCTACTTTCAGATGCAACAGACACTTTGCGGATTGGTCAATCCGTTCGCGAGATATGGCAGTTTGGATGTAAGAAACGCTTGAGAAACTCAAAATTTTCGCAGTTCTGATGCTCGAACCGAATAACCAGAACGGCCTAGGGGAAAAGTACGCATGCAGTTGTAATCGGGCGAGTTTCTACTTTCAGATGCAACAGAAATTTTGCGGATTGGTCAATCCGTTCGCGAGATATGGCAGTTTGGAGGTAAGAAACGCTTGAGAAACTCAAAATTTTCGCAGTTCTGATGCTCGAAACGAATAACCAGAACGGCCTAGGAGAAGGCTACGCATACCGTTGTAATCGGGCGAGTTTCTACTTTCAGATGCAACAGAAATTTTGCGGATTGGTCAATCCGTTCGCAAGATATGGGAGCTTGGATGTAAGAAACACTTGAGAAACTCAAAATTTTCGCAGTTCTGATGCTCGACAAGCATAAGTAGAACGGCCTAGGGGAAAAGTACGCATACCGTTGTAATCGGGCGAGTTTCTGCTTTCAGATGCAACAGAAATTTTGCGGATTGATCAATTCGTTCGCGAGATATGGCAGTTTCGAGGTAAGAAACGGTTGAGAAACTCAAAATTTTCGCAGTTCTGATGCTCGAAACGAATAACTGGAACGGCCTAGAGGAAAAGTACACATACTGTTGTAATCGGGCGAGTTTCTACTTTCAGATGCAACAGAAATTTTGCGGATTGGTCAATCCGTTCGCGAGATATGGCAGTTTGTAAGTAAGAAACGCTTGAGAAACTCAAAATTTTCGCAGTTCTGATGCTCGAAACGAATAACTAGAACGGCCTAGGGGAAAAGTACGCATACTGTTGTAATCGGGCGAGGTTCTACTTTCAGATGCAACAGAAATTTTGCGGATTGGTCAATCCGTTCGCGAGATATGGCAGTTTGTAGGTAAGAAACGCTTGAGAAACTCAAAATTTTCGCTGTTCTGATGTTCGAAACGAATAGCTAGAACGGCCCAGGGGAAAACTACACATACCGTTGTTATCGGGCGAGTTTCCACTTTCAGATATAACAGAAATTTTGCGGATTGGTCAATCCTTTCGCGAGATATGGCAGTTTGGAGGTAAGAAACGCTTGAGAAACTCAAAATTTTCGCAGTTCTGATGCTCGACAAGCATAACTAGAACGGCCTAGGGGAAAGGTACGCACACCGTTCTAATCGGACGAGTTTCTACTTTCAGATGCAACAGAAATTTTGCGGATTGGTCAATCCGTTCGCGAGATATGGCAGTTTGGAGGTTAGAAACGCTTGAGAAACTCAAAATTTTCGCAGTTCTGATGCTCGAAACGAATAACCAGAACGGCCTAGGGGAAAAGTACGCAAACCGTCGTAATCGGGCGAGTTTCTACTTTCAGATGCAACAGAAATTTTGCGGATTGGTCAATCCGTTCTCGAGATATGGCAGTTTGGAGGTAAGAAACGCTTGAGAAACTCAAAATTTTCGCAGTTCTGATGCTCGAAACGAATAACCAGAACGGCCTAGCGGAAAAGTACGCAAACCGTCGTAATCGGGCGAGTTTCTACTTTCAGATGCAACAGAAATTTTGCGGATTGGTCAATCCGTTCTCGAGATATGGCAGTTTGGAGGTAAGAAACGCTTGAGAAACTCAAAATTTTCGCAGTTCTGATGCTCGACAAGCATAACTAGAACGGCCTAGGGGAAAACTACGCATACCGTTGTAATCGGGCGAGTTTCTACTTTCAGACGCAACAGACACTTTGCGGATTGGTCAATCCGTTCGCGAGATATGGCAGTTTGGAGGTAAGAAACGCTTGAGAAACTCAAAATTTTCGCAGTTCTGATGCTCGAACCGAATAACCAGAACGGCCTAGGGGAAAAGTACGCATGCAGTTGTAATCGGGCGAGTTTCTACTTTCAGATGCAACAGAAATTTTGCGGTTTGGTCAATCCGTTCGCGAGATATGGCAGTTTGGAGGTATGAAACGCTTGAGAAACTCAAAATTTTCGCAGTTCTGATGCTCGAAACGAATAACCAGAACGGCCTAGGAGAAGGCTACGCATACCGTTGTAATCGGGCGAGTCTCTACTTTCAGATGCAACAGAAATTTTGCGGATTGGTCAATCCGTTCTCGAGATATGGCAGTTTGTAAGTAAGAAACGCTTGCGAAACTAAAAATTTTCGCAGTTCTGATGCTCGAAACGAATAACTAGAACGGCCTACAGGAAAAGTACGCATACCGTCGTAATCGGGCGAGTTTCTACTTTCAGATGCAACAGAAATTTTGCGGATTGGTCAATCCGTTCGCGAGATTTGGGATTTTGGATGTAAGAAACGCTTGAGAAACTCAAAATTTTCGCTGTTCTGATGCTCGAACCGAATAACTAGAACGGCCTAGGGGAAAAGTACGCATACAGTTGTAATCGGGCGAGTTTCTACTTTCAGATGCAACAGAAATTTTGCGGATTGGTCAATCCGTTCTCGAGATATGGCAGTTTGGAGGTGAGAAACGCTTGAGAAACTCAAAATTTTCGCAGTTCTGATGCTCGACAAGCATAACTAGAACGGCCTAGGGGAAAACTACGCATACCGTTGTAATCGGGCGAGTTTCTACTTTCAGACGCAACAGACACTTTGCGGATTGGTCAATCCGTTCGCGAGATATGGCAGTTTGGAGGTAAGAAACGCTTGAGAAACTCAAAATTTTCGCAGTTCTGATGCTCGAACCGAATAACCAGAACGGCCTAGGGGAAAAGTACGCATGCAGTTGTAATCGGGCGAGTTTCTACTTTCAGATGCAACAGAAATTTTGCGGATTGGTCAATCCGTTCGCGAGATATGGCAGTTTGGAGGTAAGAAACGCTTGAGAAACTCAAAATTTTCGCAGTTCTGATGCTCGAAACGAATAACCAGAACGGCCTAGGGGAAAGCTACGCATACCGTTGTAATCGGGCGAGTTTCTACTTTCAGATGCAACAGAAATTTTGCGGAGTGGTCAATCCGTTCTCGAGATATGGCAGTTTGTAAGTAAGAAACGCTTGCGAAACTAAAAATTTTCGCAGTTCTGATGCTCGAAACGAATAACTAGAACGGCCTTCAGGAAAAGTACGCATACCGTTGTAATCGGGCGGGTTTCTGCTTTCAGATGCAACAGAAATTTTGCGGATTGGTCAATCCGTTCGCGAGATATGGCAGTTTGGAGGTAAGAAACGCTTGAGAAACTCAAAATTTTCGCAGTTCTGATGCTCGACAAGCATAACTAGAACGGCCTAGGGGAAAACTACGCATACCGTTGTAATCGGGCGAGTTTCTACTTTCAGACGCAACAGACACTTTGCGGATTGGTCAATCCGTTCGCGAGATATGGCAGTTTGGAGGTAAGAAACGCTTGAGAAACTCAAAATTTTCGCAGTTCTGATGCTCGAACCGAATAACCAGAACGGCCTAGGGGAAAAGTACGCATGCAGTTGTAATCGGGCGAGTTTCTACTTTCAGATGCAACAGAAATTTTGCGGATTGGTCAATCCGTTCGCGAGATATGGCAGTTTGGAGGTAAGAAACGCTTGAGAAACTCAAAATTTTCGCAGTTCTGATGCTCGAAACGAATAACCAGAACGGCCTAGGAGAAGGCTACGCATACCGTTGTAATCGGGCGAGTTTCTACTTTCAGATGCAACAGAAATTTTGCGGATTGGTCAATCCGTTCTCGAGATATGGCAGTTTGTAAGTAAGAAACGCTTGCGAAACTAAAAATTTTCGCAGTTCTGATGCTCGAAACGAATAACTAGAACGGCCTACAGGAAAAGTACGCATACCGTCGTAATCGGGCGAGTTTCTACTTTCAGATGCAACAGAAATTTTGCGGATTGGTCAATCCGTTCGCGAGATATGGGATTTTGGATGTAAGAAACGCTTGAGAAACTCAAAATTTTCGCTGTTCTGATGCTCGAACCGAATAACTAGAACGGCCTAGGGGAAAAGTACGCATACAGTTGTAATCGGGCGAGTTTCTACTTTCAGATGCAACAGAAATTTTGCGGATTGGTCAATCCGTTCTCGAGATATGGCAGTTTGGAGGTGAGAAACGCTTGAGAAACTCAAAATTTTCGCAGTTCTGATGCTCGACAAGCATAACTAGAACGGCCTAGGGGAAAACTACGCATACCGTTGTAATCGGGCGAGTTTCTACTTTCAGACGCAACAGACACTTTGCGGATTGGTCAATCCGTTCGCGAGATATGGCAGTTTGGAGGTAAGAAACGCTTGAGAAACTCAAAATTTTCGCAGTTCTGATGCTCGAACCGAATAACCAGAACGGCCTAGGGGAAAAGTACGCATGCAGTTGTAATCGGGCGAGTTTCTACTTTCAGATGCAACAGAAATTTTGCGGATTGGTCAATCCGTTCGCGAGATATGGCAGTTTGGAGGTAAGAAACGCTTGAGAAACTCAAAATTTTCGCAGTTCTGATGCTCGAAACGAATAACCAGAACGGCCTAGGGGAAAGCTACGCATACCGTTGTAATCGGGCGAGTTTCTACTTTCAGATGCAACAGAAATTTTGCGGATTGGTCAATCCGTTCGCGAGATATGGCAGTTTGTAAGTAAGAAACGCTTGCGAAACTAAAAATTTTCGCAGTTCTGATGCTCGAAACGAATAACTAGAACGGCCTTCAGGAAAAGTACGCATACCGTTGTAATCGGGCGGGTTTCTGCTTTCAGATGCAACAGAAATTTTGCGGATTGGTCAATCCGTTCGCGAGATATGGGATTTTGGAGGTAAGAAACAGTTGAGAAACTCAAAATTTTCGCAGTTCTGGTGCTCGACAAGCACAACAAGAACGGCCTAGGGGAAAAGTACGCATACCGTTGTAATCGGGCGAGTTTCTACTTTCAGATGCAACAGAAATTTTGCGGATTGGTCAATCCGTTCGCGAGATATGGCAGTTTGGAGGTAAGAAACGCTTGAGAAACTCAAAATTTTCGCAGTTCTGATGCTCGAAACGAATAACTGGAACGGCCTAGAGGAAAAGTACACATACTGTTGTAATCGGGCGAGTTTCTACTTTCAGATGCAACAGAAATTTTGCGGATTGGTCAATCCGTTCGCGAGATATGGCAGTTTGTATGTAAGAAACGCTTGAGAAACTCAAAATTTTCGCAGTTCTGATGCTCGAAACGAATAACTAGAACGGCCTAGGGGAAAAGTACGCATACTGTTGTAATCGGGCGAGTTTCTACTTTCAGATGCAACAGAAATTTTGCGGATTGGTCAATCCGTTCTCGAGATATGGCAGTTTGGAGGTAAGAAACGCTTGAGAAACTCAAAATTTTCGCAGTTCTGATGCTCGACAAGCATAACTAGAACGGCCTAGGGGAAAACTACGCATACCGTTGTAATCGGGCGAGTTTCTACTTTCAGACGCAACAGACACTTTGCGGATTGGTCAATCCGTTCGCGAGATATGGCAGTTTGGAGGTAAGAAACGGTTGAGAAACATAAAATTTTCACAGTTCTGATGCTCGAAACGAATAACTAGAACGGCCCAGGGGAAAACTACACATACCGTTGTAATCGGGCGAGTTTCTACTTTCAGATGCAACAGAAATTTTGCGGATTGGTCAATCCGTTCGCGAGATATGGCAGTTTGGAGGTAGGAAACGCTTGAGAAACTCAAAATTTTCGCTGTTCTGATGCACGAAACGAATAACTAGAACGGCCTAGGGGAAAAGTACTCATACCGTTGTAATCGGGCGTGTTTCAACTTTCAGATGCAACAGAAATTTTGCGGAATGGTCAATCCGTTCGCGAGATATGGCAGTTTGGAGGTAAGAAACGCATGAGCAACTCAAAATTTTCGCAGTTCTGATGCTCGAAACGAATAACCAGAACGGCCTAGGGGAAAGCTACGCATACCGTTGTAATCGGGCGAGTTTCTACTTTCAGATGCAACAGACACTTTGCGGATTGGTCAATCCGTTCGCGAGATATGGCAGTTTGGAGGTAAGAAACGCTTGAGAAACTCAAAATTTTCGCAGTTCTGATGCTCGAACCGAATAACCAGAACGGCCTAGGGGAAAAGTACGCATACAGTTGTAATCGGGCGAGTTTCTACTTTCAGATGCAACAGAAATTTTGCGGATTGGTCAATCCGTTCGCGAGATATGGGAGCTTGGAGGTAAGAAACACTTGAGAAACTCAAAATTTTCGCAGTTCTGATGCTCGACAAGCATAACTAGAACGGCCTAGGGGAAAAGTACGCATACCGTTGTAATCGGGCGAGTTTCTGCTTTCAGATGCAACAGAAATTTTGCGGATTGATCAATCCGTTCGCGAGATATGGCAGTTTCGAGGTAAGAAACGGTTGAGAAACTCAAAATTTTCGCAGTTCTGATGCTCCAAACGAATAACTGGAACGGCCTAGAGGAAAAGTACACATACTGTTGTAATCGGGCGAGTTTCTACTTTCAGATGCAACAGAAATTTTGCGGATTGGTCAATCCGTTCGCGAGATATGGCAGTTTGGAGGTAAGAAACGCTTGAGCAACTCAAAATTTTCGCAGTTCTGATGCTCGAACCGAATAACCAGAACGGCCTAGGGGAAAAGTACGCACACAGTTGTAACCGGGCGAGTTTCTACTTTCAGATGCAACAGAAATTTTGCGGATTGGTCAATCCGTTCGCGAGATATGGCAGTTTGGAGGTAGGAAACGCTTGAGAAACTCAAAATTTTCGCTGTTCTGATGCACGAAACGAATAACTAGAACGGCCTAGGGGAAAAGTACTCATACCGTTGTAATCGGGCGTGTTTCAACTTTCAGATGCAACAGAAATTTTGCGGAATGGTCAATCCGTTCGCGAGATATGGCTGTTTGGAGGTAAGAAACGCTTGAGCAACTCAAAATTTTCGCAGTTCTGATGCTCGAAACGAATAACCAGAACGGCCTAGGGGAAAGATACGCATACCGTTGTAATCGGGCGAGTTTCTACTTTCAGATGCAACAGACACTTTGCGGATTGGTCAATCCGTTCGCGAGATATGGCAGTTTGGAGGTAAGAAACGCTTGAGAAACTCAAAATTTTCGCAGTTCTGATGCTCGAACCGAATAACCAGAACGGCCTAGGGGAAAAGTACGCATACAGTTGTAATCGGGCGAGTTTCTACTTTCAGATGCAACAGAAATTTTGCGGATTGGTCAATCCGTTCGCGAGATATGGGAGCTTGGAGGTAAGAAACACTTGAGAAACTCAAAATTTTCGCAGTTCTGATGCTCGACAAGCATAACTAGAACGGCCTAGGGGAAAAGTACGCATACCGTTGTAATCGGGCGAGTTTCTGCTTTCAGATGCAACAGAAATTTTGCGGATTGATCAATCCGTTCGCGAGATATGGCAGTTTCGAGGTAAGAAACGGTTGAGAAACTCAAAATTTTCGCAGTTCTGATGCTCGAAACGAATAACTGGAACGGCCTAGAGGAAAAGTACACATACTGTTGTAATCGGGCGAGTTTCTACTTTCAGATGCAACAGAAATTTTGCGGATTGGTCAATCCTTTCGCGAGATATGGCAGTTTGGAGGTTAGAAACGCTTGAGAAACTCAAAATTTTCGCAGTTCTGATGCTCGAAACGAATAACCAGAACGGCCTAGGGGAAAACTACGCATACCGTTGTAATCGGGCGAGTTTCTACTTTCAGATGCAACAGAAATTTTGCGGATTGGTCAATCCGTTCGCGAGATATGGCAGTTTGGAGGTAAGAAACGCTTGAGAAACTCATAATTTTCGCAGTTCTGATGCTCGAACCGAATAACTAGAACGGCCTAGGGGAAAAGTACGCACACAGTTGTAACCGGGCGAGTTTCTACTTTCAGATGCAACAGAAATTTTGCGGATTGGTCAATCCGTTCGCGAGATATGGCAGTTTGGAGGTAGGAAACGCTTGAGCAACTCAAAATTTTCGCAGTTCTGATGATCGAACCGAATAACCAGAACGGCCTAGGGGAAAAGTACGCATACAGTTGTAATCGGGCGAGTTTCTACTTTCAGATGCAACAGAAATTTTGCGGATTGGTCAATCCGTTCGCGAGATATGGGAGCTTGGAGGTAAGAAACACTTGAGAAACTCAAAATTTTCGCAGTTCTGATGCTCGACAAGCATAACTAGAACGGCCTAGGGGAAAAGTACGCATACCGTTGTAATCGGGCGAGTTTCTGCTTTCAGATGCAACAGAAATTTTGCGGATTGATCAATCCGTTCGCGAGATATGGCAGTTTCGAGGTAAGAAACGGTTGAGAAACTCAAAATTTTCGCAGTTCTGATGCTCCAAACGAATAACTGGAACGGCCTAGAGGAAAAGTACACATACTGTTGTAATCGGGCGAGTTTCTACTTTCAGATGCAACAGACACTTTGCGGATTGGTCAATCCGTTCGCGAGATATGGCAGTTTGGAGGTAAGAAACGCTAGAGAAACTCAAAATTTTCGCAGTTCTGATGCTCGACAAGCATAACTAGAACGGCCTAGGGGAAAGGTACGCATACCGTTGTAATCGGGCGAGTTTCTACTTTCAGATGCAACAGAAATTTTGCGGATTGGTCAATCCGTTCGCGAGATATGGCAGTTTGGAGGTAAGAAACGCTTGAGAAACTCATAATTTTCGCAGTTCTGATGCTCGAACCGAATAACTAGAACGGCCTAGGGGAAAAGTACGCACACAGTTGTAACCGGGCGAGTTTCTACTTTCAGATGCAACAGAAATTTTGCGGATTGGTCAATCCGTTCGCGAGATATGGCAGTTTGGAGGTAGGAAACGCTTGAGAAACTCAAAATTTTCGCTGTTCTGATGCACGAAACGAATAACTAGAACGGCCTAGGGTAAAAGTACTCATACCGTTGTAATCGGGCGTGTTTCAACTTTCAGATGCAACAGAAATTTTGCGGAATGGTCAATCCGTTCGCAAGATATGGCAGTTTGGAGGTAAGAAACGCTTGAGCAACTCAAAATTTTCGCAGTTCTGATGCTCGAAACGAATAACCAGAACGGCCTAGGGGAAAGATACGCATACCGTTGTAATCGGGCGAGTTTCTACTTTCAGATGCAACAGACACTTTGCGGATTGGTCAATCCGTTCGCGAGATATGGCAGTTTGGAGGTAAGAAACGCTTGAGAAACTCAAAATTTTCGCAGTTCTGATGCTCGAACCGAATAACCAGAACGGCCTAGGGGAAAAGTACGCATACAGTTGTAATCGGGCGAGTTTCTACTTTCAGATGCAACAGAAATTTTGCGGATTGGTCAATCCGTTCGCGAGATATGGGAGCTTGGAGGTAAGAAACACTTGAGAAACTCAAAATTTTCGCAGTTCTGATGCTCGACAAGCATAACTAGAACGGCCTAGGGGAAAAGTACGCATACCGTTGTAATCGGGCGAGTTTCTGCTTTCAGATGCAACAGAAATTTTGCGGATTGATCAATCCGTTCGCGAGATATGGCAGTTTCGAGGTAAGAAACGGTTGAGAAACTCAAAATTTTCGCAGTTCTGATGCTCGAAACGAATAACTGGAACGGCCTAGAGGAAAAGTACACATACTGTTGTAATCGGGCGAGTTTCTACTTTCAGATGCAACAGAAATTTTGCGGATTGGTCAATCCGTTCGCGAGATATGGCAGTTTGTAAGTAAGAAACGCTTGAGAAACTCAAAATTTTCGCAGTTCTGATGCTCGAAACGAATAACTAGAACGGCCTAGGGGAAAAGTACTCATACCGTTGTAATCGGGCGTGTTTCAACTTTCAGATGCAACAGAAATTTTGCGGAATGGTCAATCCGTTCGCGAGATATGGCAGTTTGGAGGTAAGAAACGCTTGAGCAACTCAAAATTTTCGCAGTTCTGATGCTCGAACCGAATAACCAGAACGGCCTAGGGGAAAAGTACGCATTCAGTTGTAATCGGGCGAGTTTCTACTTTCAGATGCAACAGAAATTTTGCGGATTGGTCAATCCGTTCGCGAGATATGGGAGCTTGGAGGTAAGAAACACTTGAGAAACTCAAAATTTTCGCAGTTCTGATGCTCGACAAGCATAACTAGAACGGCCTAGGGGAAAAGTACGCATACCGTTGTAATCGGGCGAGTTTCTGCTTTCAGATGCAACAGAAATTTTGCGGATTGATCAATCCGTTCGCGAGATATGGCAGTTTCGAGGTAAGAAACGGTTGAGAAACTCAAAATTTTCGCAGTTCTGATGCTCCAAACGAATAACTGGAACGGCCTAGAGGAAAAGTACACATACTGTTGTAATCGGGCCAGTTTCTACTTTCAGATGCAACAGACACTTTGCGGATTGGTCAATCCGTTCGCGAGATATGGCAGTTTGGAGGTAAGAAACGCTTGAGAAACTCAAAATTTTCGCAGTTCTGATGCTCGAAACGAATAACTGGAACGGCCTAGAGGAAAAGTACACATACTGTTGTAATCGGGCGAGTTTCTACTTTCAGATGCAACAGAAATTTTGCGGATTGGTCAATCCGTTCGCGAGATATGGCAGTTTGGAGGTAAGAAACGCTAGAGAAACTCAAAATTTTCGCAGTTCTGATGCTCGACAAGCATAACTAGAACGGCCTAGGGGAAAGGTACGCATACCGTTGTAATCGGGCGAGTTTCTACTTTCAGATGCAACAGAAATTTTGCGGATTGGTCAATCCGTTCGCGAGATATGGCAGTTTGGAGGTAAGAAACGCTTGAGAAACTCATAATTTTCGCAGTTCTGATGCTCGAACCGAATAACTAGAACGGCCTAGGGGAAAAGTACGCACACAGTTGTAACCGGGCGAGTTTCTACTTTCAGATGCAACAGAAATTTTGCGGATTGGTCAATCCGTTCGCGAGATATGGCAGTTTGGAGGTAGGAAACGCTTGAGAAACTCAAAATTTTCGCTGTTCTGATGCACGAAACGAATAACTAGAACGGCCTAGGGGAAAAGTACTCATACCGTTGTAATCGGGCGTGTTTCAACTTTCAGATGCAACAGAAATTTTGCGGAATGGTCAATCCGTTCGCAAGATATGGCAGTTTGGAGGTAAGAAACGCTTGAGCAACTCAAAATTTTCGCAGTTCTGATGCTCGAAACGAATAACCAGAACGGCCTAGGGGAAAGATACGCATACCGTTGTAATCGGGCGAGTTTCTACTTTCAGACGCAACAGACACTTTGCGGATTGGTCAATCCGTTCGCGAGATATGGCAGTTTGGAGGTAAGAAACGCTTGAGAAACTCAAAATTTTCGCAGTTCTGATGCTCGAACCGAATAACCAGAACGGCCTAGGGGAAAAGTACGCATGCAGTTGTAATCGGGCGAGTTTCTACTTTCAGATGCAACAGAAATTTTGCGGATTGGTCAATCCGTTCGCGAGATATGGCAGTTTGGAGGTAAGAAACGCTTGAGAAACTCAAAATTTTCGCAGTTCTGATGCTCGAAACGAATAACCAGAACGGCCTAGGGGAAAGCTACGCATACCGTTGTAATCGGGCGAGTTTCTACTTTCAGATGCAACAGAAATTTTGCGGATTGGTCAATCCGTTCGCGAGATATGGCAGTTTGTAAGTAAGAAACGCTTGCGAAACTAAAAATTTTCGCAGTTCTGATGCTCGAAACGAATAACTAGAACGGCCTTCAGGAAAAGTACGCATACCGTTGTAATCGGGCGGGTTTCTGCTTTCAGATGCAACAGAAATTTTGCGGATTGGTCAATCCGTTCGCGAGATATGGGATTTTGGAGGTAAGAAACAGTTGAGAAACTCAAAATTTTCGCAGTTCTGGTGCTCGACAAGCACAACAAGAACGGCCTAGGGGAAAAGTACGCATACCGTTGTAATCGGGCGAGTTTCTACTTTCAGATGCAACAGAAATTTTGCGGATTGGTCAATCCGTTCGCGAGATATGGCAGTTTGGAGGTAAGAAACGCTTGAGAAGCTCAAAATTTTCGCAGTTCTGATGCTCGAAACGAATAACTGGAACGGCCTAGAGGAAAAGTACACATACTGTTGTAATCGGGCGAGTTTCTACTTTCAGATGCAACAGAAATTTTGCGGATTGGTCAATCCGTTCGCGAGATATGGCAGTTTGTAAGTAAGAAACGCTTGAGAAACTCAAAATTTTCGCAGTTCTGATGCTCGAAACGAATAACTAGAACGGCCTAGGGGAAAAGTACGCATACTGTTGTAATCGGGCGAGTTTCTACTTTCAGATGCAACAGAAATTTTGCGGATTGGTCAATCCGTTCTCGAGATATGGCAGTTTGGAGGTAAGAAACGCTTGAGAAACTCAAAATTTTCGCAGTTCTGATGCTCGACAAGCATAACTAGAACGGCCTAGGGGAAAACTACGCATACCGTTGTAATCGGGCGAGTTTCTACTTTCAGACGCAACAGACACTTTGCGGATTGGTCAATCCGTTCGCGAGATATGGCAGTTTGGAGGTAAGAAACGGTTGAGAAACATAAAATTTTCACAGTTCTGATGCTCGAAACGAATAACTAGAACGGCCCAGGGGAAAACTACACATACCGTTGTAATCGGGCGAGTTTCTACTTTCAGATGCAACAGAAATTTTGCGGATTGGTCAATCCGTTCGCGAGATATGGCAGTTTGGAGGTAGGAAACGCTTGAGAAACTCAAAATTTTCGCTGTTCTGATGCACGAAACGAATAACTAGAACGGCCTAGGGGAAAAGTACTCATACCGTTGTAATCGGGCGTGTTTCAACTTTCAGATGCAACAGAAATTTTGCGGAATGGTCAATCCGTTCGCGAGATATGGCAGTTTGGAGGTAAGAAACGCATGAGCAACTCAAAATTTTCGCAGTTCTGATGCTCGAAACGAATAACCAGAACGGCCTAGGGGAAAGCTACGCATACCGTTGTAATCGGGCGAGTTTCTACTTTCAGATGCAACAGACACTTTGCGGATTGGTCAATCCGTTCGCGAGATATGGCAGTTTGGAGGTAAGAAACGCTTGAGAAACTCAAAATTTTCGCAGTTCTGATGCTCGAACCGAATAACCAGAACGGCCTAGGGGAAAAGTACGCATACAGTTGTAATCGGGCGAGTTTCTACTTTCAGATGCAACAGAAATTTTGCGGATTGGTCAATCCGTTCGCGAGATATGGGAGCTTGGAGGTAAGAAACACTTGAGAAACTCAAAATTTTCGCAGTTCTGATGCTCGACAAGCATAACTAGAACGGCCTAGGGGAAAAGTACGCATACCGTTGTAATCGGGCGAGTTTCTGCTTTCAGATGCAACAGAAATTTTGCGGATTGATCAATCCGTTCGCGAGATATGGCAGTTTCGAGGTAAGAAACGGTTGAGAAACTCAAAATTTTCGCAGTTCTGATGCTCCAAACGAATAACTGGAACGGCCTAGAGGAAAAGTACACATACTGTTGTAATCGGGCGAGTTTCTACTTTCAGATGCAACAGAAATTTTGCGGATTGGTCAATCCGTTCGCGAGATATGGCAGTTTGGAGGTAAGAAACGCTTGAGCAACTCAAAATTTTCGCAGTTCTGATGCTCGAACCGAATAACCAGAACGGCCTAGGGGAAAAGTACGCATACCGTTGTAATCGGGCGAGTTTCTACTTTCAGATGCAACAGAAATTTTGCGGATTGGTCAATCCGTTCGCGAGATATGGCAGTTTGGAGGTAAGAAACGCTTGAGAAACTCATAATTTTCGCAGTTCTGATGCTCGAACCGAATAACTAGAACGGCCTAGGGGAAAAGTACGCACACAGTTGTAACCGGGCGAGTTTCTACTTTCAGATGCAACAGAAATTTTGCGGATTGGTCAATCCGTTCGCGAGATATGGCAGTTTGGAGGTAGGAAACGCTTGAGAAACTCAAAATTTTCGCTGTTCTGATGCACGAAACGAATAACTAGAACGGCCTAGGGGAAAAGTACTCATACCGTTGTAATCGGGCGTGTTTCAACTTTCAGATGCAACAGAAATTTTGCGGAATGGTCAATCCGTTCGCGAGATATGGCTGTTTGGAGGTAAGAAACGCTTGAGCAACTCAAAATTTTCGCAGTTCTGATGCTCGAAACGAATAACCAGAACGGCCTAGGGGAAAGATACGCATACCGTTGTAATCGGGCGAGTTTCTACTTTCAGATGCAACAGACACTTTGCGGATTGGTCAATCCGTTCGCGAGATATGGCAGTTTGGAGGTAAGAAACGCTTGAGAAACTCAAAATTTTCGCAGTTCTGATGCTCGAACCGAATAACCAGAACGGCCTAGGGGAAAAGTACGCATACAGTTGTAATCGGGCGAGTTTCTACTTTCAGATGCAACAGAAATTTTGCGGATTGGTCAATCCGTTCGCGAGATATGGGAGCTTGGAGGTAAGAAACACTTGAGAAACTCAAAATTTTCGCAGTTCTGATGCTCGACAAGCATAACTAGAACGGCCTAGGGGAAAAGTACGCATACCGTTGTAATCGGGCGAGTTTCTGCTTTCAGATGCAACAGAAATTTTGCGGATTGATCAATCCGTTCGCGAGATATGGCAGTTTCGAGGTAAGAAACGGTTGAGAAACTCAAAATTTTCGCAGTTCTGATGCTCGAAACGAATAACTGGAACGGCCTAGAGGAAAAGTACACATACTGTTGTAATCGGGCGAGTTTCTACTTTCAGATGCAACAGAAATTTTGCGGATTGGTCAATCCTTTCGCGAGATATGGCAGTTTGGAGGTTAGAAACGCTTGAGAAACTCAAAATTTTCGCAGTTCTGATGCTCGAAACGAATAACCAGAACGGCCTAGGGGAAAACTACGCATACCGTTGTAATCGGGCGAGTTTCTACTTTCAGATGCAACAGAAATTTTGCGGATTGGTCAATCCGTTCGCGAGATATGGCAGTTTGGAGGTAAGAAACGCTTGAGAAACTCATAATTTTCGCAGTTCTGATGCTCGAACCGAATAACTAGAACGGCCTAGGGGAAAAGTACGCACACAGTTGTAACCGGGCGAGTTTCTACTTTCAGATGCAACAGAAATTTTGCGGATTGGTCAATCCGTTCGCGAGATATGGCAGTTTGGAGGTAGGAAACGCTTGAGCAACTCAAAATTTTCGCAGTTCTGATGATCGAACCGAATAACCAGAACGGCCTAGGGGAAAAGTACGCATACAGTTGTAATCGGGCGAGTTTCTACTTTCAGATGCAACAGAAATTTTGCGGATTGGTCAATCCGTTCGCGAGATATGGGAGCTTGGAGGTAAGAAACACTTGAGAAACTCAAAATTTTCGCAGTTCTGATGCTCGACAAGCATAACTAGAACGGCCTAGGGGAAAAGTACGCATACCGTTGTAATCGGGCGAGTTTCTGCTTTCAGATGCAACAGAAATTTTGCGGATTGATCAATCCGTTCGCGAGATATGGCAGTTTCGAGGTAAGAAACGGTTGAGAAACTCAAAATTTTCGCAGTTCTGATGCTCCAAACGAATAACTGGAACGGCCTAGAGGAAAAGTACACATACTGTTGTAATCGGGCGAGTTTCTACTTTCAGATGCAACAGACACTTTGCGGATTGGTCAATCCGTTCGCGAGATATGGCAGTTTGGAGGTAAGAAACGCTAGAGAAACTCAAAATTTTCGCAGTTCTGATGCTCGACAAGCATAACTAGAACGGCCTAGGGGAAAGGTACGCATACCGTTGTAATCGGGCGAGTTTCTACTTTCAGATGCAACAGAAATTTTGCGGATTGGTCAATCCGTTCGCGAGATATGGCAGTTTGGAGGTAAGAAACGCTTGAGAAACTCATAATTTTCGCAGTTCTGATGCTCGAACCGAATAACTAGAACGGCCTAGGGGAAAAGTACGCACACAGTTGTAACCGGGCGAGTTTCCACTTTCAGATGCAACAGAAATTTTGCGGATTGGTCAATCCGTTCGCGAGATATGGCAGTTTGGAGGTAGGAAACGCTTGAGAAACTCAAAATTTTCGCTGTTCTGATGCACGAAACGAATAACTAGAACGGCCTAGGGGAAAAGTACTCATACCGTTGTAATCGGGCGTGTTTCAACTTTCAGATGCAACAGAAATTTTGCGGAATG
This sequence comes from Ptiloglossa arizonensis, assembly GCF_051014685.1. Taxonomy (NCBI): domain Eukaryota; kingdom Metazoa; phylum Arthropoda; class Insecta; order Hymenoptera; family Colletidae; genus Ptiloglossa; species Ptiloglossa arizonensis. The sequence continues at coordinate 201,033 of NW_027478591.1, forward strand.
GTCAATCCGTTCGCGAGATATGGCTGTTTGGAGGTAAGAAACGCTTGAGCAACTCAAAATTTTCGCAGTTCTGATGCTCGAAACGAATAACCAGAACGGCCTAGGGTAAAGATACGCATACCGTTGTAATCGGGCGAGTTTCTACTTTCAGATGCAACAGACACTTTGCGGATTGGTCAATCCGTTCGCGAGATATGGCAGTTTGGAGGTAAGAAACGCTTGAGAAACTCAAAATTTTCGCAGTTCTGATGCTCGAACCGAATAACCAGAACGGCCTAGGGGAAAAGTACGCATACAGTTGTAATCGGGCGAGTTTCTACTTTCAGATGCAACAGAAATTTTGCGGATTGGTCAATCCGTTCGCGAGATATGGGAGCTTGGAGGTAAGAAACACTTGAGAAACTCAAAATTTTCGCAGTTCTGATGCTCGACAAGCATAACTAGAACGGCCTAGGGGAAAAGTACGCATACCGTTGTAATCGGGCGAGCTTCTGCTTTCAGATGCAACAGAAATTTTGCGGATTGATCAATCCGTTCGCGAGATATGGCAGTTTCGAGGTAAGAAACGGTTGAGAAACTCAAAATTTTCGCAGTTCTGATGCTCGAAACGAATAACTGGAACGGCCTAGAGGAAAAGTACACATACTGTTGTAATCGGGCGAGTTTCTACTTTCAGATGCAACAGAAATTTTGCGGATTGGTCAATCCTTTCGCGAGATATGGCAGTTTGGAGGTTAGAAACGCTTGAGAAACTCAAAATTTTCGCAGTTCTGATGCTCGAAACGAATAACCAGAACGGCCTAGGGGAAAGATACGCATACCGTTGTAATCGGGCGTGTTTCAACTTTCAGATGCAACAGAAATTTTGCGGAATGGTCAATCCGTTCGCAAGATATGGCAGTTTGGAGGTAAGAAACGCTTGAGCAACTCAAAATTTTCGCAGTTCTGATGCTCGAAACGAATAACCAGAACGGCCTAGGGGAAAGATACGCATACCGTTGTAATCGGGCGAGTTTCTACTTTCAGATGCAACAGACACTTTGCGGATTGGTCAATCCGTTCGCGAGATATGGCAGTTTGGAGGTAAGAAACGCTTGAGAAACTCAAAATTTTCGCAGTTCTGATGCTCGAACCGAATAACCAGAACGGCCTAGGGGAAAAGTACGCATACAGTTGTAATCGGGCGAGTTTCTACTTTCAGATGCAACAGAAATTTTGCGGATTGGTCAATCCGTTCGCGAGATATGGGAGCTTGGAGGTAAGAAACACTTGAGAAACTCAAAATTTTCGCAGTTCTGATGCTCGACAAGCATAACTAGAACGGCCTAGGGGAAAAGTACGCATACCGTTGTAATCGGGCGAGTTTCTGCTTTCAGATGCAACAGAAATTTTGCGGATTGATCAATCCGTTCGCGAGATATGGCAGTTTCGAGGTAAGAAACGGTTGAGAAACTCAAAATTTTCGCAGTTCTGATGCTCGAAACGAATAACTGGAACGGCCTAGAGGAAAAGTACACATACTGTTGTAATCGGGCGAGTTTCTACTTTCAGATGCAACAGAAATTTTGCGGATTGGTCAATCCGTTCGCGAGATATGGCAGTTTGTAAGTAAGAAACGCTTGAGAAACTCAAAATTTTCGCAGTTCTGATGCTCGAAACGAATAACTAGAACGGCCTAGGGGAAAAGTACTCATACCGTTGTAATCGGGCGTGTTTCAACTTTCAGATGCAACAGAAATTTTGCGGAATGGTCAATCCGTTCGCGAGATATGGCAGTTTGGAGGTAAGAAACGCTTGAGCAACTCAAAATTTTCGCAGTTCTGATGCTCGAACCGAATAACCAGAACGGCCTAGGGGAAAAGTACGCATTCAGTTGTAATCGGGCGAGTTTCTACTTTCAGATGCAACAGAAATTTTGCGGATTGGTCAATCCGTTCGCGAGATATGGGAGCTTGGAGGTAAGAAACACTTGAGAAACTCAAAATTTTCGCAGTTCTGATGCTCGACAAGCATAACTAGAACGGCCTAGGGGAAAAGTACGCATACCGTTGTAATCGGGCGAGTTTCTGCTTTCAGATGCAACAGAAATTTTGCGGATTGATCAATCCGTTCGCGAGATATGGCAGTTTCGAGGTAAGAAACGGTTGAGAAACTCAAAATTTTCGCAGTTCTGATGCTCCAAACGAATAACTGGAACGGCCTAGAGGAAAAGTACACATACTGTTGTAATCGGGCCAGTTTCTACTTTCAGATGCAACAGACACTTTGCGGATTGGTCAATCCGTTCGCGAGATATGGCAGTTTGGAGGTAAGAAACGCTAGAGAAACTCAAAATTTTCGCAGTTCTGATGCTCGACAAGCATAACTAGAACGGCCTAGGGGAAAGGTACGCATACCGTTGTAATCGGGCGAGTTTCTACTTTCAGATGCAACAGAAATTTTGCGGATTGGTCAATCCGTTCGCGAGATATGGCAGTTTGGAGGTAAGAAACGCTTGAGAAACTCATAATTTTCGCAGTTCTGATGCTCGAACCGAATAACTAGAACGGCCTAGGGGAAAAGTACGCACACAGTTGTAACCGGGCGAGTTTCTACTTTCAGATGCAACAGAAATTTTGCGGATTGGTCAATCCGTTCGCGAGATATGGCAGTTTGGAGGTAGGAAACGCTTGAGAAACTCAAAATTTTCGCTGTTCTGATGCACGAAACGAATAACTAGAACGGCCTAGGGGAAAAGTACTCATACCGTTGTAATCGGGCGTGTTTCAGCTTTCAGATGCAACAGAAATTTTGCGGAATGGTCAATCCGTTCGCAAGATATGGCAGTTTGGAGGTAAGAAACGCTTGAGCAACTCAAAATTTTCGCAGTTCTGATGCTCGAAACGAATAACCAGAACGGCCTAGGGGAAAGATACGCATACCGTTGTAATCGGGCGAGTTTCTACTTTCAGATGCAACAGACACTTTGCGGATTGGTCAATCCGTTCGCGAGATATGGCAGTTTGGAGGTAAGAAACGCTTGACAAACTCAAAATTTTCGCAGTTCTGATGCTCGAACCGAATAACCAGAACGGCCTAGGGGAAAAGTACGCATACAGTTGTAATCGGGCGAGTTTCTACTTTCAGATGCAACAGAAATTTTGCGGATTGGTCAATCCGTTCGCGAGATATGGGAGCTTGGAGGTAAGAAACACTTGAGACACTCAAAATTTTCGCAGTTCTGATGCTCGACAAGCATAACTAGAACGGCCTAGGGGAAAAGTACGCATACCGTTGTAATCGGGCGAGATTCTGCTTTCAGATGCAACAGAAATTTTGCGGATTGATCAATCCGTTCGCGAGATATGGCAGTTTCGAGGTAAGAAACGGTTGAGAAACTCAAAATTTTCGCAGTTCTGATGCTCGAAACGAATAACAGGAACGGCCTAGAGGAAAAGTACACATACTGTTGTAATCGGGCGAGTTTCTACTTTCAGATGCAACAGAAATTTTGCGGACTGGTCAATCCGTTCGCGAGATATGGCAGTTTGTAAGTAAGAAACGCTTGAGAAACTCAAAATTTTCGCAGTTCTGATGCTCGAAACGAATAACGAGAACGGCCTAGGGGAAAAGTACGCAAACCGTCGTAATCGGGCGAGTTTCTACTTTCAGATGCAACAGAAATTTTGCGGATTGGTCAATCCGTTCGCGAGATATGGGATTTTGGAGGTAAGAAACGCTTGAGAAACTCAAAATTTTCGCAGTTCTGATGCTCGAACCGAATAACTAGAACGGCCTAGGGGAAAAGTACGCATACAGTTGTAATCGGGCGAGTTTCTACTTTCAGATGCAACAGAAATTTTGCGGATTGGTCTATCCGCTCGCGAGATATGGCAGTTTGGAGGTAAGAAACGCTTGAGAAACTCAAAATTTTCGCAGTTCTGATGCTCGACAAGCATAACTAGAACGGCCTAGGGGAAAGGTACGCATACCGTTGTAATCGGGCGAGTTTCTACTTTCAGATGCAACAGAAATTTTGCGGATTGGTCAATCCGTTCTCGAGATATGGCAGTTTGGAGGTAAGAAACGCTTGAGAAACTCATAATTTTCGCAGTTCTGATGCTCGAACCGAATAACTAGAACGGCCTAGGGGAAAAGTACGCACAGTTGTAACCGGGCGAGTTTCTACTTTCAGATGCAACAGAAATTTTGCGGATTGGTCAATCCGTTCGCGAGATATGGCAGTTTGGATGTAAGAAACGCTTGAGAAACTCAAAATTTTCGCAGTTCTGATGCTCGAACCGAATAACCAGAACGGCCTAGGGGAAAAGTACGCATGCAGTTGTAATCGGGCGAGTTTCTACTTTCAGATGCAACAGAAATTTTGCGGATTGGTCAATCCGTTCGCGAGATATGGCAGTTTGGAGGTAAGAAACGCTTGAGAAACTCAAAATTTTCGCAGTTCTGATGCTCGACAAGCATAACTAGAACGGCCTAGGGGAAAGGTACGCATACCGTTGTAATCGGGCGAGTTTCTACTTTCAGATGCAACAGAAATTTTGCGGATTGGTCAATCCGTTCTCGAGATATGGCAGTTTGGAGGTAAGAAACGCTTGAGAAACTCATAATTTTCGCAGTTCTGATGCTCGAACCGAATAACTAGAACGGCCTAGGGGAAAAGTACGCACACAGTTGTAACCGGGCGAGTTTCTACTTTCAGATGCAACAGAAATTTTGCGGATTGGTCAATCCGTTCGCGAGATATGGCAGTTTGGATGTAAGAAACGCTTGAGAAACTCAAAATTTTCGCAGTTCTGATGCTCGAACCGAATAACCAGAACGGCCTAGGGGAAAAGTACGCATGCAGTTGTAATCGGGCGAGTTTCTACTTTCAGATGCAACAGAAATTTTGCGGATTGGTCAATCCGTTCGCGAGATATGGCAGTTTGGAGGTAAGAAACGCTTGAGAAACTCAAAATTTTCGCAGTTCTGATGCTCGAAACGAATAACCAGAACGGCCTAGGGGAACGCTACGCATACCGTTGTAATCGGGCGAGTTTCTACTTTCAGATGCAACAGACACTTTGCGGATTGGTCAATCCCTTCGCGAGATATGGCAGTTTGGAGGTAAGAAACGCTTGAGAAACTCAAAATTTTCGCAGTTCTGATGCTCGAAACGTATAACCAGAACGGCCTAGGGGAAAAGTACGCAAACCGTCGTAATCGGGCGTGTTTCTACTTTCAGATGCAACAGAAATTTTGCGGATTGGTCAATCCGTTCGCGAGATGTGGCAGTTTGTAAGTAAGAAACGCTTGCGAAACTAAAAATTTTCGCAGTTCTGATGCTCGAAACGAATAACTAGAACGGCCTACAGGAAAAGTACGCATACCGTTGTAATCGGGCGGGTTTCTGCTTTCAGATGCAACAGAAATTTTGCGGATTGGCCAATCCGTTCGCGAGATATGGCAGTTTGGAGGTAAGAAACGCTTGAGAAACTCAAAATTTTCGCAGTTCTGATGCTCGAACCGAATAACCAGAACGGCCTAGGGGAAAAGTACGCATACAGTTGTAATCGGGCGAGTTTCTACTTTCAGATGCAACAGAAATTTTGCGGATTGGTCAATCCGTTCGCGAGATATGGGAGCTTGGAGGTAAGAAACACTTGAGAAACTCAAAATTTTCGCAGTTCTGATGCTCGACAAGCATAACTAGAACGGCCTAGGGGAAAAGTACGCATACCGTTGTAATCGGGCGAGTTTCTGCTTTCAGATACAACAGAAATTTTGCGGATTGATCAATCCGTTCGCGAGATATGGCAGTTTCGAGGTAAGAAACGGTTGAGAAACTCAAAATTTTCGCAGTTCTGATGCTCAAAACGAATAACTGGAACGGCCTAGAGGAAAAGTACACATACTGTTGTAATCGGGCGAGTTTCCACTTTCAGATGCAACAGAAATTTTGCGGATTGGTCAATCCGTTCGCGAGATATGGCAGTTTGTAAGTAAGAAACGCTTGAGAAACTCAAAATTTTCGCAGTTCTGATGCTCGAAACGAATAACTAGAACGACCTAGGGGAAAAGTACGCACACTGTTGTAATCGGGCGAGTTTCTACTTTCAGATGCAACGGAAATTTTGTGGATTGGTCAATGCGTTCGCGAGATATGGCAGTTTGGAGGTAAGAAACGCTTGAGAAACCAAAATTTTCGCTGTTCTGATGCTCGAAACGAATAGCTAGAACGGCCCAGGGGAAAACTACACATACCGTTGTAATCGGGCGAGTTTCTACTTTCAGATGCAACAGAAATTTTGCGGATTGGTCAATCCGTTCGCGAGATATGGCAGTTTGGAGGTTAGAAACGCTTGAGAAACTCAAAATTTTCGCAGTTCTGATGCTCGAAACGAATAACGAGAACGGCCTAGGGGAAAAGTACGCAAACCGTCGTAATCGGGCGAGTTTCTACTTTCAGATGCAACAGAAATTTTGCGGATTGGTCAATCCGTTCGCGAGATATGGGATTTTGGAGGTAAGAAACGCTTGAGACACTCAAAATTTTCGCTATTCTGATGCTCGAACCGAATAACTAGAACGGCCTAGGGGAAAAGTACGCATACAGTTGTAATCGGGCGAGTTTCTACTTTCAGATGCAACAGAAATTTTGCGGATTGTTCAATCCGTTCGCGAGATATGGCAGTTTGGAGGTTAGAAACGCTTGAGAAACTCAAAATTTTCGCAGTTTTGATGCTCGAAACGAATAACGAGAACGGCCCAGGGGAAAAGTACGCAAACCGTCGTAATCGGGCGAGTTTCTACTTTCAGATGCAACAGAAATTTTGCGGATTGGTCAATCCGTTCGCGAGATATGGCAGTTTGGAGGTAAGAAACGCTTGAGAAACTCAAAATTTTCGCAGTTCTGATGCTCGAACCGAATAACTAGAACGGCCTAGGGGAAAAGTACGCATACAGTTGTAATCGGGCGAGTTTCTACTTTCAGATGCAACAGAAATTTTGCGGATTGGTCTATCCGTTCGCGAGATATGGCAGTTTGGAGGTAAGAAACGCTTGAGAAACTCAAAATTTTCGCAGTTCTGATGCTCGACAAGCATAACTAGAACGGCCTAGGGGAAAGGTACGCATACCGTTGTAATCGGGCGAGTTTCTACTTTCAGATGCAACAGAAATTTTGCGGATTGGTCAATCCGTTCTCGAGATATGGCAGTTTGGAGGTAAGAAACGCTTGAGAAACTCATAATTTTCGCAGTTCTGATGCTCGAACCGAATAACTAGAACGGCCTAGGGGAAAAGTACGCACACAGTTGTAACCGGGCGAGTTTCTACTTTCAGATGCAACAGAAATTTTGCGGATTGGTCAATCCGTTCGCGAGATATGGCAGTTTGGATGTAAGAAACGCTTGAGAAACTCAAAATTTTCGCAGTTCTGATGCTCGAACCGAATAACCAGAACGGCCTAGGGGAAAAGTACGCATGCAGTTGTAATCGGGCGAGTTTCTACTTTCAGATGCAACAGAAATTTTGCGGATTGGTCAATCCGTTCGCGAGATATGGCAGTTTGGAGGTAAGAAACGCTTGAGAAACTCAAAATTTTCGCAGTTCTGATGCTCGAAACGAATAACCAGAACGGCCTAGGGGAAAGCTACGCATACCGTTGTAATCGGGCGAGTTTCTACTTTCAGATGCAACAGACACTTTGCGGATTGGTCAATCCCTTCGCGAGATATGGCAGTTTGGAGGTAAGAAACGCTTGAGAAACTCAAAATTTTCGCAGTTCTGATGCTCGAAACGTATAACCAGAACGGCCTAGGGGAAAAGTACGCAAACCGTCGTAATCGGGCGAGTTTCTACTTTCAGATGCAACAGAAATTTTGCGGATTGGTCAATCCGTTCGCGAGATGTGGCAGTTTGTAAGTAAGAAACGCTTGCGAAACTAAAAATTTTCGCAGTTCTGATGCTCGAAACGAATAACTAGAACGGCCTACAGGAAAAGTACGCATACCGTTGTAATCGGGCGAGTTTCTGCTTTCAGATACAACAGAAATTTTGCGGATTGATCAATCCGTTCGCGAGATATGGCAGTTTCGAGGTAAGAAACGGTTGAGAAACTCAAAATTTTCGCAGTTCTGATGCTCAAAACGAATAACTGGAACGGCCTAGAGGAAAAGTACACATACTGTTGTAATCGGGCGAGTTTCCACTTTCAGATGCAACAGAAATTTTGCGGATTGGTCAATCCGTTCGCGAGATATGGCAGTTTGTAAGTAAGAAACGCTTGAGAAACTCAAAATTTTCGCAGTTCTGATGCTCGAAACGAATAACTAGAACGGCCTAGGGGAAAAGTACGCACACTGTTGTAATCGGGCGAGTTTCTACTTTCAGATGCAACAGAAATTTTGTGGATTGGTCAATGCGTTCGCGAGATATGGCAGTTTGGAGGTAAGAAACGCTTGAGAAACCAAAATTTTCGCTGTTCTGATGCTCGAAACGAATAGCTAGAACGGCCCAGGGGAAAACTACACATACCGTTGTAATCGGGCGAGTTTCTACTTTCAGATGCAACAGAAATTTTGCGGATTGGTCAATCCGTTCGCGAGATATGGCAGTTTGGAGGTTAGAAACGCTTGAGAAACTCAAAATTTTCGCAGTTCTGATGCTCGAAACGAATAACGAGAACGGCCTAGGGGAAAAGTACGCAAACCGTCGTAACCGGGCGAGTTTCTACTTTCAGATGCAACAGAAATTTTGCGGATTGGTCAATCCGTTCGCGAGATATGGGATTTTGGAGGTAAGAAACGCTTGAGACACTCAAAATTTTCGCTGTTCTGATGCTCGAACCGAATAACTAGAACGGCCTAGGGGAAAAGTACGCATACAGTTGTAATCGGGCGAGTTTCTACTTTCAGATGCAACAGAAATTTTGCGGATTGGTCAATCCGTTCGCGAGATATGGCAGTTTGGAGGTAAGAAACGCTTGAGAAACTCAAAATTTTCGCAGTTCTGATGCTCGAACCGAATAACCAGAACGGCCTAGAGGAAAAGTACGCATGCAGTTGTAATCGGGCGAGTTTCTACTTTCAGATGCAACAGAAATTTTGCGGATTGGTCAATCCGTTCGCGAGATATGGCAGTTTGGAGGTAAGAAACGCTTGAGAAACTCAAAATTTTCGCAGTTCTGATGCTCGAAACGAATAACCAGAACGGCCTAGGGGAAAGCTACGCATACCGTTGTAATCGGGCGAGTTTCTACTTTCAGATGCAACAGACACTTTGCGGATTGGTCAATCCGTTCGCGAGATATGGCAGTTTGGAGGTAAGAAACTCAAAATTTTCGCAGTTCTGATGCTCGAAACGTATAACCAGAACGGCCTAGGGGAAAAGTACGCAAACCGTCGTAATCGGGCGAGTTTCTACTTTCAGATGCAACAGAAATTTTGCGGATTGGTCAATCCGTTCGCGAGATATGGGATTTTGGAGGTAAGAAACGCTTGAGAAACTCAAAATTTTCGCTGTTCTGATGCTCGAAACGAATAGCTAGAACGGCCCAGGGGAACACTACACATACCGTTTTAATCGGGCGAGTTTCTACTTTCAGATGCAACAGAAATTTTGCGGATTGTTCAATCCGTTCGCGAGATATGGCAGTTTGGAGGTTAGAAACGCTTGAGAAACTCAAAATTTTCGCAGTTCTGATGCTCGAAACGAATAACGAGAACGGCCTAGGGGAAAAGTACGCAAACCGTCGTAATCGGGCGAGTTTCTACTTTCAGATGCAACAGAAATTTTGTGGATTGGTCAATCCGTTCGCGAGATATGGGATTTTGGAGGTAAGAAACGCTTGAGAAACTCAAAATTTTCGCTGTTCTGATGCTCGAACCGAATAACTAGAACGGCCTAGGGGAAAAGTACGCATACAGTTGTAATCGGGCGTGATTCTACTTTCAGATGCAACAGAAATTTTGCGGATTGGTCAATCCGTTCTCGAGATATGGCAGTTTGGAGGTAAGAAACGCTTGAGAAACTCAAAATTTTCGCAGTTCTGATGCTCGACAAGCATAACTAGAACGGCCTAGGGGAAAACTACGCATACCGTTGTAATCGGGCGAGTTTCTACTTCCAGACGCAACAGACACTTTGCGGATTGGTCAATCCGTTCGCGAGATATGGCAGTTTGGAGGTAAGAAACGGTTGAGAAACCTAAAATTTTCGCAGTTCTGATGCTCGAAACGAATAACCAGAACGGCCAAGGGGAAAGCTACGCATACCGTTGTAATCGGGCGAGTTTCTACTTTCAGATGCAACAGACACTTTGCGGATTGGTCAATCCGTTCGCGAGATATGGCAGTTTGGAGGTAAGAAACGCTTGAGAAACTCAAAATTTTCGCAGTTCTGATGCTCGAACCGAATAACCAGAACGGCCTAGGGGAAAAGTACGCATACTGTTGTAATCGGGCGAGTTTCTACTTTCAGATGCAACAGAAATTTTGCGGATTGGTCAATCCGTTCGCGAGATATGGCAGTTTGGAGGTAAGAAACGCTTGAGAAACTCAAAATTTTCGCTGTTCTGATGCTCGAAACGAATAGCTAGAACGGCCCAGGGGAACACTACACATACCGTTGTAATCGGGCGAGTTTCTACTTTCAGATGCAACAGAAATTTTGCGGATTGGTCAATCCGTTCGCGAGATATGGCAGTTTGGAGGTTAGAAACGCTTGAGAAACTCAAAATTTTCGCAGTTCTGATGCTCGAAACGAATAACGAGAACGGCCTAGGGGAAAAGTACGCAAACCGTCGTAATCGGGCGAGTTTCTACTTTCAGATGCAACAGAAATTTTGCGGATTGGTCAATCCGTTCGCGAGATATGGGATTTTGGAGGTAAGAAACGCTTGAGAAACTCAAAATTTTCGCTGTTCTGATGCTCGAACCGAATAACTAGAACGGCCTAGGGGAAAAGTACGCATACAGTTGTAATCGGGCGAGATTCTACTTTCAGATGCAACAGAAATTTTGCGGATTGGTCAATCCGTTCGCGAGATATGGCAGTTTGGAGGTAAGAAACGCTTGAGAAACTCAAAATTTTCGCAGTTCTGATGCTCGAACCGAATAACTAGAACGGCCTAGGGGAAAACTACGCATACCGTTGTAATCGGGCGAGTTTCTACTTCCAGACGCAACAGACACTTTGCGGATTGGTCAATCCGTTCGCGAGATATGGCAGTTTGGAGGTAAGAAACGGTTGAGAAACATAAAATTTTCGCAGTTCTGATGCTCGAAACGAATAACCAGAACGGCCTAGGGGAAAGCTACGCATACCGTTGTAATCGGGCGACTTTCTACTTTCAGATGCAACAGACACTTTGCGGATTGGTCAATCCGTTCGCGAGATATGGCAGTTTGGAGGTAAGAAACGCTTGAGAAACTCAAAATTTTCGCAGTTCTGATGCTCGAACCGAATAACCAGAACGGCCTAGGGGAAAAGTACGCATGCAGTTGTAATCGGGCGAGCTTCTACTTTCAGATGCAACAGAAATTTTGCGGATTGGTCAATCCGTTCGCGAGATATGGCAGTTTGGAGGTAAGAAACGCTTGAGAAACTCAAAATTTTCGCAGTTCTGATGCTCGAAACGAATAACCAGAACGGCCTAGGGGAAAGCTACGCATACCGTTGTAATCGGGCGAGTTTCTACTTTCAGATGCAACAGACACTTTGCGGATTGGTCAATCCGTTCGCGAGATATGGCAGTTTGGAGGTAAGAAACGTTTGAGAAACTCAAAATTTTCGCAGTTCTGATGCTCGAAACGTATAACCAGAACGGCCTAGGGGAAAAGTACGCAAACCGTCGTAATCGGGCGAGTTTCTACTTTCAGATGCAACAGAAATTTTGCGGATTGGTCAATCCGTTCGCGAGATGTGGCAGTTTGTAAGTAAGAAACGCTTGCGAAACTAAAAATTTTCGCAGTTCTGATGCTCGAAACGAATAACTAGAACGGCCTACAGGAAAAGTACGCATACCGTTGTAATCGGGCGGGTTTCTGCTTTCAGATGCAACAGAAATTTTGCGGATTGGTCAATCCGTTCGCGAGATATGGCAGTTTGGAGGTTAGAAACGCTTGAGAAACTCAAAATTTTCGCAGTTCTGATGCTCGAAACGAATAACGAGAACGGCCTAGGGGAAAAGTACGCAAACCGTCGTAATCGGGCGAGTTTCTACTTTCAGATGCAACAGAAATTTTGCGGATTGGTCAATCCGTTCGCGAGATATGGGATTTTGGAGGTAAGAAACGCTTGAGAAACTCAAAATTTTCGCAGTTCTGATGCTCGACAAGCATAACAAGAACGGCCTAGGGGAAAGGTACGCATACCGTTGTAATCGGGCGAGTTTCTACTTTCAGATGCAACAGAAATTTTGCGGATTGGTCAATCCGTTCGCGAGATATGGGATTTTGGAGGTAAGAAACGCTTGAGAAACTCAAAATTTTCGCTGTTCTGATGCTCGAACCGAATAACTAGAACGGCCTAGGGGAAAAGTACGCATACAGTTGTAATCGGGCGAGTTTCTACTTTCAGACGCAACAGACACTTTGCGGATTGGTCAATCCGTTCGTGAGATATGGCAGTTTGGAGGTAAGAAACGGTTGAGAAACATAAAATTTTCACAGTTCTGATGCTCGAAACGAATAACTAGAACGGCCCAGGGGAAAACTACACATACCGTTGTAATCGGGCGAGTTTCTACTTTCAGATGCAACAGAAATTTTGCCGACTGGTCAATCCATTCGCGAGATATGGCAGTTTGGAGGTTAGAAACGCTTGAGAAACTCAAAATTTTCGCAGTTCTGATGCTCGAAACGAATAACCAGAACGGCCTAGGGGAAAGCTACGCATACCCTTGTAATCGGGCGAGTTTCTACTTTCAGATGCAACAGACACTTTGCGGATTGGTCAATCCGTTCGCGAGATATGGCAGTTTGGAGGTAAGAAACGCTTGAGAAACTCAAAATTTTCGCAGTTCTGGTGCTCGACAAGCATAACTAGAACGGCCTAGGGGAAAGGTACGCATACCGTTGTAATCGGGCGAGTTTCTACTTTCAGATGCAACAGACACTTTGCGGATTGGTCAATCCGTTCGCGAGATATGGCAGTTTGGAGGTAAGAAACTCAAAATTTTCGCAGTTCTGATGCTCGAAACGTATAACCAGAACGGCCTAGGGGAAAAGTACGCAAACCGTCGTAATCGGGCGAGTTTCTACTTTCAGATGCAACAGAAATTTTGCGGATTGGTCAATCCGTTCGCGAGATATGGGATTTTGGAGGTAAGAAACGCTTGAGAAACTCAAAATTTTCGCTGTTCTGATGCTCGAAACGAATAGCTAGAACGGCCCAGGGGAACACTACACATACCGTTTTAATCGGGCGAGTTTCTACTTTCAGATGCAACAGAAATTTTGCGGATTGTTCAATCCGTTCGCGAGATATGGCAGTTTGGAGGTTAGAAACGCTTGAGAAACTCAAAATTTTCGCAGTTCTGATGCTCGAAACGAATAACGAGAACGGCCTAGGGGAAAAGTACGCAAACCGTCGTAATCGGGCGAGTTTCTACTTTCAGATGCAACAGAAATTTTGTGGATTGGTCAATCCGTTCGCGAGATATGGGATTTTGGAGGTAAGAAACGCTTGAGAAACTCAAAATTTTCGCTGTTCTGATGCTCGAACCGAATAACTAGAACGGCCTAGGGGAAAAGTACGCATACAGTTGTAATCGGGCGTGATTCTACTTTCAGATGCAACAGAAATTTTGCGGATTGGTCAATCCGTTCTCGAGATATGGCAGTTTGGAGGTAAGAAACGCTTGAGAAACTCAAAATTTTCGCAGTTCTGATGCTCGACAAGCATAACTAGAACGGCCTAGGGGAAAACTACGCATACCGTTGTAATCGAGCAAGTTTCTACTTCCAGACGCAACAGACACTTTGCGGATTGGTCAATCCGTTCGCGAGATATGGCAGTTTGGAGGTAAGAAACGGTTGAGAAACCTAAAATTTTCGCAGTTCTGATGCTCGAAACGAATAACCAGAACGGCCTAGGGGAAAGCTACGCATACCGTTGTAATCGGGCGAGTTTCTACTTTCAGATGCAACAGACACTTTGCGGATTGGTCAATCCGTTCGCGAGATATGGCAGTTTGGAGGTAAGAAACGCTTGAGAAACTCAAAATTTTCGCAGTTCTGATGCTCGAACCGAATAACCAGAACGGCCTAGGGGAAAAGTACGCATACTGTTGTAATCGGGCGAGTTTCTACTTTCAGATGCAACAGAAATTTTGCGGATTGGTCAATCCGTTCGCGAGATATGGCAGTTTGGAGGTAAGAAACGCTTGAGAAACTCAAAATTTTCGCTGTTCTGATGCTCGAAACGAATAGCTAGAACGGCCCAGGGGAACACTACACATACCGTTGTAATCGGGCGAGTTTCTACTTTCAGATGCAACAGAAATTTTGCGGATTGGTCAATCCGTTCGCGAGATATGGCAGTTTGGAGGTTAGAAACGCTTGAGAAACTCAAAATTTTCGCAGTTCTGATGCTCGAAACGAATAACGAGAACGGCCTAGGGGAAATGTACGCAAACCGTCGTAATCGGGCGAGTTTCTACTTTCAGATGCAACAGAAATTTTGCGGATTGGTCAATCCGTTCGCGAGATATGGCAGTTTGGAGGTTAGAAACGCTTGAGAAACTCAAAATTTTCGCAGTTCTGATGCTCGAAACGAATAACGAGAACGGCCTAGGGGAAAAGTACGCAAACCGTCGTAACCGGGCGAGTTTCTACTTTCAGATGCAACAGAAATTTTGCGGATTGGTCAATCCGTTCGCGAGATATGGGATTTTGGAGGTAAGAAACGCTTGAGACACTCAAAATTTTCGCTGTTCTGATGCTCGAACCGAATAACTAGAACGGCCTAGGGGAAAAGTACGCATACAGTTGTAATCGGGCGAGTTTCTACTTTCAGATGCAACAGAAATTTTGCGGATTGGTCAATCCGTTCGCGAGATATGGCAGTTTGGAGGTAAGAAACGCTTGAGAAACTCAAAATTTTCGCAGTTCTGATGCTCGAACCGAATAACCAGAACGGCCTAGGGGAAAAGTACGCATGCAGTTGTAATCGGGCGAGTTTCTACTTTCAGATGCAACAGAAATTTTGCGGATTGGTCAATCCGTTCGCGAGATATGGCAGTTTGGAGGTAAGTAACGCTTGAGAAACTCAAAATTTTCGCAGTTCTGATGCTCGAACCGAATAACTAGAACGGCCTAGGGGAAAACTACGCATACCGTTGTAATCGGGCGAGTTTCTACTTCCAGACGCAACAGACACTTTGCGGATTGGTCAATCCGTTCGCGAGATATGGCAGTTTGGAGGTAAGAAACGGTTGAGAAACATAAAATTTTCGCAGTTCTGATGCTCGAAACGAATAACCAGAACGGCCTAGGGGAAAGCTACGCATACCGTTGTAATCGGGCGACTTTCTACTTTCAGATGCAACAGACACTTTGCGGATTGGTCAATCCGTTCGCGAGATATGGCAGTTTGGAGGTAAGAAACGCTTGAGAAACTCAAAATTTTCGCAGTTCTGATGCTCGAACCGAATAACCAGAACGGCCTAGGGGAAAAGTACGCATGCAGTTGTAATCGGGCGAGCTTCTACTTTCAGATGCAACAGAAATTTTGCGGATTGGTCAATCCGTTCGCGAGATATGGCAGTTTGGAGGTAAGAAACGCTTGAGAAACTCAAAATTTTCGCAGTTCTGATGCTCGAAACGAATAACCAGAACGGCCTAGGGGAAAGCTACGCATACCGTTGTAATCGGGCGAGTTTCTACTTTCAGATGCAACAGACACTTTGCGGATTGGTCAATCCGTTCGCGAGATATGGCAGTTTGGAGGTAAGAAACGTTTGAGAAACTCAAAATTTTCGCAGTTCTGATGCTCGAAACGTATAACCAGAACGGCCTAGGGGAAAAGTACGCAAACCGTCGTAATCGGGCGAGTTTCTACTTTCAGATGCAACAGAAATTTTGCGGATTGGTCAATCCGTTCGCGAGATGTGGCAGTTTGTAAGTAAGAAACGCTTGCGAAACTAAAAATTTTCGCAGTTCTGATGCTCGAAACGAATAACTAGAACGGCCTACAGGAAAAGTACGCATACCGTTGTAATCGGGCGGGTTTCTGCTTTCAGATGCAACAGAAATTTTGCGGATTGGTCAATCCGTTCGCGAGATATGGCAGTTTGGAGGTTAGAAACGCTTGAGAAACTCAAAATTTTCGCAGTTCTGATGCTCGAAACGAATAACCAGAACGGCCTAGGGGAAAGCTACGCATACCCTTGTAATCGGGCGAGTTTCTACTTTCAGATGCAACAGACACTTTGCGGATTGGTCAATCCGTTCGCGAGATATGGCAGTTTGGAGGTAAGAAACGCTTGAGAAACTCAAAATTTTCGCAGTTCTGGTGCTCGACAAGCATAACTAGAACGGCCTAGGGGAAAGGTACGCATACCGTTGTAATCGGGCGAGTTTCTACTTTCAGATGCAACAGAAATTTTGCGGATTGGTCAATCCGTTCGCGAGATATGGCAGTTTGGAGGTTAGAAACGCTTGAGAAACTCAAAATTTTCGCAGTTCTGATGCTCGAAACGAATAACGAGAACGGCCTAGGGGAAAGCTACGCATACCGTTGTAATCGGGCGAGTTTCTACTTTCAGATACAACAGAAATTTTGCGGGTTGGTCAATCCGTTCGCGAGATATGGCAGTTTGGAGGTTAGAAACGCTTGAGAAACTCAAAATTTTCGCAGTTCTGATGCTCGAAACGAATAACGAGAACGGCCTAGGGGAAAAGTACGCAAACCGTCGTAATCGGGCGAGTTTCTACTTTCAGATGCAACAGAAATTTTGCGGATTGGTCAATCCGTTCGCGAGATATGGGATTTTGGAGGTAAGAAACGCTTGAGAAACTCAAAATTTTCGCTGTTCTGATGCTCGAACCGAATAACTAGAACGGCCTAGGGGAAAAGTACGCATACAGTTGTAATCGGGCGAGTTTCTACTTTCAGATGCAACAGAAGTTTTGCGGATTGGTCAATCCGTTCTCGAGATATGGCAGTTTGGAGGTAAGAAACGCTTGAGAAACTCAAAATTTTCGCAGTTCTGATGCTCGAAACGAATAACTAGAACGGCCCAGGGGAAAACTACACATACCGTTGTAATCGGGCGAGTTTCTACTTTCAGATGCAACAGAAATTTTGCGGACTGGTCAATCCATTCGCGAGATATGGCAGTGTGGAGGTTAGAAACGCTTGAGAAACTCAAAATTTTCGCAGTTCTGATGCTCGAAACGAATAACCAGAACGGCCTAGGGGAAAGCTACGCATACCGTGGTAATCGGGCGAGTTTCTACTTTCAGATGCAACAGACACTTTGCGGATTGGTCAATCCGTTCGCGAGATATGGCAGTTTGGAGGTAAGAAACGCTTGAGAAACTCAAAATTTTCGCAGTTCTGGTGCTCGACAAGCATAACTAGAACGGCCTAGGGGAAAGGTACGCATACCGTTGTAATCGGGCGAGTTTCTACTTTCAGATGCAACAGAAATTTTGCGGATTGGTCAATCCGTTCGCGAGATATGGCAGTTTGGAGGTTAGAAACGCTTGAGAAACTCAAAATTTTCGCAGTTCTGATGCTCGAAACGAATAACGAGAACGGCCTAGGGGAAAGCTACGCATACCGTTGTAATCGGGCGAGTTTCTACTTTCAGATACAACAGAAATTTTGCGGATTGGTCAATCCGTTCGCGAGATATGGCAGTTTGGAGGTAAGAAACGCTTGAGAAACTCAAAATTTTCGCAGTTCTGATGCTCGAAACGAATAACCAGAACGGCCTAGGGGAAAGCTACGCATACCGTTGTAATCGGGCGAGTTTCTACTTTCAGATGCAACAGACACTTTGCGGATTGGTCAATCCGTTCGCGAGATATGGCAGTTTGGAGGTAAGAAACGCTTGAGAAACTCAAAATTTTCGCAGTTCTGATGCTCGAAACGTATAACCAGAACGGCCTAGGGGAAAAGTACGCAAACCGTCGTAATCGGGCGAGTTTCTACTTTCAGATGCAACAGAAATTTTGCGGATTGGTCAATCCGTTCGCGAGATGTGGCAGTTTGTAAGTAAGAAACGCTTGCGAAACTAAAAATTTTCGCTGTTCTGATGCTCGAACCGAATAACTAGAACGGCCTAGGGGAAAAGTACGCATACAGTTGTAATCGGGCGAGTTTCTACTTTCAGATGCAACAGAAATTTTGCGGATTGGTCAATCCGTTCGCGAGATATGGCAGTTTGGAGGTAAGAAACGCTTGAGGAACTCAAAATTTTCGCAGTTCTGATGCTCGAACCGAATAACCAGAACGGCCTAGGGGAAAAGTACGCATGCAGTTTTAATCGGGCGAGTTTCTACTTTCAGATGCAACAGAAATTTTGCGGATTGGTCAATCCGTTCGCGAGATATGGCAGTTTGGAGGTAAGAAACGCTTGAGAAACTCAAAATTTTCGCAGTTCTGATGCTCGAAACGAATAACCAGAACGGCCTAGGGGAAAGCTACGCATACCGTTGTAATCGGGCGAGTTTCTACTTTCAGATGCAACAGACACTTTGCGGATTGGTCAATCCGTTCGCGAGATATGGCAGTTTGGATGTAAGAAACGCTTGAGAAACTCAAAATTTTCGCAGTTCTGATGCTCGAAACGTATAACCAGAACGGCCTAGGGGAAAAGTACGCAAACCGTCGTAATCGGGCGAGTTTCTACTTTCAGATGCAACAGAAATTTTGCGGATTGGTCAATCCGTTCGCGAGATGTGGCAGTTTGTAAGTAAGAAACGCTTGCGAAACTAAAAATTTTCGCAGTTCTGATGCTCGAAACGAATAACTAGAACGGCCTACAGGAAAAGTACGCATACCGTTGTAATCGGGCTGGTTTCTGCTTTCAGATGCAACCGAAATTTTGCGGATTGATCAATCCGTTCGCGAGATATGGCAGTTTCGAGGTAAGAAACGGTTGAGAAACTCTAAATTTTCGCAGTTCTGATGCTCGAAACGAATAACTGGAACGGCCTAGAGGAAAAGTACACATACTGTTGTAATCGGGCGAGTTGCCACTTTCAGATGCAACAGAAATTTTGCGGATTGGTCTATCCGTTCATGAGATATGGCAGTTTGTAAGTAAGAAACGCTTGAGAAACTCAAAATTTTCGCAGTTCTGATGCTCGAAACGAATAACTAGAACGGCCTAGGGGAAAAGTACGCATACTGTTGTAATCGGGCGAGTTTCTACTTTCAGATGCAACAGAAATTTTGCGGATTGGTCAATCCGTTCGCGAGATATGGCAGTTTGGAGGCAAGAAACGCTTGAGAAACTCAAAATTTTCGCTGTTCTGATGCTCGAAACGAATAGCTAGAACGGCCCAGGGGAAAACTACACATACCGTTGTAATCGGGCGAGTTTCTACTTTCAGATGCCACAGAAATTTTGCGGATTGGTCAATCCGTTCGCGAGATATGGCAGTTTGGATGTTAGAAACGCTTGAGAAACTCAAAATTTTCGCAGTTCTGATGCTCGAAACGAATAACGAGAACGGCCTAGGGGAAAAGTACGCAAACCGTCGTAATCGGGCGAGTTTCTACTTTCAGATGCAACAGAAATTTTGCGGATTGGTCAATCCGTTCGCGAGATGTGGCAGTTTGTAAGTAAGAAACGCTTGCGAAACTAAAAATTTTCGCAGTTCTGATGCTCGAAACGAATAACTAGAACGGCCTACAGGAAAAGTACGCATACCGTTGTAATCGGGCGGGTTTCTGCTTTCAGATGGAACAGAAATTTTGCGGATTGGTCAATCCTTTCGCGAGATATGGGATTTTGGAGGTAAGAAACAGTTGAGAAACTCAAAATTTTCGCAGTTCTGGTGCTCGACAAGCATAACAAGAACGGCCTAGGGGAAAAGTACGCATACTGTTGTAATCGGGCGAGTTTCTACTTTCAGATGCAACAGAAATTTTGCGGATTGGTCAATCCTTTCGCGAGATATGGCAGTTTGGAGGTTAGAAACGCTTGAGAAACTCAAAATTTTCGCTGTTCTGATGCTCGAAACGAATAGCTAGAACGGCCCAGGCGAAAACTACACATACCGTTGTAATCGGGCGAGTTTCTACTTTCAGATACAACAGAAATTTTGCGGATTGGTCAATCCTTTCGCGAGATATGGCAGTTTGGAGGTTAGAAACGCTTGAGAAACTCAAAATTTTCGCAGTTGTGATGCTCGAAACGAATAACCAGAACGGCCTAGGGTTAAACTACGCATACCGTTGTAATCGGGCGAGTTTCTACTTTCAGATACAACAGAAATTTTGCGGATTGGTCAATCCGTTCGCGAGATATGGCAGTTTGGAGGTAAGAAACGCTTGAGAAACTCAAAATTTTCGCAGTTCTGATGCTCGAACCGAATAACTAGAACGGCCTAGGGGAAAAGTACGCATACAGTTGTAATCGGGCGAGTTTCTACTTTCAGATGCAACAGAAATTTTGCGGATTGGTCAATCCGTTCGCGAGATATGGCAGTTTGGAGGTAAGAAACGCTTGAGAAACTCAAAATTTTCGCAGTTCTGATGCTCGAAACGTATAACCAGAACGGCCTAGGGGAAAAGTACGCAAACCGTCGTAATCGGGCGAGTTTCTACTTTCAGATGCAACAGAAATTTTGCGGATTGGTCAATCCGTTCGCGAGATGTGGCAGTTTGTAAGTAAGAAACGCTTGCGAAACTAAAAATTTTCGCAGTTCTGATGCTCGAAACGAATAACTAGAACGGCCTACAGGAAAAGTACGCATACCGTTGTAATCGGGCTGGTTTCTGCTTTCAGATGCAACAGAAATTTTGCGGATTGATCAATCCGTTCGCGAGATATGGCAGTTTGGAGGTTAGAAACGCTTGAGAAACTCAAAATTTTCGCAGTTCTGATGCTCGAAACGAATAACGAGAACGGCCTAGGGGAAAAGTACGCAAACCGTCGTAATCGGGCGAGTTTCTACTTTCAGATGCAACAGAAATTTTGCGGATTGGTCAATCCGTTCGCGAGATATGGGATTCTGGAGGTAAGAAACGCTTGAGAAACTCAAAATTTTCGCTGTTCTGATGCTCGAACCGAATAACAAGAACGGCCTAGGGGAAAAGTACGCATACAGTTGTAATCGGGCGAGTTTCTACTTTCAGATGCAACAGAAATTTTGCGGATTGGTCAATCCGTTCTCGAGATATGGCAGTTTGGAGGTAAGAAACGCTTGAGAAACTCAAAATTTTCGCAGTTCTGATGCTCGACAAGCATAACTAGAACGGCCTAGGGGAAAACTACGCATACCGTTGTAATCGGGCGAGTTTCTACTTTCAGACGCAACAGACACTTTGCGGATTGGTCAATCCGTTCGCGAGATATGGCAGTTTGGAGGTAAGAAACGGTTGAGAAACATAAAATTTTCACAGTTCTGATGCTCGAAACGAATAACTAGAACGGCCCAGGGGAAAACTACACATACCGTTGTAATCGGGCGAGTTTCTACTTTCAGATGCAACAGAAATTTTGCGGATTGGTCAATCCATTCGCGTGATATGGCAGTTTGGAGGTTAGAAACGCTTGAGAAACTCAAAATTTTCGCAGTTCTGATGCTCGAAACGAATAACCAGAACGGCCTAGAGGAAAGCTACGCATACCGTTGTAATCGGGCGAGCTTCTACTTTCAGATGCAACAGACACTTTGCGGATTGGTCAATCCGTTCGCGAGATATGGCAGTTTGGAGGTAAGAAACGCTTGAGAAACTCAAAATTTTCGCAGTTCTGATGCTCGACAAGCATAACTAGAACGGCCTAGGGGAAAACTACGCATACCGTTGTAATCGGGCGAGTTTCTACTTTCAGACGCAACAGACACTTTGCGGATTGGTCAATCCGTTCGCGAGATATGGCAGTTTGGAGGTAAGAAACGGTTGAGAAACATAAAATTTTCACAGTTCTGATGCTCGAAACGAATAACTAGAACGGCCCAGGGGAAAACTACACATACCGTTGTAATCGGGCGAGTTTCTACTTTCAGATGCAACAGAAATTTTGCGGATTGGTCAATCCATTCGCGTGATATGGCAGTTTGGAGGTTAGAAACGCTTGAGAAACTCAAAATTTTCGCAGTTCTGATGCTCGAAACGAATAACCAGAACGGCCTAGAGGAAAGCTACGCATACCGTTGTAATCGGGCGAGCTTCTACTTTCAGATGCAACAGACACTTTGCGGATTGGTCAATCCGTTCGCGAGATATGGCAGTTTGGAGGTAAGAAACGCTTGAGAAACTCAAAATTTTCGCAGTTCTGATGCTCGAACCGAATAACCAGAACGGCCTAGGGGAAAAGTACGCATGCAGTTGTAATCGGGCGAGTTTCTACTTTCAGATGCAACAGAAATTTTGCGGATTGGTCAATCCGTTCGCGAGATATGGCAGTTTGGAGGTAAGAAACGCTTGAGAAACTCAAAATTTTCGCTGTTCTGATGCTCGAACCGAATAACTAGAACGGCCTAGGGGAAAAGTACGCATACAGTTGTAATCGGGCGAGTTTCTACTTTCAGATGCAACAGAAATTTTGCGGATTGGTCAATCCGTTCGCGAGATATGGCAGTTTGGAGGTAGGAAACGCTTGAGAAACTCAAAATTTTCGCTGTTCTGATGCACGAAACGAATAACTAGAACGGCCTAGGGGAAAAGTACTCATACCGTTGTTATCGGGCGTGTTTCAACTTTCAGATGCAACAGAAATTTTGCGGAATGGTCAATCCGTTCGCGAGATATGGCAGTTTGGAGGTAAGAAACGCTTGAGCAACTCAAAATTTTCGCAGTTCTGATGCTCGAAACGAATAACCAGAACGGCCTAGGGGAAAGCTACGCATACCGTTGTAATCGGGCGAGTTTCTACTTTCAGATGCAACAGACACTTTGCGGATTGGTCAATCCGTTCGCGAGATATGGCAGTTTGGAGGTAAGAAACGCTTGAGAAACTCAAAATTTTCGCAGTTCTGATGCTCGACAAGCATAACTAGAACGGCCTAGGGGAAAAGTACGCACACAGTTGTAATCGGGCGAGTTTCTACTTTCAGATGCAACAGAAATTTTGCGGATTGGTCAATCCGTTCGCGAGATATGGGAGCTTGGAGGTAAGAAACACTTGAGAAACTCAAAATTTTCGCAGTTCTGATGCTCGACAAGCATAACTAGAACGGCCTAGGGGAAAAGTACGCATACCGTTGTAATCGGGCGAGTTTCTGCTTTCAGATGCAACAGAAATTTTGCGGATTGATCAATCCGTTCGCGAGATATGGCAGTTTGTAAGTAAGAAACGCTTGAGAAACTCAAAATTTTCGCAGTTCTGATGCTCGAAACGAATAACTAGAACGGCCTAGGGGAAAAGTACGCATACTGTTGTAATCGGGCGAGTTTCTACTTTCAGATGCAACAGAAATTTTGCGGATTGGTCAATCCTTTCGCGAGATATGGCAGTTTGGAGGTTAGAAACGCTTGAGAAACTCAAAATTTTCGCTGTTCTGATGCTCGAAACGAATAGCTAGAACGGCCCAGGCGAAAACTACACATACCGTTGTAATCGGGCGAGTTTCTACTTTCAGATGCAACAGAAATTTTGCGGATTGGTCAATCCGTTCGCGAGATATGGCAGTTTGGAGGTAAGAAACGCTTGAGAAACTCAAAATTTTCGCAGTTCTGATGCTCGAAACGTATAACCAGAACGGCCTAGGGGAAAAGTACGCAAACCGTCGTAATCGGGCGAGTTTCTACTTTCAGATGCAACAGAAATTTTGCGGATTGGTCAATCCGTTCGCGAGATGTGGCAGTTTGTAAGTAAGAAACGCTTGCGAAACTAAAAATTTTCGCAGTTCTGATGCTCGAAACGAATAACTAGAACGGCCTACAGGAAAAGTACGCATACCGTTGTAATCGGGCTGGTTTCTGCTTTCAGATGCAACAGAAATTTTGCGGATTGATCAATCCGTTCGCGAGATATGGCAGTTTGGAGGTTAGAAACGCTTGAGAAACTCAAAATTTTCGCAGTTCTGATGCTCGAAACGAATAACGAGAACGGCCTAGGGGAAAAGTACGCAAACCGTCGTAATCGGGCGAGTTTCTACTTTCAGATGCAACAGAAATTTTGCGGATTGGTCAATCCGTTCGCGAGATATGGGATTCTGGAGGTAAGAAACGCTTGAGAAACTCAAAATTTTCGCTGTTCTGATGCTCGAACCGAATAACAAGAACGGCCTAGGGGAAAAGTACGCATACAGTTGTAATCGGGCGAGTTTCTACTTTCAGATGCAACAGAAATTTTGCGGATTGGTCAATCCGTTCTCGAGATATGGCAGTTTGGAGGTAAGAAACGCTTGAGAAACTCAAAATTTTCGCAGTTCTGATGCTCGACAAGCATAACTAGAACGGCCTAGGGGAAAACTACGCATACCGTTGTAATCGGGCGAGTTTCTACTTTCAGACGCAACAGACACTTTGCGGATTGGTCAATCCGTTCGCGAGATATGGCAGTTTGGAGGTAAGAAACGGTTGAGAAACATAAAATTTTCACAGTTCTGATGCTCGAAACGAATAACTAGAACGGCCCAGGGGAAAACTACACATACCGTTGTAATCGGGCGAGTTTCTACTTTCAGATGCAACAGAAATTTTGCGGATTGGTCAATCCATTCGCGTGATATGGCAGTTTGGAGGTTAGAAACGCTTGAGAAACTCAAAATTTTCGCAGTTCTGATGCTCGAAACGAATAACCAGAACGGCCTAGAGGAAAGCTACGCATACCGTTGTAATCGGGCGAGCTTCTACTTTCAGATGCAACAGACACTTTGCGGATTGGTCAATCCGTTCGCGAGATATGGCAGTTTGGAGGTAAGAAACGCTTGAGAAACTCAAAATTTTCGCAGTTCTGATGCTCGAACCGAATAACCAGAACGGCCTAGGGGAAAAGTACGCATGCAGTTGTAATCGGGCGAGTTTCTACTTTCAGATGCAACAGAAATTTTGCGGATTGGTCAATCCGTTCGCGAGTTATGGCAGTTTGGAGGTAAGAAACGCTTGAGCAACTCAAAATTTTCGCAGTTCTGATGCTCGAAACGAATAACCAGAACGGCCTAGGGGAAAGCTACGCATACCGTTGTAATCGGGCGAGTTTCTACTTTCAGATGCAACAGACACTTTGCGGATTGGTCAATCCGTTCGCGAGATATGGCAGTTTGGAGGTAAGAAACGCTTGAGAAACTCAAAATTTTCGCAGTTCTGTTGCCCGAAACGTATAACCAGAACGGCCTAGGGGAAAAGTACGCAAACCGTCGTAATCGGGCGAGTTTCTACTTTCAGATGCAACAGAAATTTTGCGGATTGGTCAATCCGTTCGCGAGATATGGCAGTTTGGAGGTAAGAAACGCTTGAGAAACTCAAAATTTTCGCAGTTCTGATGCTCGAACCGAATAACTAGAACGGCCTAGGGGAAAAGTACGCATACAGTTGTAATCGGGCGAGTTTCTACTTTCAGATGCAACAGAAATTTTGCGGATTGGTCAATCCGTTCGCGAGATATGGCAGTTTGGAGGTAAGAAACGCTTGAGAAACTCAAAATTTTCGCAGTTCTGATGCTCGAACCGAATAACTAGAATGGCCTAGGGGAAAAGTACGCATACAGTTGTAATCGGGCGAGTTTCTACTTTCAGATGCAACAGAAATTTTGCGGATTGGTCAATCCGTTCGCGAGATATGGCAGTTTGGAGGTAAGAAACGCTTGAGCAACTCAAAATTTTCGCAGTTCTGATGCTCGAAACGAATAACCAGAACGGCCTAGGGGAAAGCTACGCATACCGTTGTAATCGGGCGAGTTTCTACTTTCAGATGCAACAGACACTTTGCGGATTGGTCAATCCGTTCTCGAGATATGGCAGTTTGGAGGTAAGAAACGCTTGAGAAACTCAAAATTTTCGCAGTTCTGATGCTCGACAAGCATAACTAGAACGGCCTAGGGGAAAACTACGCATACCGTTGTAATCGGGCGAGTTTCTACTTTCAGACGCAACAGACACTTTGCGGATTGGTCAATCCGTTCGCGAGATATGGCAGTTTGGAGGTAAGAAACGGTTGAGAAACATAAAATTTTCACAGTTCTGATGCTCGAAACGAATAACTAGAACGGCCCAGGGGAAAACTACACATACCGTTGTAATCGGGCGAGTTTCTACTTTCAGATGCAACAGAAATTTTGCGGATTGGTCAATCCATTCGCGAGATATGGCAGTTTGGGGGTTAGAAACGCTTGAGAAACTCAAAATTTTCGCAGTTCTGATGCTCGAAACGAATAACCAGAACGGCCTAGAGGAAAGCTACGCATACCGTTGTAATCGGGCGAGTTTCTACTTTCAGATGCAACAGACACTTTGCGGATTGGTCAATCCGTTCGCGAGATATGGCAGTTTGGAGGTAAGAAACGCTTGAGAAACTCAAAATTTTCGCAGTTCTGATGCTCGAACCGAATAACCAGAACGGCCTAGGGGAAAAGTACGCAAACCGTTGTAATCGGGCGAGTTTCTACTTTCATATGCAACAGAAATTTTGCGGATTGGTCAATCCGTTCGCGAGATGTGGCAGTTTGTAAGTAAGAAACGTTTGCGAAACTAAAAATTTTCGCAGTTCTGATGCTAGAAACGAATAACTAGAACGGCCTACAGGAAAAGTACGCATACCGTTGTAATCGGGCGGGTTTCTGCTTTCAGATGCAACAGAAATTTTGCGGATTGGTCAATCCGTTCGCGAGATATGGGATTTTGGAGGTAAGAAACAGTTGAGAAACTCAAAATTTTCGCAGTTCTGGTGCTCGACAAGCATAACAAGAACCGCCTAGGGGAAAAGTACGCTTACCGTTGTAATCGGGCGAGTTTCTACTTTCAGATGCAACAGAAATTTTGCGGATTGGTCAATCCGTTCGCGAGATATGGCAGTTTGGAGGTAAGAAACGCTTGAGAAACTCAAAATTTTCGCTGTTCTGATGCTGGAACCGAATAACTAGAACGGCCTAGGGGAAAAGTACGCATACAGTTGTAATCGGGCGAGTTTCTACTTTCAGATGCAACAGAAATTTTGCGGATTGGTCAATCCGTTCTCGAGATATGGCAGTTTGGAGGTAAGAAACGCTTGAGAAACTCAAAATTTTCGCAGTTCTGATGCTCGACAAGCATGACTAGAACGGCCTAGGGGAAAACTACGCATACCGTTGTAATCGGGCGAGTTTCTACTTTCAGACGCAACAGACACTTTGCGGATTGGTCAATCCGTTCGCGAGATATGGCAGTTTGGAGGTAAGGAACGGTTGAGAAACATAAAATTTTCACAGTTCTGATGCTCGAAACGAATAACTAGAACGGCCCAGGGGAAAACTACACATACCGTTGTAATCGGGCGAGTTTGTGCTTTCAGATGCAACAGAAATTTTGCGGATTGGTCAATCCATTCGCGAGATATGGCAGTTTGGAGGTTAGAGACGCTTGAGAAACTCAAAATTTTCGCAGTTCTGATGCTCGAAACGAGTAACCAGAACGGCCTAGGGGAAAGCTACGCATACCGTTGTAATCGGGCGAGTTTCTACTTTCAGATGCAACAGACACTTTGCGGATTGGTCAATCCGTTTGCGAGATATGGCAGTTTGGAGGTAAGAAACGCTTGAGAAACTCAAAATTTTCGCAGTTCTGATGCTTGAACCGAATAACCAGAACGGCCTAGGGGAAAAGTACGCATGCATTTGTAATCGGGCGAGTTTCTACTTTCAGATGCAACAGAAATTTTGCGGATTGGTCAATCCGTTCGCGAGATATGGCAGTTTGGAGGTAAGAAACGCTTGAGAAACTCAAAATTTTCGCAGTTCTGATGCTCGAAACGAATAACCAGAACGGCCTAGGGGAAAGCTACGCATACCGTTGTAATCGGGCGAGTTTCTACTTTCAGATGCAACAGACACTTTGCGGATTGGTCAATCCGTTCGCGAGATATGGCAGTTTGGAGGTAAGAAACGCTTGAGAAACTCAAAATTTTCGCAGTTCTGATGCTCGAAACGTATAACCAGAACGGCCTAGGGGAAAAGTACGCAAACCGTCGTAATCGGGCGGGTTTCTGCTTTCAGATGCAACAGAAATTTTGCGGATTGGTCAATCCGTTCGCGAGATGTGGCAGTTTGTAAGTAAGAAACGCTTGCGAAACTAAAAATTTTCGCAGTTCTGATGCTCGAAACGAATAACTAGAACGGCCTACAGGAAAAGTACGCATACCGTTGTAATCGGGCGGGTTTCTGCTTTCAGATGCAACAGAAATTTTGCGGATTGGTCAATCCATTCGCGAGATATGGCAGTTTGGAGGTTAGAAACGCTTGAGAAACTCAAAATTTTCGCAGTTCTGATGCTCGAAACGAATAACCAGAACGGCCTAGGGGAAAGCTACGCATACCGTTGTAATCGGGCGAGTTTCTACTTTCAGATGCAACAGACACTTTGCGGATTGGTCAATCCGTTCGCGAGATATGGCAGTTTGGAGGTAAGAAACGCTTGAGAAACTCAAAATTTTCGCAGTTCTGATGCTCGAACCGAATAACCAGAACGGCCTAGGGGAAAAGTACGCATGCATTTGTAATCGGGCGAGTTTCTACTTTCAGATGCAACAGAAATTTTGCGGATTGGTCAATCCGTTCGCGAGATATGGCAGTTTGGAGGTAAGAAACGCTTGAGAAACTCAAAATTTTCGCAGTTCTGATGCTCGAAACGAATAACCAGAACGGCCTAGGGGAAAGCTACGCATACCGTTGTAATCGGGCGAGTTTCTACTTTCAGATGCAACAGACACTTTGCGGATTGGTCAATCCGTTCGCGAGATATGGCAGTTTGGAGGTAAGAAACGCTTGAGAAACTCAAAATTTTCGCAGTTCTGATGCTCGAACCGAATAACCAGAACGGCCTAGGGGAAAAGTACGCATGCATTTGTAATCGGGCGAGTTTCTACTTTCAGATGCAACAGAAATTTTGCGGATTGGTCAATCCGTTCGCGAGATATGGCAGTTTGGAGGTAAGAAACGCTTGAGAAACTCAAAATTTTCGCAGTTCTGATGCTCGAAACGAATAACCAGAACGGCCTAGGGGAAAGCTACGCATACCGTTGTAATCGGGCGAGTTTCTACTTTCAGATGCAACAGACACTTTGCGGATTGGTCAATCCGTTCGCGAGATATGGCAGTTTGGAGGTAAGAAACGCTTGAGAAACTCAAAATTTTCGCAGTTCTGATGCTCGAAACGTATAACCAGAACGGCCTAGGGGAAAAGTACGCAAACCGTCGTAATCGGGCGGGTTTCTGCTTTCAGATGCAACAGAAATTTTGCGGATTGGTCAATCCGTTCGCGAGATGTGGCAGTTTGTAAGTAAGAAACGCTTGCGAAACTAAAAATTTTCGCAGTTCTGATGCTCGAAACGAATAACTAGAACGTCCTACAGGAAAAGTACGCATACCGTTGTAATCGGGCGGGTTTCTGCTTTCAGATGCAACAGAAATTTTGCGGATTGGTCAATCCATTCGCGAGATATGGCAGTTTGGAGGTTAGAAACGCTTGAGAAACTCAAAATTTTCGCAGTTCTGATGCTCGAAACGAATAACCAGAACGGCCTAGGGGAAAGCTACGCATACCGTTGTAATCGGGCGAGTTTCTACTTTCAGATGCAACAGACACTTTGCGGATTGGTCAATCCGTTCGCGAGATATGGCAGTTTGGAGGTAAGAAACGCTTGAGAAACTCAAAATTTTCGCAGTTCTGATGCTCGAACCGAATAACCAGAACGGCCTAGGGGAAAAGTACGCATGCATTTGTAATCGGGCGAGTTTCTACTTTCAGATGCAACAGAAATTTTGCGGATTGGTCAATCCGTTCGCGAGATATGGCAGTTTGGAGGTAAGAAACGCTTGAGAAACTCAAAATTTTCGCAGTTCTGATGCTCGAAACGAATAACCAGAACGGCCTAGGGGAAAGCTACGCATACCCTTGTAATCGGGCGAGTTTCTACTTTCAGATGCAACAGACACTTTGCGGATTGGTCAATCCGTTCGCGAGATATGGCAGTTTGGAGGTAAGAAACGGTTGAGAAACTCAAAATGTTCACAGTTCTGATGCTCGACAAGCATAACTAGAACGGCCTATGGGAAAAGTACACATACCGTTGTAATCGGGCGAGTTTCTACTTTCAGATGCAACAGAAATTTTGCGGATTGGTCAATCCGTTCGCGAGATATGGGATTTTGGAGGTAAGAAACACTTGAGAAACTCAAAATTTTCGCAGTTCTGATGCTCGAAACGAATAACTGGAACGGCCTAGAGGAAAAGTACACATACCGTTGTAATCGGGCGAGTTTCTACTTTCAGATGCAACAGACACTTTGCGGATTGGTCAATCCGTTCGCGAGATGTGGCAGTTTGTAAGTAACAAACGCTTGAGAAACTCAAAATTTTCGCAGTTCTGATGCTCGAAACGAATAACTAGAACGGCCTAGGGGAAAAGTACGCATACCGTTGTAATCGGGCGAGTTTCTACTTTCAGATGCAACAGAAATTTTGCGGATTGGTCAATCCGTTCTAGAGATATGGCAGTTTGGAGGTAAGAAACGCTTGAGAAACTCAAAATTTTCGCAGTTCTGATGCTCGAAACGAATAACTAGAACGGCCTAGGGGAAAAGTACGCATACAGTTGTAATCGGGCGAGTTTCTACTTTCAGATGCAACAGAAATTTTGCGGATTGGTCAATCCGTTCGCGAGATGTGGCAGTTTGTATGTAAGAAACGCTTGAGAAACTAAAAATTTTCGCAGTTCTGATGCTCGAAACGAATAAATAGAACTGCCTACGGGAAAAGTACGCATACCGTTGTAACCGGGCGGGTTTCTGCTTTCAGATGCAGCAGAAATTTTGCGGATTGGTCATTCCGTTCGCGAGATATGGGAGTTTGGAGGTAAGAAACACTTGAGAAACTCAAAATTTTCGCAGTTCTGGTGCTCGACAAGCATAACTAGAACGGCCTAGGGGAAAAGTACGCATACCGTTGTAATCGGGCGAGTTTCTACTCTCAGATGCAACAGAAATTTTGGAGATTGGTCAATCCGTTCGCGACATATGGCAGTTTGGAGGTAAGAAACCCTTGAGCAACTCAAAATTTTCGCAGTTCTGATGCTCGAAACGAATAACCAGAACGGCCTAGGGGAAAAGTACGCATACCGTTGTGATCGGGCGAGTTTCTACTTTCAGATGCAACAGAAATTTTGCGGATTGGTCAATCCGTTCGCGAGATATGGGAGCTTGGAAGTAAGAAACACTTGAGAAACTCAAAATTTTCGCAGTTCTGATGCTCGACAAGCATAACTAGAACGGCCTATGGGAAAAGTACGCATACCGTTGTAATCGGGTGAGTTTCTACATTCAGATGCAACAGAAATTTTGCGGATTGGTCAATCCGTTCGCGAGATATGGCAGTTTGGAGGTAAGAAACGGTTGAGAAACTCAAAATTTTCGCAGTTCTGATGCTCGAAACGAATAACCAGAACGGCCTAGGGGAAATCTGCGCATACCGTTGTAATCGGGCGAGTTTCTACTTTCAGATGCAACAGACACTTTGCGGATAGGTCAATCCGTTCGCGAGATATGGCAGTTTGGAGGTAAGAAACGGTTGAGAAACATAAAATTTTCACAGTTCTGATGCTCGAAACGAATAACTAGAACGGCCCAGGGGAAAACTATACATACCGTTGTAATCGGGCGAGTTTCTGCTTTCAGATGCAACAGAAATTTTGCGGATTGGTCAATCCGTTCGCGAGATATGGCAGTTTGGAGGTAAGAAACGGTTGAGAAACTCAAAATTTTCGCAGTTCTGATGCTCGAAACGAATAACCAGAACGGCCTAGGGGAAAAGTACGCATAGCGTCGTAATCGGGCGAGTTTCTACTTTTAGATGCAACAGAAATTTTGCGGATTGATCAATCCGTTCGCGAGATGTGGCAGTTTGGAGGTAAGAAACGGTTGAGAAACTCAAAATTTTCGCAGTTCTGATGCTCGAAACGAATAACTGGAACGGCCTAGAGGAAAAGTACACATACCGTTGTAATCGGGCGAGTTTCTACTTTCAGATGCAACAGACACTTTGCGGATTGGTCAATCCGTTCGCGAGATGTGGCAGTTTGTAAGTAACAAACGCTTGAGAAACTCAAAATTTTCGCAGTTCTGATGCTCGAAACGAATAACTAGAACGGCCTAGGGGAAAAGTACGCATACCGTTGTAATCGGGCGAGTTTCTACTTTCAGATGCAACAGAAATTTTGCGGATTGGTCAATCCGTTCGCGAGATGTGGCAGTTTGTATGTAAGAAACGCTTGAGAAACTCAAAATTTTCGCAGTTCTGATGCTCGAAACGAATAACCAGAACGGCCTAGGGGAAAAGTACGCATACCGTTGTGATCGGGCGAGTTTCTACTTTCAGATGCAACAGAAATTTTGCGGATTGGTCAATCCGTTCGCGAGATATGGGAGCTTGGAAGTAAGAAACACTTGAGAAACTCAAAATTTTCGCAGTTCTGATGCTCGACAAGCATAACTAGAACGGCCTATGGGAAAAGTACGCATACCGTTGTAATCGGGTGAGTTTCTACATTCAGATGCAACAGAAATTTTGCGGATTGGTCAATCCGTTCGCGAGATATGGCAGTTTGGAGGTAAGAAACGGTTGAGAAACTCAAAATTTTCGCAGTTCTGATGCTCGAAACGAATAACCAGAACGGCCTAGGGGAAATCTGCGCATACCGTTGTAATCGGGCGAGTTTCTACTTTCAGATGCAACAGACACTTTGCGGATTGGTCAATCCGTTCGCGAGATATGGCAGTTTGGAGGTAAGAAACGGTTGAGAAACATAAAATTTTCACAGTTCTGATGCTCGAAACGAATAACTAGAACGGCCCAGGGGAAAACTATACATACCGTTGTAATCGGGCGAGTTTCTACTTTCAGATGCAACAGAAATTTTGCGGATTGGTCAATCCGTTCGCGAGATATGGCAGTTTGGAGGTAAGAAACGGTTGAGAAACTCAAAATTTTCGCAGTTCTGTTGCTCGAAACGAATAACCAGAACGGCCTAGGGGAAAAGTACGCATAGCGTCGTAATCGGGCGAGTTTCTACTTTTAGATGCAACAGAAATTTTGCGGATTGATCAATCCGTTCGCGAGATGTGGCAGTTTGGAGGTAAGAAACGGTTGAGAAACTCAAAATTTTCGCAGTTCTGATGCTCGAAACGAATAACTGGAACGGCCTAGAGGAAAAGTACACATACCGTTGTAATCGGGCGAGTTTCTACTTTCAGATGCAACAGACACTTTGCGGATTGGTCAATCCGTTCGCGAGATGTGGCAGTTTGTAAGTAACAAACGCTTGAGAAACTCAAAATTTTCGCAGTTCTGATGCTCGAAACGAATAACTAGAACGGCCTAGGGGAAAAGTACGCATACCGTTGTAATCGGGCGAGTTTCTACTTTCAGATGCAACAGAAATTTTGCGGATTGGTCAATCCGTTCTAGAGATATGGCAGTTTGGAGGTAAGAAACGCTTGAGAAACTCAAAATTTTCGCAGTTCTGATGCTCGAAACGAATAACTAGAACGGCCTAGGGGAAAAGTACGCATACAGTTGTAATCGGGCGAGTTTCTGTTTCAGATGCAACAGAAATTTTGCGGATTGGTCAATCCGTTCCCGAGATGTGGCAGTTTGTATGTAAGAAACGCTTGAGAAACTCAAAATTTTCGCAGTTCTGATGCTCGAAACGAATAACTAGAACTGCCTACGGGAAAAGTACGCATACTGTTGTAATCGTGCGGGTTTCTGCTTTCAGATGCAACAGAAATTTTGCGGATTGGTCATTCCGTTCGCGAGATATGGGAGTTTGGAGGTAAGAAACACTTGAGAAACTCAAAATTTTCGCAGTTCTGGTGCTCGACAAGCATAACTAGAACGGCCTAGGGGAAAAGTACGCATACCGTTGTAATCGGGCGAGTTTCTACTTTCAGATGCAACAGAAATTTTGGAGATTGGTCAATCCGTTCGCGAGATATGGCAGTTTGGAGGTAAGAAACGGTTGAGAAACTCAAAATGTTCGCAGTTCTGATGCTCGACAAGCATAACTAGAACGGCCTAGGGGAAAAGTACACATACCGTTGTAATCGGGCGAGTTTCTACTTTCAGATGCAACAGAAATTTTGCGGATTGGTCAATCCTTTCGCGAGATATGGCAGTTTGGAGGTAAGAAACCCTTGAGCAACTCAAAATTTTCGCAGTTCTGATGCTCGAAACGAATAACCAGAACGGCCTAGGGGAAAAGTACGCATACCTTTGTGATCGGGCGAGTTTCTACTTTCAGATGCAACAGAAATTTTGCGGATTGGTCAATCCGTTCGCGAGATATGGGAGCTTGGAAGTAAGAAACACTTGAGAAACTCAAAATTTTCGCAGTTCTGATGCTCGACAAGCATAACTAGAACGGCCTATGGGAAAAGTACGCATACCGTTGTAATCGGGTGAGTTTCTACATTCAGATGCAACAGAAATTTTGCGGATTGGTCAATCCGTTCGCGAGATATGGCAGTTTGGAGGTAAGAATCGCTTGAGAGACTCAAAATTTTCGCAGTTCTGATGCTCGACAAGCATAACTAGAACGGCCTAGGGGAAATCTACGCATACCGTTGTAATCGGGCGAGTTTCTACTTTCAGATGCAACAGACACTTTGCGGATTGGTCAATCCGTTCGCGAGATATGGCAGTTTGGAGGTAAGAAACGGTTGAGAAACATAAAATTTTCACAGTTACGATGCTCGAAACGAATAACTAGAACGGCCCAGGGGAAAACTATACATACCGTTGTAGTCGGGCGAGTTTCTACTTTCAGATGCAACAGAAATTTTGCGGATTGGTCAATCCGTTCGCGAGATATGGCAGTTTGGAGGTAAGAAACGGTTGAGAAACATAAAATTTTCGCAGTTCTGATGCTCGAAACGAATAACTGGAACGGCCTAGAGGAAAAGTACACATACCGTTGTAATCGGGCGAGTTTCTACTTTCAGATGCAACAGACACTTTGCGGATTGGTCAATCCGTTCGCGACATGTGGCAGTTTGTAAGTAACAAACGCTTGAGAAACTCAAAATTTTCGCAGTTCTGATGCTCGAAACGAATAACTAGAACGGCCTAGGGGAAAAGTACGCATACCGTTGTAATCGGGCGAGTTTCTAATTTCAGATGCAACAGAAATTTTGCAGATTGGTCAATCCGTTCTAGAGATATGGCAGTTTGGAGGTAAGAAACGCTTGAGAAACTCAAAATTTTCGCAGTTCTGATGCTCGAAACGAATAACTAGAACGGCCTAGGGGAAAAGTACGCATACAGTTGTAATCGGGCGAGTTTCTGTTTCAGATGCAACAGAAATTTTGCGGATTGGTCAATCCGTTCCCGAGATGTGGCAGTTTGTATGTAAGAAACGCTTGAGAAACTCAAAATTTTCGCAGTTCTGATGCTCGAAACGAATAACTAGAACTGCCTACGGGAAAAGTACGCATACTGTTGTAATCGTGCGGGTTTCTGCTTTCAGATGCAACAGAAATTTTGCGGATTGGTCATTCCGTTCGCGAGATATGGGAGTTTGGAGGTAAGAAACACTTGAGAAACTCAAAATTTTCGCAGTTCTGGTGCTCGACAAGCATAACTAGAACGGCCTAGGGGAAAAGTACGCATACCGTTGTAATCGGGCGAGTTTCTACTTTCAGATGCAACAGAAATTTTGGAGATTGGTCAATCCGTTCGCGAGATATGGCAGTTTGGAGGTAAGAAACGGTTGAGAAACTCAAAATGTTCGCAGTTCTGATGCTCGACAAGCATAACTAGAACGGCCTAGGGGAAAAGTACACATACCGTTGTAATCGGGCGAGTTTCTACTTTCAGATGCAACAGAAATTTTGCGGATTGGTCAATCCTTTCGCGAGATATGGCAGTTTGGAGGTAAGAAACCCTTGAGCAACTCAAAATTTTCGCAGTTCTGATGCTCGAAACGAATAACCAGAACGGCCTAGGGGAAAAGTACGCATACCTTTGTGATCGGGCGAGTTTCTACTTTCAGATGCAACAGAAATTTTGCGGATTGGTCAATCCGTTCGCGAGATATGGGAGCTTGGAAGTAAGAAACACTTGAGAAACTCAAAATTTTCGCAGTTCTGATGCTCGACAAGCATAACTAGAACGGCCTATGGGAAAAGTACGCATACCGTTGTAATCGGGTGAGTTTCTACATTCAGATGCAACAGAAATTTTGCGGATTGGTCAATCCGTTCGCGAGATATGGCAGTTTGGAGGTAAGAATCGCTTGAGAAACTCAAAATTTTCGCAGTGCTGATGCTCGACAAGCATAACTAGAACGGCCTAGGGGAAATCTACGCATACCGTTGTAATCGGGCGAGTTTCTACTTTCAGATGCAACAGACACTTTGCGGATTGGTCAATCCGTTCGCGAGATATGGCAGTTTGGAGGTAAGAAACGGTTGAGAAACATAAAATTTTCACAGTTACGATGCTCGAAACGAATAACTAGAACGGCCCAGGGGAAAACTATACATACCGTTGTAGTCGGGCGAGTTTCTACTTTCAGATGCAACAGAAATTTTGCGGATTGGTCAATCCGTTCGCGAGATATGGCAGTTTGGAGGTAAGAAACGGTTGAGAAACATAAAATTTTCGCAGTTCTGATGCTCGAAACGAATAACTGGAACGGCCTAGAGGAAAAGTACACATACCGTTGTAATCGGGCGAGTTTCTACTTTCAGATGCAACAGACACTTTGCGGATTGGTCAATCCGTTCGCGACATGTGGCAGTTTGTAAGTAACAAACGCTTGAGAAACTCAAAATTTTCGCAGTTCTGATGCTCGAAACGAATAACTAGAACGGCCTAGGGGAAAAGTACGCATACCGTTGTAATCGGGCGAGTTTCTAATTTCAGATGCAACAGAAATTTTGCAGATTGGTCAATCCGTTCTAGAGATATGGCAGTTTGGAGGTAAGAAACGCTTGAGAAACTCAAAATTTTCGCAGTTCTGATGCTCGAAACGAATAACTAGAACGGCCTAGGGGAAAAGTACGCATACAGTTGTAATCGGGCGAGTTTCTACTTTCAGATGCAACAGAAATTTTGCGGATTGGTCAATCCGTTCGCGAGATGTGGCAGTTTGTATGTAAGAAACGCTTGAGAAACTCAAAATTTTCGCAGTTCTGATGCTCGAAACGAATAACTAGAACTGCCTACGGGAAAAGTACGCATACTGTTGTAATCGGGAGGGTTTCTGCTTTCAGATGCAACAGAAATTTTGCGGATTGGTCATTCCGTTCGCGAGATATGGGAGT
This sequence comes from Ptiloglossa arizonensis, assembly GCF_051014685.1. Taxonomy (NCBI): domain Eukaryota; kingdom Metazoa; phylum Arthropoda; class Insecta; order Hymenoptera; family Colletidae; genus Ptiloglossa; species Ptiloglossa arizonensis. The sequence continues at coordinate 238,657 of NW_027478591.1, forward strand.
TTGGAGGTAAGAAACACTTGAGAAACTCAAAATTTTCGCAGTTCTGGTGCTCGACAAGCATAACTAGAACGGCCTAGGGGAAAAGTACGCATACCGTTGTAATCGGGCGAGTTTCTACTTTCAGATGCAACAGAAATTTTGGAGATTGGTCAATCCGTTCGCGAGATATGGCAGTTTGGAGGTAAGAAACGGTTGAGAAACTCAAAATGTTCGCAGTTCTGATGCTCGGCAAGCATAACTAGAACGGCCTAGGGGAAAAGTACACATACCGTTGTAATCGGGCGAGTTTCTACTTTCAGATGCAACAGAAATTTTGCGGATTCGTCAATCCGTTCGCGAGATGTGGCAGTTTGTATGTAAGAAACGCTTGAGAAACTCAAAATTTTCGCAGTTCTGATGCTCGAAACGAATAACTAGAACGGCCTAGGGGAAAAGTAAGCATACAGTTGTAATCGGGCGAGTTTCTACTTTCAGATGCAACAGAAATTTTGCGGATTGGTCAATCCGTTCGCGAGATGTGGCAGTTTGTAAGTAAGAAACGCTTGAGAAACTAAAAATTTTCGCAGTTCTGATGCTCGAAGCGAATAACTAGAACTGCCTACGGGAAAAGTACGCATACTGTTGTAATCGGGCGGGTTTCTGCTTTCAGATGCAACAGAAATTTTGCGGATTGGTCAATCCGTTCGCGAGATATGGCAGTTTGGAGGTAAGAAACGCTTGAGAAACTCAAAATTTTCGCAGTTCTGATGCTCGAAACGAATAACCAGACGGCCTAGGGGAAATGTACGAAAACCGTCGTAATCGGGCGAGTTTCTACTTTCAGATGCAACAGAAATTTTGCGGATTGGTCAATCCGTTCGCGAGATATGGCAGTTTGGAGGTAAGAAACGCTTGAGAAACTCAAAATATTCACAGTTCTGATGCTCGAACCGAATAACTAGAACGGCCTAGGGGAAAGGTACGCATACAGTTGTAATCGGGCGTGTTTCAACTTTCAGATGCAACAGAAATTTTGCGGATTGGTCAATCCGTTCGCGAGATATGGCAGTTTGGAGGTAAGAAACGCTTGAGAAACTCAAAATGTTCACAGTTCTGATGCTCGAACCGAATAACTAGAACGGCCTAGGGGAAAGGTACGCATACAGTTGGAATCGGGCGAGTTTCTACTTTCAGATGCAACAGAAATTTTGCGGATTGGTCAATCCGTTCGCGAGATGTGGCAGTTTGGAGGTAAGAAACGCTTGAGAAACTCAAAATATTCACAGTTCTGATGCTCGAACCGAATAACTAGAACGGCCTAGGGGAAAGGTACGCATACAGTTGTAATCGGGCGTGTTTCAACTTTCAGATGCAACAGAAATTTTGCGGATTGGTCAATCCGTTCGCGAGATATGGCAGTTTGGAGGTAAGAAACGCTTGAGCAACTCAAAATTTTCGCAGTTCTGATGCTCGAAACGAATAACCAGAACGGCCTAGGGGAAAAATACGCATACCGTTGTAATCGGGCGAGTTTCTACTTTCAGATGCAACAGACACTTTGCGGATTGGTAAATCAGTTCGCGAGATATGGCAGTTTGGAGGTAAGAAACGCTTGAGAAACTCAAAATTTTCGCAGTTCTGATGCTCGAACCGAATAACTAGAACGGCCTAGGGGAAAAGTACGCATACAGTTGTAATCGGGCGAGTTTCTACTTTCAGATGCAACAGAAATTTTGCGGATTGGTCAATCCGTTCGCGAGATATGGCAGTTTGGAGGTAAGAAACGGTTGAGAAACATAAAATTTTCACAGTTCTGATGCTCGAAACGAATAACTAGAACGGCCCAGGGGAAAACTACACATACCGTTGTAATCGGGCGAGTTTCTACTTTCAGATGCAACAGAAATTTTGCGGATTGGTCAATCCGTTCGCGAGATATGGCAGTTTGGAGGTAAGAAACGCTTGAGAAACTCAAAATATTCACAGTTCTGATGCTCGAACCGAATAACTAGAACGGCCTAGGGGAAAGGTACGCATACAGTTGTAATCGGGCGTGTTTCAACTTTCAGATGCAACAGAAATTTTGCGGATTGGTCAATCCGTTCGCGAGATGTGGCAGTTTGTAAGTAAGAAACGCTTGAGAAACTAAAAATTTTCGCAGTTCTGATGCTCGAAACGAATAACTAGAACGGCCTACAGGAAAAGTACGCATACCGTTGTAATCGGGCGGGTTTCTGCTTTCAGATGCAACAGAAATTTTGCGGATTGGTCAATCCGTTCGCGAGATATGGGATTTTGGAGGTAAGAAACACTTGAGAAACTCAAAATTTTCGCAGTTCTGGTGCTCGACAAGCATAACAAGAACGGCCTAGGGGAAAAGTACGCATACCGTTGTAATCGGGCGAGTTTCTACTTTCGGATGCAACAGAAATTTTGCGGATTGGTCAATCCGTTCGCGAGATATGGCAGTTTGGAGGTAAGAAACGGTTGAGAAACATAAAATTTTCACAGTTCTGATGCTCGAAACGAATAACTAGAACGGCCCAGGGGAAAACTACACATACCGTTGTAATCGGGCGAGTTTCTACTTTCAGATGCAACAGAAATTTTGCGGATTGGTCAATCCGTTCGCGAGATATGGCAGTTTGGAGGTAAGAAACGCTTGAGAAACTCAAAATGTTCACAGTTCTGATGCTCGAACCGAATAACTAGAACGGCCTAGGGGAAAGGTACGCATACAGTTGGAATCGGGCGAGTTTCTACTTTCAGATGCAACAGAAATTTTGCGGATTGGTCAATCCGTTCGCGAGATGTGGCAGTTTGGAGGTAAGAAACGCTTGAGAAACTCAAAATATTCACAGTTCTGATGCTCGAACCGAATAACTAGAACGGCCTAGGGGAAAGGTACGCATACAGTTGTAATCGGGCGTGTTTCAACTTTCAGATGCAACAGAAATTTTGCGGATTGGTCAATCCGTTCGCGAGATATGGCAGTTTGGAGGTAAGAAACGCTTGAGCAACTCAAAATTTTCGCAGTTCTGATGCTCGAAACGAATAACCAGAACGGCCTAGGGGAAAAATACGCATACCGTTGTAATCGGGCGAGTTTCTACTTTCAGATGCAACAGACACTTTGCGGATTGGTAAATCAGTTCGCGAGATATGGCAGTTTGGAGGTAAGAAACGCTTGAGAAACTCAAAATTTTCGCAGTTCTGATGCTCGAACCGAATAACTAGAACGGCCTAGGGGAAAAGTACGCATACAGTTGTAATCGGGCGAGTTTCTACTTTCAGATGCAACAGAAATTTTGCGGATTGGTCAATCCGTTCGCGAGATATGGCAGTTTGGAGGTAAGAAACGGTTGAGAAACATAAAATTTTCACAGTTCTGATGCTCGAAACGAATAACTAGAACGGCCTACTGGAAAAGTACGCATACAGTTGTAATCGGGCGAGGTTCTACTTTCAGATGCAACAGAAATTTTGCGGATTGGTCAATCCGTTCGCGAGATGTGGCAGTTTGTAAGTAAGAAACGCTTGCGAAACTACATATTTTCGCAGTTCTGATGCTCGAAACGAATAACTAGAACGGCCTAGGGGAAAGGTACGCATACAGTTGTAATCGGGCGAGTTTCTACTTTCAGATGCAACAGAAATTTTGCGGATTGGTCAATCCGTTCGGGAGATATGGGATTTTGGAGGTAAGAAACACTTGAGAAACTCAAAATTTTCGCATTTCTGGTGCTCGACAAGCATAACAAGAACGGCCTAGGGGAAAAGTACGCATACCGTTGTAATCGGGCGAGTTTCTACTTTCAGATGCAACAGAAATTTTGCGGATTGGTCAATCTGTTCGCGAGATATGGCAGTTTGGAGGTAAGAAACGCTTGAGCAACTCAAAATTTTCGCAGTTCTGATGCTCGAAACGAATAACCAGAACGGCCTAGGGGAAAACTACGCATACCGTTGTAATCGGGCGAGCTTCTACTTTCAGATGCGACAGAAGTTTTGCGGATTGGTCAATCCGTTCGCGAGATATGGCAGTTTGGAGGTAAGAAACGCTTGCGAAACTACAAATTTTCGCAGTTCTGATGCTCGAAACGAATAACTAGAACGGCCTACAGGAAAAGTACGCATACCGTTGTAATCGGGCGGGTTTCTGCTTTCAGATGCAACAGAAATTTTGCGGATTGGTCAATCCGTTCGCGAGATATGGGATTTTGGAGGTAAGAAACACTTGAGAAACTCAAAATTTTCGCAGTTCTGGTGCTCGACAAGCACAACAAGAACGGCCTAGGGGAAAAGTACGCAAACCGTTGTAATCGGGCAAGTTTCTACTTTCAGATGCAACAGAAATTTTGCGGATTGGTCAATCCGTTCGCGAGATATGGCAGTTTGGAGGTAAGAAACGCTTGAGAAACTCAAAATGTTCACAGTTCTGATGCTCGAACCGAATAACTAGAACGGCCTAGGGGAAAGGTACGCATACAGTTGTAATCGGGCGAGTTTCTACTTTCAGATGCAACAGAAATTTTGCGGATTGGTCAATCCGTTCGCGAGATATGGCAGTTTGGAGGTAAGAAACGCTTGAAAAACTCAAAATTTTCGCTGTTCTGATGCTCGAAACGAATAACTAGAACGGCCTAGAGGAAAAGTACTCATACAGTTGTAATCGGGCGTGTTTCAACTTTCAGATGCAACAGAAATTTTGCGGATTGTTCAATCCGTTCGCGAGATATGGCAGTTTGGAGGTAAGAAACGCTTGAGCAACTCAAAATTTTCGCAGTTCTGATGCTCGAAACGGATAACCAGAACGGCCTAGGGGAAAACTACGCATACCGTTGTAATCGGGCGAGTTTCTACTTTCAGATGCAACAGACACTTTGCGGATTGGTCAATCCGTTCGCGAGATATGGCAGTTTGGAGGTAAGAAACGCTTGAGAAACTCAAAATTTTCGCAGTTCTGATGCTCGAACCGAATAACTAGAACGGCCTAGGGGAAAAGTACGCATACAGTTGTAATCGGGCGAGTTTCTACTTTCAGATGCAACAGAAATTTTGCGGATTGGTCAATCCGTTCGCGAGATATGGCAGTTTGGAGGTAAGAAACGGTTGAGAAACATAAAATTTTCACAGTTCTGATGCTCGAAACGAATAACTAGAACGGCCTAGGGGAAAAGTACGCATACAGTTGTAATCGGGCGAGGTTCTACTTTCAGATGCAACAGAAATTTTGCGGATTGGTCAATCCGTTCGCGAGATGTGGCAGTTTGTAAGTAAGAAACGCTTGCGAAACTACATATTTTCGCAGTTCTGATGCTCGAAACGAATAACTAGAACGGCCTAGGGGAAAGGTACGCATACAGTTGTAATCGGGCGAGTTTCTACTTTCAGATGCAACAGAAATTTTGCGGATTGGTCAATCCGTTCGGGAGATATGGGATTTTGGAGGTAAGAAACACTTGAGAAACTCAAAATTTTCGCATTTCTGGTGCTCGACAAGCATAACAAGAACGGCCTAGGGGAAAAGTACGCATACCGTTGTAATCGGGCGAGTTTCTACTTTCAGATGCAACAGAAATTTTGCGGATTGGTCAATCTGTTCGCGAGATATGGCAGTTTGGAGGTAAGAAACGCTTGAGCAACTCAAAATTTTCGCAGTTCTGATGCTCGAAACGAATAACCAGAACGGCCTAGGGGAAAACTACGCATACCGATGTAATCGGGCGAGTTTCTACTTTCAGATGCAACAGAAATTTTGCGGATTGATCAATCCGTTCGCGAGATATGGCAGTTTGGAGGTAAGAAACGCTTGCGAAACTACAAATTTTCGCAGTTCTGATGCTCGAAACGAATAACTAGAACGGCCTACAGGAAAAGTACGCATACCGTTGTAATCGGGCGGGTTTCTGCTTTCAGATGCAACAGAAATTTTGCGGATTGGTCAATCCGTTCGCGAGATATGGGATTTTGGAGGTAAGAAACACTAGAGAAACTCAAAATTTTCGCAGTTCTGGTGCTCGACAAGCACAACAAGAACGGCCTAGGGGAAAAGTACGCAAACCGTTGTAATCGGGCAAGTTTCTACTTTCAGATGCAACAGAAGTTTTGCGGATTGGTCAATCCGTTCGCGAGATATGGCAGTTTGGAGGTAAGAAACGCTTGAGAAACTCAAAATGTTCACAGTTCTGATGCTCGAACCGAATAACTAGAACGGCCTAGGGGAAAGGTACGCATACAGTTGTAATCGGGCGAGTTTCTACTTTCAGATGCAACAGAAATTTTGCGGATTGGTCAATCCGTTCGCGAGATATGGCAGTTTGGAGGTAAGAAACGCTTGAAAAACTCAAAATTTTCGCTGTTCTGATGCTCGAAACGAATAACTAGAACGGCCTAGGGGAAAAGTACTCATACCGTTGTAATCGGGCGTGTTTCAACTTTCAGATGCAACAGAAATTTTGCGGATTGGTCAATCCGTTCGCGAGATATGGCAGTTTGGAGGTAAGAAACGCTTGAGCAACTCAAAATTTTCGCAGTTCTGATGCTCGAAACGAATAACCAGAACGGCCTAGGGGAAAACTACGCATACCGTTGTAATCGGGCGAGTTTCTACTTTCAGATGCAACAGACACTTTGCGGATTGGTCAATCCGTTCGCGAGATATGGCAGTTTGGAGGTAAGAAACGCTTGAGAAACTCAAAATTTTCGCAGTTCTGATGCTCGAACCGAATAACTAGAACGGCCTAGGCGAAAAGTACGCATACAGTTGTAATCGGGCGAGTTTCTACTTTCAGATGCAACAGAAATTTTGCGGATTGGTCAATCCGTTCGCGAGATATGGCAGTTTGGAGGTAAGAAACGGTTGAGAAACATAAAATTTTCACAGTTCTGATGCTCGAAACGAATAACTAGAACGGCCTAGGGGAAAAGTACGCATACAGTTGTAATCGGGCGAGGTTCTACTTTCAGATGCAACAGAAATTTTGCGGATTGGTCAATCCGTTCGCGAGATGTGGCAGTTTGTAAGTAAGAAACGCTTGCGAAACTACATACTTTCGCAGTTCTGATGCTCGAAACGAATAACTAGAACTGCCTAGGGGAAAGGTACGCATACAGTTGTAATCGGGCGAGTTTCTACTTTCAGATGCAACAGAAATTTTGCGGATTGGTCAATCCGTTCGGGAGATATGGGATTTTGGAGGTAAGAAACACTTGAGAAACTCAAAATTTTCGCATTTCTGGTGCTCGACAAGCATAACAAGAACGGCCTAGGGGAAAAGTACGCGTACCGTTGTAATCGGGCGAGTTTCTACTTTCAGATGCAACGGAAATTTTGCGGATTGGTCAATCTGTTCGCGAGATATGGCAGTTTGGAGGTAAGAAACGCTTGAGCAACTCAAAATTTTCGCAGTTCTGATGCTCGAAACGAATAACCAGAACGGCCTAGGGGAAAACAATGCATACCGTTGTAATCGGGCGAGTTTCTACTTTCAGATGCAACAGAAATTTTGCGGATTGGTCAATCCGTTCGCGAGATATGGCAGTTTGGATGTAAGAAACGCTTGCGAAACTACAAACTTTCGCAGTTCTGATGCTCGAAACGAATAACTAGAACGGCCTACAGGAAAAGTACGCATACCGTTGTAATCGGGCGGGTTTCTGCTTTCAGATGCAACAGAAATTTTGCGGATTGGTCAATCCGTTCGCGAGATATGGGATTTTGGAGGTAAGAAACACTTGAGAAACTCAAAATTTTTGCAGTTCTGGTGCTCGACAAGCACAACAAGAACGGCCTAGGGGAAAAGTACGCAAACCGTTGTAATCGGGCAAGTTTCTACTTTCAGATGCAACAGAAATTTTGCGGATTGGTCAATCCGTTCGCGAGATATGGCAGTTTGGAGGTAAGGAACGCTTGAGAAACTCAAAATGTTCACAGTTCTGATGCTCGAACCGAATAACTAGAACGGCCTAGGGGAAAGGTACGCATACAGTTGTAATCGGGCGAGTTTCTACTTTCAGATGCAACAGAAATTTTGCAGATTGGTCAATCCATTCGCGAGATATGGCAGTTTGGAGGTAAGAAACGCTTGAAAAACTCAAAATTTTCGCTGTTCTGATGCTCGAAACGAATAACTAGAACGGCCTAGGGGAAAAGTACTCATACCGTTGTAATCGGGCGTGTTTCAACTTTCAGATGCAACAGAAATTTTGCGGATTGGTCAATCCGTTCGCGAGATATGGCAGTTTGGAGGTAAGAAACGCTTGAGCAACTCAAAATTTTCGCAGTTCTGATGCTCGAAACGAATAACCAGAACGGCCTAGGGAAAAACTACGCATACCGTTGTAATCGGGCGAGTTTCTACTTTCAGATGCAACAGACACTTTGCGGATTGGTCAATCCGTTCGCGAGATATGGCAGTTTGGAGGTAAGAAACGCTTGAGAAACTCAAAATTTTCGCAGTTCTGATGCTCGAACCGAATAACTAGAACGGCCTAGGCGAAAAGTACGCATACAGTTGTAATCGGGCGAGTTTCTACTTTCAGATGCAACAGAAATTTTGCGGATTGGTCAATCCGTTCGCGAGATATGGCAGTTTGGAGGTAAGAAACGGTTGAGAAACATAAAATTTTCACAGTTCTGATGCTCGAAACGAATAACTAGAACGGCCTAGGGGAAAAGTACGCATACAGTTGTAATCGGGCGAGGTTCTACTTTCAGATGCAACAGAAATTTTGCGGATTGGTCAATCCGTTCGCGAGATGTGGCAGTTTGTAAGTAAGAAACGCTTGCGAAACTACATACTTTCGCAGTTCTGATGCTCGAAACGAATAACTAGAACTGCCTAGGGGAAAGGTACGCATACAGTTGTAATCGGGCGAGTTTCTACTTTCAGATGCAACAGAAATTTTGCGGATTGGTCAATCCGTTCGGGAGATATGGGATTTTGGAGGTAAGAAACACTTGAGAAACTCAAAATTTTCGCATTTCTGGTGCTCGACAAGCATAACAAGAACGGCCTAGGGGAAAAGTACGCGTACCGTTGTAATCGGGCGAGTTTCTACTTTCAGATGCAACGGAAATTTTGCGGATTGGTCAATCTGTTCGCGAGATATGGCAGTTTGGAGGTAAGAAACGCTTGAGCAACTCAAAATTTTCGCAGTTCTGATGCTCGAAACGAATAACCAGAACGGCCTAGGGGAAAACAATGCATACCGTTGTAATCGGGCGAGTTTCTACTTTCAGATGCAACAGAAATTTTGCGGATTGGTCAATCCGTTCGCGAGATATGGCAGTTTGGATGTAAGAAACGCTTGCGAAACTACAAACTTTCGCAGTTCTGATGCTCGAAACGAATAACTAGAACGGCCTACAGGAAAAGTACGCATACCGTTGTAATCGGGCGGGTTTCTGCTTTCAGATGCAACAGAAATTTTGCGGATTGGTCAATCCGTTCGCGAGATATGGGATTTTGGAGGTAAGAAACACTTGAGAAACTCAAAATTTTTGCAGTTCTGGTGCTCGACAAGCACAACAAGAACGGCCTAGGGGAAAAGTACGCAAACCGTTGTAATCGGGCAAGTTTCTACTTTCAGATGCAACAGAAATTTTGCGGATTGGTCAATCCGTTCGCGAGATATGGCAGTTTGGAGGTAAGGAACGCTTGAGAAACTCAAAATGTTCACAGTTCTGATGCTCGAACCGAATAACTAGAACGGCCTAGGGGAAAGGTACGCATACAGTTGTAATCGGGCGAGTTTCTACTTTCAGATGCAACAGAAATTTTGCGGATTGGTCAATCCATTCGCGAGATATGGCAGTTTGGAGGTAAGAAACGCTTGAAAAACTCAAAATTTTCGCTGTTCTGATGCTCGAAACGAATAACTAGAACGGCCTAGGGGAAAAGTACTCATACCGTTGTAATCGGGCGTGTTTCAACTTTCAGATGCAACAGAAATTTTGCGGATTGGTCATTCCGTTCGCGAGATATGGCAGTTTGGAGGTAAGAAACGCTTGAGCAACTCAAAATTTTCGCAGTTCTGATGCTCGAAACGAATAACCAGAACGGCCTAGGGGAAAACTACGCATACTGTTGTAATCGGGCGAGTTTCTACTTTCAGATGCAACAGAAATTTTGCGGATTGGTCAATCCATTCGCGAGATATGGCAGTTTGGAGGTTAGAAACGCTTGAGAAACTCAAAATTTTCGCAGTTCTGATGCTCGACAAGCATAACAAGAACGGCCTAGGGGAAAAGTACGCATACCGTTGTAATCGGCCGTGTTTCAACTTTCAGATGCAACAGAAATTTTGCGGATTGGTCAATCCGTTCGCGAGATATGGCAGTTTGGAGGTAAGAAACGGTTGAGAAACATAAAATTTTCACAGTTCTGATGCTCGAAACGAATAACTAGAACGGCCCAGGGGAAAACTACACATACCGTTGTAATCGGGCGAGTTTCTACTTTCAGATGCAACAGAAATTTTGCGGATTGGTCAATCCATTCGCGAGATATGGCAGTTTGGAGGTTAGAAACGCTTGAGAAACTCAAAATTTTCGCAGTTCTGATGCTCGAAACGAATAACCAGAACGGCCTAGGGGAAAAGTACGCAAACCGTCGTAATCGGGCGAGTTTCTACTTTCAGATGCAACAGAAATTTTGCGGATTGGTCAATCCGTTCGCGAGATATGGCAGTTTGGATGTAAGAAACGGTAGAGAAACATAAAATTTTCACAGTTCTGATGCTCGAAACGAATACCTAGAACGGCCCAGGGGAAAACTACACATACCGTTGTAGTCGGGCGGGTTTCTGCTTTCAGATGCAACAGAAATTTTGCGGATTGGTCAATCCGCTCGCGAGATATGGGATTTTGGAGGTAAGAAACACTTGAGAAACTCAAAATTTTCGCAGTTCTGGTGCTCGACAAGCATAACAAGAACGGCCTAGGGGAAAAGTACGCAAACCGTCGTAATCGGGCGAGTTTCTACTTTCAGATGCAACAGAAATTTTGCGGATTGGTCAATCCGTTCGCGAGATATGGCAGTTTGGAGGTAAGAAACGCTTGAGAAACTCAAAATTTTCGCAGTTCTGATGCTCGAAACAAATAACCAGAACGGCCTAGGGGAAAAGTACGCAAACCGTCGTAATCGGACGAGTTTCTACTTTCAGATGCAACAGAAATTTTGCGGATTGGTCAATCCGTTCGCGAGATGTGGCAGTTTGTAAGTAAGAAACGCTTGCGAAACTAAAAATTTTCGCAGTTCTGATGCTCGAAACGAATAACTAGAACGGCCTACAGGAAAAGTACGCATACCGTTGTAATCGGGCGGGTTTCTGCTTTCAGATGCAACAGAAATTTTGCGGATTGGTCGGTCCGTTCGCGAGATATGGGATTTTGGAGGTAAGAAACACTTGAGAAACTCAAAATTTTCGCAGTTCTGGTGCTCGACAAGCATAACAAGAACGGCCTAGGGGAAAAGTACGCATACCGTTGTAATCGGGCGTGTTTCAACTTTCAGATGCAACAGAAATTTTGCGGATTGGTCAATCCGTTCGCGAGATATGGCAGTTTGGAGGTAAGAAACGCTTGAGCAACTCAAAATTTTCGCAGTTCTGATGCTCGAAACGAATAACCAGAACGGCCTAGGGGAAAACTACGCATACCGTTGTAATCGGGCGAGTTTCTACTTTCAGATGCAACAGACACTTTGCGGATTGGTCAATCCGTTCGCGAGATATGGCAGTTTGGAGGTAAGAAACGCTTGAGAAACTCAAAATTTTCGCAGTTCTGATGCTCGAACCGAATAACTAGAACGGCCTAGGGGAAAAGTACGCATACAGTTGTAATCGGGCGAGTTTCTACTTTCAGATGCAACAGAAATTTTGCCGATTGGTCAATCCGTTCGCGAGATATGGCAGTGTGGAGGTAAGAAACGGTTGAGAAACATAACATTTTCACAGTTCTGATGCTCGAAACGAATAACTAGAACGGCCCAGGGGAAAACTACACATACCGTTGTAATCGGGCGAGTTTCTACTTTCAGATGCAACAGAAATTTTGCGGATTGGTCAATCCATTCGCGAGATATTGCAGTTTGGAGGTTAGAAACGCTTGAGAAACTTAAAATTTTGGCAGTTCTGATGCTCGAAACGAATAACCAGAACGGCCTAGGGGAAAAGTACGCAAACCGTCGTAATCGGGCGAGTTTCTACTTTCAGATGCAACAGAAATTTTGCGGATTGGTCAATCCGTTCGCGAGATATGGGATTTTGGAGGTAAGAAACACTTGAGAAACTCAAAATTTTCGCAGTTCTGGTGCTCGACAAGCATAACAAGAACGGCCTAGGGGAAAAGTACGCATACCGTTGTAATCGGGCGAGTTTCTACTTTCAGATGCAACAGAAATTTTGCGGATTGGTCAATCCGTTCGCGAGATATGGCAGTTTGGAGGTAAGAAACGCTCGAAAAACTCAAAATTTTCGCTGTTCTGATGCTCGAAACGAATAACTAGAACGGCCTAGGGGAAAAGTACTCATACCGTTGTAATCGGGCGTGTTTCAACTTTCAGATGCAACAGAAATTTTGCGGATTGGTCAATCCGTTCGCGAGATATGGCAGTTTGGAGGTAAGAAACGCTTGAGCAACTCAAAATTTTCGCAGTTCTGATGCTCGAAACGAATAACCAGAACGGCCTAGGGGAAAACTACGCATACCGTTGTAATCGGGCGAGTTTCTACTTTCAGATGCAACAGACACTTTGCGGATTGGTCAATCCGTTCGCGAGATATGGCAGTTTGGAGGTAAGAAACGCTTGAGAAACTCAAAATTTTCGCAGTTCTGATGCTCGAACCGAATAACTAGAACGGCCTAGGGGAAAAGTACGCATACAGTTGTAATCGGGCGAGTTTCTACTTTCAGATGCAACAGAAATTTTGCGGATTGGTCAATCCGTTCGCGAGATATGGCAGTTTGGAGGTAAGAAACGGTTGAGAAACATAAAATTTTCACAGTTCTGATGCTCGAAACGAATAACTAGAACGGCCCAGGGGAAAACTACACATACCGTCGTAATCGGGCGAGTTTCTACTTTCAGATGCAACAGAAATTTTGCGGATTGGTCAATCCGTTCGCGAGATGTGGCAGTTTGTAAGTAAGAAACGCTTGAGAAACTAAAAATTTTCGCAGTTCTGATGCTCGAAGCGAATAACTAGAACGGCCTACAGGAAAAGTACGCATACCGTTGTAATCGGGCGGGTTTCTGCTTTCAAATGCAACCGAAATTTTGCGGATTGGTCAATCCGTTCGCGAGATATGGGATTTTGGAGGTAAGAAACACTTGAGAAACTCAAAATTTTCGCAGTTCTGGTGCTCGACAAGCATAACAAGAACGGCCTAGGGGAAAAGTACGCATACCGTTGTAATCGGGCGAGTTTCTACTTTCAGATGCAACAGAAATTTTGCGGATTGGTCAATCCGTTCGCGAGATATGGCAGTTTGGAGGTAAGAAACGGTTGAGAAACTCAAAATGTTCACAGTTCTGATGCTCGAACCGAATAACTAGAACGGCCTAGGGGAAAGGTACGCATACAGTTGTAATCGGGCGAGTTTCTACTTTCAGATGCAACAGAAATTTTGCGGACTGGTCAATCCGTTCGCGAGATATGGCAGTTTGGAGGTAAGAAACGCTTGAGAAACTCAAAATTATCGCTGTTCTGATGCTCGAAACGAATAACTAGGACGGCCTAGGGGAAAAGTACGCATACCGTTGTAATCGGGCGAGTTTCTACTTTCAGATGCAACAGAAATTTTGCGGATTGGTCAATCCGTTCGCGAGATGTGGCAGTTTGTAAGTAAGAAACGCTTGAGAAACTCAAAATATTCGTAGTTCTGATGCTCGAAACGAATAACTAGAAGGGCCTAGGGGAAAAGTACGCATACCGTTGTAATCGGGCGAGTTTCTACTTTCAGATGCAACAGAAATTTTGAGGATTGGTCAATCCGTTCGCGAGATATGGCAGTTTGGAGGTAAGAATCGCTTGAGAAACTGAAAATTTTCGCAGTTCTGATGCTCGACAAGCATAACTAGAACGGCCTAGGGGAAAAGTACGCATACCGTTGTAATCGGGCGAGTTTCTACTTTCAGATGCAACAGAAATTTTGCGGATTGGTCAATCCGTTCGCGAGATATGTGAGTTTGGAGGTAAGAAACGGTTGAGAAACATAAAATTTTCACAGTTCTGATGCTCGAAACGAATAACTAGAACGGCCCAGGGGAAAACTACACATACCGTTGTAATCGGGCGGGTTTCTGCTTTCAGATGCAACAGAAATTTTGCGGATTGGTCAATCCGTTCGCGAGATATGGGAATTTGGAGGAAAGAAACACTTGAGAAACTCAAAATTTTCGCAGTTCTGCTGCTCGACAAGCATAACAAGAACGGCCTAGGGGAAAAGTACGCATACCGTTGTAATCGGGCGAGTTTCTACTTTCAGATGCAACAGAAATATTGCGGATTGGTCAATCCGTTCGCGAGATATGGCAGTTTGGAGGTAAGAAACGCTTGAGAAACATAAAATTTTCACAGTTCTGATGCTCGAAACGAATAACTAGAACGGCCCAGGGGAAAACTACACATACCGTTGTAATCGGGCGAGTTTCTACTTTCAGATGCAACAGAAATTTTGCGGATTGGTCAATCCGTTCGCGAGATATGGCAGTTTGGAGGTAAGAAACGCTTGAAAAACTCAAAATTTTCGCTGTTCTGATGCTCGAAACGAATAACTAGAACGGCCTAGGGGAAAAGTACTCATACCGTTGTAATCGGGCGTGTTTCAACTTTCAGATGCAACAGAAATTTTGCGGATTGGTCATTCCGTTCGCGAGATATGGCAGTTTGGAGGTAAGAAACGCTTGAGCAACTCAAAATTTTCGCAGTTCTGATGCTCGAAACGAATAACCAGAACGGCCTAGGGGAAAACTACGCATACTGTTGTAATCGGGCGAGTTTCTACTTTCAGATGCAACAGACACTTTGCGGATTGGTCAATCCGTTCGCGAGATATGGCAGTTTGGAGGTAAGAAACGCTTGAGAAACTCAAAATTTTCGCAGTTCTGATGCTCGAACCGAATAACTAGAACGGCCTAGGGGAAAAGTACGCATACAGTTGTAATCGGGCGAGTTTCTACTTTCAGATGCAACAGAAATTTTGCGGATTGGTCAATCCGTTCGCGAGATATGGCAGTTTGGATGTAAGAAACGGTTGAGAAACATAAAATTTTCACAGTTCTGATGCTCGAAACGAATAACTAGAACGGCCCAGGGGAAAACTACACATACCGTTGTAATCGGGCGAGTTTCTACTTTCAGATGCAACAGAAATTTTGCGGATTGGTCAATCCATTCGCGAGATATGGCAGTTTGGAGGTTAGAAACGCTTGAGAAACTCAAAATTTTCGCAGTTCTGATGCTCGAAACGAATAACCAGAACGGCCTAGGGGAAAAGTACGCAAACCGTCGTAATCGGGCGAGTTTCCACTTTCAGATGCAACAGAAATTTTGCGGATTGGTCAATCCGTTCGCGAGATGTGGCAGTTTGTAAGTAAGAAACGCTTGAGAAACTAAAAATTTTCGCAGTTCTGATGCTCGACAAGCATAACAAGAACGGCCTAGGGGAAAAGTACGCATACCGTTGTAATCGGCCGTGTTTCAACTTTCAGATGCAACAGAAATTTTGCGGATTGGTCAATCCGTTCGCGAGATATGGCAGTTTGGAGATAAGAAACGGTTGAGAAACATAAAATTTTCACAGTTCTGATGCTCGAAACGAATAACTAGAACGGCCCAGGGGAAAACTACACATACCGTTGTAATCGGGCGAGTTTCTACTTTCAGATGCAACAGAAATTTTGCGGATTGGTCAATCCATTCGCGAGATATGGCAGTTTGGAGGTTAGAAACGCTTGAGAAACTCAAAATTTTCGCAGTTCTGATGCTCGAAACGAATAACCAGAACGGCCTAGGGGAAAAGTACGCAAACCGTCGTAATCGGGCGAGTTTCTACTTTCAGATGCAACAGAAATTTTGCGGATTGGTCAATCCGTTCGCGAGATATGGCAGTTTGGATGTAAGAAACGGTAGAGAAACATAAAATTTTCACAGTTCTGATGCTCGAAACGAATACCTAGAACGGCCCAGGGGAAAACTACACATACCGTTGTAGTCGGGCGGGTTTCTGCTTTCAGATGCAACAGAAATTTTGCGGATTGGTCAATCCGTTCGCGAGATATGGGATTTTGGAGGTAAGAAACACTTGAGAAACTCAAAATTTTCGCAGTTCTGGTGCTCGACAAGCATAACAAGAACGGCCTAGGGGAAAAGTACGCAAACCGTCGTAATCGGGCGAGTTTCTACTTTCAGATGCAACAGAAATTTTGCGGATTGGTCAATCCGTTCGGAGATATGGCAGTTTGGAGGTAAGAAACGCTTGAGAAACTCAAAATTTTCGCAGTTCTGATGCTCGAAACGAATAACCAGAACGGCCTAGGGGAAAAGTACGCAAACCGTCGTAATCGGGCGGGTTTCTACTTTCAGATGCAACAGAAATTTTGCGGATTGGTCAATCCGTTCGCGAGATGTGGCAGTTTGTAAGTAAGAAACGCTTGAGAAACTAAAAATTTTCGCAGTTCTGATGCTCGACAAGCATAACAAGAACGGCCTAGGGGAAAAGTACGCATACCGTTGTAATCGGCCGTGTTTCAACTTTCAGATGCAACAGAAATTTTGCGGATTGGTCAATCCGTTCGCGAGATGTGGCAGTTTGTAAGTAAGAAACGCTTGCGAAACTAAAAATTTTCGCAGTTCTGATGCTCGAAACGAATAACTAGAACGGCCTACAGGAAAAGTACGCATTCCGTTGTAATCGGGCGGGTTTCTGCTTTCAGATGCAACAGAAATTTTGCGGATTGGTCGGTCCGTTCGCGAGATATGGGATTTTGGAGGTAAGAAACACTTGAGAAACTCAAAATTTTCGCAGTTCTGGTGCTCGACAAGCATAACAAGAACGGCCTAGGGGAAAAGTACGCATACCGTTGTAATCGGGCGTGTTTCAACTTTCAGATGCAACAGAAATTTTGCGGATTGGTCAATCCGTTCGCGAGATATGGCAGTTTGGAGGTAAGAAACGCTTGAGCAACTCAAAATTTTCGCAGTTCTGATGCTCGAAACTCATAACCAGAACGGCCTAGGGGAAAACTACGCATACCGTTGTAATCGGGCGAGTTTCTACTTTCAGATGCAACAGACACTTTGCGGATTGGTCAATCCGTTCGCGAGATATGGCAGTTTGGAGGTAAGAAACGCTTGAGAAACTCAAAATTTTCGCAGTTCTGATGCTCGAACCGAATAACTAGAACGGCCTAGGGGAAATGTACGCATACAGTTGTAATCGGGCGAGTTTCTACTTTCAGATGCAACAGAAATTTTGCCGATTGGTCAATCCGTTCGCGAGATATGGCAGTGTGGAGGTAAGAAACGGTTGAGAAACATAACATTTTCACAGTTCTGATGCTCGAAACGAATAACTAGAACGGCCCAGGGGAAAACTACACATACCGTTGTAATCGGGCGAGTTTCTACTTTCAGATGCAACAGAAATTTTGCGGATTGGTCAATCCATTCGCGAGATATTGCAGTTTGGAGGTTAGAAACGCTTGAGAAACTTAAAATTTTGGCAGTTCTGATGCTCGAAACGAATAACCAGAACGGCCTAGGGGAAAAGTACGCAAACCGTCGTAATCGGGCGAGTTTCTACTTTCAGATGCAACAGAAATTTTGCGGATTGGTCAATCCGTTCGCGAGATGTGGCAGTTTGTAAGTACGAAACGCTTGAGAAACTAAAAATTTTCGCAGTTCTGATGCTCGAAACGAATAACTAGAACTGCCTACTAGAAAAGTACGCATACTGTTGTAATCGGGCGGGTTTCTGCTTTCAGATGCAACAGAAATTTTGCGGATTGGTCAATCCGTTCGCGAGATATGGGATTTTGGAGGTAAGAAACACTTGAGAAACTCAAAATTTTCGCAGTTCTGGTACTCGACAAGCATAACAAGAACGGCCTAGGGGAAAAGTACGCATACCGTTGTAATCGGGCGAGTTTCTACTTTCAGATGCAACAGAAATTTTGCGGATTGTTCAATCCGTTCGCGAGATATGGCAGTTTGGAGGTAAGAAACGCTTGAGAAACTCAAAATGTTCACAGTTCTGATGCTCGAACCGAATAACTAGAACGGCCTAGGGGAAAACTACGCATACCGTTGTAATCGGGCGAGTTTCTACTTTCAGATGCAACAGACACTTTGCGGATTGGTCAATCCGTTCGCGAGATATGGCAGTTTGGAGGTAAGAAACGCTTGAGAAACTCAAAATTTTCGCAGTTCTGATGCTCGAACCGAATAACTAGAACGGCCTAGGGGAAAAGTACGCATACAGTTGTAATCGGGCGAGTTTCTACTTTCAGATGCAACAGAAATTTTGCGGATTGGTCAATCCGTTCGCGAGATATGGCAGTTTGGAGGTAAGAAACGGTTGAGAAACATAAAATTTTCACAGTTCTGATGCTCGAAACGAATAACTAGAACGGCCCAGGGGAAAACTACACATACCGTCGTAATCGGGCGAGTTTCTACTTTCAGATGCAACAGAAATTTTGCGGATTGGTCAATCCGTTCGCGAGATGTGGCAGTTTGTAAGTAAGAAACGCTTGAGAAACTAAAAATTTTCGCAGTTCTGATGCTCGAAGCGAATAACTAGAACGGCCTACAGGAAAAGTACGCATACCGTTGTAATCGGGCGGGTTTCTGCTTTCAAATGCAACCGAAATTTTGCGGATTGGTCAATCCGTTCGCGAGATATGGGATTTTGGAGGTAAGAAACACTTGAGAAACTCAAAATTTTCGCAGTTCTGGTGCTCGACAAGCATAACAAGAACGGCCTAGGGGAAAAGTACGCATACCGTTGTAATCGGGCGAGTTTCTACTTTCAGATGCAACAGAAATTTTGCGGATTGGTCAATCCGTTCGCGAGATATGGCAGTTTGGAGGTAAGAAACGGTTGAGAAACTCAAAATGTTCACAGTTCTGATGCTCGAACCGAATAACTAGAACGGCCTAGGGGAAAGGTACGCATACAGTTGTAATCGGGCGAGTTTCTACTTTCAGATGCAACAGAAATTTTGCGGACTGGTCAATCCGTTCGCGAGATATGGCAGTTTGGAGGTAAGAAACGCTTGAGAAACTCAAAATTATCGCTGTTCTGATGCTCGAAACGAATAACTAGGACGGCCTGGGGGAAAAGTACGCATACCGTTGTAATCGGGCGAGTTTCTACTTTCAGATGCAACAGAAATTTTGCGGATTGGTCAATCCGTTCGCGAGATGTGGCAGTTTGGAGGTTAGAAACGCTTGAGAAACTCAAAATTTTCGCAGTTCTGATGCTCTAAACGAATAACCAGAACGGCCTAGGGGAAAAGTACGCAAACCGTCGTAATCGGGCGAGTTTCTACTTTCAGATGCAACAGAAATTTTGCGGATTGGTCAATCCGTTCGCGAGATATGGCAGTTTGGATGTAAGAAACGGTAGAGAAACATAAAATTTTCACAGTTCTGATGCTCGAAACGAATACCTAGAACGGCCCAGGGGAAAACTACACATACCGTTGTAGTCGTATATCACACGAGCATGTCAAGGAATGGAACGTGGATTCGTGTGCACCGAGGAGTCATTACTTGCCCAATTAGGAGGCTTAATTGTGTTTAGGTACAGGTGTAGAGACACGTAGCAACAAAACATGGGAAAAATGGGAGAAAAATGTGGACGTCCCGAGGTTTTTGCAAACCTCAGGGCGTCACCGCTACATTGTAGCGGCACCGCTACATTGTAGCGGTGACGCGGGCATAATACGAGAAAGGGGTTTATATAAGAAACGCTTGAGAAACTCAAAATTTTCGCAGTTCTGATGCTCGAAACGAATAACCAGAACGGCCTAGGGGAAAAGTACGCAAACCGTCGTAATCGGGCGGGTTTCTACTTTCAGATGCAACAGAAATTTTGCGGATTGGTCAATCCGTTCGCGAGATGTGGCAGTTTGTAAGTAAGAAACGCTTGAGAAACTAAAAATTTTCGCAGTTCTGATGCTCGACAAGCATAACAAGAACGGCCTAGGGGAAAAGTACGCATACCGTTGTAATCGGGCGAGTTTCTACTTTCAGATGCAACAGAAATTTTGCGGATTGGTCAATCCGTTCGCGAGATATGTGAGTTTGGAGGTAAGAAACGGTTGAGAAACATAAAATTTTCACAGTTCTGATGCTCGAAACGAATAACTAGAACGGCCCAGGGGAAAACTACACATACCGTTGTAGTCGGGCGGGTTTCTGCTTTCAGATGCAACAGAAATTTTGCGGATTGGTCAATCCATTCGCGAGATATGGCAGTTTGGAGGTTAGAAACGCTTGAGAAACTCAAAATTTTCGCAGTTCTGATGCTCGAAACGAATAACCAGAACGGCCTAGGGGAAAAGTACGCATACAGTTGTAATCGGGCGAGTTTCTACTTTCAGATGCAACAGAAATTTTGCGGATTGGTCAATCCGTTCGCGAGATGTGGCAGTTTGTAAGTAAGAAACGCTTGAGAAACTAAAAATTTTCGCAGTTCTGATGCTCGAAGCGAATAACTAGAACGGCCTACAGGAAAAGTACGCATACCGTTGTAATCGGGCGGGTTTCTGCTTTCAAATGCAACCGAAATTTTGCGGATTGGTCAATCCGTTCGCGAGATATGGGATTTTGGAGGTAAGAAACACTTGAGAAACTCAAAATTTTCGCAGTTCTGGTGCTCGACAAGCATAACAAGAACGGCCTAGGGGAAAAGTACGCATACCGTTGTAATCGGGCGAGTTTCTACTTTCAGATGCAACAGAAATTTTGCGGATTGGTCAATCCGTTCGCGAGATATGGCAGTTTGGAGGTAAGAAACGGTTGAGAAACTCAAAATGTTCACAGTTCTGATGCTCGAACCGAATAACTAGAACGGCCTAGGGGAAAGGTACGCATACAGTTGTAATCGGGCGAGTTTCTACTTTCAGATGCAACAGAAATTTTGCGGACTGGTCAATCCGTTCGCGAGACATGGCAGTTTGGAGGTAAGAAACGCTTGAGAAACTCAAAATTATCGCTGTTCTGATGCTCGAAACGAATAACTAGGACGGCCTAGGGGAAAAGTACGCATACCGTTGTAATCGGGCGAGCTTCTACTTTCAGATGCAACAGAAATTTTGCGGATTGGTCAATCCGTTCGCGAGATGTGGCAGTTTGTAAGTAAGAAACGCTTGAGAAACTCAAAATATTCGTAGTTCTGATGCTCGAAACGAATAACTAGAAGGGCCTAGGGGAAAAGTACGCATACCGTTGTAATCGGGCGAGTTTCTACTTTCAGATGCAACAGAAATTTTGAGGATTGGTCAATCCGTTCGCGAGATATGGCAGTTTGGAGGTAAGAATCGCTTGAGAAACTCAAAATTTTCGCAGTTCTGATGCTCGACAAGCATAACTAGAACGGCCTAGGGGAAAAGTACGCATACCGTTGTAATCGGGCGAGTTTCTACTTTCAGATGCAACAGAAATTTTGCGGATTGGTCAATCCGTTCGCGAGATATGTGAGTTTGGAGGTAAGAAACGGTTGAGAAACATAAAATTTTCACAGTTCTGATGCTCGAAACGAATAACTAGAACGGCCCAGGGGAAAACTACACATACCGTTGTAATCGGGCGGGTTTCTGCTTTCAGATGCAACAGAAATTTTGCGGATTGGTCAATCCGTTCGCGAGATATGGGATTTTGGAGGAAAGAAACACTTGAGAAACTCAAAATTTTCGCAGTTCTGCTGCTCGACAAGCATAACAAGAACGGCCTAGGGGAAAAGTACGCATACCGTTGTAATCGGGCGTGTTTCAACTTTCAGATGCAACAGAAATTTTGCGGATTGGTCAATCCGTTCGCGAGATATGGCAGTTTGGAGGTAAGAAACGCTTGAGCAACTCAAAATTTTCGCAGTTCTGATGCTCGAAACGAATAACCAGAACGGCCTAGGGGAAAACTACGCATACCGTTGTAATCGGGCGAGTTTCTACTTTCAGATGCAACAGACACTTTGCGGATTGGTCAATCCGTTCGCGAGATATGGCAGTTTGGAGGTAAGAAACGCTTGAGAAACTCAAAATTTTCGCAGTTCTGATGCTCGAACCGAATAACTAGAACGGCCTAGGGGAAATGTACGCATACAGTTGTAATCGGGCGAGTTTCTACTTTCAGATGCAACAGAAATTTTGCCGATTGGTCAATCCGTTCGCGAGATATGGCAGTGTGGAGGTAAGAAACGGTTGAGAAACATAACATTTTCACAGTTCTGATGCTCGAAACGAATAACTAGAACGGCCCAGGGGAAAACTACACATACCGTTGTAATCGGGCGAGTTTCTACTTTCAGATGCAACAGAAATTTTGCGGATTGGTCAATCCATTCGCGAGATATTGCAGTTTGGAGGTTAGAAACGCTTGAGAAACTTAAAATTTTGGCAGTTCTGATGCTCGAAACGAATAACTAGAACGGCCCAGGGGAAAACTACACATACCGTTGTAACCGGGCGAGTTTCTACTTTCAGATGCAACAGAAATTTTGCGGATTGGTCAATCCGTTCGCGAGATATGGCAGTTTGGAGGTAAGAAACGCTTGAAAAACTCAAAATTTTCGCTGTTCTGATGCTCGAAACGAATAACTAGAACGGCCTAGGGGAAAAGTACTCATACCGTTGTAATCGGGCGTGTTTCAACTTTCAGATGCAACAGAAATTTTGCGGATTGGTCATTCCGTTCGCGAGATATGGCAGTTTGGAGGTAAGAAACGCTTGAGCAACTCAAAATTTTCGCAGTTCTGATGCTCGAAACGAATAACCAGAACGGCCTAGGGGAAAACTACGCATACTGTTGTAATCGGGCGAGTTTCTACTTTCAGATGCAACAGAAATTTTGCGGATTGGTCAATCCGTTCGCGAGATATGGCAGTTTGGAGGTAAGAAACGCTTGAGAAACATAAAATTTTCACAGTTCTGATGCTCGAAACGAATAACTAGAACGGCCCAGGGGAAAACTACACATACCGTTGTAATCGGGCGAGTTTCTACTTTCAGATGCAACAGAAATTTTGCGGATTGGTCAATCCATTCGCGAGATATGGCAGTTTGGAGGTTAGAAACGCTTGAGAAACTCAAAATTTTCGCAGTTCTGATGCTCGAAACGAATAACCAGAACGGCCTAGGGGAAAAGTACGCAAACCGTCGTAATCGGGCGAGTTTCCACTTTCAGATGCAACAGAAATTTTGCGGATTGGTCAATCCGTTCGCGAGATGTGGCAGTTTGTAAGTAAGAAACGCTTGAGAAACTAAAAATTTTCGCAGTTCTGATGCTCGACAAGCATAACAAGAACGGCCTAGGGGAAAAGTACGCATACCGTTGTAATCGGCCGTGTTTCAACTTTCAGATGCAACAGAAATTTTGCGGATTGGTCAATCCGTTCGCGAGATATGGCAGTTTGGAGATAAGAAACGGTTGAGAAACATAAAATTTTCACAGTTCTGATGCTCGAAACGAATAACTAGAACGGCCCAGGGGAAAACTACACATACCGTTGTAATCGGGCGAGTTTCTACTTTCAGATGCAACAGAAATTTTGCGGATTGGTCAATCCATTCGCGAGATATGGCAGTTTGGAGGTTAGAAACGCTTGAGAAACTCAAAATTTTCGCAGTTCTGATGCTCGAAACGAATAACCAGAACGGCCTAGGGGAAAAGTACGCAAACCGTCGTAATCGGGCGAGTTTCTACTTTCAGATACAACAGAAATTTTGCGGATTGGTCAATCCGTTCGCGAGATATGGCAGTTTGGATGTAAGAAACGGTAGAGAAACATAAAATTTTCACAGTTCTGATGCTCGAAACGAATACCTAGAACGGCCCAGGGGAAAACTACACATACCGTTGTAGTCGGGCGGGTTTCTGCTTTCAGATGCAACAGAAATTTTGCGGATTGGTCAATCCGTTCGCGAGATATGGGATTTTGGAGGTAAGAAACACTTGAGAAACTCAAAATTTTCGCAGTTCTGGTGCTCGACAAGCATAACAAGAACGGCCTAGGGGAAAAGTACGCAAACCGTCGTAATCGGGCGAGTTTCTACTTTCAGATGCAACAGAAATTTTGCGGATTGGTCAATCCGTTCGCGAGATATGGCAGTTTGGAGGTAAGAAACGCTTGAGAAACTCAAAATTTTCGCAGTTCTGATGCTCGAAACGAATAACCAGAACGGCCTAGGGGAAAAGTACGCAAACCGTCGTAATCGGGCGGGTTTCTACTTTCAGATGCAACAGAAATTTTGCGGATTGGTCAATCCGTTCGCGAGATGTGGCAGTTTGTAAGTAAGAAACGCTTGAGAAACTAAAAATTTTCGCAGTTCTGATGCTCGACAAGCATAACAAGAACGGCCTAGGGGAAAAGTACGCATACCGTTGTAATCGGCCGTGTTTCAACTTTCAGATGCAACAGAAATTTTGCGGATTGGTCAATCCGTTCGCGAGATATGGCAGTTTGGAGGTAAGAAACGGTTGAGAAACATAAAATTTTCACAGTTCTGATGCTCGAAACGAATAACTAGAACGGCCCAGGGGAAAACTACACATACCGTTGTAATCGGGCGAGTTTCTACTTTCAGATGCAACAGAAATTTTGCGGATTGGTCAATCCATTCGCGAGATATGGCAGTTTGGAGGTTAGAAACGCTTGAGAAACTCAAAATTTTCGCAGTTCTGATGCTCGAAACGAATAACCAGAACGGCCTAGGGGAAAAGTACGCAAACCGTCGTAATCGGACGAGTTTCTACTTTCAGATGCAACAGAAATTTTGCGGATTGGACAATCCGTTCGCGAGATGTGGCAGTTTGTAAGTAAGAAACGCTTGCGAAACTAAAAATTTTCGCAGTTCTGATGCTCGAAACGAATAACTAGAACGGCCTACAGGAAAAGTACGCATACCGTTGTAATCGGGCGGGTTTCTGCTTTCAGATGCAACAGAAATTTTGCGGATTGGTCGGTCCGTTCGCGAGATATGGGATTTTGGAGGTAAGAAACACTTGAGAAACTCAAAATTTTCGCAGTTCTGGTGCTCGACAAGCATAACAAGAACGGCCTAGGGGAAAAGTACGCATACCGTTGTAATCGGGCGTGTTTCAACTTTCAGATGCAACAGAAATTTTGCGGATTGGTCAATCCGTTCGCGAGATATGGCAGTTTGGAGGTAAGAAACGCTTGAGCAACTCAAAATTTTCGCAGTTCTGATGCTCGAAACGAATAACCAGAACGGCCTAGGGGAAAACTACGCATACCGTTGTAATCGGGCGAGTTTCTACTTTCAGATGCAACAGAAATTTTGCGGACTGGTCAATCCGTTCGCGAGACATGGCAGTTTGGAGGTAAGAAACGCTTGAGAAACTCAAAATTATCGCTGTTCTGATGCTCGAAACGAATAACTAGGACGGCCTAGGGGAAAAGTACGCATACCGTTGTAATCGGGCGAGCTTCTACTTTCAGATGCAACAGAAATTTTGCGGATTGGTCAATCCGTTCGCGAGATGTGGCAGTTTGTAAGTAAGAAACGCTTGAGAAACTCAAAATATTCGTAGTTCTGATGCTCGAAACGAATAACTAGAAGGGCCTAGGGGAAAAGTACGCATACCGTTGTAATCGGGCGAGTTTCTACTTTCAGATGCAACAGAAATTTTGAGGATTGGTCAATCCGTTCGCGAGATATGGCAGTTTGGAGGTAAGAATCGCTTGAGAAACTCAAAATTTTCGCAGTTCTGATGCTCGACAAGCATAACTAGAACGGCCTAGGGGAAAAGTACGCATACCGTTGTAATCGGGCGAGTTTCTACTTTCAGATGCAACAGAAATTTTGCGGATTGGTCAATCCGTTCGCGAGATATGTGAGTTTGGAGGTAAGAAACGGTTGAGAAACATAAAATTTTCACAGTTCTGATGCTCGAAACGAATAACTAGAACGGCCCAGGGGAAAACTACACATACCGTTGTAATCGGGCGGGTTTCTGCTTTCAGATGCAACAGAAATTTTGCGGATTGGTCAATCCGTTCGCGAGATATGGGATTTTGGAGGAAAGAAACACTTGAGAAACTCAAAATTTTCGCAGTTCTGCTGCTCGACAAGCATAACAAGAACGGCCTAGGGGAAAAGTACGCATACCGTTGTAATCGGGCGTGTTTCAACTTTCAGATGCAACAGAAATTTTGCGGATTGGTCAATCCGTTCGCGAGATATGGCAGTTTGGAGGTAAGAAACGCTTGAGCAACTCAAAATTTTCGCAGTTCTGATGCTCGAAACGAATAACCAGAACGGCCTAGGGGAAAACTACGCATACCGTTGTAATCGGGCGAGTTTCTACTTTCAGATGCAACAGACACTTTGCGGATTGGTCAATCCGTTCGCGAGATATGGCAGTTTGGAGGTAAGAAACGCTTGAGAAACTCAAAATTTTCGCAGTTCTGATGCTCGAACCGAATAACTAGAACGGCCTAGGGGAAATGTACGCATACAGTTGTAATCGGGCGAGTTTCTACTTTCAGATGCAACAGAAATTTTGCCGATTGGTCAATCCGTTCGCGAGATATGGCAGTGTGGAGGTAAGAAACGGTTGAGAAACATAACATTTTCACAGTTCTGATGCTCGAAACGAATAACTAGAACGGCCCAGGGGAAAACTACACATACCGTTGTAATCGGGCGAGTTTCTACTTTCAGATGCAACAGAAATTTTGCGGATTGGTCAATCCATTCGCGAGATATTGCAGTTTGGAGGTTAGAAACGCTTGAGAAACTTAAAATTTTGGCAGTTCTGATGCTCGAAACGAATAACTAGAACGGCCCAGGGGAAAACTACACATACCGTTGTAACCGGGCGAGTTTCTACTTTCAGATGCAACAGAAATTTTGCGGATTGGTCAATCCGTTCGCGAGATATGGCAGTTTGGAGGTAAGAAACGCTTGAAAAACTCAAAATTTTCGCTGTTCTGATGCTCGAAACGAATAACTAGAACGGCCTAGGGGAAAAGTACTCATACCGTTGTAATCGGGCGTGTTTCAACTTTCAGATGCAACAGAAATTTTGCGGATTGGTCATTCCGTTCGCGAGATATGGCAGTTTGGAGGTAAGAAACGCTTGAGCAACTCAAAATTTTCGCAGTTCTGATGCTCGAAACGAATAACCAGAACGGCCTAGGGGAAAACTACGCATACTGTTGTAATCGGGCGAGTTTCTACTTTCAGATGCAACAGAAATTTTGCGGATTGGTCAATCCGTTCGCGAGATATGGCAGTTTGGAGGTAAGAAACGCTTGAGAAACATAAAATTTTCACAGTTCTGATGCTCGAAACGAATAACTAGAACGGCCCAGGGGAAAACTACACATACCGTTGTAATCGGGCGAGTTTCTACTTTCAGATGCAACAGAAATTTTGCGGATTGGTCAATCCATTCGCGAGATATGGCAGTTTGGAGGTTAGAAACGCTTGAGAAACTCAAAATTTTCGCAGTTCTGATGCTCGAAACGAATAACCAGAACGGCCTAGGGGAAAAGTACGCAAACCGTCGTAATCGGGCGAGTTTCCACTTTCAGATGCAACAGAAATTTTGCGGATTGGTCAATCCGTTCGCGAGATGTGGCAGTTTGTAAGTAAGAAACGCTTGAGAAACTAAAAATTTTCGCAGTTCTGATGCTCGACAAGCATAACAAGAACGGCCTAGGGGAAAAGTACGCATACCGTTGTAATCGGCCGTGTTTCAACTTTCAGATG
Source organism: Ptiloglossa arizonensis (assembly GCF_051014685.1). Lineage (NCBI taxonomy): Eukaryota > Metazoa > Arthropoda > Insecta > Hymenoptera > Colletidae > Ptiloglossa > Ptiloglossa arizonensis. The sequence goes on from NW_027478591.1 coordinate 266,607, forward strand.
CAACAGAAATTTTGCGGATTGGTCAATCCGTTCGCGAGATATGGCAGTTTGGAGATAAGAAACGGTTGAGAAACATAAAATTTTCACAGTTCTGATGCTCGAAACGAATAACTAGAACGGCCCAGGGGAAAACTACACATACCGTTGTAATCGGGCGAGTTTCTACTTTCAGATGCAACAGAAATTTTGCGGATTGGTCAATCCATTCGCGAGATATGGCAGTTTGGAGGTTAGAAACGCTTGAGAAACTCAAAATTTTCGCAGTTCTGATGCTCGAAACGAATAACCAGAACGGCCTAGGGGAAAAGTACGCAAACCGTCGTAATCGGGCGAGTTTCTACTTTCAGATACAACAGAAATTTTGCGGATTGGTCAATCCGTTCGCGAGATATGGCAGTTTGGATGTAAGAAACGGTAGAGAAACATAAAATTTTCACAGTTCTGATGCTCGAAACGAATACCTAGAACGGCCCAGGGGAAAACTACACATACCGTTGTAGTCGGGCGGGTTTCTGCTTTCAGATGCAACAGAAATTTTGCGGATTGGTCAATCCGTTCGCGAGATATGGGATTTTGGAGGTAAGAAACACTTGAGAAACTCAAAATTTTCGCAGTTCTGGTGCTCGACAAGCATAACAAGAACGGCCTAGGGGAAAAGTACGCAAACCGTCGTAATCGGGCGAGTTTCTACTTTCAGATGCAACAGAAATTTTGCGGATTGGTCAATCCGTTCGCGAGATATGGCAGTTTGGAGGTAAGAAACGCTTGAGAAACTCAAAATTTTCGCAGTTCTGATGCTCGAAACGAATAACCAGAACGGCCTAGGGGAAAAGTACGCAAACCGTCGTAATCGGGCGGGTTTCTACTTTCAGATGCAACAGAAATTTTGCGGATTGGTCAATCCGTTCGCGAGATGTGGCAGTTTGTAAGTAAGAAACGCTTGAGAAACTAAAAATTTTCGCAGTTCTGATGCTCGACAAGCATAACAAGAACGGCCTAGGGGAAAAGTACGCATACCGTTGTAATCGGCCGTGTTTCAACTTTCAGATGCAACAGAAATTTTGCGGATTGGTCAATCCGTTCGCGAGATATGGCAGTTTGGAGGTAAGAAACGGTTGAGAAACATAAAATTTTCACAGTTCTGATGCTCGAAACGAATAACTAGAACGGCCCAGGGGAAAACTACACATACCGTTGTAATCGGGCGAGTTTCTACTTTCAGATGCAACAGAAATTTTGCGGATTGGTCAATCCATTCGCGAGATATGGCAGTTTGGAGGTTAGAAACGCTTGAGAAACTCAAAATTTTCGCAGTTCTGATGCTCGAAACGAATAACCAGAACGGCCTAGGGGAAAAGTACGCAAACCGTCGTAATCGGACGAGTTTCTACTTTCAGATGCAACAGAAATTTTGCGGATTGGACAATCCGTTCGCGAGATGTGGCAGTTTGTAAGTAAGAAACGCTTGCGAAACTAAAAATTTTCGCAGTTCTGATGCTCGAAACGAATAACTAGAACGGCCTACAGGAAAAGTACGCATACCGTTGTAATCGGGCGGGTTTCTGCTTTCAGATGCAACAGAAATTTTGCGGATTGGTCGGTCCGTTCGCGAGATATGGGATTTTGGAGGTAAGAAACACTTGAGAAACTCAAAATTTTCGCAGTTCTGGTGCTCGACAAGCATAACAAGAACGGCCTAGGGGAAAAGTACGCATACCGTTGTAATCGGGCGTGTTTCAACTTTCAGATGCAACAGAAATTTTGCGGATTGGTCAATCCGTTCGCGAGATATGGCAGTTTGGAGGTAAGAAACGCTTGAGCAACTCAAAATTTTCGCAGTTCTGATGCTCGAAACGAATAACCAGAACGGCCTAGGGGAAAACTACGCATACCGTTGTAATCGGGCGAGTTTCTACTTTCAGATGCAACAGACACTTTGCGGATTGGTCAATCCGTTCGCGAGATATGGCAGTTTGGAGGTAAGAAACGCTTGAGAAACTCAAAATTTTCGCAGTTCTGATGCTCGAACCGAATAACTAGAACGGCCTAGGGGAAATGTACGCATACAGTTGTAATCGGGCGAGTTTCTACTTTCAGATGCAACAGAAATTTTGCCGATTGGTCAATCCGTTCGCGAGATATGGCAGTGTGGAGGTAAGAAACGGTTGAGAAACATAACATTTTCACAGTTCTGATGCTCGAAACGAATAACTAGAACGGCCCAGGGGAAAACTACACATACCGTTGTAATCGGGCGAGTTTCTACTTTCAGATGCAACAGAAATTTTGCGGATTGGTCAATCCGTTCGCGAGATGTGGCAGTTTGTAAGTACGAAACGCTTGAGAAACTAAAAATTTTCGCAGTTCTGATGCTCGAAACGAATAACTAGAACTGCCTACTAGAAAAGTACGCATACTGTTGTAATCGGGCGGGTTTCTGCTTTCAGATGCAACAGAAATTTTGCGGATTGGTCAATCCGTTCGCGAGATATGGGATTTTGGAGGTAAGAAACACTTGAGAAACTCAAAATTTTCGCAGTTCTGGTACTCGACAAGCATAAAAAGAACGGCCTAGGGGAAAAGTACGCATACCGTTGTAATCGGGCGAGTTTCTACTTTCAGATGCAACAGAAATTTTGCGGATTGTTCAATCCGTTCGCGAGATATGGCAGTTTGGAGGTAAGAAACGCTTGAGAAACTCAAAATGTTCACAGTTCTGATGCTCGAACCGAATAACTAGAACGGCCTAGGGGAAAGGTACGCATACAGTTGTAATCGGGCGAGTTTCTACTTTCAGATGCAACAGAAATTTTGCGGATTGGTCAATCCGTTCGCGAGATATGGCAGTTTGGAGGTAAGAAACGCTTGAAAAACTCAAAATTTTCGCTGTTCTGATGCTCGAAACGAATAACTAGAACGGCCTAGGGGAAAAGTACTCATACCGTTGTAATCGGGCGTGTTTCAACTTTCATATGCAACAGAAATTTTGCCGATTGGTCAATCCGTTCGCGAGATATGGCAGTTTGGAGGTAAGAAACGCTTGAGCAACTCAAAATTTTCGCAGTTCTGATGCTCGAAACGAATAACCAGAACGGCCTAGGGGAAAACTACGCATACCGTTGTAATCGGGCGAGTTTCTACTTTCAGATGCAACAGACACTTTGCGGATTGGTCAATCCGTTCGCGAGATATGGCAGTTTGGAGGTAAGAAACGCTTGAGAAACTCAAAATTTTCGCAGTTCTGATGCTCGAACCGAATAACTAGAACGGCCTAGGGGAAAAGTACGCATACAGTTGTAATCGGGCGAGTTTCTACTTTCAGATGCAACAGAAATTTTGCGGATTGGTCAATCCGTTCGCGAGATATGGCAGTTTGGAGGTAAGAAACGGTTGAGAAACATAAAATTTTCACAGTTCTGATGCTCGAAACGAATAACTAGAACGGCCCAGGGGAAAACTACACATACCGTTGTAATCGGGCGAGTTTCTACTTTCAGATGCAACAGAAATTTTGCGGATTGGTCAATCCATTCGCGAGATATGGCAGTTTGGAGGTTAGAAACGCTTGAGAAACTGAAAATTTTCGCAGTTCTGATGCTCGAAACGAATAACCAGAACGGCCTAGGGGAAAAGTACGCAAACCGTCGTAATCGGGCGAGTTTCTACTTTCAGATGCAACAGAAATTTTGCGGATTGGTCAATCCGTTCGCGAGATGTGGCAGTTTGTAAGTAAGAAACGCTTGAGAAACTAAAAATTTTCGCAGTTCTGATGCTCGAATCGAATAACTAGAACGGCCTACAGGAAAAGTACGCATACCGTTGTAATCGGGCGGGTTTCTGCTTTCAAATGCAACCGAAATTTTGCGGATTGGTCAATCCGTTCGCGAGATATGGGATTTTGGAGGTAAGAAACACTTGAGAAACTCAAAATTTTCGCAGTTCTGGTGCTCGACAAGCATAACAAGAACGGCCTAGGGGAAAAGTACGCATACCGTTGTAATCGGGCGAGTTTCTACTTTCAGATGCAACAGAAATTTTGCGGATTGGTCAATCCGTTCGCGAGATATGGCAGTTTGGAGGTAAGAAACGGTTGAGAAACTCAAAATGTTCACAGTTCTGATGCTCGAACCGAATAACTAGAACGGCCTAGGGGAAAGGTACGCATACAGTTGTAATCGGGCGAGTTTCTACTTTCAGATGCAACAGAAATTTTGCGGACTGGTCAATTCGTTCGCGAGATATGGCAGTTTGGAGGTAAGAAACGCTTGAGAAACTCAAAATTATCGCTGTTCTGATGCTCGAAACGAATAACTAGAACGGCCTAGGGGAAAAGTACTCATACCGTTGTAATCGGGCGTGTTTCAACTTTCAGATGCAATAGAAATTTTGCGGATTGGTCAATCCGTTCGCGAGATATGGCAGTTTGGAGGTAAGAAACGCTTGAGCAACTCAAAATTTTCGCAGTTCTGATGCTCGAAACGAATAACCAGAACGGCCTAGGGGAAAACTACGCATACCGTTGTAATCGGGCGAGTTTCTACTTTCAGATGCAACAGACACTTTGCGGATTGGTCAATCCGTTCGCGAGATATGGCAGTTTGGAGGTAAGAAACGCTTGAGAAACTCAAAATTTTCGCAGTTCTGATGCTCGAACCGAATAACTAGAACGGCCTAGGGGAAAAGTACGCATACAGTTGTAATCGGGCGAGTTTCTACTTTCAGATGCAACAGAAATTTTGCGGATTGGTCAATCCGTTCGCGAGATATGGCAGTTTGGAGGTAAGAAACGGTTGAGAAACATAAAATTTTCACAGTTCTGATGCTCGAAACGAATAACTAGAACGGCCCAGGGGAAAACTACACATACCGTTGTAATCGGGCGAGTTTCTACTTTCAGATGCAACAGAAATTTTGCGGATTGGTCAATCCATTCGCGAGATATGGCAGTTTGGAGGTTAGAAACGCTTGAGAAACTGAAAATTTTCGCAGTTCTGATGCTCGAAACGAATAACCAGAACGGCCTAGGGGAAAAGTACGCAAACCGTCGTAATCGGGCGAGTTTCTACTTTCAGATGCAACAGAAATTTTGCGGATTGGTCAATCCGTTCGCGAGATGTGGCAGTTTGTAAGTAAGAAACGCTTGAGAAACTAAAAATTTTCGCAGTTCTGATGCTCGAAGCGAATAACTAGAACGGCCTACAGGAAAAGTACGCATACCGTTGTAATCGGGCGGGTTTCTGCTTTCAAATGCAACCGAAATTTTGCGGATTGGTCAATCCGTTCGCGAGATATGGGATTTTGGAGGTAAGAAACACTTGAGAAACTCAAAATTTTCGCAGTTCTGGTGCTCGACAAGCATAACAAGAACGGCCTAGGGGAAAAGTACGCATACCGTTGTAATCGGGCGAGTTTCTACTTTCAGATGCAACAGAAATTTTGCGGATTGGTCAATCCGTTCGCGAGATATGGCAGTTTGGAGGTAAGAAACGGTTGAGAAACTCAAAATGTTCACAGTTCTGATGCTCGAACCGAATAACTAGAACGGCCTAGGGGAAAGGTACGCATACAGTTGTAATCGGGCGAGTTTCTACTTTCAGATGCAACAGAAATTTTGCGGACTGGTCAATCCGTTCGCGAGATATGGCAGTTTGGAGGTAAGAAACGCTTGAGAAACTCAAAATTATCGCTGTTCTGATGCTCGAAACGAATAACTAGAACGGCCTAGGGGAAAAGTACTCATACCGTTGTAATCGGGCGTGTTTCAACTTTCAGATGCAATAGAAATTTTGCGGATTGGTCAATCCGTTCGCGAGATATGGCAGTTTGGAGGTAAGAAACGCTTGAGCAACTCAAAATTTTCGCAGTTCTGATGCTCGAAACGAATAACCAGAACGGCCTAGGGGAAAACTACGCATACCGTTGTAATCGGGCGAGTTTCTACTTTCAGATGCAACAGACACTTTGCGGATTGGTCAATCCGTTCGCGAGATATGGCAGTTTGGAGGTAAGAAACGCTTGAGAAACTCAAAATTTTCGCAGTTCTGATGCTCGAACCGAATAACTAGAACGGCCTAGGGGAAAAGTACGCATACAGTTGTAATCGGGCGAGTTTCTACTTTCAGATGCAACAGAAATTTTGCGGATTGGTCAATCCGTTCGCGAGATATGGCAGTTTGGAGGTAAGAAACGGTTGAGAAACATAAAATTTTCACAGTTCTGATGCTCGAAACGAATAACTAGAACGGCCCAGGGGAAAACTACACATACCGTTGTAATCGGGCGAGTTTCTACTTTCAGATGCAACAGAAATTTTGCGGATTGGTCAATCCATTCGCGAGATATGGCAGTTTGGAGGTTAGAAACGCTTGAGAAACTGAAAATTTTCGCAGTTCTGATGCTCGAAACGAATAACCAGAACGGCCTAGGGGAAAAGTACGCAAACCGTCGTAATCGGGCGAGTTTCTACTTTCAGATGCAACAGAAATTTTGCGGATTGGTCAATCCGTTCGCGAGATGTGGCAGTTTGTAAGTAAGAAACGCTTGAGAAACTAAAAATTTTCGCAGTTCTGATGCTCGAAGCGAATAACTAGAACGGCCTACAGGAAAAGTACGCATACCGTTGTAATCGGGCGGGTTTCTGCTTTCAAATGCAACCGAAATTTTGCGGATTGGTCAATCCGTTCGCGAGATATGGGATTTTGGAGGTAAGAAACACTTGAGAAACTCAAAATTTTCGCAGTTCTGGTGCTCGACAAGCATAACAAGAACGGCCTAGGGGAAAAGTACGCATACCGTTGTAATCGGGCGAGTTTCTACTTTCAGATGCAACAGAAATTTTGCGGATTGGTCAATCCGTTCGCGAGATATGGCAGTTTGGAGGTAAGAAACGGTTGAGGAACTCAAAATGTTCACAGTTCTGATGCTCGAACCGAATAACTAGAACGGCCTAGGGGAAAGGTACGCATACAGTTGTAATCGGGCGAGTTTCTACTTTCAGATGCAACAGAAATTTTGCGGACTGGTCAATCCGTTCGCGAGATATGGCAGTTTGGAGGTAAGAAACGCTTGAGAAACTCAAAATTATCGCTGTTCTGATGCTCGAAACGAATAACTAGGACGGCCTAGGGGAAAAGTACGCATACCGTTGTAATCGGGCGAGTTTCTACTTTCAGATGCAACAGAAATTTTGCGGATTGGTCAATCCGTTCGCGAGATGCGGCAGTTTGTAAGTAAGAAACGCTTGAGAAACTCAAAATATTCGTAGTTCTGATGCTCGAAACGAATAACTAGAAGGGCCTAGGGGAAAAGTACGCATACCGTTGTAATCGGGCGAGTTTCTACTTTCAGATGCAACAGAAATTTTGAGGATTGGTCAATCCGTTCGCGAGATATGGCAGTTTGGAGGTAAGAATCGCTTGAGAAACTCAAAATTTTCGCAGTTCTGATGCTCGACAAGCATAACTAGAACGGCCTAGGGGAAAAGTACGCATACCGTTGTAATCGGGCGAGTTTCTACTTTCAGATGCAACAGAAATTTTGCGGATTGGTCAATCCGTTCGCGAGATATGTGAGTTTGGAGGTAAGAAACGGTTGAGAAACATAAAATTTTCACAGTTCTGATGCTCGAAACGAATAACTAGAACGGCCCAGGGGAAAACTACACATACCGTTGTAATCGGGCGGGTTTCTGCTTTCAGATGCAACAGAAATTTTGCGGATTGGTCAATCCGTTCGCGAGATATGGGATTTTGGAGGAAAGAAACACTTGAGAAACTCAAAATTTTCGCAGTTCTGCTGCTCGACAAGCATAACAAGAACGGCCTAGGGGAAAAGTACGCATACCGTTGTAATCGGGCGAGTTTCTACTTTCAGATGCAACAGAAATTTTGCGGATTGGTCAATCCGTTCGCGAGATATGGCAGTTTGGAGGTAAGAAACGCTTGAGAAACATAAAATTTTCACAGTTCTGATGCTCGAAACGAATAACTAGAACGGCCCAGGGGAAAACTACACATACCGTTGTAATCGGGCGAGTTTCTACTTTCAGATGCAACAGAAATTTTGCGGATTGGTCAATCCGTTCGCGAGATGTGGCAGTTTGTAAGTAAGAAACGCTTGAGAAACTAAAAATTTTCGCAGTTCTGATGCTCGAAACGAATAACTAGAACGGCCTACAGGAAAAGTACGCATACCGTTGTAATCGGGCGGGTTTCTGCTTCCAAATGAAACAGAAATTTTGCGGATTGGTCAATCCGTTCGCGAGATATGGGATTTTGGAGGTAAGAAACGCTTGAGAAACTCAAAATGTTCACAGTTCTGATGCTCGAACCGAATAACTAGAACGGCCTAGGGGAAAGGTACGCATACCGTTGTAATCGGGCGAGTTTCTACTTTCAGATGCAACAGAAATTTTGCGGATTGGTCAATCCGTTCGCGAGATATGTGAGTTTGGAGGTAAGAAACGGTTGAGAAACATAAAATTTTCACAGTTCTGATGCTCGAAACGAATAACTAGAACGGCCCAGGGGAAAACTACACATACCGTTGTAATCGGGCGGGTTTCTGCTTTCAGATGCAACAGAAATTTTGCGGATTGGTCAATCCGTTCGCGAGATATGGGATTTTGGAGGAAAGAAACACTTGAGAAACTCAAAATTTTCGCAGTTCTGCAGCTCGACAAGCATAACAAGAACGGCCTAGGGGAAAAGTACGCATACCGTTGTAATCGGGCGAGTTTCTACTTTCAGATGCAACAGAAATTTTGCGGATTGGTCAATCCGTTCGCGAGATATGGCAGTTTGGAGGTAAGAAACGCTTGAGAAACATAAAATTTTCACAGTTCTGATGCTCGAAACGAATAACTAGAACGGCCCAGTGGAAAACTACACATACCGTTGTAATCGGGCGAGTTTCTACTTTCAGATGCAACAGAAATTTTGCGGATTGGTCAATCCATTCGCGAGATATGGCAGTTTGGAGGTTAGAAACGCTTGAGAAACTCAAAATTTTCGCAGTTCTGATGCTCGAAACGAATAACCAGAACGGCCTAGGGGAAAAGTACGCAAACCGTCGTAATCGGGCGAGTTTCTACTTTCAGATGCAACAGAAATTTTGCGGATTGGTCAATCCGTTCGCGAGATGTGGCAGTTTGTAAGTAAGAAACGCTTGAGAAACTACAAATTTTCGCAGTTCTGATGCTCGAAACGAATAACTAGAACGGCCTACAGGAAAGGTACCCATACAGTTGTAATCGGGCGAGTTTCTACTTTCAGATGCAACAGAAATTTTGCGGACTGGTCAATCCGTTCGCGAGATATGGCAGTTTGGAGGTAAGAAACGCTTGAGAAACTCAAAATTTTCGCTGTTCTGATGCTCGAAACGAATAACTAGAACGGCCTAGGGGAAAAGTACTCATACCGTTGTAATCGGGCGTGTTTCAACTTTCAGATGCAACAGAAATTTTGCGGATTGGTCAATCCGTTCGCGAGATATGGCAGTTTGGAGGTAAGAAACTCTTGGGCAACTCAAAATTTTCGCAGTTCTGAAGCTCGAAACGAATAACCAGAACGGCCTAGGGGAAAACTACGCATACCGTTGTAATCGGGCGAGTTTCTACTTTCAGATGCAACAGACACTTTGCGGATTGGTCAATCCGTTCGCTAGATATGGCAGTTTGGAGGTAAGAAACGGTTGAGAAACATAAAATTTTCACAGTTCTGATGCTCGAAACGAATAACTAGAACGGCCCAGGGGAGAACTACAAATACCGTTGTAATCGGGCGAGTTTCTACTTTCAGATGCAACAGAAATTTTGCGGATTGGTCAATCCGTTCGCGAGATATGGCAGTTTGGAGGTAAGAAACGGTTGAGAAACATAAAATTTTCACAGTTCTGATGCTCGAAACGAATAACTAGAACGGCCCAGGGGAAAACTACACATACCGTTGTAATCGGGCGCGTTTCAACTTTCAGATGCAACAGAAATTTTGGGGATTGGTCAATCCGTTCGCGAGATATGGCAGTTTGGAGGTAAGAAACGCTTGAGCAACTCAAAATTTTCGCAGTTCTGATGCTCGAAACGAATAACCAGAACAGCCTAGGGGAAAACTACGCATACCGTTGTAATCGGGCGAGTTTCTACTTTCAGATGCAACAGACACTTTGCGGATTGGTCAATCCGTTCGCGAGATATGGCAGTTTGGAGGTAAGAAACGCTTGAAAAACTCAAAATTTTCGCTATTCTGATGCTCGAAACGAATAACTAGAACGGCCTAGGGGAAAAGTACTCATACCGTTGTAATCGGGCGTGTTTCAACTTTCAGATGCAACAGAAATTTTGCGGATTGGTCAATCCGTTCGCGAGATATGGCAGTTTGGAGGTAAGAAACGCTTGGGCAACTCAAAATTTTCGCAGTTCTGATGCTCGAAACGAATAACCAGAACGGCCTAGGGGAAAACTACGCATACCGTTGTAATCGGGCGAGTTTCTACTTTCAGATGCAACAGACACTTTGCGGATTGGTCAATCCGTTCGCGAGATATGGCAGTTTGGAGGTAAGAAACGGTTGAGAAACATAAAATTTTCACAGTTCTGATGCTCGAAACGAATAACTAGAACGGCCCAGGGGAGAACTACAAATACCGTTGTAATCGGGCGAGTTTCTACTTTCAGATGCAACAGAAATTTTGCGGATTGGTCAATCCGTTCGCGAGATATGGCAGTTTGGAGGTAAGAAACGGTTGAGAAACATAAAATTTTCACAGTTCTGATGCTCGAAACGAATAACTAGAACGGCCCAGGGGAAAACTACACATACCGTTGTAATCGGGCGAGTTTCTACTTTCAGATGCAACAGAAATTTTGCGGATTTGACAATCCATTCGCGAGATATGGCAGTTTGGAGGTTCGAAACGCTTGAGAAACTCAAAATTTTCGCAGTTCTGATGCTCGAAACGAATAACCAGAACGGCCTAGGGGAAAAGTACGCAAACCGTCGTAATCGGGCGAGTTTCTACTTTCAGATGCAACAGAAATTTTGCGGATTGGACAATCCGTTCGCGAGATGTGGCAGTTTGTAAGTAAGAAACGCTTGAGAAACTAAAAATTTTCGCAGTTCTGATGCTCGAAACGAATAACTAGAACGGCCTACAGGAAAAGTACGCACACCGTTGTAATCGGGCGGGTTTCTGCTTTCAGATGCAACAGAAATTTTGCGGATTGGTCAATCCGATCGCGAGATATGGGATTTTGGAGGTAAGAAACACTTGAGAAACTCAAAATTTTCGCAGTTCTGGTGCTCGACAAGCATAACAAGAACGGCCTAGGGGAAAAGTACGCATACCGTTGTAATCGGGCGAGTTTCTACTTTCAGATGCAACAGAAATTTTGCGGATTGGTCAATCCGTTCGCGAGATATGGCAGTTTGGAGGTAAGTAACGCTTGAGAAACTCAAAATTTTCGCAGTACTGATGCACGAAACGAATAACCAGAACGGCCTAGGGGAAAAGTACGCAAACCGTCGTAATCGGGCGAGTTTCTACTTTCAGATGCAACAGAAATTTTGAGGATTGGTCAATCCGTTCGCGAGATATGGGATTTTGGAGGTAAGAAACACTTGAGAAACTCAAAATTTTCGCAGTTCTGGTGCTCGACAAGCATAACAAGAACGGCCTAGGGGAAAAGTACGCATACCGTTGTAATCGGGCGAGTTTCTACTTTCAGATGAAACAGAAATTTTGCGGATTGGTCAATCCGTTCGCGAGATATGGCAGTTTGGAGGTAAGAAACGCTTGAGAAACTCAAAATGTTCACAGTTCTGATGCTCGAACCGAATAACTAGAACGGCCTAGGGGAAAGGTACGCATACATTTGTAATCGGGCGAGTTTCTACTTTCAGATGCAACAGAAATTTTGCGGATTGGTCAATCCGTTCGCGAGATATGGCAGTTTGGAGGTAAGAAACGCTTGAGCAACTCAAAATTTTCGCAGTTCTGATGCTCGAAACGAATAACCAGAACGGCCTAGGGGAAAAGTACGCAAACCGTCGTAATCGGGCGAGTTTCTACTTTCAGATGCAACAGAAATTTTGCGGATTGGTCAATCCGTTCGCGAGATGTGGCAGTTTGTAAGTAAGAAACGCTTGAGAAACTAAAAATTTTCGCAGTTCTGATGCTCGAAACGAATAACCAGAACGGCCTAGGGGAAAAGTACGCATACCGTTGTAATCGGGCGAGTTTCTACTTTCAGATGCAACAGAAATTTTGCAGATTGGTCAATCCGTTCGCGAGATGTGGCAGTTTGTAAGTAAGAAACGCTTGAGAAACTCAAAATTTTCGCAGTTCTGATGCTCGAAACGAATAACTAGAACTGCCTACGGGAAAAGTACGCATACTGTTGTAATCGGGCGGGTTTCTGCTTTCAGATGCAACAGAAATTTTGCGGATTGGTCATTCCGTTCGCGAGATATGGGAGTTTGGATGTAAGAAACACTTGAGAAACTCAAAATTTTCGCAGTTCTGGTGCTCGACAAGCATAACTAGAACGGCCTAGGGGAAAAGTACGCATACCGTTGTAATCGGGCGAGTTTCTACTTTCAGATGCAACAGAAATTTTGCGGATTGGTCAATCCGTTCGCGAGATATGGCAGTTTGGAGGTAAGAAACGGTTGAGAAACTCAAAATGTTCACAGTTCTGATGCTCGACAAGCATAACTAGAACGGCCTAGGGGAAAAGTACACATACCGCTGTAATCGGGCGAGTTTCTACTTTCAGATGCAACAGAAATTTTGCGGATTGGTCAATCCTTTCGCGAGATATGGCAGTTTGGAGGTAAGAAACCCTTGAGCAACTCAAAATTTTCGCAGTTCTGATGCTCGAAACGAATAACCAGAACGGCCTAGGGGAAAAGTACGAATACCGTTGTGATCGGGCGAGTTTCTACTTTCAGATGCAACAGAAATTTTGCGGATTGGTCAATCCGTTCGCGAGATATGGGAGCTTGGAAGTAAGAAACACTTGAGAAACTCAAAATTTTCGCAGTTCTGATGCTCGACAAGCATAACTAGAACTGCCTACGGGAAAAGTACGCATACTGTTGTAATCGGGCGGGTTTCTACTTTCAGATGCAACAGACACTTTGCGGATTGGTCAATCCGTTCGCGAGATATGGCAGTTTGGAGGTAAGAAACGGTTGAGAAACTCAAAATTTTCGCAGTTCTGATGCTCGAAACGAATAACCAGAACGGCCTAGGGGAAAAGTACGCAAACCGTCGTAATCGGGCGAGTTTCTACTTTCAGATGCAACAGAAATTTTGCGGATTGGACAATCCGTTCGCGAGATGTGGCAGTTTGTAAGTAAGAAACGCTTGAGAAACTAAAAATTTTCGCAGTTCTGATGCTCGAAACGAATAACTAGAACGGCCTACAGGAAAAGTACGCACACCGTTGTAATCGGGCGGGTTTCTGCTTTCAGATGCAACAGAAATTTTGCGGATTGGTCAATCCGATCGCGAGATATGGGATTTTGGAGGTAAGAAACACTTGAGAAACTCAAAATTTTCGCAGTTCTGGTGCTCGACAAGCATAACAAGAACGGCCTAGGGGAAAAGTACGCATACCGTTGTAATCGGGCGAGTTTCTACTTTCAGATGCAACAGAAATTTTGCGGATTGGTCAATCCGTTCGCGAGATATGGCAGTTTGGAGGTAAGTAACGCTTGAGAAACTCAAAATTTTCGCAGTACTGATGCACGAAACGAATAACCAGAACGGCCTAGGGGAAAAGTACGCAAACCGTCGTAATCGGGCGAGTTTCTACTTTCAGATGCAACAGAAATTTTGAGGATTGGTCAATCCGTTCGCGAGATATGGGATTTTGGAGGTAAGAAACACTTGAGAAACTCAAAATTTTCGCAGTTCTGGTGCTCGACAAGCATAACAAGAACGGCCTAGGGGAAAAGTACGCATACCGTTGTAATCGGGCGAGTTTCTACTTTCAGATGAAACAGAAATTTTGCGGATTGGTCAATCCGTTCGCGAGATATGGCAGTTTGGAGGTAAGAAACGCTTGAGAAACTCAAAATGTTCACAGTTCTGATGCTCGAAACGAATAACTAGAACTGCCTACGGGAAAGGTACGCATACTGTTGTAATCGGGCGGGTTTCTACTTTCAGATGCAACAGAAATTTTGCGGATTGGTCAATCCGTTCGCGAGATATGGCAGTTTGGAGGTAAGTAACGCTTGAGAAACTCAAAATTTTCGCAGTACTGATGCACGAAACGAATAACCAGAACGGCCTAGGGGAAAAGTACGCAAACCGTCGTAATCGGGCGAGTTTCTACTTTCAGATGCAACAGAAATTTTGAGGATTGGTCAATCCGTTCGCGAGATATGGGATTTTGGAGGTAAGAAACACTTGAGAAACTCAAAATTTTCGCAGTTCTGGTGCTCGACAAGCATAACAAGAACGGCCTAGGGGAAAAGTACGCATACCGTTGTAATCGGGCGAGTTTCTACTTTCAGATGAAACAGAAATTTTGCGGATTGGTCAATCCGTTCGCGAGATATGGCAGTTTGGAGGTAAGAAACGCTTGAGAAACTCAAAATGTTCACAGTTCTGATGCTCGAAACGAATAACTAGAACTGCCTACGGGAAAAGTACGCATACTGTTGTAATCGGGCGGGTTTCTGCTTTCAGATGCAACAGAAATTTTGCGGATTGGTCATTCCGTTCGCGAGATATGGGAGTTTGGATGTAAGAAACACTTGAGAAACTCAAAATTTTCGCAGTTCTGGTGCTCGACAAGCATAACTAGAACGGCCTAGGGGAAAAGTACGCATACCGTTGTAATCGGGCGAGTTTCTACTTTCAGATGCAACAGAAATTTTGCGGATTGGTCAATCCGTTCGCGAGATATGGGGTTTTGGAGGCAAGAAACACTTGAGAAACTCAAAATTTTCGCAGTTCTGGTGCTCGACAAGCATAACAAGAACGGCCTAGGGGAAAAGTACGCATACCGTTGTAATCGGGCGAGTTTCTACTTTCAGATGCAACAGAAATTTTGCGGATTGGTCAATCCGTTCGCGAGATATGGCAGTTTGGAGGTATGAAACGCTTGAGAAACTCAAAATGTTCACAGTTCTGATGCTCGAACCGAATAACTAGAACGGCCTAGGGGAAAGGTACGCACACATTTGTAATCGGGCGAGTTTCTACTTTCAGATGCAACAGAAATTTTGCGGATTGGTCAATCCGTTCGCGAGATGTGGCAGTTTGGAGGTAAGAAACGCTTGAGATACTCAAAACTTTCGCAGTTCTGATGCTCGAAACGAATAACCAGAACGGCCTAGGGGAAAAGTACGCATACCGTTGTAATCGGGCGAGTTTCTACTTTCAGATGCAACAGAAATTTTGCAGATTGGTCAATCCGTTCGCGAGATGTGGCAGTTTGTAAGTAAGAAACGCTTGAGAAACTCAAAATTTTCGCAGTTCTGATGCTCGAAACGAATAACTAGAACTGCCTACGGGAAAAGTACGCATACTGTTGTAATCGGGCGGGTTTCTGCTTTCAGATGCAACAGAAATTTTGCGGATTGGTCATTCCGTTCGCGAGATATGGGAGTTTGGATGTAAGAAACACTTGAGAAACTCAAAATTTTCGCAGTTCTGGTGCTCGACAAGCATAACTAGAACGGCCTAGGGGAAAAGTACGCATACCGTTGTAATCGGGCGAGTTTCTACTTTCAGATGCAACAGAAATTTTGCGGATTGGTCAATCCGTTCGCGAGATATGGGGTTTTGGAGGCAAGAAACACTTGAGAAACTCAAAATTTTCGCAGTTCTGGTGCTCGACAAGCATAACAAGAACGGCCTAGGGGAAAAGTACGCATACCGTTGTAATCGGGCGAGTTTCTACTTTCAGATGCAACAGAAATTTTGCGGATTGGTCAATCCGTTCGCGAGATATGGCAGTTTGGAGGTATGAAACGCTTGAGAAACTCAAAATGTTCACAGTTCTGATGCTCGAACCGAATAACTAGAACGGCCTAGGGGAAAGGTACGCACACATTTGTAATCGGGCGAGTTTCTACTTTCAGATGCAACAGAAATTTTGCGGATTGGTCAATCCGTTCGCGAGATGTGGCAGTTTGTAAGTAAGAAACGCTTGAGAAACTAAAAATTTTCGCAGTTCTGATGCTCGAAACGAATAACCAGAACGGCCTAGGGGAAAAGTACGCATACCGTTGTAATCGGGCGAGTTTCTACTTTCAGATGCAACAGAAATTTTGCAGATTGGTCAATCCGTTCGCGAGATGTGGCAGTTTGTAAGTAAGAAACGCTTGAGAAACTCAAAATTTTCGCAGTTCTGATGCTCGAAACGAATAACTAGAACTGCCTACGGGAAAAGTACGCATACTGTTGTAATCGGGCGGGTTTCTGCTTTCAGATGCAACAGAAATTTTGCGGATTGGTCATTCCGTTCGCGAGATATGGCAGTTTGGAGGTATGAAACGCTTGAGAAACTCAAAATGTTCACAGTTCTGATGCTCGAACCGAATAACTAGAACGGCCTAGGGGAAAGGTACGCACACATTTGTAATCGGGCGAGTTTCTACTTTCAGATGCAACAGAAATTTTGCGGATTGGTCAATCCGTTCGCGAGATATGGCAGTTTGGAGGTAAGAAACGCTTGAGATACTCAAAACTTTCGCTCTTCTGATGCTCGAAACGAATAACTAGAACGGCCTAGGGGAAAAGTACTCATACCGTTGTAATCGGGCGTGTTTCAACTTTCAGATGCAACAGAAATTTTGCGGATTGGTCAATCCGTTCGCGAGATATGGCAGTTTGGAGGAAAGAAACGCTTGAGCAACTCAAAATTTTCGCAGTTCTGATGCTCGAAACGAATAACCAGAACGGCCTAGGGGAAAACTACGCATACCGTTGTAATCGGGCGAGTTTCTACTTTCAGATGCAACAGACACTTTGCGGATTGGTCAGTCCGTTCGCGAGATATGGCAGTTTGGAGGTAAGAAACGCTTGAGAAACTCAAAATTTTCGCAGTTCTGATGCTCGAACCGAATAACTAGAACGGCCTAGGGGAAATGTACGCATACAGTTGTAATCGGGCGAGTTTCTGCTTTCAGATGCAACAGAAATTTTGCGGATTGGTCATTCCGTTCGCGAGATATGGGAGTTTGGAGGTAAGAAACACTTGAGAAACTCAAAATTTTCCAGTTCTGGTGCTCGACAAGCATAACTAGAACGGCCTAGGGGAAAAGTACGCATACCGTTTTAATCGGGCGAGTTTCTACTTTCAGATGCAACAGAAATTTTGCGGATTGGTCAATCCGTTCGCGAGATATGGCAGTTTGGAGGTAAGAAACGGTTGAGAAACTCAAAATGTTCACAGTTCTGATGCTCGACAAGCATAACTAGAACGGCCTAGGGGAAAAGTACACATACCGCTGTAATCGGGCGAGTTTCTACTTTCAAATGCAATAGAAATTTTGCGGATTGGTCAATCCTTTCGCGAGATATGGCAGTTTGGAGGTAAGAAACCCTTTAGCAACTCAAAATTTTCGCAGTTCTGATGCTCGAACCGAATAACTAGAACGGCCTAGGGGAAAAGTACGCATACAGTTGTAATCGGGCGAGTTTCTACTTTCAGATGCAACAGAAATTTTGCGGATTGGTCAATCCGTTCGCGAGATAAGGCAGTTTGGAGGTAAGAAACGCTTGTGAAACTCAAAATTTTCGCAGTTCTGATGCTCGAAACGAATAACCAGAACGGCCTAGGGGAAAACTACGCATACCGTTGTAATCGGGCGAGTTTCTACTTTCAGATGCAACAGACACTTTGCGGATTGGTCAATCCGTTCGCGAGATATGGCAGTTTGGAGGTAAGAAACGGTTGAGAAACTCAAAATTTTCGCAGTTCTGATGCTCGAAACGAATAACCAGAACGGCCTAGGGGAAAACTACGCATACCGTTGTAATCGGGCGAGTTTCTACTTTCAGATGCAACAGACACTTTGCGGATTGGTCAATCCGTTCGCGAGATATGGCAGTTTGGAGGTAAGAAACGCTTGAGAAACTCAAAATTTTCGCAGTTCTGATGCTCGAACCGAATAACTAGAACGGCCTAGGGGAAAAGTACGCATACAGTTATAATCGGGCGAGTTTCTACTTTCAGATGCAACAGAAATTTTGCGGATTGGTCAATCCGTTCGCGAGATATGGCAGATTGGAGGTAAGAAACGCTTGAGAAACTCAAAATTTTCGCAGTTCTGATGCTCGAAACGAATAACTGGAACGGCCTACAGGAAAAGTACGCATACCGTTGTAATCGGGCGGGTTTCTGCTTTCAGATGCAACAGAAATTTTGCGGATTGGTCAATCCGTTCGCGAGATATGGGATTTTGGAGGTAAGAAACGCTTGAAAAACTCAAAATTTTCGCTGTTCTGATGCTCGAAACGAATAACTAGAACGGCCTAGGGGAAAAGTACTCATACCGTTGTAATCGGGCGTGTTTCAACTTTCAGATGCAACAGAAATTTTGCGGATTGGTCAATCCGTTCGCGAGATATGGCAGTTTGGAGGTAAGAAACGCTTGAGCAACTCAAAATTTTCGCAGTTCTGATGCTCGAAACGAATAACCAGAACGGCCTAGGGGAAAACTACGCATACCGTTGTAATCGGGCGAGTTTCTACTTTCAGATGCAACAGACACTTTGCGGATTGGTCAATCCGTTCGCGAGATATGGCAGTTTGGAGGTAAGAAACGCTTGAGAAACTCAAAATTTTCGCAGTTCTGATGCTCGAACCGAATAACTAGAACGGCCTAGGGGAAAAGTACGCATACAGTTGTAATCGGGCGAGTTTCTACTTTCAGATGCAACAGAAATTTTGCGGATTGGTCAATCCGTTCGCGAGATATGGCAGTTTGGAGGTAAGAAACGGTTGAGAAACATAAAATTTTCACAGTTCCGATGCTCGAAACGAATAACTAGAACGGCCTAGGGGAAAAGTACGCATACAGTTGTAATCGGGCGAGGTTCTACTTTCAGATGCAACAGAAATTTTGCGGATTGGTCAATCCGTTCGCGAGATGTGGCAGTTTGTAAGTAAGAAACGCTTGCGAAACTACATATTTTCGCAGTTCTGATGCTCGAAACGAATAACTAGAACGGCCTAGGGGAAAGGTACGCATACAGTTGTAATCGGGCGAGTTTCTACTCTCAGATGCAACAGAAATTTTGCGGATTGGTCAATCCGTTCGGGAGATATGGGATTTTGGAGGTAAGAAACACTTGAGAAACTCAAAATTTTCGCATTTCTGGTGCTCGACAAGCATAACAAGAACGGCCTAGGGGAAAAGTACGCATACCGTTGTAATCGGGCGAGTTTCTACTTTCAGATGCAACGGAAATTTTGCGGATTGGTCAATCTGTTCGCGAGATATGGCAGTTTGGAGGTAAGAAACGCTTGAGCAACTCAAAATTTTCGCAGTTCTGATGCTCGAAACGAATAACCAGAACGGCCTAGGGGAAAACTACGCATACCGTTGTAATCGGGCGAGTTTCTACTTTCAGATGCAACAGAAATTTTGCGGATTGGTCAATCCGTTCGCGAGATATGGCAGTTTGGAGGTAAGAAACGCTTGCGAAACTACAAATTTTCGCAGTTCTGATGCTCGAAACGAATAACTAGAACGGCCTACAGGAAAAGTACGCATACCGTCGTAATCGGGCGAGTTTCTACTTTCAGATGCAACAGAAATTTTGCGGATTGGTCAATCCATTCGCGAGATATGGCAGTTTGGAGGTTAGAAACGCTTGAGAAACTCAAAATTTTCGCAGTTCTGATGCTCGAAACGAATAACCAGAACGGCCTAGGGGAAAAGTACGCAAACCGTCGTAATCGGGCGAGTTTCTACTTTCAGATGCAACAGAAATTTTGCGGATTGGTCAATCCGTTCGCGAGATGTGGCAGTTTGTAAGTAAGAAACGCTTGCGAAACTACATATTTTCGCAGTTCTGATGCTCGAAACGAATAACTAGAACGGCCTAGGGGAAAGGTACGCATACAGTTGTAATCGGGCGAGTTTCTACTCTCAGATGCAACAGAAATTTTGCGGATTGGTCAATCCGTTCGGGAGATATGGGATTTTGGAGGTAAGAAACACTTGAGAAACTCAAAATTTTCGCATTTCTGGTGCTCGACAAGCATAACAAGAACGGCCTAGGGGAAAAGTACGCATACCGTTGTAATCGGGCGAGTTTCAACTTTCAGATGCAACGGAAATTTTGCGGATTGGTCAATCTGTTCGCGAGATATGGCAGTTTGGAGGTAAGAAACGCTTGAGCAACTCAAAATTTTCGCAGTTCTGATGCTCGAAACGAATAACCAGAACGGCCTAGGGGAAAACTACGCATACCGTTGTAATCGGGCGAGTTTCTACTTTCAGATGCAACAGAAATTTTGCGGATTGGTCAATCCGTTCGCGAGATATGGCAGTTTGTAAGTAAGAAACGCTTGAGAAACTAAAAATTTTCGCAGTTCTGATGCTCGACAAGCATAACAAGAACGGCCTAGGGGAAAAGTACGCATACCGTTGTAATCGGG
This sequence comes from Ptiloglossa arizonensis, assembly GCF_051014685.1. NCBI lineage: Eukaryota > Metazoa > Arthropoda > Insecta > Hymenoptera > Colletidae > Ptiloglossa > Ptiloglossa arizonensis. The sequence continues at coordinate 287,236 of NW_027478591.1, forward strand.
CGTGTTTCAACTTTCAGATGCAACAGAAATTTTGCGGATTGGTCAATCCGTTCGCGAGATATGGCAGTTTGGAGGTAAGAAACGGTTGAGAAACATAAAATTTTCACAGTTCTGATGCTCGAAACGAATAACTAGAACGGCCCAGGGGAAAACTACACATACCGTTGTAATCGGGCGAGTTTCTACTTTCAGATGCAACAGAAATTTTGCGGATTGGTCAATCCATTCGCGAGATATGGCAGTTTGGATGTTAGAAACGCTTGAGAAACTCAAAATTTTCGCAGTTCTGATGCTCGAAACGAATAACCAGAACGGCCTAGGTGAAAAGTACGCAAACCGTCGTAATCGGGCGAGTTTCTACTTTCAGATGCAACAGAAATTTTGCGGATTGGTCAATCCGTTCGCGAGATATGGCAGTTTGGAGGTAAGAAACGGTTGAGATACATAAAATTTTCACAGTTCTGATGCTCGAAACGAATACCTAGAACGGCCCAGGGGAAAACTACACATACCGTTGTAATCGGGCGGGTTTCTGCTTTCAGATCCAACAGAAATTTTGCGGATTGGTCAATCCGTTCGCGAGATATGGGATTTTGGAGGTAAGAAACACTTGAGAAACTCAAAATTTTCGCAGTTCTGGTGCTCGACAAGCATAACAAGAACGGCCTAGGGGAAAAGTACGCATACCGTTGTAATCGGGCGAGTTTCTACTTTCAGATGCAACAGAAATTTTGCGGATTGGTCAATCCGTTCGCGAGAAATGGCAGTTTGGAGGTAAGAAACGCTTGAGAAACTCAAAATTTTCGCAGTTCTGATGCTCGAAACGAATAACCGGAACGGCCTAGGGGAAAAGTACGGAAACCGTCGTAATCGGACGAGTTTCTACTTTCAGATGCAACAGAAATTTTGCGGATTGGTCAATCCGTTCGCGAGATGTGGCAGTTTGTAAGTAAGAAACGCTTGCGAAACTAAAAATTTTCGCAGTTCTGATGCTCGAAACGAATAACTAGAACGGCCTACAGGAAAAGTACGCATACCGTTGTAATCGGGCGGGTTTCTGCTTTCAGATGCAACAGAAATTTTGCGGATTGGTCAGTCCGTTCGCGAGATATGGGATTTTGGAGGTAAGAAACACTTGAGAAACTCAAAATTTTCGCAGTTCTGGTGCTCGACAAGCATAACAAGAACGGCCTAGGGGAAAAGTACGCATACCGTTGTAATCGGGCGTGTTTCAACTTTCAGATGCAACAGAAATTTTGCGGATTGGTCAATCCGTTCGCGAGATATGGCAGTTTGGAGGTAAGAAACGCTTGAGCAACTCAAAATTTTCGCAGTTCTGATGCTCGAAACGAATAACCAGAACGGCCTAGGGGAAAACTACGCATACCGTTGTAATCGGGCGAGTTTCTACTTTCAGATGCAACAGACACTTTGCGGATTGGTCAATCCGTTCGCGAGATATGGCAGTTTGGAGGTAAGAAACGCTTGAGAAACTCAAAATTTTCGCAGTTCTGATGCTCGAACCGAATAACTAGGACGGCCTAGGGGAAATGTACGCATACAGTTGTAATCGGGCGAGTTTCTACTTTCAGATGCAACAGAAATTTTGCCGATTGGTCAATCCGTTCGCGAGATATGGCAGTTTGGAGGTAAGAAACGGTTGAGAAACATAACATTTTCACAGTTCTGATGCTCGAAACGAATAACTAGAACGGCCCAGGGGAAAACTACACATACCGTTGTAATCGGGCGAGTTTCTACTTTCAGATGCAACAGAAATTTTGCGGATTGGTCAATCCATTCGCGAGATATGGCAGTTTGGAGGTTATAAACGCTTGAGAAACTTAAAATTTTCGCAGTTCTGATGCTCGAAACGAATAACCAGAACGGCCTAGGGGAAAAGTACGCAAACCGTCGTAATCGGGCGAGTTTCTACTTTCAGATGCAACAGAAATTTTGCGGATTGGTTAATCCGTTCGCGAGATGTGGCAGTTTGTAAGTACGAAACGCTTGAGAAACTAAAAATTTTCGCAGTTCTGATGCTCGAAACGAATAACTAGAACTGCCTACTGGAAAAGTACGCATACTGTTGTAATCGGGCGGGTTTCTGCTTTCAGATGCAACAGAAATTTTGCGGATTGGTCAATCCGTTCGCGAGATATGGCAGTTTGGAGGTAAGAAACGGTTGAGAAACTCAAAATTTTCGCAGTTCTGATGCTCGAAACGAATAACCAGAACGGCCTAGGGGAAAACTACGCATACCGTTGTAATCGGGCGAGTTTCTACTTTCAGATGCAACAGACACTTTGCGGATTGGTCAATCCGTTCGCGAGATGTGGCAGATTGTAAGTAAGAAACGCTTGAGAAACTAAAAATTTTCGCAGTTCTGATGCTCGAAACGAATAACCAGAACGGCCTAGGGGAAAAGTACGAATACCGTTGTGATCGGGCGAGTTTCTACTTTCAGATGCAACAGACACTTTGCGGATTGGTCAATCCGTTCGCGAGATGTGGCAGATTGTAAGTAAGAAACGCTTGAGAAACTAAAAATTTTCGCAGTTCTGATGCTCGAAACGAATAACTAGAACGGCCTACAGGAAAAGTACGCATACCGTTGTAATCGGGCGGGTTTCTACTTTCAGATGCAAGAGACACTTTGCGGATTGGTCAATCCGTTCGCGAGATATGGCAGTTTGGAGGTAAGAAACGTTTGAGCAACTCAAAATTTTCGCAGTTCTGATGCTCGAAACGAATAACTAGAACGGCCTAGGTGAAAGGTACGCATACAGTTGTAATCGGGCGAGTTTCTACTTTCAGATGCAACAGAAATTTTGCGGATTGGTCAATCCGTTCGCGAGATATGGCAGTTTGGAGGTAAGAAACGCTTGAAAAACTCAAAATTTTCACAGTTCTGATGCTCGAAACGAATAACTAGAACGGCCCAGGGGAAAACTACACATACCGTTGTAATCGGGCGAGTTTCTACTTTCAGATGCAACAGAAATTTTGCGGATTGGTCAATCCATTCGCGAGATATGGCAGTTTGGAAGTTAGAAACGCTTGAGAAACTCAAAATTTTCGCAGTTCTGATGCTCGAAACGAATAACTAGAACGGCCTACAGGAAATTTACGCATACCGTTGTAATCGGGCGGGTTTCTGCTTTCAGATGCAACAGAAATTTTGCGGATTGGTCAATCCGTTCGCGAGATATGGGGTTTTGGAGGCAAGAAACACTTGAGAAACTCAAAATTTTCGCAGTTCTGGTGCTCGACAAGCATAACAAGAACGGCCTAGGGGAAAAGTACGCATACCGTTGTAATCGGGCGAGTTTCTACTTTCAGATGCAACAGAAATTTTGCGGATTGGTCAATCCGTTCGCGAGATATGGCAGTTTGGAGGTATGAAACGCTTGAGAAACTCAAAATGTTCACAGTTCTGATGCTCGAACCGAATAACTAGAACGGCCTAGGGGAAAGGTACGCATACCGTTGTAATCGGGCGAGTTTCTACTTTCAGATGCAACAGACACTTTGCGGATTGGTCAATCCGTTCGCGAGATATGGCAGTTTGGAGGTAAGAAACGCTTGAGATACTCAAAACTTTCGCTCTTCTGATGCTCGAAACGAATAACTAGAACGGCCTAGGGGAAAAGTACTCATACCGTTGTAATCGGGCGTGTTTCAACTTTCAGATGCAACAGAAATTTTGCGGATTGGTCAATCCGTTCGCGAGATATGGCAGTTTGGAGGAAAGAAACGCTTGAGCAACTCAAAATTTTCGCAGTTCTGATGCTCGAAACGAATAACCAGAACGGCCTAGGGGAAAACTACGCATACCGTTGTAATCGGGCGAGTTTCTACTTTCAGATGCAACAGACACTTTGCGGATTGGTCAATCCGTTCGCGAGATATGGCAGTTTGGAGGTAAGAAACGCTTGAGAAACTCAAAATTTTCGCAGTTCTGATGCTCGAACCGAATAACTAGAACGGCCTAGGGGAAATGTACGCATACAGTTGTAATCGGGCGAGTTTCTGCTTTCAGATGCAACAGAAATTTTGCGGATTGGTCATTCCGTTCGCGAGATATGGGAGTTTGGAGGTAAGAAACACTTGAGAAACTCAAAATTTTCCAGTTCTGGTGCTCGACAAGCATAACTAGAACGGCCTAGGGGAAAAGTACGCATACCGTTTTAATCGGGCGAGTTTCTACTTTCAGATGCAACAGAAATTTTGCGGATTGGTCAATCCGTTCGCGAGATATGGCAGTTTGGAGGTAAGAAACGGTTGAGAAACTCAAAATGTTCACAGTTCTGATGCTCGACAAGCATAACTAGAACGGCCTAGGGGAAAAGTACACATACCGCTGTAATCGGGCGAGTTTCTACTTTCAAATGCAATAGAAATTTTGCGGATTGGTCAATCCTTTCGCGAGATATGGCAGTTTGGAGGTAAGAAACCCTTTAGCAACTCAAAATTTTCGCAGTTCTGATGCTCGAACCGAATAACTAGAACGGCCTAGGGGAAAAGTACGCATACAGTTGTAATCGGGCGAGTTTCTACTTTCAGATGCAACAGAAATTTTGCGGATTGGTCAATCCGTTCGCGAGATAAGGCAGTTTGGAGGTAAGAAACGCTTGTGAAACTCAAAATTTTCGCAGTTCTGATGCTCGAAACGAATAACCAGAACGGCCTAGGGGAAAACTACGCATACCGTTGTAATCGGGCGAGTTTCTACTTTCAGATGCAACAGACACTTTGCGGATTGGTCAATCCGTTCGCGAGATATGGCAGTTTGGAGGTAAGAAACGGTTGAGAAACTCAAAATTTTCGCAGTTCTGATGCTCGAAACGAATAACCAGAACGGCCTAGGGGAAAACTATGCATACCGTTGTAATCGGGCGAGTTTCTACTTTCAGATGCAACAGACACTTTGCGGATTGGTCAATCCGTTCGCGAGATATGGCAGTTTGGAGGTAAGAAACGCTTGAGAAACTCAAAATTTTCGCAGTTCTGATGCTCGAACCGAATAACTAGAACGGCCTAGGGGAAAAGTACGCATACAGTTATAATCGGGCGAGTTTCTACTTTCAGATGCAACAGAAATTTTGCGGATTGGTCAATCCGTTCGCGAGATATGGGATTTTGGAGGTAAGAAACACTTGAGAAACTCAAAATTTTCGCAGTTCTGGTGCTCGACAAGCACAACAAGAACGGCCTAGGGGAAAAGTACGCAAACCGTTGTAATCGGGCAAGTTTCTACTTTCAGATGCAACAGAAATTTTGCGGATTGGTCAATCCGTTCGCGAGATATGGCAGTTTGGAGGTAAGAAACGCTTGAGAAACTCAAAATGTTCACAGTTCTGATGCTCGAAACGAATAACCAGAACGGCCTAGGGGAAAACTACGCATACAGTTGTAATCGGGCGAGTTTCTACTTTCAGATGCAACAGAAATTTTGCGGATTGGTCAATCCGTTCGCGAGATATGGCAGTTTGGAGGTAAGAAACGCTTGAAAAACTCAAAATTTTCGCTGTTCTGATGCTCGAAACGAATAACTAGAACGGCCTAGGGGAAAAGTACTCATACCGTTGTAATCGGGCGTGTTTCAACTTTCAGATGCAACAGAAATTTTGCGGATTGGTCAATCCGTTCGCGAGATATGGCAGTTTGGAGGTAAGAAACGCTTGAGCAACTCAAAATTTTCGCAGTTCTGATGCTCGAAACGAATAACCAGAACGGCCTAGGGGAAAACTACGCATACCGTTGTAATCGGGCGAGTTTCTACTTTCAGATGCAACAGACACTTTGCGGATTGGTCAATCCGTTCGCGAGATATGGCAGTTTGGAGGTAAGAAACGCTTGAGAAACTCAAAATTTTCGCAGTTCTGATGCTCGAACCGAATAACTAGAACGGCCTAGGGGAAAAGTACGCATACAGTTGTAATCGGGCGAGTTTCTACTTTCAGATGCAACAGAAATTTTGCGGATTGGTCAATCCGTTCGCGAGATATGGCAGTTTGGAGGTAAGAAACGGTTGAGAAACATAAAATTTTCACAGTTCTGATGCTCGAAACGAATAACTAGAACGGCCTAGGGGAAAAGTACGCATACAGTTGTAATCGGGCGAGGTTCTACTTTCAGATGCAACAGAAATTTTTCGGATTGGTCAATCCGTTCGCGAGATGTGGCAGTTTGTAAGTAAGAAACGCCTGCGAAACTACATATTTTCGCAGTTCTGATGCTCGAAACGAATAACTAGAACGGCCTAGGGGAAAGGTACGCATACAGTTGTAATCGGGCGAGTTTCTACTCTCAGACGCAACAGAAATTTTGCGGATTGGTCAATCCGTTCGGGAGATATGGGATTTTGGAGGTAAGAAACACTTGAGAAACTCAAAATTTTCGCATTTCTGGTGCTCGACAAGCATAACAAGAACGGCCTAGGGGAAAAGTACGCATACCGTTGTAATCGGGCGAGTTTCTACTTTCAGATGCAACGGAAATTTTGCGGATTGGTCAATCTGTTCGCGAGATATGGCAGTTTGGAGGTAAGAAACGCTTGAGCAACTCAAAATTTTCGCAGTTCTGATGCTCGAAACGAATAACCAGAACGGCCTAGGGGAAAACTACGCATACCGTTGTAATCGGGCGAGTTTCTACTTTCAGATGCAACAGAAATTTTGCGGATTGGTCAATCCGTTCGCGAGATATGGCAGTTTGGAGGTAAGAAACGCTTGCGAAACTACAAATTTTCGCAGTTCTGATGCTCGAAACGAATAACTAGAACGGCCTACAGGAAAAGTACGCATACCGTCGTAATCGGGCGAGTTTCTACTTTCAGATGCAACAGAAATTTTGCGGATTGGTCAATCCATTCGCGAGATATGGCAGTTTGGAGGTTAGAAACGCTTGAGAAACTCAAAATTTTCGCAGTTCTGATGCTCGAAACGAATAACCAGAACGGCCTAGGGGAAAAGTACGCAAACCGTCGTAATCGGGCGAGTTTCTACTTTCAGATGCAACAGAAATTTTGCGGATTGGTCAATCCGTTCGCGAGATGTGGCAGTTTGTAAGTAAGAAACGCTTGCGAAACTACATATTTTCGCAGTTCTGATGCTCGAAACGAATAACTAGAACGGCCTAGGGGAAAGGTACGCATACAGTTGTAATCGGGCGAGTTTCTACTCTCAGATGCAACAGAAATTTTGCGGATTGGTCAATCCGTTCGGGAGATATGGGATTTTGGAGGTAAGAAACACTTGAGAAACTCAAAATTTTCGCAGTTCTGATGCTCGAAACGAATAACCAGAACGGCCTAGGGGAAAACTACGCATACCGTTGTAATCGGGCGAGTTTCTACTTTCAGATGCAACAGACACTTTGCGGATTGGTCAATCCGTTCGCGAGATATGGCAGTTTGGAGGTAAGAAACGCTTGAGAAACTCAAAATTTTCGCAGTTCTGATGCTCGAACCGAATACCTAGGACGGCCTAGGGGAAATGTACGCATACTGTTGTAATCGGGCGAGTTTCTACTTTCAGATGCAACAGAAATTTTGCCGATTGGTCAATCCGTTCGCGAGATATGGCAGTTTGGAGGTAAGAAACGGTTGAGAAACATAACATTTTCACAGTTCTGATGCTCGAAACGAATAACTAGAACGGCCCAGGGGAAAACTACACATACCGTTGTAATCGGGCGAGTTTCTACTTTCAGATGCAACAGAAATTTTGCGGATTGGTCAATCCATTCGCGAGATATGGCAGTTTGGAGGTTAGAAACGCTTGAGAAACTTAAAATTTTCGCAGTTCTGATGCTCGAAACGAATAACCAGAACGGCCTAGGGGAAAAGTACGCAAACCGTCGTAATCGGGCGAGTTTCTACTTTCAGATGCAACAGAAATTTTGCGGATTGGTCAATCCGTTCGCGAGATGTGGCAGTTTGTAAGTACGAAACGCTTGAGAAACCAAAAATTTTCGCAGTTCTGATGCTCGAAACGAATAACTAGAACTGCCTACTGGAAAAGTACGCATACTGTTGTAATCGGGCGGGTTTCTGCTTTCAGATGCAACAGAAATTTTGCGGATTGGTCAATCCGTTCGCGAGATATGGGATTTTGGAGGTAAGAAACACTTGAGAAACTCAAAATTTTCGCAGTTCTGGTACTCGACAAGCATAACAAGAACGGCCTAGGGGAAAAGTACGCATACCGTTGTAATCGGGCGAGTTTCTACTTTCAGATGCAACAGAAATTTTGCGGATTGTTCAATCCGTTCGCGAGATATGGCAGTTTGGAGGTAAGAAACGCTTGAGAAACTCAAAATGTTCACAGTTCTGATGCTCGAACCGAATAACTAGAACGGCCTAGGGGAAAGGTACGCATACAGTTGTAATCGGGCGAGTTTCTACTTTCAGATGCAACAGAAATTTTGCGGATTGGTCAATCCGTTCGCGAGATATGGCAGTTTGGAGGTAAGAAACGCTTGAAAAACTCAAAATTTTCGCTGTTCTGATGCTCGAAACGAATAACTAGAACGGCCTAGGGGAATAGTACTCATACCGTTGTAATCGGGCGTGTTTCAACTTTCATATGCAACAGAAATTTTGCGGATTGGTCAATCCGTTCGCGAGATATGGCCGTTTGGAGGTAAGAAACGCTTGAGCAACTCAAAATTTTCGCAGTTCTGATGCTCGAAACGAATAACCAGAACGGCCTAGGGGAAAACTACGCATACCGTTGTAATCGGGCGAGTTTCTACTTTCAGATGCAACAGACACTTTGCGGATTGGTCAATCCGTTCGCGAGATATGGCAGTTTGGAGGTAAGAAACGCTTGAGAAACTCAAAATTTTCGCAGTTCTGATGCTCGAACCGAATAACTAGAACGGCCTAGGGGAAAAGTACGCATACAGTTGTAATCGGGCGAGTTTCTACTTTCAGATGCAACAGAAGTTTTGCGGATTGGTCAATCCGCTCGCGAGATATGGCAGTTTGGAGGTAAGAAACGCTTGAAAAACTCAAAATTTTCGCTGTTCTGATGCTCGAAACGAATAACTAGAACGGCCTAGGGGAATAGTACTCATACCGTTGTAATCGGGCGTGTTTCAACTTTCATATGCAACAGAAATTTTGCGGATTGGTCAATCCGTTCGCGAGATATGGCCGTTTGGAGGTAAGAAACGCTTGAGCAACTCAAAATTTTCGCAGTTCTGATGCTCGAAACGAATAACCAGAACGGCCTAGGGGAAAACTACGCATACCGTTGTAATCGGGCGAGTTTCTACTTTCAGATGCAACAGACACTTTGCGGATTGGTCAATCCGTTCGCGAGATATGGCAGTTTGGAGGTAAGAAACGCTTGAGAAACTCAAAATTTTCGCAGTTCTGATGCTCGAACCGAATAACTAGAACGGCCTAGGGGAAAAGTACGCATACAGTTGTAATCGGGCGAGTTTCTACTTTCAGATGCAACAGAAATTTTGCGGATTGGTCAATCCGTTCGCGAGATATGGCAGTTTGGAGATAAGAAACGGTTGAGAAACATAAAATTTTCACAGTTCTGATGCTCGAAACGAATAACTAGAACGGCCCAGGGGAAAACTACACATACCGTTGTAATCGGGCGAGTTTCTACTTTCAGATGCAACAGAAATTTTGCGGATTGGTCAATCCATTCGCGAGATATGGCAGTTTGGAGGTTAGAAACGCTTGAGAAACTGAAAATTTTCGCAGTTCTGATGCTCGAAACGAATAACCAGAACGGCCTAGGGGAAAAGTACGCAAACCGTCGTAATCGGGCGAGTTTCTACTTTCAGATGCAACAGAAATTTTGCGGATTGGTCAATCCGTTCGCGAGATGTGGCAGTTTGTAAGTAAGAAACGCTTGAGAAACTAAAAATTTTCGCAGTTCTGATGCTCGAAGCGAATAACTAGAACGGCCTACAGGAAAAGTACGCATACCGTTGTAATCGGGCGGGTTTCTGCTTTCAAATGCAACCGAAATTTTGCCGATTGGTCAATCCGTTCGCGAGATATGGGATTTTGGAGGTAAGAAACACTTGAGAAACTCAAAATTTTCGCAGTTCTGGTGCTCGACAAGCATAACAAGAACGGCCTAGGGGAAAAGTACGCATACCGTTGTAATCGGGCGAGTTTCTACTTTCAGATGCAACAGAAATTTTGCGGATTGGTCAATCCGTTCGCGAGATATGGCAGTTTGGAGGTAAGAAACGGTTGAGAAACTCAAAATGTTCACAGTTCTGATGCTCGAACCGAATAACTAGAACGGCCTAGGGGAAAGGTACGCATACAGTTGTAATCGGGCGAGTTTCTACTTTCAGATGCAACAGAAATTTTGCGGACTGGTCAATCCGTTCGCGAGATATGGCAGTTTGGAGGTAAGAAACGCTTGAGAAACTCAAAATTTTCGCAGTTCTGGTGCTCGACAAGCATAACAAGAACGGCCTAGGGGAAAAGTACGCATACCGTTGTAATCGGGCGAGTTTCTACTTTCAGATGCAACAGAAATTTTGCGGATTGGTCAATCCGTTCGCGAGATATGGCAGTTTGGAGGTAAGAAACGGTTGAGAAACTCAAAATGTTCACAGTTCTGATGCTCGAACCGAATAACTAGAACGGCCTAGGGGAAAGGTACGCATACAGTTGTAATCGGGCGAGTTTCTACTTTCAGATGCAACAGAAATTTTGCGGACTGGTCAATCCGTTCGCGAGATATGGCAGTTTGGAGGTAAGAAACGCTTGAGAAACTCAAAATTATCGCTGTTCTGATGCTCGAAACGAATAACTAGGACGGCCTAGGGGAAAAGTACGCACACCGTTGTAATCGGGCGAGTTTCTACTTTCAGATGCAACAGAAATTTTGCGGATTGGTCAATCCGTTCGCGAGATATGTGAGTTTGGAGGTAAGAAACGCTTGGGAAACTCAAAATATTCGTAGTTCTGATGCTCGAAACGAATAACTAGAAGGGCCTAGGGGAAAAGTACGCATACCGTTGTAATCGGGCGAGTTTCTACTTTCAGATGCAACAGAAATTTTGAGGATTGGTCAATCCGTTCGCGAGATATGGCAGTTTGGAGGTAAGAATCGCTTGAGAAACTCAAAATTTTCGCAGTTCTGGTGCTCGACAAGCATAACTAGAACGGCCTAGGGGAAAAGTACGCATACCGTTGTAATCGGGCGAGTTTCTACTTTCAGATGCAACAGAAATTTTGCGGATTGGTCAATCCGTTCGCGAGATATGTGAGTTTGGAGGTAAGAAACGCTTGAGAAACTCAAAATTTTCGCAGTTCTGATGCTCGACAAGCATAACTAGAACGGCCTAGGGGAAAAGTACGCATACCGTTGTAATCGGGCGAGTTTCTACTTTCAGATGCAACAGAAATTTTGCGGATTGGTCAATCCGTTCGCGAGATATGGCAGTTTGGAGGTAAGAAACGGTTGAGAAACTCAAAATGTTCACAGTTCTGATGCCCGAAACGAATAACTAGAAGGGCCTAGGGGAAAAGTACGCATACCGTTGTAATCGGGCGGGTTTCTACTTTCAGATGCAACAGAAATTTTGAGGATTGGTCAATCCGTTCGCGAGATATGGCAGTTTGGAGGTAAGAATCGCTTGAGAAACTCAAAATTTTCGCAGTTCTGATGCTCGACAAGCATAACTAGAACGGCCTAGGGGAAAAGTACGCATACCGTTGTAATCGGGCGAGTTTCTACTTTCAGATGCAACAGAAATTTTGCGGATTGGTCAATCCGTTCGCGAGATATGTGAGTTTGGAGGTAAGAAACGCTTGAGAAACTCAAAATTTTCGCAGTTCTGATGCTCGACAAGCATAACTAGAACGGCCTAGGGGAAAAGTACGCATACCGTTGTAATCGGGCGAGTTTCTACTTTCAGATGCAACAGAAATTTTGCGGATTGGTCAATCCGTTCGCGAGATATGGCAGTTTGGAGGTAAGAAACGGTTGAGAAACTCAAAATGTTCACAGTTCTGATGCCCGAAACGAATAACAAGAACGGCCTAGGGGAAAAGTACGCATACCGTTGTAATCGGGCGAGTTTCTACTTTCAGATGCAACAGAAATTTTGGGGATTGGTCAATCCGTTCGCGAGACATGGCAGTTTGGATGTAAGATACGCTTGAGAAACTCAAAATTTTCGCAGTTCTGATGCTCGAACCGAATAACTAGAACGGCCTAGGGGAAAAGTACGCATACAGTTGTAATCGGGCGAGTTTCTACTTTCAGATGCAACAGAAATTTTGCGGATTGGTCAATCCGTTCGCGAGATATGGCAGTTTGGAGGTAAGAAACGGTTGAGAAACATAAAATTTTCACAGTTCTGATGCCCGAAACGAATAACAAGAACGGCCTAGGGGAAAAGTACGCATACCGTTGTAATCGGGCGAGTTTCTACTTTCAGATGCAACAGAAATTTTGCGGATTGGTCAATCCATTCGCGAGATATGGCAGTTTGGAGGTTAGAAACGCTTGAGAAACTGAAAATTTTCGCAGTTCTGATGCTCGAAACGAATAACCAGAACGGCCTAGGGGAAAAGTACGCAAACCGTCGTAATCGGGCGAGTTTCTACTTTCAGATGCAACAGAAATTTTGCGGATTGGTCAATCCGTTCGCGAGATGTGGCAGTTTGTAAGTAAGAAACGCTTGAGAAACTAAAAATTTTCGCAGTTCTGATGCTCGAAGCGAATAACTAGAACGGCCTACAGGAAAAGTACGCATACCGTTGTAATCGGGCGGGTTTCTGCTTTCAAATGCAACCGAAATTTTGCCGATTGGTCAATCCGTTCGCGAGATATGGGATTTTGGAGGTAAGAAACACTTGAGAAACTCAAAATTTTCGCAGTTCTGGTGCTCGACAAGCATAACAAGAACGGCCTAGGGGAAAAGTACGCATACCGTTGTAATCGGGCGAGTTTCTACTTTCAGATGCAACAGAAATTTAGCGGATTGGTCAATCCGTTCGCGAGATATGGCAGTTTGGAGGTAAGAAACGGTTGAGAAACTCAAAATTTTCGCAGTTCTGATGCTCGAACCGAATAACTAGAACGGCCTAGGGGAAAGGTACGCATACAGTTGTAATCGGGCGAGTTTCTACTTTCAGATGCAACAGAAATTTTGCGGACTGGTCAATCCGTTCGCGAGATATGGCAGTTTGGAGGTAAGAAACGCTTGAGAAACTCAAAATTATCGCTGTTCTGATGCTCGAAACGAATAACTAGGACGGCCTAGGGGAAAAGTACGCATACCGTTGTAATCGGGCGAGTTTCTACTTTCAGATGCAACAGAAATTTTGCGGATTGGTCAATCCGTTCGCGAGATATGTGAGTTTGGAGGTAAGAAACGCTTGAGAAACTCAAAATATTCGTAGTTCTGATGCTCGAAACGAATAACTAGAAGGGCCTAGGGGAAAAGTACGCATACCGTTGTAATCGGGCGAGTTTCTACTTTCAGATGCAACAGAAATTTTGAGGATTGGTCAATCCGTTCGCGAGATATGGCAGTTTGGAGGTAAGAATCGCTTGAGAAACTCAAAATTTTCGCAGTTCTGGTGCTCGACAAGCATAACAAGAACGGCCTAGGGGAAAAGTACGCATACCGTTGTAATCGGGCGAGTTTCTACTTTCAGATGCAACAGAAATTTTGCGGATTGGTCAATCCGTTCGCGAGATATGGCAGTTTGGAGGTAAGAAACGGTTGAGAAACTCAAAATGTTCACAGTTCTGATGCTCGAACCGAATAACTAGAACGGCCTAGGGGAAAGGTACGCATACAGTTGTAATCGGGCGAGTTTCTACTTTCAGATGCAACAGAAATTTTGCGGACTGGTCAATCCGTTCGCGAGATATGGCAGTTTGGAGGTAAGAAACGCTTGAGAAACTCAAAATTTTCGCAGTTCTGGTGCTCGACAAGCATAACAAGAACGGCCTAGGGGAAAAGTACGCATACCGTTGTAATCGGGCGAGTTTCTACTTTCAGATGCAACAGAAATTTTGCGGATTGGTCAATCCGTTCGCGAGATATGGCAGTTTGGAGGTAAGAAACGGTTGAGAAACTCAAAATGTTCACAGTTCTGATGCTCGAACCGAATAACTAGAACGGCCTAGGGGAAAGGTACGCATACAGTTGTAATCGGGCGAGTTTCTACTTTCAGATGCAACAGAAATTTTGCGGACTGGTCAATCCGTTCGCGAGATATGGCAGTTTGGAGGTAAGAAACGCTTGAGAAACTCAAAATTATCGCTGTTCTGATGCTCGAAACGAATAACTAGGACGGCCTAGGGGAAAAGTACGCACACCGTTGTAATCGGGCGAGTTTCTACTTTCAGATGCAACAGAAATTTTGCGGATTGGTCAATCCGTTCGCGAGATATGTGAGTTTGGAGGTAAGAAACGCTTGGGAAACTCAAAATATTCGTAGTTCTGATGCTCGAAACGAATAACTAGAAGGGCCTAGGGGAAAAGTACGCATACCGTTGTAATCGGGCGAGTTTCTACTTTCAGATGCAACAGAAATTTTGAGGATTGGTCAATCCGTTCGCGAGATATGGCAGTTTGGAGGTAAGAATCGCTTGAGAAACTCAAAATTTTCGCAGTTCTGGTGCTCGACAAGCATAACTAGAACGGCCTAGGGGAAAAGTACGCATACCGTTGTAATCGGGCGAGTTTCTACTTTCAGATGCAACAGAAATTTTGCGGATTGGTCAATCCGTTCGCGAGATATGTGAGTTTGGAGGTAAGAAACGCTTGAGAAACTCAAAATTTTCGCAGTTCTGATGCTCGACAAGCATAACTAGAACGGCCTAGGGGAAAAGTACGCATACCGTTGTAATCGGGCGAGTTTCTACTTTCAGATGCAACAGAAATTTTGCGGATTGGTCAATCCGTTCGCGAGATATGGCAGTTTGGAGGTAAGAAACGGTTGAGAAACTCAAAATGTTCACAGTTCTGATGCCCGAAACGAATAACTAGAAGGGCCTAGGGGAAAAGTACGCATACCGTTGTAATCGGGCGGGTTTCTACTTTCAGATGCAACAGAAATTTTGAGGATTGGTCAATCCGTTCGCGAGATATGGCAGTTTGGAGGTAAGAATCGCTTGAGAAACTCAAAATTTTCGCAGTTCTGATGCTCGACAAGCATAACTAGAACGGCCTAGGGGAAAAGTACGCATACCGTTGTAATCGGGCGAGTTTCTACTTTCAGATGCAACAGAAATTTTGCGGATTGGTCAATCCGTTCGCGAGATATGTGAGTTTGGAGGTAAGAAACGCTTGAGAAACTCAAAATTTTCGCAGTTCTGATGCTCGACAAGCATAACTAGAACGGCCTAGGGGAAAAGTACGCATACCGTTGTAATCGGGCGAGTTTCTACTTTCAGATGCAACAGAAATTTTGCGGATTGGTCAATCCGTTCGCGAGATATGGCAGTTTGGAGGTAAGAAACGGTTGAGAAACTCAAAATGTTCACAGTTCTGATGCCCGAAACGAATAACAAGAACGGCCTAGGGGAAAAGTACGCATACCGTTGTAATCGGGCGAGTTTCTACTTTCAGATGCAACAGAAATTTTGGGGATTGGTCAATCCGTTCGCGAGACATGGCAGTTTGGATGTAAGATACGCTTGAGAAACTCAAAATTTTCGCAGTTCTGATGCTCGAACCGAATAACTAGAACGGCCTAGGGGAAAAGTACGCATACAGTTGTAATCGGGCGAGTTTCTACTTTCAGATGCAACAGAAATTTTGCGGATTGGTCAATCCGTTCGCGAGATATGGCAGTTTGGAGGTAAGAAACGGTTGAGAAACATAAAATTTTCACAGTTCTGATGCCCGAAACGAATAACAAGAACGGCCTAGGGGAAAAGTACGCATACCGTTGTAATCGGGCGAGTTTCTACTTTCAGATGCAACAGAAATTTTGCGGATTGGTCAATCCATTCGCGAGATATGGCAGTTTGGAGGTTAGAAACGCTTGAGAAACTGAAAATTTTCGCAGTTCTGATGCTCGAAACGAATAACCAGAACGGCCTAGGGGAAAAGTACGCAAACCGTCGTAATCGGGCGAGTTTCTACTTTCAGATGCAACAGAAATTTTGCGGATTGGTCAATCCGTTCGCGAGATGTGGCAGTTTGTAAGTAAGAAACGCTTGAGAAACTAAAAATTTTCGCAGTTCTGATGCTCGAAGCGAATAACTAGAACGGCCTACAGGAAAAGTACGCATACCGTTGTAATCGGGCGGGTTTCTGCTTTCAAATGCAACCGAAATTTTGCCGATTGGTCAATCCGTTCGCGAGATATGGGATTTTGGAGGTAAGAAACACTTGAGAAACTCAAAATTTTCGCAGTTCTGGTGCTCGACAAGCATAACAAGAACGGCCTAGGGGAAAAGTACGCATACCGTTGTAATCGGGCGAGTTTCTACTTTCAGATGCAACAGAAATTTAGCGGATTGGTCAATCCGTTCGCGAGATATGGCAGTTTGGAGGTAAGAAACGGTTGAGAAACTCAAAATTTTCGCAGTTCTGATGCTCGAACCGAATAACTAGAACGGCCTAGGGGAAAGGTACGCATACAGTTGTAATCGGGCGAGTTTCTACTTTCAGATGCAACAGAAATTTTGCGGACTGGTCAATCCGTTCGCGAGATATGGCAGTTTGGAGGTAAGAAACGCTTGAGAAACTCAAAATTATCGCTGTTCTGATGCTCGAAACGAATAACTAGGACGGCCTAGGGGAAAAGTACGCATACCGTTGTAATCGGGCGAGTTTCTACTTTCAGATGCAACAGAAATTTTGCGGATTGGTCAATCCGTTCGCGAGATATGTGAGTTTGGAGGTAAGAAACGCTTGAGAAACTCAAAATATTCGTAGTTCTGATGCTCGAAACGAATAACTAGAAGGGCCTAGGGGAAAAGTACGCATACCGTTGTAATCGGGCGAGTTTCTACTTTCAGATGCAACAGAAATTTTGAGGATTGGTCAATCCGTTCGCGAGATATGGCAGTTTGGAGGTAAGAATCGCTTGAGAAACTCAAAATTTTCGCAGTTCTGGTGCTCGACAAGCATAACTAGAACGGCCTAGGGGAAAAGTACGCATACCGTTGTAATCGGGCGAGTTTCTACTTTCAGATGCAACAGAAATTTTGCGGATTGGTCAATCCGTTCGCGAGATATGTGAGTTTGGAGGTAAGAAACGCATGAGAAACTCAAAATTTTCGCAGTTCTGATGCTCGACAAGCATAACTAGAACGGCCTAGGGGAAAAGTACGCATACCGTTGTAATCGGGCGAGTTTCTACTTTCAGATGCAACAGAAATTTTGCGGATTGGTCAATCCGTTCGCGAGATATGGCAGTTTGGAGGTAAGAAACGGTTGAGAAACTCAAAATGTTCACAGTTCTGATGCCCGAAACGAATAACAAGAACGGCCTAGGGGAAAAGTACGCATACCGTTGTAATCGGGCGAGTTTCTACTTTCAGATGCAACAGAAATTTTGCGGATTGGTCTATCCGTTCGCGAGATATGGCAGTTTGGAGGTAAGAAACGGTTGAGAAACTCAAAATGTTCACAGTTCTGATGCTCGAACCGAATAACTAGAACGGCCTAGGGGAAAGGTACGCACACAGTTGTAATCGGGCGAGTTTCTACTTTCAGATGCAACAGAAATTTTGCGGACTGGTCAATCCGTTCGCGAGATATGGCAGTTTGGAGGTAAGAAACGCTTGAGAAACTCAAAATTATCGCTGTTCTGATGCTCGAAACGAATAACTAGGACGGCCTAGGGGAAAAGTACGCATACCGTTGTAATCGGGCGAGTTTCTACTTTCAGATGCAACAGAAATTTTGCGGATTGGTCAATCCGTTCGCGAGATATGTGAGTTTGGAGGTAAGAAACGCTTGAGAAACTCAAAATATTCGTAGTTCTGATGCTCGACAAGCATAACTAGAACGGCCTAGGGGAAGAGTACGCATACCGTTGTAATCGGGCGAGTTTCTACTTTCAGATGCAACAGAAATTTTGCGGATTGGTCAATCCGTTCGCGAGATATGTGAGTTTGGAGGTAAGAAACGCTTGAGAAACTCAAAATTTTCGCAGTTCTGATGCTCGACAAGCATAACAAGAACGGCCTAGGGGAAAAGTACGCATACCGTTGTAATCGGGCGAGTTTCTACTTTCAGATGCAACAGAAATTTTGCGGATTGGTCAATCCGTTCGCGAGATATGGCAGTTTGGAGGTAAGAAACGCTTGAGAAACATAAAATTTTCACAGTTCTGATGCTCGAAACGAATAACTAGAACGGCCCAGGGGAAAACTACACATACCGTTGTAATCGGGCGAGTTTCTACTTTCAGATGCAACAGAAATTTTGCGGATTGGTCAATCCGTTCGCGAGATATGGCAGTTTGGAGGTAAGAAACGCTTGAGCAACATAAAATTTTCGCAGTTCTGATGCTCGAAACGAATAACCAGAACGGCCTAGGGGAAAACTACGCATACCGTTGTAATCGGGCGAGTTTCTACTTTCAGATGCAACAGACACTTTGCGGATTGGTCAATCCGTTCGCGAGATATGGCAGTTTGGAGGTAAGAAACGGTTGAGAAACATAAAATTTTCACAGTTCTGATGCTCGAAACGAATAACTAGAACGGCCCAGGGGAAAACTACACATACCGTTGTAATCGGGCGAGTTTCTACTTTCAGATGCAACAGAAATTTTGCGGATTAGTCAATCCGTTCGCGAGATGTGGCAGTTTGTAAGTAAGAAACGCTTGAGAAACTAAAAATTTTCGCAGTTCTGATGCTCGAAACGAATAACTAGAAAGGCCTACAGGAAAAGTACGCATACCGTTGTAATTGGGCGGGTTTCTGCTTTCAAATGCAACAGAAATTTTGCGGATTGGTCAATCCGTTCGCGAGATATGGCAGTTTGGAGGTAAGAAACGCTTGAGAAACATAAAATTTTCACAGTTCTGATGCTCGAAACGAATAACTAGTACGGCCCAGGGGAAAACTACACATACCGTTGTAATCGGGCGAGTTTCTACTTTCAGATGCAACAGAAATTTTGCGGATTGGTCAATCCATTCGCGAGATATGGCAGTTTGGAGGTTAGAAACGCTTGAGAAACTCAAAATTTTCGCAGTTCTGATGCTCGAAACGAATAACCAGAACGGCCTAGGGGAAAAGTACGCAAACCGTCGTAATCGGGCGAGTTTCTACTTTCAGATGCAACAGAAATTTTGCGGATTGGTCAATCCGTTCGCGAGATGTGGCAGTTTGTAAGTAAGAAACGCTTGAGAAACTAAAAATTTTCGCAGTTCTGATGCTCGAAACGAATAACTAGAACGGCCTACAGGAAAAGTACGCATACCGTTGTAATCGGGCGGGTTTCTGCTTTCAAATGCAACAGAAATTTTGCGGATTGGTCAATCCGTTCGCGAGATATGGGATTTTGGAGGAAAGACACACTTGAGAAACTCAAAATTTTCGCAGTTCTGGTGCTCGACTAGCATAACAAGAACGGCCTAGGGGAAAAGTACGCATACCGTTGTAATCGGGCGAGTTTCTACTTTCAGATGCAACAGAAATTTTGCGGATTGGTCAATCCGTTCGCGAGATATGGCAGTTTGGAGGTAAGAAACGCTTGAAAAACTCAAAATTTACGCTGTTCTGATGCTCGAAACGAATAACTAGGACGGCCTAGGGGAAAAGTTCTCATACCGTTGTAATCGGGCGTGTTTCAACTTTCAGATGCAACAGAAATTTTGCTGATTGGTCAATCCGTTCGCGAGATATGGCAGTTTGGAGGTAAGAAACGCTTGAGCAACTCAAAATTTTCGCAGTTCTGATGCTCGAAACGAATAACCAGAACGGCCTAGGGGAAAACTACGCATACCGTTGTAATCGGGCGAGTTTCTACTTTCAGATGCAACAGACACTTTGCGGATTGGTCAATCCGTTCGCGAGATATGGCAGTTTGGAGGTAAGAAACGGTTGAGAAACATAAAATTTTCACAGTTCTGATGCTCGAAACGAACAACTAGAACGGCCCAGGGGAAAACTACACATACCGTTGTAATCGTGCGAGTTTCTACTTTCAGATGCAACAGAAATTTTGCGGATTGGTCAATCCATTCGCGAGATATCGCAGTTTGGAGGTTAGAAACGCTTGAGAAACTCAAAATTTTCGCAGTTCTGATGCTCGAAACGAATAACCAGAACGGCCTAGGGGAAAAGTACGCAAACCGTCGTAATCGGGCGTGTTTCAACTTTCAGATGCAACAGAAATTTTGCGGATTGGTCAATCCGTTCGCGAGATATGGCAGTTTGGAGGTAAGAAACGCTTGAGCAACATAAAATTTTCGCAGTTCTGATGCTCGAAACGAATAACCAGAACGGCCTAGGGGAAAACTACGCATACCGTTGTAATCGGGCGAGTTTCTACTTTCAGATGCAACAGACACTTTGCGGATTGGTCAATCCGTTCGCGAGATATGGCAGTTTGGAGGTAAGAAACGGTTGAGAAACATAAAATTTTCACAGTTCTGATGCTCGAAACGAATAACTAGAACGGCCCAGGGGAAAACTACACATACCGTTGTAATCGGGCGAGTTTCTACTTTCAGATGCAACAGAAATTTTGCGGATTAGTCAATCCGTTCGCGAGATGTGGCAGTTTGTAAGTAAGAAACGCTTGAGAAACTAAAAATTTTCGCAGTTCTGATGCTCGAAACGAATAACTAGAACGGCCTACAGGAAAAGTACGCATACCGTTGTAATTGGGCGGGTTTCTGCTTTCAAATGCAACAGAAATTTTGCTGATTGGTCAATCCGTTCGCGAGATATGGGATTTTGGAGGTAAGAAACACTTGAGAAACTCAAAATTTTCGCAGTTCTGGTGCTCGACAAGCATAACAAGAACGGCCTAGGGGAAAAGTACGCATACCGTTGTAATCGGGCGAGTTTCTACTTTCAGATGCAACAGAAATTTTGCGGATTGGTCAATCCGTTCGTGAGATATGGCAGATTGGAGGTAAGAAACGGTTGAGAAACTCAAAATGTTCACAGTTCTGATGCTCGAACCGAATAACTAGAACGGCCTAGGGGAAAGGTACGCATACAGTTGTAATCGGGTGAGTTTCTACTTTCAGATGCAACAGAAATTTTGCGGACTGGTCAATCCTTTCGCGAGATATGGCAGTTTGGAGGTTAGAAACGCTTGAGAAACTTAAAATTTTCGCAGTTCTGATGCTCGAAACGAATAACCAGAACGGCCTAGGGGAAAAGTACGCAAACCGTCGTAATCGGGCGAGTTTCTACTTTCAGATGCAGCAGAAATTTTGCGGATTGGTCAATCCGTTCGCGAGATGTGGCAGTTTGTAAGTAAGAAACGCTTGAGAAACTAAAAATTTTCGCAGTTCTGATGCTCGAAACGAATAACTAGAACTGCCTACGGGAAAAGTACGCATACTGTTGTAATCGGGCGGGTTTCTGCTTTCAGATGCAACAGAAATTTTGCGGATTGGTCAATCCGTTCGCGAGATATGGGATTTTGGAGGTAAGAAACACTTGAGAAACTCAAAATTTTCGCAGTTCTGGTGCTCGACAAGCATAACAAGAACGGCCTAGGGGAAAAGTACGCATACCGTTGTAATCGGGCGAGTTTCTACTTTCAGATGCAACAGAAATTTTGCGGATTGGCCAATCTGTTCGCGAGATATGGCAGTTTGGAGGTAAGAAACGCTTGAGCAACTCAAAATTTTCGCAGTTCTGATGCTCGAAACGAATAACCAGAACGGCCTAGGGGAAAACTATGCATACCGTTGTAATCGGGCGAGTTTCTACTTTCAGATGCAACAGAAATTTTGCGGATTGGTCAATCCGTTCGCGAGATATGGCAGTTTGGAGGTAAGAAACGCTTGAGAAACTCAAAATTTTCGCAGTTCTGATGCCCGAAACAAATAACCAGAACGGCCTAGGGGAAAAGTACGCAAACCGTCGTAATCGGGCGAGTTTCTACTTTCAGATGCAACAGAAATTTTGCGGATTGGTCAATCCGTTCGCGAGATGTGGCAGTTTGTAAGTAAGAAACGCTTGCGAAACTAAAAATTTTCGCAGTTCTGATGCTCGAAACGAATAACTAGAACGGCCTACAGGAAAAGTACGCATACCGTTGTAATCGGGCGGGTTTCTGCTTTCAGATGCAACAGAAATTTTGCGGATTGGTCAATCCGTTCGCGAGATATGGCAGTTTGGAGGTAAGAAACGCTTGAAAAACTCAAAATTTTCGCTGTTCTGATGCTCGAAACGAATAACTAGGACGGCCTAGGGGAAAAGTTCTCATACCGTTGTAATCGGGCGTGTTTCAACTTTCAGATGCAACAGAAATTTTGCTGATTGGTCAATCCGTTCGCGAGATATGGCAGTTTGGAGGTAAGAAACGCTTGAGCAACTCAAAATTTTCGCAGTTCTGATGCTCGAAACGAATAACCAGAACGGCCTAGGGGAAAACTACGCATACCGTTGTAATCGGGCGAGTTTCTACTTTCAGATGCAACAGACACTTTGCGGATTGGTCAATCCGTTCGCGAGATATGGCAGTTTGGAGGTAAGAAACGGTTGAGAAACATAAAATTTTCACAGTTCTGATGCTCGAAACGAATAACTAGAACGGCCCAGGGGAAAACTACACATACCGT
Organism: Ptiloglossa arizonensis; assembly: GCF_051014685.1. Lineage (NCBI taxonomy): Eukaryota > Metazoa > Arthropoda > Insecta > Hymenoptera > Colletidae > Ptiloglossa > Ptiloglossa arizonensis. The sequence continues at coordinate 309,975 of NW_027478591.1, forward strand.
TGTAATCGTGCGAGTTTCTACTTTCAGATGCAACAGAAATTTTGCCGATTGGTCAATCCATTCGCGAGATATCGCAGTTTGGAGGTTAGAAACGCTTGAGAAACTCAAAATTTTCGCAGTTCTGATGCTCGAAACGAATAACCAGAACGGCCTAGGGGAAAAGTACGCAAACCGTCGTAATCGGGCGTGTTTCAACTTTCAGATGCAACAGAAATTTTGCGGATTGGTCAATCCGTTCGCGAGATATGGCAGTTTGGAGGTAAGAAACGCTTGAGCAACATAAAATTTTCGCAGTTCTGATGCTCGAAACGAATAACCAGAACGGCCTAGGGGAAAACTACGCATACCGTTGTAATCGGGCGAGTTTCTACTTTCAGATGCAACAGACACTTTGCGGATTGGTCAATCCGTTCGCGAGATATGGCAGTTTGGAGGTAAGAAACGGTTGAGAAACATAAAATTTTCACAGTTCTGATGCTCGAAACGAATAACTAGAACGGCCCAGGGGAAAACTACACATACCGTTGTAATCGGGCGAGTTTCTACTTTCAGATGCAACAGAAATTTTGCGGATTAGTCAATCCGTTCGCGAGATGTGGCAGTTTGTAAGTAAGAAACGCTTGAGAAACTAAAAATTTTCGCAGTTCTGATGCTCGAAACGAATAACTAGAACGGCCTACAGGAAAAGTACGCATACCGTTGTAATTGGGCGGGTTTCTGCTTTCAAATGCAACAGAAATTTTGCTGATTGGTCAATCCGTTCGCGAGATATGGGATTTTGGAGGTAAGAAACACTTGAGAAACTCAAAATTTTCGCAGTTCTGGTGCTCGACAAGCATAACAAGAACGGCCTAGGGGAAAAGTACGCATACCGTTGTAATCGGGCGAGTTTCTACTTTCAGATGCAACAGAAATTTTGCGGATTGGTCAATCCGTTCGTGAGATATGGCAGATTGGAGGTAAGAAACGGTTGAGAAACTCAAAATGTTCACAGTTCTGATGCTCGAACCGAATAACTAGAACGGCCTAGGGGAAAGGTACGCATACAGTTGTAATCGGGTGAGTTTCTACTTTCAGATGCAACAGAAATTTTGCGGACTGGTCAATCCTTTCGCGAGATATGGCAGTTTGGAGGTTAGAAACGCTTGAGAAACTTAAAATTTTCGCAGTTCTGATGCTCGAAACGAATAACCAGAACGGCCTAGGGGAAAAGTACGCAAACCGTCGTAATCGGGCGAGTTTCTACTTTCAGATGCAACAGAAATTTTGCGGATTGGTCAATCCGTTCGCGAGATGTGGCAGTTTGTAAGTAAGAAACGCTTGAGAAACTAAAAATTTTCGCAGTTCTGATGCTCGAAACGAATAACTAGAACTGCCTACGGGAAAAGTACGCATACTGTTGTAATCGGGCGGGTTTCTGCTTTCAGATGCAACAGAAATTTTGCGGATTGGTCAATCCGTTCGCGAGATATGGGATTTTGGAGGTAAGAAACACTTGAGAAACTCAAAATTTTCGCAGTTCTGGTGCTCGACAAGCATAACAAGAACGGCCTAGGGGAATAGTACGCATACCGTTGTAATCGGGCGAGTTTCTACTTTCAGATGCAACAGAAATTTTGCGGATTGGCCAATCTGTTCGCGAGATATGGCAGTTTGGAGGTAAGAAACGCTTGAGCAACTCAAAATTTTCGCAGTTCTGATGCTCGAAACGAATAACCAGAACGGCCTAGGGGAAAACTATGCATACCGTTGTAATCGGGCGAGTTTCTACTTTCAGATGCAACAGAAATTTTGCGGATTGGTCAATCCGTTCGCGAGATATGGCAGTTTGGAGGTAAGAAACGCTTGAGAAACTCAAAATTTTCGCAGTTCTGATGCTCGAAACGAATAACCAGAACGGCCTAGGGGAAAAGTACGCAAACCGTCGTAATCGGGCGAGTTTCTACTTTCAGATGCAACAGAAATTTTGCGGATTGGTCAATCCGTTCGCGAGATGTGGCAGTTTGTAAGTAAGAAACGCTTGCGAAACTAAAAATTTTCGCAGTTCTGATGCTCGAAACGAATAACTAGAACGGCCTACAGGAAAAGTACGCATACCGTTGTAATCGGGCGGGTTTCTGCTTTCAGATGCAACAGAAATTTTGCGGATTGGTCAATCCGTTCGCGAGATATGGGATTTTGGATGTAAGAAACACTTGAGAAACTCAAAATTTTCGCAGTTCTGGTGCTCGACAAGCATAACAAGAACGGCCTAGGGGAAAAGTACGCATACCGTTGTAATCGGGCGAGTTTCTACTTTCAGATGCAACAGACACTTTGCGGATTGGTCAATCCGTTCGCGAGATATGGCAGTTTGGAGGTAAGAAACGGTTGAGAAACTCAAAATGTTCACAGTTCTGATGCTCGAAACGAATAACTAGAACGGCCCAGGGGAAAACTACACATACCGTTGTAATCGGGCGAGTTTCTACTTTCAGATGCAACAGAAATTTTGCGGATTGGTCAATCCATTCGCGAGATATGGCAGTTTGGAGGTAGGAAACGCTTGAGAAACTCAAAATTTTCGCTGTTCTGATGCTCGAAACGAATAACTAGAACGGCCTAGGGGAAAAGTACTCATACCGTTGTAATCGGGCGCGTTTCAACTTTCAGATGCAACAGAAATTTTGGGGATTGGTCAATCCGTTCGCGAGATATGGCAGTTTGGCGGTAAGAAACGCTTGAGCAGCTCAAAGTTTTCGCAGTTCTGATGCTCGAAACGAATAACCAGAACAGCCTAGGGGAAAACTACGCATACCGTTGTAATCGGGCGAGTTTCTACTTTCAGATGCAACAGACACTTTGCGGATTGGTCAATCCGTTCGCGAGATATGGCAGTTTGGAGGTAAGAAACGCTTGAAAAACTCAAAATTTTCGCTATTCTGATGCTCGAAACGAATAACTAGAACGGCCTAGGGGAAAAGTACTCATACCGTTGTAATCGGGCGTGTTTCAACTTTCAGATGCAACAGAAATTTTGCGGATTGGTCAATCCGTTCGCGAGAATATGGCAGTTTGGAGGTAAGAAACGCTTGAGCAACTCAAAATTTTCGCAGTTCTGATGCTCGAAACGAATAACCAGAACGGCCTAGGGGAAAACTACGCATACCGTTGTAAACGGGCGAGTTTCCACTTTCAGATGCAACAGACACTTTGCGGATTGGTCAATCCGTTCGCGAGATATGGCAGTTTGGAGGTAAGAAACGGTTGAGAAACTAAAAATTTTCGCAGTTCTGATGCCCGAAACGAATAACTAGAACGGCCTACAGGAAAAGTACGCATACTGTTGTAATCGGGCGGGTTTCTGCTTTCAGATGCAACAGAAATTTTGCGGATTGGGCAATCCTTTCGCGAGATATGGCAGTTTGGAGGTAAGAAACCCTTGAGCAACTCAAAATTTTCGCAGTTCTGATGCTCGAAACGAATAACCAGAACGGCCTAGGGGAAAACTACGCATACCGTTGTAATCGGGCGAGTTTCTACATTCAGATGCAACAGAAATTTTGCGGATTGGTCAATCCGTTCGCGAGATATGGCAGTTTGGAGGTAAGAAACGGTTGAGAAACTCAAAATTTTCGCAGTTCTGATGCTCGAAACGAATAACCAGAACGGCCTAGGGGAAAACTACGCATACCGTTGTAATCGGGCGAGTTTCTACTTTCAGATGCAACAGACACTTTGCGGATTGGTCAATCCGTTCGCGAGATGTGGCAGTTTGTAAGTAAGAAACGCTTGAGAAACTAAAAATTTACGCAGTTCTGATGCTCGAAACGAATAACTAGAACGGCCTACAGGAAAAGTACGCATACCGTTGTAATCGGGCGGGTTTCTACTTTCAGATGCAACAGACACTTTGCGGATTGGTCAATCCGTTCGCGAGATATGGCAGTTTGGAGGTAAGAAACGCTTGAGCAACTCAAAATTTTCGCAGTTCTGATGCTCGAAACGAATAACTAGAACGGCCTAGGGGAAAGGTACGCATACAGTTGTAATCGGGCGAGTTTCTACTTTCAGATGCAACAGAAATTTTGCGGATTGGTCAATCCGTTCGCGAGATATGGCAGTTTGGAGGTAAGAACGCTTGAGCAACTCAAAATTTTCGCAGTTCTGATGCTCGAAACGAATAACCAGAACGGCCTAGGGGAAAACTACGCATATCGTTGTAATCGGGCGAGTTTCTACTTTCAGATGCAACAGACACTTTGCGGATTGGTCAATCCCTTCGCGAGATATGGCAGTTTGGAGGTAAGAAACGGTTGAGAAACATAAAATTTTCACACTTCTGATGCTCGAAACGAATAACTAGAACGGCCCAGGGGAAAACTACACATACCGTTGTAATCGGGCGAGTTTCTACTTTCAGATGCAACAGAAATTTTGCGGATTGGTCAATCCATTCGCGAGATATGGCAGTTTGGAAGTTAGAAACGCTTGAGAAACTCAAAATTTTCGCAGTTCTGATGCTCGAAACGAATAACCAGAACGGCCTAGGGGAAAAGTACGCAAACCGTCGTAATCGGGCGAGTTTCTACTTTCAGATGCAACAGAAATTTTGCGGATTGGACAATCCGTTCGCGAGATGTGGCAGTTTGTAAGTAAGAAACGCTTGCGAAACTAAAAATTTTCGCAGTTCTGATGCTCGAAACGAATAACTAGAACGGCCTACAGGAAAAGTACGCATACGGTTGTAATCGGGCGGGTTTCTGCTTTCAGATGCAACAGAAATTTTGCGGATTGGTCAATCCGTTCGCGAGATATGGGGTTTTGGAGGCAAGAAACACTTGAGAAACTCAAAATTTTCGCAGTTCTGGTGCTCGACAAGCATAACAAGAACGGCCTAGGGGAAAAGTACGCATACCGTTGTAATCGGGCGAGTTTCTACTTTCAGATGCAACAGAAATTTTGCGGATTGGTCAAGCCGTTCGGGAGATATGGCAGTTTGGAGGTAAGAAACGCTTGAGAAACTCAAAATTTTCGCAGTTCTGATGCTCGAAACGAATAACCAGAACGGCCTAGGGGAAAAGTACGCAAACCGTCGTAATCGGGCGAGTTTCTACTTTCAGATGCCACAGAAATTTTGCGGATTGGTCAATCCGTTCGCGAGATGTGGCAGTTTGTAAGTAAGAAACGCTTGCGAAACTAAAAATTTTCGCAGTTCTGATGCTCGAAACGAATAACTAGAACGGCCTACAGGAAAAGTACGCATACCGTTGTAATCGGGCGGGTTTCTACTTTCAGATGCAACAGAAATTTTGCGGATAGGTCAATCCGTTCGCGAGATATGGCAGTTTGGAGGTAAGAAACGCTTGAGCAACTCAAAATTTTCGCAGTTCTGATGCTCGAAACGAATAACCAGAACGGCCTAGGGGAAAAGTACGCATACCGTTGTAATCGGGCGAGTTTCTACTTTCAGATGCAACAGAAATTTTGCGGATTGGTCAATCCGTTCGGGAGATATGGCAGTTTGGAGGTAAGAAACGCTTGAGAAACTCAAAATTTTCGCAGTTCTGATGCTCGAAACGAATAACCAGAACGGCCTAGGGGAAAAGTACGCAAACCGTCGTAATCGGGCGAGTTTCTACTTTCAGATGCAACAGAAATTTTGCGGATTGGTCAATCCGTTCGCGAGATGTGGCAGTTTGTAAGTAAGAAACGCTTGCGAAACTAAAAATTTTCGCAGTTCTGATGCTCGAAACGAATAACTAGAACGGCCTACAGGAAAAGTACGCATACGGTTGTAATCGGGCGGGTTTCTGCTTTCAGATGCAACAGAAATTTTGCGGATTGGTCAATCCGTTCGCGAGATATGGGGTTTTGGAGGCAAGAAACACTTGAGAAACTCAAAATTTTCGCAGTTCTGGTGCTCGACAAGCATAACAAGAACGGCCTAGGGGAAAAGTACGCATACCGTTGTAATCGGGCGAGTTTCTACTTTCAGATGCAACAGAAATTTTGCGGATTGGTCAAGCCGTTCGGGAGATATGGCAGTTTGGAGGTAAGAAACGCTTGAGAAACTCAAAATTTTCGCAGTTCTGATGCTCGAAACGAATAACCAGAACGGCCTAGGGGAAAAGTACGCAAACCGTCGTAATCGGGCGAGTTTCTACTTTCAGATGCAACAGAAATTTTGCGGATTGGTCAATCCGTTCGCGAGATGTGGCAGTTTGTAAGTAAGAAACGCTTGCGAAACTAAAAATTTTCGCAGTTCTGATGCTCGAAACGAATAACTAGAACGGCCTACAGGAAAAGTACGCATACGGTTGTAATCGGGCGGGTTTCTGCTTTCAGATGCAACAGAAATTTTGCGGATTGGTCAATCCGTTCGCGAGATATGGGGTTTTGGAGGCAAGAAACACTTGAGAAACTCAAAATTTTCGCAGTTCTGGTGCTCGACAAGCATAACAAGAACGGCCTAGGGGAAAAGTACGCATACCGTTGTAATCGGGCGAGTTTCTACTTTCAGATGCAACAGAAATTTTGCGGATTGGTCAATCCGTTCGGGAGATATGGCAGTTTGGAGGTAAGAAACGCTTGAGAAACTCAAAATTTTCGCAGTTCTGATGCTCGAAACGAATAACCAGAACGGCCTAGGGGAAAAGTACGCAAACCGTCGAAATCGGGCGAGTTTCTACTTTCAGATGCAACAGAAATTTTGCGGATTGGTCAATCCGTTCGCGAGATGTGGCAGTTTGTAAGTAAGAAACGCTTGCGAAACTAAAAATTTTCGCAGTTCTGATGCTCGAAACGAATAACTAGAACGGCCTACAGGAAAAGTACGCATACGGTTGTAATCGGGCGGGTTTCTGCTTTCAGATGCAACAGAAATTTTGCGGATTGGTCAATCCGTTCGCGAGATATGGGGTTTTGGAGGCAAGAAACACTTGAGAAACTCAAAATTTTCGCAGTTCTGGTGCTCGACAAGCATAACAAGAACGGCCTAGGGGAAAAGTACGCATACCGTTGTAATCGGGCGAGTTTCTACTTTCAGATGCAACAGAAATTTTGCGGATTGGTCAAGCCGTTCGGGAGATATGGCAGTTTGGAGGTAAGAAACGCTTGAGAAACTCAAAATTTTCGCAGTTCTGATGCTCGAAACGAATAACCAGAACGGCCTAGGGGAAAAGTACGCAAACCGTCGTAATCGGGCGAGTTTCTACTTTCAGATGCAACAGAAATTTTGCGGATTGGTCAATCCGTTCGCGAGATGTGGCAGTTTGTAAGTAAGAAACGCTTGCGAAACTAAAAATTTTCGCAGTTCTGATGCTCGAAACGAATAACCAGAACGGCCTAGGGGAAAACTACGCATATCGTTGTAATCGGGCGAGTTTCTACTTTCAGATGCAACAGAAATTTTGCGGATTGGTCAATCCGTTCGCGAGATGTGGCAGTTTGTAAGTAAGAAACGCTTGCGAAACTAAAAATTTTCGCAGTTCTGATGCTCGAAACGAATAACTAGAACGGCCTACAGGAAAAGTACGCATACCGTTGTAATCGGGCGAGTTTCTACTTTCAGATGCAACAGAAATTTTGCGGATTGGTCAATCCATTCGCGAGATATGGCAGTTTGGAAGTTAGAAACGCTTGAGAAACTCAAAATTTTCGCAGTTCTGATGCTCGAAACGAATAACCAGAACGGCCTAGGGGAAAAGTACGCAAACCGTCGTAATCGGGCGAGTTTCTACTTTCAGATGCAACAGAAATTTTGCGGATTGGTCAATCCGTTCGGGAGATATGGCAGTTTGGAGGTAAGAAACGCTTGAGAAACTCAAAATTTTCGCAGTTCTGATGCTCGAAACGAATAACCAGAACGGCCTAGGGGAAAAGTACGCAAACCGTCGAAATCGGGCGAGTTTCTACTTTCAGATGCAACAGAAATTTTGCGGATTGGTCAATCCGTTCGCGAGATGTGGCAGTTTGTAAGTAAGAAACGCTTGCGAAACTAAAAATTTTCGCAGTTCTGATGCTCGAAACGAATAACTAGAACGGCCTACAGGAAAAGTACGCATACGGTTGTAATCGGGCGGGTTTCTGCTTTCAGATGCAACAGAAATTTTGCGGATTGGTCAATCCGTTCGCGAGATATGGGGTTTTGGAGGCAAGAAACACTTGAGAAACTCAAAATTTTCGCAGTTCTGGTGCTCGACAAGCATAACAAGAACGGCCTAGGGGAAAAGTACGCATACCGTTGTAATCGGGCGAGTTTCTACTTTCAGATGCAACAGAAATTTTGCGGATTGGTCAAGCCGTTCGGGAGATATGGCAGTTTGGAGGTAAGAAACGCTTGAGAAACTCAAAATTTTCGCAGTTCTGATGCTCGAAACGAATAACCAGAACGGCCTAGGGGAAAAGTACGCAAACCGTCGTAATCGGGCGAGTTTCTACTTTCAGATGCAACAGAAATTTTGCGGATTGGTCAATCCGTTCGCGAGATGTGGCAGTTTGTAAGTAAGAAACGCTTGCGAAACTAAAAATTTTCGCAGTTCTGATGCTCGAAACGAATAACCAGAACGGCCTAGGGGAAAACTACGCATATCGTTGTAATCGGGCGAGTTTCTACTTTCAGATGCAACAGAAATTTTGCGGATTGGTCAATCCGTTCGCGAGATGTGGCAGTTTGTAAGTAAGAAACGCTTGCGAAACTAAAAATTTTCGCAGTTCTGATGCTCGAAACGAATAACTAGAACGGCCTACAGGAAAAGTACGCATACCGTTGTAATCGGGCGAGTTTCTACTTTCAGATGCAACAGAAATTTTGCGGATTGGTCAATCCATTCGCGAGATATGGCAGTTTGGAAGTTAGAAACGCTTGAGAAACTCAAAATTTTCGCAGTTCTGATGCTCGAAACGAATAACCAGAACGGCCTAGGGGAAAAGTACGCAAACCGTCGTAATCGGGCGAGTTTCTACTTTCAGATGCAACAGAAATTTTGCGGATTGGACAATCCGTTCGCGAGATGTGGCAGTTTGTAAGTAAGAAACGCTTGAGAAACTAAAAATTTTCAGAGTTCTGATGCTCGAAACGAATAACTAGAACGGCCTACAGGAAAAGTACGCATACCGTTGTAATCGGGCGGGTTTCTGCTTTCAGATGCAACAGAAATTTTGCGGATTGGTCAATCCGTTCGCGAGATATGGGATTTTGGAGGTAAGAAACACTTGAGAAACTCAAAATTTTCGCAGTTCTGGTGCTCGACAAGCATAACAAGAACGGCCTAGGGGAAAAGTACGCATACCGTTGTAATCGGGCGAGTTTCTACTTTCAGATGCAACAGAAATTTTGCGGATTGGTCAGTCCGTTCGGGAGATATGGCAGTTTGGAGGTAAGAAACGCTTGAGAAACTCAAAATTTTCGCAGTTCTGATGCTCGAAACGAATAACCAGAACGGCCTAGGGGAAAAGTACGCATACCGTTGTAATCGGGCGAGTTTCTACTTTCAGATGCAACAGAAATTTTGCGGATTGGTCAATCCGTTCGCGAGATGTGGCAGTTTGTAAGTAAGAAACGCTTGAGAAACTCAAAATTTTCGCAGTTCTGATGCTCGAAACGAATAACTAGAACTGCCTACGGGAAAAGTACGCATACTGTTGTAATCGGGCGGGTTTCTGCTTTCAGATGCAACAGAAATTTTGCGGATTGGTCAATCCTTTCGCGAGATATGGCAGTTTGGAGGTAAGAAACCCTTGAGCAACTCAAAATTTTCGCAGTTCTGATGCTCGAAACGAATAACCAGAACGGCCTAGGGGAAAACTACGCATACCGTTGTAATCGGGCGAGTTTCTACATTCAGATGCAACAGAAATTTTGCGGATTGGTCAATCCGTTCGCGAGATATGGCAGTTTGGAGGTAAGAAACGGTTGAGAAACTCAAAATTTTCGCAGTTCTGATGCTCGAAACGAATAACCAGAACGGCCTAGGGGAAAACTACGCATACCGTTGTAATCGGGCGAGTTTCTACTTTCAGATGCAACAGACACTTTGCGGATTGGTCAATCCGTTCGCGAGATGTGGCAGTTTGTAAGTAAGAAACGCTTGAGAAACCAAAAATTTTCGCAGTTCTGATGCTCGAAACGAATAACTAGAACGGCCTACAGGAAAAGTACGCATACCGTTGTAATCGGGCGGGTTTCTACTTTCAGATGCAAGAGACACTTTGCGGATTGGTCAATCCGTTCGCGAGATATGGCAGTTTGGAGGTAAGAAACGCTTGAGCAACTCAAAATTTTCGCAGTTCTGATGCTCGAAACGAATAACCAGAACGGCCTAGGGGAAAAGTACGCATACCGTTGTAATCGGGCGAGTTTCTACTTTCAGATGCAACAGAAATTTTGCGGATAGGTCAATCCGTTCGCGAGATATGGCAGTTTGGAGGTAAGAAACGCTTGAGCAACTCAAAATTTACGCAGTTCTGATGCTCGAAACGAATAACCAGAACGGCCTAGGGGAAAACTACGCATACCGTTGTAATCGGGCGAGTTTCTACTTTCAGATGCTACAGACACTTTGCGGATTGGTCAATCCGTTCGCGAGATATGGCAGTTTGGAGGTAAGAATCGGTTGAGAAACTCAAAATTTTCACAGTTCTGATGCTCGAAACGAATAACTAGAACGGCCTAGGGGCAAAGTACGCATACAGTTGTAATCGGGCGAGTTTCTACTTTCAGATGCAACTAAAATTTTGCGGATTGGTCAATCCGTTCGCGAGATGTGGCAGTTTGTAAGTAAGAAACGCTTGAGAAACTCAAAATTTTCGCAGTTCTGATGCTCGAAACGAATAACTAGAACTGCCTACGGGAAAAGAACGCATACTGTTGTAATCGGGCGGGTTTCTGCTTTCAGATGCAACAGAAATTTTGCGGATTGGTCATTCCGTTCGCGAGATATGGGAGTTTGGAGGTAAGAAACACTTGAGAAACTCAAAATTTTCGCAGTTCTGATGCTCGAAACGAATAACCAGAACGGCCTAGGGGAAAACTACGCATACCGTTGTAATCGGGCGAGTTTCTACTTTCAGATGCAACAGACACTTTGCGGATTGGTCAATCCGTTCGCGAGATGTGGCAGTTTGTAAGTAAGAAACGCTTGAGAAACTAAAAATTTTCGCAGTTCTGATGCTCGAAACGAATAACTAGAACGGCCTACAGGAAAAGTACGCATACCGTTGTAATCGGGCGGGTTTCTACTTTCAGATGCAACAGACACTTTGCGGATTGGTCAATCCGTTCGCGAGATATGGCAGTTTGGAGGTAAGAAACGCTTGAGCAACTCAAAATTTTCGCAGTTCTGTTGCTCGAAACGAATAACTAGAACGGCCTAGGGGAAAGGTACGCATACAGTTGTAATCGGGCGAGTTTCTAATTTCAGATGCAACAGAAATTTTGCGGATTGGTCAATCCGTTCGCGAGATATGGCAGTTTGGAGGTAAGAAACGCTTGAAAAACTCAAAATTTTCGCTATTCTGATGCTCGAAACGAATAACTAGAACGGCCTAGGGGAAAAGTACTCATACCGTTGTAATCGGGCGTGTTTCAACTTTCAGATGCAACAGAAATTTTGCGGATTGGTCAATCCGTTCGCGAGATATGGCAGTTTGGAGGTAAGAAACGCTTGAGCAACTCAAAATTTTCGCAGTTCTGATGCTCGAAACGAATAACCAGAACGGCCTAGGGGAAAACTACGCATATCGTTGTAATCGGGCGAGTTTCTACTTTCAGATGCAACAGACACTTTGCGGATTGGTCAATCCGTTCGCGAGATATGGCAGTTTGGAGGTAAGAAACGGTTGAGAAACATAAAATTTTCACAGTTCTGATGCTCGAAACGAATAACTAGATCGGCCCAGGGGAAAACTACACATACCGTTGTAATCGGGCGAGTTTCTACTTTCAGATGCAACAGAAATTTTGCGGATTGGTCAATCCATTCGCGAGATATGGCAGTTTGGAAGTTAGAAACGCTTGAGAAACTCAAAATTTTCGCAGTTCTGATGCTCGAAACGAATAACCAGAACGGCCTAGGGGAAAAGTACGCAAACCGTCGTAATCGGGCGAGTTTCTACTTTCAGATGCAACAGAAATTTTGCGGATTGGATAATCCGTTCGCGAGATGTGGCAGTTTGTAAGTAAGAAACGCTTGCGAAACTAAAAATTTTCGCAGTTCTGATGCTCGAAACGAATAACTAGAACGGCCTACAGGAAAAGTACGCATACGGTTGTAATCGGGCGGGTTTCTGCTTTCAGATGCAACAGAAATTTTGCGGATTGGTCAATCCGTTCGCGAGATGTGGGGTTTTGGAGGCAAGAAACACTTGAGAAACTCAAAATTTTCGCAGTTCTGGTGCTCGACAAGCATAACAAGAACGGCCTAGGGGAAAAGTACGCATACCGTTGTAATCGGGCGAGTTTCTACTTTCAGATGCAACAGAAATTTTGCGGATTGGTCAAGCCGTTCGGGAGATATGGCAGTTTGGAGGTAAGAAACGCTTGAGAAACTCAAAATTTTCGCAGTTCTGATGCTCGAAACGAATAACCAGAACGGCCTAGGGGAAAAGTACGCAAACCGTCGTAATCGGGCGAGTTTCTACTTTCAGATGCAACAGAAATTTTGCGGATTGGTCAATCCGTTCGCGAGATGTGGCAGTTTGTAAGTAAGAAACGCTTGCGAAACTAAAAATTTTCGCAGTTCTGATGCTCGAAACGAATAACTAGAACGGCCTACAGGAAAAGTACGCATACGGTTGTAATCGGGCGGGTTTCTGCTTTCAGATGCAACAGAAATTTTGCGGATTGGTCAATCCGTTCGCGAGATATGGGGTTTTGGAGGCAAGAAACACTTGAGAAACTCAAAATTTTCGCAGTTCTGGTGCTCGACAAGCATAACAAGAACGGCCTAGGGGAAAAGTACGCATACCGTTGTAATCGGGCGGGTTTCTGCTTTCAGATGCAACAGAAATTTTGCGGATTGGTCAATCCGTTCGCGAGATATGGGATTTTGGAGGTAAGAAACACTTGAGAAACTCAAAATTTTCGCAGTTCTGGTGCTCGACAAGCATAACAAGAACGGCCTAGGGGAAAAGTACGCATACCGTTGTAATCGGGCGAGTTTCTACTTTCAGATGCAACAGAAATTTTGCGGATTGGTCAATCCGTTCGGGAGATATGGCAGTTTGGAGGTAAGAAACGCTTGAGAAACTCAAAATTTTCGCAGTTCTGATGCTCGAAACGAATAACCAGAACGGCCTAGGGGAAAAGTACGCAAACCGTCGTAATCGGGCGAGTTTCTACTTTCAGATGCAACAGAAATTTTGCGGATTGGTCAATCCGTTCGCGAGATGTGGCAGTTTGTAAGTAAGAAACGCTTGCGAAACTAAAAATTTTCGCAGTTCTGATGCTCGAAACGAATAACTAGAACGGCCTACAGGAAAAGTACGCATACGGTTGTAATCGGGCGGGTTTCTGCTAGAGATGCAACAGAAATTTTGCGGATTGGTCAATCCGTTCGCGAGATATGGGGTTTTGGAGGCAAGAAACACTTGAGAAACTCAAAATTTTCGCAGTTCTGGTGCTCGACAAGCATAACAAGAACGGCCTAGGGGAAAAGTACGCATACCGTTGTAATCGGGCGAGTTTCTACTTTCAGATGCAACAGAAATTTTGCGGATTGGTCAAGCTGTTCGGGAGATATGGCAGTTTGGAGGTAAGAAACGCTTGAGAAACTCAAAATTTTCGCAGTTCTGATGCTCGAAACGAATAACCAGAACGGCCTAGGGGAAAAGTACGCAAACCGTCGTAATCGGGCGAGTTTCTACTTTCAGATGCAACAGAAATTTTGCGGATTGGTCAATCCGTTCGCGAGATATGGGAGTTTGGAGGTAAGAAACACTTGAGAAACTCAAAATTTTCGCAGTTCTGGTGCTCGACAAGCATAACTAGAACGGCCTAGGGGAAAAGTACGCATACCGTGGTAATCGGGCGAGTTTCTACATTCAGATGCAACAGAAATTTTGCGGATTGGTCAATCCGTTCGCGAGATGTGGCAGTTTGTAAGTAAGAAACGCTTGCGAAACTAAAAATTTTCGCAGTTCTGATGCTCGAAACGAATAACTAGAACGGCCCAGGGGAAAACTACACATACCGTTGTAATCGGGCGAGTTTCTACTTTCAGATGCAACAGAAATTTTGCGGATTGGTCATTCCGTTCGCGAGATATGGGAGTTTGGAGGTAAGAAACACTTGAGAAACTCAAAATTTTCGCAGTTCTGGTGCTCGACAAGCATAACTAGAACGGCCTAGGGGAAAAGTACGCATACCGTTGTAATCGGGCGAGTTTCTACTTTCAGATGCAACAGAAATTTTGCGGATTGGTCAATCCGTTCGCGAGATATGGTAGTTTGGAGGTAAGAAACGGTTGAGAAACTCAAAATGTTCACAGTTCTGATGCTCGTCAAGCATAACTAGAACGGCCTAGGGGAAAAGTACGCATACCATGGTAATCGGGCGAGTTTCTACATTCAGATGCAACAGAAATTTTGCGGATTGGTCAATCCGTTCGCGAGATGTGGCAGTTTGTAAGTAAGAAACGCTTGCGAAACTAAAAATTTTCGCAGTTCTGATGCTCGAAACGAATAACTAGAACGGCCTACAGGAAAAGTACGCATACGGTTGTAATCGGGCGGGTTTCTGCTTTCAGATGCAACAGAAATTTTGCGGATTGGTCAATCCGTTCGCGAGATATGGGGTTTTGGAGGCAAGAAACACTTGAGAAACTCAAAATTTTCGCAGTTCTGGTGCTCGACAAGCATAACAAGAACGGCCTAGGGGAAAAGTACGCATACCGTTGTAATCGGGCGAGTTTCTACTTTCAGATGCAACAGAAATTTTGCGGATTGGTCAATCCGTTCGGGAGATATGGCAGTTTGGAGGTAAGAAACGCTTGAGATACTCAAAATTTTCGCTGTTCTGATGCTCGAAACGAATAACTAGAACGGCCTAGGGGAAAAGTACTCATACCGTTGTAATCGGGCGTGTTTCAACTTTCAGATGCAACAGAAATTTTGCGGATTGGTCAATCCGTTCGCGAGATATGGCAGTTTGGAGGTAAGAAACGCTTGAGCAACTCAAAATTTTCGCAGTTCTGATGCTCGAAACGAATAACCAGAACGGCCTAGGGGAAAACTACGCATACCGTTGTAATCGGGCGAGTTTCTACTTTCAGATGCAACAGACACTTTGCGGATTGGTCAATCCGTTCGCGAGATATGGCAGTTTGGAGGTAAGAAACGCTTGAGAAACTCAAAATTTTCGCAGTTCTGATGCTCGAACCGAATAACTAGAACGGCCTAGGGGAAATGTACGCATACAGTTGTAATCGGGCGAGTTTCTACTTTCAGATGCAACAGAAATTTTGCGGATTGGTCAATCCGTTCGCGACATATGGCAGTTTGGAGGTAAGAAACGGTTGAGAAACATAAAATTTTCACAGTTTTGATGCTCGAAACGAATAACTAGAACGGCCCAGGGGAAAACTACACATACCGTTGTAATCGGGCGAGTTTCTACTTTCAGATGCAACAGAAATTTTGCGGATTGGTCATTCCGTTCGCGAGATATGGGAGTTTGGAGGTAAGAAACACTTGAGAAACTCAAAATTTTCGCAGTTCTGGTGCTCGACAAGCATAACTAGAACGGCCTAGGGGAAAAGTACGCATACCGTTGTAATCGGGCGAGTTTCTACTTTCAGATGCAACAGAAATTTTGCGGATTGGTCAATCCGTTCGCGAGATATGGTAGTTTGGAGGTAAGAAACGGTTGAGAAACTCAAAATGTTCACAGTTCTGATGCTCGTCAAGCATAACTAGAACAGCCTAGGGGAAAAGTACGCATACCGTGGTAATCGGGCGAGTTTCTACATTCAGATGCAACAGAAATTTTGCGGATTGGTCAATCCGTTCGCGAGATATGGCAGTTTGGAGGTAAGAAACGGTTGAGATACTCAAAATTTTCGCAGTTCTGATGCTCGAAACGAATAACCAGAACGGCCTAGGGGAAAACTACGCATACCGTTGTAATCGGGCGAGTTTCTACTTTCAGATGCAACAGACACTTTGCGGATTGGTCAATCCGTTCGCGAGATGTGGCAGTTTGTAAGTAAGAAACGCTTGAGAAACTAAAAATTTTCGCAGTTCTGATGCTCGAAACGAATAACTAGAACGGCCTACAGGAAAAGTACGAATACCGTTGTAATCGGGCGGGTTTCTACTTTCAGATGCAAGAGACACTTTGCGGATTGGTCAATCCGTTCGCGAGATATGGCAGTTTGGAGGTAAGAAACGCTTGAGCAACTCAAAATTTTCGCAGTTCTGATGCTCGAAACGAATAACCAGAACGGCCTAGGGGAAAAGTACGCATACCGTTGTAATCGGGCGAGTTTCTACTTTCAGATGCAACAGAAATTTTGCGGATAGGTCAATCCGTTCGCGAGATATGGCAGTTTGGAGGTAAGAAACGCTTGAGCAACTCAAAATTTTCGCAGTTCTGATGCTCGAAACGAATAACCAGAACGGCCTAGGGGAAAACTACGCATACCGTTGTAATCGGGCGAGTTTCTACTTTCAGATGCAACAGACACTTTTCGGATTGGTCAATCCGTTCGCGAGATATGGCAGTTTGGAGGTAAGAAACGGTTGAGAAACTCAAAATTTTCACAGTTCTGATGCTCGAAACGAATAACTAGAACGGCCTAGGGGAAAAGTACGCATACAGTTGTAATCGGGCGAGTTTCTACTTTCAGATGCAACAGAACTTTTGCGGATTGGTCAATCCGTTCGCGAGATGTGGCAGTTTGTAAGTAAGAAACGCTTGAGAAACTCAAAATTTTCGCAGTTCTGATGCTCGAAACGAATAACTAGAACTGCCTACGGGAAAAGTACGCATACTGTTGTAATCGGGCGGGTTTCTGCTTTCAGATGCAACAGAAATTTTGCGGATTGGTCATTCCGTTCGCGACATATGGGAGTTTGGAGGTAAGAAACACTTGAGAAACTCAAAATTTTCGCAGTTCTGGTGCTCGACAAGCATAACTAGAACGGCCTAGGGGAAAAGTACGCATACCGTTGTGATCGGGCGAGTTTCTACTTTCAGATGCAACAGAAATTTTGCGGATTGGTCAATCCGTTCGCGAGATATGGGAGCTTGGAAGTAAGAAACACTTGAGAAACTCAAAATTTTCGCAGTTCTGATGCTCGACAAGCATAACTAGAACGGCCTATGGGAAAGGTACGCATACAGTTGTAATCGGGCGAGTTTCTACTTTCAGATGCAACAGAAATTTTGCGGATTGGTCAATCCGTTCGCGAGATATGGCAGTTTGGAGGTAAGAAACGCTTGAAAAACTCAAAATTTTCGCTATTCTGATGCTCGAAACGAATAACTAGAACGGCCTAGGGGAAAAGTACTCATACCGTTGTAATCGGGCGTGTTTCAACTTTCAGATGCAACAGAAATTTTGCGGATTGGTCAATCCGTTCGCGAGATATGGCAGTTTGGAGGTAAGAAACGCTTGAGCAACTCAAAATTTTCGCAGTTCTGATGCTCGAAACGAATAACCAGAACGGCCTAGGGGAAAACTACGCATATCGTTGTAATCGGGCGAGTTTCTACTTTCAGATGCAACAGACACTTTGCGGATTGGTCAATCCGTTCGCGAGATATGGCAGTTTGGAGGTAAGAAACGGTTGAGAAACTCAAAATTTTCACAGTTCTGATGCTCGAAACGAATAACTAGAACGGCCTAGGGGAAAAGTACGCATACAGTTGTAATCGGGCGAGTTTCTACTTTCAGATGCAACAGAACTTTTGCGGATTGGTCAATCCGTTCGCGAGATGTGGCAGTTTGTAAGTAAGAAACGCTTGAGAAACTCAAAATTTTCGCAGTTCTGATGCTCGAAACGAATAACTAGAACTGCCTACGGGAAAAGTACGCATACTGTTGTAATCGGGCGGGTTTCTGCTTTCAGATGCAACAGAAATTTTGCGGATTGGTCATTCCGTTCGCGACATATGGGAGTTTGGAGGTAAGAAACACTTGAGAAACTCAAAATTTTCGCAGTTCTGGTGCTCGACAAGCATAACTAGAACGGCCTAGGGGAAAAGTACGCATACCGTTGTGATCGGGCGAGTTTCTACTTTCAGATGCAACAGAAATTTTGCGGATTGGTCAATCCGTTCGCGAGATATGGGAGCTTGGAAGTAAGAAACACTTGAGAAACTCAAAATTTTCGCAGTTCTGATGCTCGACAAGCATAACTAGAACGGCCTATGGGAAAGGTACGCATACAGTTGTAATCGGGCGAGTTTCTACTTTCAGATGCAACAGAAATTTTGCGGATTGGTCAATCCGTTCGCGAGATATGGCAGTTTGGAGGTAAGAAACGCTTGAAAAACTCAAAATTTTCGCTATTCTGATGCTCGAAACGAATAACTAGAACGGCCTAGGGGAAAAGTACTCATACCGTTGTAATCGGGCGTGTTTCAACTTTCAGATGCAACAGAAATTTTGCGGATTGGTCAATCCGTTCGCGAGATATGGCAGTTTGGAGGTAAGAAACGCTTGAGCAACTCAAAATTTTCGCAGTTCTGATGCTCGAAACGAATAACCAGAACGGCCTAGGGGAAAACTACGCATATCGTTGTAATCGGGCGAGTTTCTACTTTCAGATGCAACAGACACTTTGCGGATTGGTCAATCCGTTCGCGAGATATGGCAGTTTGGAGGTAAGAAACGGTTGAGAAACATAAAATTTTCACAGTTCTGATGCTCGAAACGAATAACTAGAACGGCCCAGGGGAAAACTACACATACCGTTGTAATCGGGCGAGTTTCTACTTTCAGATGCAACAGAAATTTTGCGGATTGGTCAATCCGTTCGCGAGATATGGCAGTTTGGATGTAAAAAACGGTTGAGAAACATAAAATTTTCACAGTTCTGATGCTCGAAACGAATAACTAGAACGGCCCAGGGGAAAACTACACATACCGTTGTAATCGGGCGAGTTTCTACTTTCAGATGCAACAGAAATTTTGCGGATTGGTAAATCCATTCGCGAGATATGGCAGTTTGGAAGTTAGAAACGCTTGAGAAACTCAAAATTTTCGCAGTTCTGATGCTCGAAACGAATAACCAGAACGGCCTAGGGGAAAAGTACGCAAACCGTCGTAATCGGGCGAGTTTCTACTTTCAGATGCAACAGAAATTTTGCGGATTGGACAATCCGTTCGCGAGATGTGGCAGTTTGTAAGTAAGAAACGCTTGAGAAACTAAAAATTTTCGCAGTTCTGATGCTCGAAACGAATAACTAGAACGGCCTACAGGAAAAGTACGCATACCGTTGTAATCGGGCGGGTTTCTGCTTTCAGATGCAACAGAAATTTTGCGGATTGGTCAATCCGTTCGCGAGATATGGGATTTTGGATGTAAGAAACACTTGAGAAACTCAAAATTTTCGCAGTTCTGGTGCTCGACAAGCATAACAAGAACGGCCTAGGGGGAAAGTACGCATACCGTTGTAATTGGGCGTGTTTCAACTTTCAGATGCAACAGAAATTTTGCGGATTGGTCAATCCGTTCGGGAGATATGGCAGTTTGGAGGTAAGAAACGCTTGAGAAACTCAAAATTTTCGCAGTTCTGATGCTCGAAACGAATAACCAGAACGGCCTAGGGGAAAAGTACGCAAACCGTCGTAATCGGGCGAGTTTCTACTTTCAGATGCAACAGAAATTTTGCGGATTGGTCAATCCGTTCGCGAGATGTGGCAGTTTGTAAGTAAGAAACGCTTGCGAAACTAAAAATTTTCGCAGTTCTGATGCTCGAAACGAATAACTAGAACGGCCTACAGGAAAAGTACGCATACGGTTGTAATCGGGCGGGTTTCTGCTTTCAGATGCAACAGAAATTTTGCGGATTGGTCAATCCGTTCGCGAGATATGGGGTTTTGGAGGCAAGAAACACTTGAGAAACTCAAAATTTTCGCAGTTCTGGTGCTCGACAAGCATAACAAGAACGGCCTAGGGGAAAAGTACGCATACCGTTGTAATCGGGCGAGTTTCTACTTTCAGATGCAACAGAAATTTTGCGGATTGGTCAAGCCGTTCGGGAGATATGGCAGTTTGGAGGTAAGAAACGCTTGAGAAACTCAAAATTTTCGCAGTTCTGATGCTCGAAACGAATAACCAGAACGGCCTAGGGGAAAAGTACGCAAACCGTCGTAATCGGGCGAGTTTCTACTTTCAGATGCAACAGAAATTTTGCGGATTGGTCAATCCGTTCGCGAGATGTGGCAGTTTGTAAGTAAGAAACGCTTGCGAAACTAAAAATTTTCGCAGTTCTGATGCTCGAAACGAATAACTAGAACGGCCTACAGGAAAAGTACGCATACGGTTGTAATCGGGCGGGTTTCTGCTTTCAGATGCAACAGAAATTTTGCGGATTGGTCAATCCGTTCGCGAGATATGGGGTTTTGGAGGCAAGAAACACTTGAGAAACTCAAAATTTTCGCAGTTCTGGTGCTCGACAAGCATAACAAGAACGGCCTAGGGGAAAAGTACGCATACCGTTGTAATCGGGCGAGTTTCTACTTTCAGATGCAACAGACACTTTGCGGATTGGTCAATCCGTTCGCGAGATATGGCAGTTTGGAGGTAAGAAACGCTTGAGGAACTCAAAATTTTCGCAGTTCTGATGCTCGAACCGAATAACTAGAACGGCCTAGGGGAAATGTACGCATACAGTTGTAATCGGGCGAGTTTCTACTTTCAGATGCAACAGAAATTTTGCGGATTGGTCAATCCGTTCGCGACATATGGCAGTTTGGAGGTAAGAAACTGTTGAGAAACATAAAATTTTCACAGTTTTGATGCTCGAAACGAATAACTAGAACGGCCCAGGGGAAAACTACACATACCGTTGTAATCGGGCGAGTTTCTACTTTCAGATGCAACAGAAATTTTGCGGATTGGTCATTCCGTTCGCGAGATATGGGAGTTTGGAGGTAAGAAACACTTGAGAAACTCAAAATTTTCGCAGTTCTGGTGCTCGACAAGCATAACTAGAACGGCCTAGGGGAAAAGTACGCATACCGTTGTAATCGGGCGAGTTTCTGCTTTCAGATGCAACAGAAATTTTGCGGATTGGTCAATCCGTTCGCGAGATATGGGGTTTTGGAGGCAAGAAACACTTGAGAAACTCAAAATTTTCGCAGTTCTGGTGCTCGACAAGCATAACAAGAACGGCCTAGGGGAAAAGTACGCATACCGTTGTAATCGGGCGAGTTTCTACTTTCAGATGCAACAGACACTTTGCGGATTGGTCAATCCGTTCGCGAGATATGGCAGTTTGGAGGTAAGAAACGCTTGAGGAACTCAAAATTTTCGCAGTTCTGATGCTCGAACCGAATAACTAGAACGGCCTAGGGGAAATGTACGCATACAGTTGTAATCGGGCGAGTTTCTACTTTCAGATGCAACAGAAATTTTGCGGATTGGTCAATCCGTTCGCGACATATGGCAGTTTGGAGGTAAGAAACTGTTGAGAAACATAAAATTTTCACAGTTTTGATGCTCGAAACGAATAACTAGAACGGCCCAGGGGAAAACTACACATACCGTTGTAATCGGGCGAGTTTCTACTTTCAGATGCAACAGAAATTTTGCGGATTGGTCATTCCGTTCGCGAGATATGGGAGTTTGGAGGTAAGAAACACTTGAGAAACTCAAAATTTTCGCAGTTCTGGTGCTCGACAAGCATAACTAGAACGGCCTAGGGGAAAAGTACGCATACCGTTGTAATCGGGCGAGTTTCTACTTTCAGATGCAACAGAAATTTTGCGGATTGGTCAATCCGTTCGCGAGATATGGTAGTTTGGAGGTAAGAAACGGTTGAGAAACTCAAAATGTTCACAGTTCTGATGCTCGTCAAGCATAACTAGAACGGCCTAGGGGAAAAGTACGCATACCGTGGTAATCGGGCGAGTTTCTACATTCAGATGCAACAGAAATTTTGCGGATTGGTCAATCCGTTCGCGAGATATGGCAGTTTGGAGGTAAGAAACGGTTGAGATACTCAAAATTTTCGCAGTTCTGATGCTCGAAACGAATAACCCGAACGGCCTAGGGGAAAACTACGCATACCGTTGTAATCGGGCGAGTTTCTACTTTCAGATGCAACAGACACTTTGCGGATTGGTCAATCCGTTCGCGAGATGTGGCAGTTTGTAAGTAAGAAACGCTTGAGAAACTAAAAATTTTCGCAGTTCTGATGCTCGAAACGAATAACTAGAACGGCCTACAGGAAAAGTACGCATACCGTTGTAATCGGGCGGGTTTCTACTTTCAGATGCAAGAGACACTTTGCGGATTGGTCAATCCGTTCGCGAGATATGGCAGTTTGGAGGTAAGAAACGCTTGAGAAACTCAAAATTTTCGCAGTTCTGATGCTCGAAACGAATAACTAGAACTGCCTACGGGAAAAGTACGCATACTGTTGTAATCGGGCGGGTTTCTGCTTTCAGATGCAACAGAAATTTTGCGGATTGGTCAATCCGTTCGCGAGATATGGCAGTTTGGAGGTAAGAAACGCTTGAGCAACTCAAAATTTTCGCAGTTCTGATGCTCGAAACGAATAACCAGAACGGCCTAGGGGAAAACTACGCATATCGTTGTAATCGGGCGAGTTTCTACTTTCAGATGCAACAGACACTTTGCGGATTGGTCAATCCGTTCGCGAGATATGGCAGTTTGGAGGTAAGAAACGGTTGAGAAACATAAAATTTTCACAGTTCTGATGCTCGAAACGAATAACTAGAACGGCCCAGGGGAAAACTACACATACCGTTGTAATCGGGCGAGTTTCTACTTTCAGATGCAACAGAAATTTTGCGGATTGGTCAATCCGTTCGCGAGATATGGCAGTTTGGATGTAAAAAACGGTTGAGAAACATAAAATTTTCACAGTTCTGATGCTCGAAACGAATAACTAGAACGGCCCAGGGGAAAACTACACATACCGTTGTAATCGGGCGAGTTTCTACTTTCAGATGCAACAGAAATTTTGCGGATTGGTCAATCCATTCGCGAGATATGGCAGTTTGGAAGTTAGAAACGCTTGAGAAACTCAAAATTTTCGCAGTTCTGATGCTCGAAACGAATAACCAGAACGGCCTAGGGGAAAAGTACGCAAACCGTCGTAATCGGGCGAGTTTCTACTTTCAGATGCAACAGAAATTTTGCGGATTGGACAATCCGTTCGCGAGATGTGGCAGTTTGTAAGTAAGAAACGCTTGAGAAACTAAAAATTTTCGCAGTTCTGATGCTCGAAACGAATATCTAGAACGGCCTACAGGAAAAGTACGCATACCGTTGTAATCGGGCGGGTTTCTGCTTTCAGATGCAACAGAAATTTTGCGGATTGGTCAATCCGTTCGCGAGATATGGGATTTTGGAGGTAAGAAACACTTGAGAAACTCAAAATTTTCGCAGTTCTGGTGCTCGACAAGCATAACAAGAACGGCCTAGGGGAAAAGTACGCATACCGTTGTAATCGGGCGAGTTTCTACTTTCAGATGCAACAGAAATTTTGCGGATTGGTCAATCCGTTCGGGAGATATGGCAGTTTGGGGGTAAGAAACGCTTGAGAAACTAAAAATTTTCGCAGTTCTGATGCTCGAAACGAATAACTAGAACGGCCTACAGGAAAAGTACGCATACCGTTGTAATCGGGCGGGTTTCTGCTTTCAGATGCAACAGAAATTTTGCGGATTGGTCAATCCGTTCGCGAGATATGGCAGTTTTGAGGTAAGAAACGGTTGAGAAACTCAAAATGTTCACAGTTCTGATGCTCGACAAGCATAACTAGAACGGCCTAGGGGAAAAGTACACATACCGCTGTAATCGGGCGAGTTTCTACTTTCAAATGCAATAGAAATTTTGCGGATTGGTCAATCCTTTCGCGAGATATGGCAGTTTGGAGGTAAGAAACCCTTGAGCAACTCAAAATTTTCGCAGTTCTGATGCTCGAACCGAATAACTAGAACGGCCTAGGGGAAAAGTACGCATACAGTTGTAATCGGGCGAGTTTCTACTTTCAGATGCAACAGACACTTTGCGGATTGGTCAATCCGTTCGCGAGATGTGGCAGTTTGTAAGTAAGAAACGCTTGAGAAATTAAAATTTTCGCAGTTCTGATGCTCGTAACGAATAACTAGAACGGCCTACAGGAAAAGTACGCATACCGTTGTAATCGGGCGACTTTCTACTTTCAGATGCAACAGACACTTTGCGGATTGGTCAATCCGTTCGCGAGATATGGCAGTTTGGAGGTAAGAAACGCTTGAGCAACTCAAAATTTTCGCAGTTCTGATGCTCGAAACGAATAACCAGAACGGCCTAGGGGGAAACTACGCATACCGTTGTAATCGGGCGAGTTTCTACTTTCAGATGCAACAGACAGTTTGCGGATTGGTCAAACCGTTCGCGAGATATGGCAGTTTGGAGGTAAGAAACGCTTGAGAAACTCAAAATTTTCGCAGTTCTGATGCTCGAACCGAATAACTAGAACGGCCTAGGGGAAAAGTACGCATACATTTGTAATCGGGCGAGTTTCTACTTTCAGATGCAACAGAAATTTTGCGGATTGGTCAATCCGTTCGCGAGATATGGCAGTTTGGAGGTAAGAAACGGTTGAGAAACTCAAAATTTTCACAGTTCTGATGCTCGAAACGAATAACTAGAACGGCCTAGGGGAAAAGTACGCATACAGTTGTAATCGGGCGAGTTTCTACTTTCAGATGCAACAGAAATTTTGCGGATTGGTCAATCCGTTCGCGAGATGTGGCAGTTTGTAAGTAAGAAACGCTTGAGAAACTCAAAATTTTCGCAGTTCTGATGCTCGAAACGAATAACTAGAACTGCCTACGGGAAAAGTACGCATACTGTTGTAATCGGGCGGGTTTCTGCTATCAGATGCAACAGAAATTTTGCGGATTGGTCATTCCGTTCGCGAGATATGGGAGTTTGGAGGTAAGAAACACTTGAGAAACTCAAAATTTTCCAGTTCTGGTGCTCGACAAGCATAACTAGAACGGCCTAGGGGAAAAGTACGCATACCGTTGTAATCGGGCGAGTTTCTACTTTCAGATGCAACAGAAATTTTGCGGATTGGTCAATCCGTTCGCGAGATATGGCAGTTTGGAGGTAAGAAACGGTTGAGAAACTCAAAATGTTCACAGTTCTGATGCTCGACAAGCATAACAAGAACGGCCTAGGGGAAAAGTACACATACCGCTGTAATCGGGCGTGTTTCTACTTTCAAATGCAATAGAAATTTTGCGGATTGGTCAATCCTTTCGCGAGATATGGCAGTTTGGAGGTAAGAAACCCTTGAGCAACTCAAAATTTTCGCAGTTCTGATGCTCGAACCGAATAACTAGAACGGCCTAGGGGAAAAGTACGCATACAGTTGTAATCGGGCGAGTTTCTACTTTCAGATGCAACAGACACTTTGCGGATTGGTCAATCCGTTCGCGAGATATGGCAGTTTGGAGGTAAGAAACGCTTGAGAAACTCAAAATTTTCGCAGTTCTGATGCTCGAACCGAATAACTAGAACGGCCTAGGGGAAATGTACGCATACAGTTGTAATCGGGCGAGTTTCTACTTTCAGATGCAACAGAAATTTTGCGGATTGGTCAATCCGTTCGCGAGATATGGCAGTTTGGAGGTAAGAAACGGTTGAGAAACATAAAATTTTCACAGTTTTGATGCTCGAAACGAATAACTAGAACGGCCCAGGGGAAAACTACACATACCGTTGTAATCGGGCGAGTTTCTACTTTCAGATGCAACAGAAATTTTGCGGATTGGTCAATCCATTCGCGAGATATGGCAGTTTGGAGATTAGAAACGCTTGAGAAACTTAAAATTTTCGCAGTTCTGATGCTCGAAACGAATAACCAGAACGGCCTAGGGGAAAAGTACGCAAACCGTCGTAATCGGGCGAGTTTCTACTTTCAGATGCAACAGAAATTTTGCGGATTGGTCAATCCGTTCGCGAGATGTGGCAGTTTGTAAGTAAGAAACGCTTGAGAAACTAAAAATTTTCGCAGTTCTGATGCTCGTAACGAATAACTAGAACGGCCTACAGGAAAAGTACGCATACCGTTGTAATCGGGCGACTTTCTACTTGCAGATGCAACAGACAGTTTGCGGATTGGTCAATCCGTTCGCGAGATATGGCAGTTTGGAGGTAAGAAACGCTTGAGCAACTCAAAATTTTCGCAGTTTTGATGCTCGAAACGAATAACTAGAACGGCCCAGGGGAAAACTACACATACCGTTGTAATCGGGCGAGTTTCTACTTTCAGATGCAACAGAAATTTTGCGGATTGGTCAATCCGTTCGCGAGATATGGCAGTTTGGAGGTAAGAAACGGTTGAGAAACTCAAAATTTTCACAGTTCTGATGCTCGAAACGAATAACTAGAACGGCCTAGGGGAAAAGTACGCATACAGTTGTAATCGGGCGAGTTTCTACTTTCAGATGCAACAGAAATTTTGCGGATTGGTCAATCCGTTCGCGAGATGTGGCAGTTTGTAAGTAAGAAACGCTTGAGAAACTCAAAATTTTCGCAGTTCTGATGCTCGAAACGAATAACTAGAACTGCCTACGGGAAAAGTACGCATACTGTTGTAATCGGGCGGGTTTCTGCTTTCAGATGCAACAGAAATTTTGCGGATTGGTCATTCCGTTCGCGAGATATGGGAGTTTGGAGGTAAGAAACACTTGAGAAACTCAAAATTTTCCAGTTCTGGTGCTCGACAAGCATAACTAGAACGGCCTAGGGGAAAAGTACGCATACCGTTGTAATCGGGCGAGTTTCTACTTTCAGATGCAACAGAAATTTTGCGGATTGGTCAATCCGTTCGCGAGATATGGCAGTTTGGAGGTAAGAAACGGTTGAGAAACTCAAAATGTTCACAGTTCTGATGCTCGACAAGCATAACAAGAACGGCCTAGGGGAAAAGTACACATACCGCTGTAATCGGGCGTGTTTCTACTTTCAAATGCAATAGAAATTTTGCGGATTGGTCAATCCTTTCGCGAGATATGGCAGTTTGGAGGTAAGAAACCCTTGAGCAACTCAAAATTTTCGCAGTTCTGATGCTCGAACCGAATAACTAGAACGGCCTAGGGGAAAAGTACGCATACAGTTGTAATCGGGCGAGTTTCTACTTTCAGATGCAACAGACACTTTGCGGATTGGTCAATCCGTTCGCGAGATATGGCAGTTTGGAGGTAAGAAACGCTTGAGAAACTCAAAATTTTCGCAGTTCTGATGCTCGAAACGAATAACCAGAACGGCCTAGGGGAAAACTACGCATACCGTTGTAATCCGGCGAGTTTCTACTTTCAGATGCAACAGACACTTTGCGGATTGGTCAATCCGTTCGCGAGATATGGCAGTTTGGAGGTAAGAAACGGTTGAGAAACTCAAAATTTTCGCAGTTCTGATGCTCGAAACGAATAACCAGAACGGCCTAGGGCAAAACTACGCATACCGTTGTAATCGGGCGAGTTTCTACTTTCAGATGCAACAGACACTTTGCGGATTGGTCAATCCGTTCGCGAGATATGGCAGTTTGGAGGTAAGAAACGCTTGAGAAGCTCAAAATTTTCGCAGTTCTGATGCTCGAACCGAATAACTAGAACGGCCTAGGGGAAAAGTACGCATACAGTTGTAATCGGGCGAGTTTCTACTTTCAGATGCAACAGAAATTTTGCGGATTGGTCAATCCGTTCGCGAGATATGGCAGTTTGGAGGTAAGAAACGGTTGAGAAACTCAAAATGTTCACAGTTCTGATGCTCGACAAGCATAACTAGAACGGCCTAGGGGAAAAGTACACATACCGTTGTAATCGGGCGAGTTTCTACTTTCAGATGCAACAGAAATTTTGCGGATTGGTCAATCCGTTCGCGAGATATGGCAGATTGGAGGTAAGAAACGCTTGAGAAACTCAAAATTTTCGCAGTTCTGATGCTCGAAACGAATAACCAGAACGGCCTAGGGGAAAAGTACGCATAGCATCGTAATCGGGCGAGTTTCTACTTTTAGACGCAACAGAAATTTTGCGGATTGATCAATCCGTTCGCGAGATGTGGCAGTTTGGAGGTAAGAAACGGTTGAGAAACTCAAAATTTTCGCAGTTCTGATGCTCGAAACGAATAACTGGAACGGCCTAGAGGAAAAGTACACATACCGTTGTAATCGGGCGAGTTTCTACTTTCAGATGCAACAGACACTTTGCGGATTGGTCAATCCGTTCGCGAGGTGTGGCAGTTTGTAAGTAAGAAACGCTTGAGAAACTCAAAATTTTCGCAGTTCTGATGCTCGAAACGAATAACTAGAACGGTCCTAGGGGAAAAGTACGCATACCGTTGTAATCGGGCGAGTTTCTACTTTCAGATGCAACAGAAATTTTGCGGATTGGTCAATCCGTTCGCGAGATAAGACAGTTTGGAGGTAAGAAACGCTTGAGAAACTCAAAATTTTCGCAGTTCTGACGCTCGAAACGAATAACTGGCACGGCCTAGGGGAAAAGTACACATACCGTTGTAATCGGGCGAGTTTCTACTTTCAGATGCAACAGGAATTTTGCGGATTGGTGAATCCGTTCGCGAGATATGGCAGTTTGTAAGTAAGAAACGCTTGAGAAACTCAAAATTTTCGCAGTTCTGATGATCGAAACGAATAACTAGAACGGCCTAGGGGAAAAGTACACATACCGTTGTAATCGGGCGAGTTTCTACTTTCAGATGCAACAGAAATTTTGCGGATTGGTTAATCCTTTCGCGAGATATGGCAGTTTGGAGGCTAGAAACGCTTGAGAAACTCTAAATTTTCGCAGTTCTGATGCTCGAAACGAATAACCAGAACGGCCTAGGGGAAAAGTACGCATGGCGTCGTAATCGGGCGAGTTTCTGCTTTCAGATGCAACAGAAATTTTGCGGATTGGTCATTCCGTTCGCAAGATATGGAAGTTTGGAGGTAAGAAACACTTGAGAAACTCAAAATTTTCGCAGTTCTGATGCTCGAAACGAATAACCAGAACGGCCTAGGGGAAAAGTACGCATACCGTTGTGATCGGGCGAGTTTCTACTTTCAGATGCAACAGAAATTTTGCGGATTGGTCAATCCGTTCGCGAGATATGGGAGCTTGGATGTAAGAAACACTTGAGAAACTCAAAATTTTCGCAGTTCTGATGCTCGAAACGAATAACCAGAACGGCCTATGGGAAAAGTACGCATACCGTTGTAATCGGGCGAGTTTCTACATTCAGATGCAACAGAAATTTTGCGGATTGGTCAATCCTTTCGCGAGATATGGCAGTTTGGAAGTAAGAAACGGTTGAGAAACTCAAAATTTTCGCAGTTCTGATGCTCGAAACGAATAACTGACACGGCCTAGGGGAAAAGTACACATACCGTTTTAATCGGGCGAGTTTGTACTTTCAGATGCAACAGAAATTTTTTGGATTGGTCAATCCGTTCGCGAGATATGGCAGATTGGAGGTAAGAAACGCTTGAGAAACTCAAAATTTTCGCAGTTCTGATGCTCGAACCGAATAACCAGAACGGCCTAGGGGAAAAGTACGCATAGCGTCGTAATCGGGCGAATTTCTACTTTTAGATGCAACAGAAATTTTGCGGATTGATCAATCCGTTCGCGAGATGTGGCAGTTTGGAGGTAAGAAACGGTTGAGAAACTCAAATTTTTCGCAGTTCTGATGCTCGAAACG
This sequence comes from Ptiloglossa arizonensis, assembly GCF_051014685.1. Classification (NCBI taxonomy): domain Eukaryota; kingdom Metazoa; phylum Arthropoda; class Insecta; order Hymenoptera; family Colletidae; genus Ptiloglossa; species Ptiloglossa arizonensis. The sequence goes on from NW_027478591.1 coordinate 339,858, forward strand.
AATAACTAGAACGGCCTAGGGGAAAAGTACACATACCGTTGTAATCGGGCGAGTTTCTACTTTCAGATGCAACAGAAATTTTGCGGATTGGTTAATCCTTTCGCGAGATATGGCAGTTTGGAGGTTAGAAACGCTTGAGAAACTCAAAATTTTCGCAGTTCTGATGCTCGAAACGAATAACCAGAACGGCCTAGGGGAAAAGTACGCATGGCGTCGTAATCGGGCGAGTTTCTACTTTCAGATGCAACAGACACTTTGCGGATTGGTCAATCCGTTCGCGAGATATGGCAGTTTGGAGGTAAGAAACGCTTGAGAAACTCAAAATTTTCGCAGTTCTGATGCTCGAACCGAATAACTAGAACGGCCTAGGGGAAAAGTACGCATACAGTTGTAATCGGGCGAGTTTCTACTTTCAGATGCAACAGAAATTTTGCGGATTGGTCAATCCGTTCGCGAGATATGGCAGTTTGGAGGTAAGAAACGCTTGAGAAACTCAAAATTTTCGCAGTTCTGATGCTCGACAAGCATAACTAGAACGGCCTAGGGGAAAGGTACGCATACCGTTGTAATCGGGCGAGTTTCTACTTTCAGATGCAACAGAAATTTTGCGGATTGGTCAATCCGTTCGCGAGATATGGCAGTTTGGAGGTAAGAAACGCTTGAGAAACTCAAAATTTTCGCTGTTCTGATGCTCGAAACGAGTAACTAGAACGGCCTAGGGGAAAAGTACTCATACCGTTGTAATCGGGCGTGTTTCAACTTTCAGATGCAACAGAAATTTTGCGGATTGGACAATCCTTTCGCGAGATATGGCAGTTTGGAGGTAAGAAACGCTTGAGCAACTCAAAATTTTCGCAGTTCTGATACTCGAAACGAATAACCAGAACGGCCTAGGGGAAAACTACGCATACCGTTGTAATCGGGCGAGTTTCTGGTTTCAGATGGAACAGACACATTGCGGATGGGTCAATCCGTTCGCGAGATATGGGAGTTTGGAGGTAAGAAACGCTTGAGAAACTCAAAATTTTCGCAGTTCTGATGCTCGAACCGAATAACTAGATCGGCCTAGGGGAAAAGTACGCACACAGTTGTAATCGGGCGAGTTTCTACTTTCAGATGCAACAGAAATTTTGCGGATTGGTCAATCCGTTCGCGAGATATGGCAGTTTGGAGGTAAGAAACGCTTGGAAACTCAAAATTTTCGCAGTTCTGATGCTCGAACCGAATAACTAGAACGGCCTAGGGGAAAAGTACGCATACAGTTGTAATCGGGCGAGTTTCTACTTTCAGATGCAACAGAAATTTTGCGGATTGGTCAATCCTTTCGCGAGATATGGCAGTTTGGAGGTAAGAAACCCTTGAGCAACTCAAAATTTTCGCAGTTCTGATGCTCGAAACGAATAACCAGAACGGCCTAGGGGAAAAGTACGCATACCGTTGTGATCGGGCGAGTTTCTACTTTCAGATGCAACAGAAATTTTGCGGATTGGTCAATCCGTTCGCGAGATATGGGAGCTTGGATGTAAGAAACACTTGAGAAACTCAAAATTTTCGCAGTTCTGATGCTCGAAACGAATAACCAGAACGGCCTATGGGAAAAGTACGCATACCGTTGTAATCGGGCGAGTTTCTACATTCAGATGCAACAGAAATTTTGCGGATTGGTCAATCCTTTCGCGAGATATGTCAGTTTGGAAGTAAGAAACGGTTGAGAAACTCAAAATTTTCGCAGTTCTGATGCTCGAAACGAATAACTGACACGGCCTAGGGGAAAAGTACACATACCGTTTTAATCGGGCGAGTTTGTACTTTCAGATGCAACAGAAATTTTTTGGATTGGTCAATCCGTTCGCGAGATATGGCAGATTGGAGGTAAGAAACGCTTGAGAAACTCAAAATTTTCGCAGTTCTGATGCTCGAACCGAATAACCAGAACGGCCTAGGGGAAAAGTACGCATAGCGTCGTAATCGGGCGAATTTCTACTTTTAGATGCAACAGAAATTTTGCGGATTGATCAATCCGTTCGCGAGATGTGGCAGTTTGGAGGTAAGAAACGGTTGAGAAACTCAAAATTTTCGCAGTTCTGAAGCTCGAACCGAATAACTAGAACGGCCTAGGGGAAAAGTACGCATACAGTTGTAATCGGGCGAGTTTCTACTTTCAGATGCAACAGAAATTTTGCGGATTGGTCAATCCTTTCGCGAGATATGGCAGTTTGGAGGTAAGAAACCCTTGAGAAACTCAAAATTTTCGCAGTTCTGATGCTCGAAACGAATAACCAGAACGGCCTAGGGGAAAAGTACGCATGGCGTCGTAATCGGGCGAGTTTCTACTTTCAGATGCAACAGACACTTTGCGGATTGGTCAATCCGTTCGCGAGATATGGCAGTTTGGAGGTAAGAAACGCTTGAGAAACTCAAAATTTTCGCAGTTCTGATGCTCGAACCGAATAACTAGAACGGCCTAGGGGAAAAGTACGCATACAGTTGTAATCGGGCGAGTTTCTACTTTCAGATGCAACAGAAATTTTGCGGATTGGTCAATCCTTTCGCGAGATATGGCAGTTTGGAGGTAAGAAACCCTTGAGCAACTCAAAATTTTCGCAGTTCTGATGCTCGAAACGAATAACCAGAACGGCCTAGGGGAAAAGTACGCATACCGTTGTGATCGGGCGAGTTTCTACTTTCAGATGCAACAGAAATTTTGCGGATTGGTCAATCCGTTCGCGAGATATGGGAGCTTGGATGTAAGAAACACTTGAGAAACTCAAAATTTTCGCAGTTCTGATGCTCGAAACGAATAACCAGAACGGCCTATGGGAAAAGTACGCATACCGTTGTAATCGGGCGAGTTTCTACATTCAGATGCAACAGAAATTTTGCGGATTGGTCAATCCTTTCGCGAGATATGTCAGTTTGGAAGTAAGAAACGGTTGAGAAACTCAAAATTTTCGCAGTTCTGATGCTCGAAACGAATAACTGACACGGCCTAGGGGAAAAGTACACATACCGTTTTAATCGGGCGAGTTTGTACTTTCAGATGCAACAGAAATTTTTTGGATTGGTCAATCCGTTCGCGAGATATGGCAGATTGGAGGTAAGAAACGCTTGAGAAACTCAAAATTTTCGCAGTTCTGATGCTCGAACCGAATAACCAGAACGGCCTAGGGGAAAAGTACGCATAGCGTCGTAATCGGGCGAATTTCTACTTTTAGATGCAACAGAAATTTTGCGGATTGATCAATCCGTTCGCGAGATGTGGCAGTTTGGAGGTAAGAAACGGTTGAGAAACTCAAAATTTTCGCAGTTCTGAAGCTCGAACCGAATAACTAGAACGGCCTAGGGGAAAAGTACGCATACAGTTGTAATCGGGCGAGTTTCTACTTTCAGATGCAACAGAAATTTTGCGGATTGGTCAATCCTTTCGCGAGATATGGCAGTTTGGAGGTAAGAAACCCTTGAGAAACTCAAAATTTTCGCAGTTCTGATGCTCGAAACGAATAACCAGAACGGCCTAGGGGAAAAGTACGCATGGCGTCGTAATCGGGCGAGTTTCTACTTTCAGATGCAACAGACACTTTGCGGATTGGTCAATCCGTTCGCGAGATATGGCAGTTTGGAGGTAAGAAACGCTTGAGAAACTCAAAATTTTCGCAGTTCTGATGCTCGAACCGAATAACTAGAACGGCCTAGGGGAAAAGTACGCATACAGTTGTAATCGGGCGAGTTTCTACTTTCAGATGCAACAGAAATTTTGCGGATTGGTCAATCCGTTCGCGAGATATGGCAGTTTGGAGGTAAGAAACGCTTGAGAAACTCAAAATTTTCGCAGTTCTGATGCTCGACAAGCATAACTAGAACGGCCTGGGGGAAAGGTACGCATACCGTTGTAATCGGGCGAGTTTCTACTTTCAGATGCAACAGAAATTTTGCGGATTGGTCAATCCGTTCGCGAGATATGGCAGTTTGGAGGTAAGAAACGCTTGAGAAACTCAAAATTTTCGCAGTTCTGATGATCGAAACGAATAACTAGAACGGCCTAGGGGAAAAGTACACATACCGTTGTAATCGGGCGAGTTTCTACTTTCAGATGCAACAGAAATTTTGCGGATTGGTTAATCCTTTCGCGAGATATGGCAGTTTGGAGGCTAGAAACGCTTGAGAAACTCTAAATTTTCGCAGTTCTGATGCTCGAAACGAATAACCAGAACGGCCTAGGGGAAAAGTACGCATGGCGTCGTAATCGGGCGAGTTTCTGCTTTCAGATGCAACAGAAATTTTGCGGATTGGTCATTCCGTTCGCAAGATATGGAAGTTTGGAGGTAAGAAACACTTGAGAAACTCAAAATTTTCGCAGTTCTGATGCTCGAAACGAATAACCAGAACGGCCTAGGGGAAAAGTACGCATACCGTTGTGATCGGGCGAGTTTCTACTTTCAGATGCAACAGAAATTTTGCGGATTGGTCAATCCGTTCGCGAGATATGGGAGCTTGGATGTAAGAAACACTTGAGAAACTCAAAATTTTCGCAGTTCTGATGCTCGAAACGAATAACCAGAACGGCCTATGGGAAAAGTACGCATACCGTTGTAATCGGGCGAGTTTCTACATTCAGATGCAACAGAAATTTTGCGGATTGGTCAATCCTTTCGCGAGATATGGCAGTTTGGAAGTAAGAAACACTTGAGAAACTCAAAATTTTCGCAGTTCTGATGCTCGAACCGAATAACTAGAACGGCCTAGGGGAAAAGTACGCATACAGTTGTAATCGGGCGAGTTTCTACTTTCAGATGCAACAGAAATTTTGCGGATTGGTCAATCCGTTCGCGAGATATGGCAGTTTGGAGGTAAGAAACGCTTGAGAAACTCAAAATTTTCGCAGTTCTGATGCTCGACAAGCATAACTAGAACGGCCTAGGGGAAAGGTACGCATACCGTTGTAATCGGGCGAGTTTCTACTTTCAGATGCAACAGAAATTTTGCGGATTGGTCAATCCGTTCGCGAGATATGGCAGTTTGGAGGTAAGAAACGCTTGAGAAACTCAAAATTTTCGCTGTTCTGATGCTCGAAACGAGTAACTAGAACGGCCTAGGGGAAAAGTACTCATACCGTTGTAATCGGGCGTGTTTCAATTTTCAGATGCAACAGAAATTTTGCGGATTGGTCAATCCTTTCGCGAGATATGGCAGTTTGGAGGTAAGAAACGCTTGAGCAACTCAAAATTTTCGCAGTTCTGATACTCGAAACGAATAACCAGAACGGCCTAGGGGAAAACTACGCATACCGTTGTAATCGGGCGAGTTTCTGGTTTCAGATGCAACAGACACATTGCGGATGGGTCAATCCGTTCGCGAGATATGGGAGTTTGGAGGTAAGAAACGCTTGAGAAACTCAAAATTTTCGCAGTTCTGATGCTCGAACCGAATAACTAGATCGGCCTAGGGGAAAAGTACGCATGGCGTCGTAATCGGGCGAGTTTCTACTTTCAGATGCAACAGAAATTTTGCGGATTGGTCAATCCGTTCGCGAGATATGGCAGTTTGGAGGTAAGAAACGCTTGGAAACTCAAAATTTTCGCAGTTCTGATGCTCGAACCGAATAACTAGAACGGCCTAGGGGAAAAGTACGCATACAGTTGTAATCGGGCGAGTTTCTACTTTCAGATGCAACAGAAATTTTGCGGATTGGTCAATCCTTTCGCGAGATATGGCAGTTTGGAGGTAAGAAACCCTTGAGCAACTCAAAATTTTCGCAGTTCTGATGCTCGAAACGAATAACCAGAACGGCCTAGGGGAAAAGTACGCATACCGTTGTGATCGGGCGAGTTTCTACTTTCAGATGCAACAGAAATTTTGCGGATTGGTCAATCCGTTCGCGAGATATGGGAGCTTGGATGTAAGAAACACTTGAGAAACTCAAAATTTTCGCAGTTCTGATGCTCGAAACGAATAACCAGAACGGCCTATGGGAAAAGTACGCATACCGTTGTAATCGGGCGAGTTTCTACATTCAGATGCAACAGAAATTTTGCGGATTGGTCAATCCTTTCGCGAGATATGGCAGTTTGGAAGTAAGAAACGGTTGAGAAACTCAAAATTTTCGCAGTTCTGATGCTCGAAACGAATAACTGACACGGCCTAGGGGAAAAGTACACATACCGTTGTAATCGGGCGAGTTTCTACTTTCAGATGCAACAGAAATTTTGCGGATTGGTTAATCCTTTCGCGAGATATGGCAGTTTGGAGGTTAGAAACGCTTGAGAAACTCAAAATTTTCGCAGTTCTGATGCTCGAAACGAATAACCAGAACGGCCTAGGGGAAAAGTACGCATGGCGTCGTAATCGGGCGAGTTTCTACTTTCAGATGCAACAGACACTTTGCGGATTGGTCAATCCGTTCGCGAGATATGGCAGTTTGGAGGTAAGAAACGCTTGAGAAACTCAAAATTTTCGCAGTTCTGATGCTCGAACCGAATAACTAGAACGGCCTAGGGGAAAAGTACGCATACAGTTGTAATCGGGCGAGTTTCTACTTTCAGATGCAACAGAAATTTTGCGGATTGGTCAATCCGTTCGCGAGATATGGCAATTTGGAGGTAAGAAACGCTTGAGAAACTCAAAATTTTCGCAGTTCTGATGCTCGACAAGCATAACTAGAACGGCCTAGGGGAAAGGTACGCATACCGTTGTAATCGGGCGAGTTTCTACTTTCAGATGCAACAGAAATTTTGCGGATTGGTCAATCCGTTCGCGAGATATGGCAGTTTGGAGGTAAGAAACGCTTGTGAAGCTCAAAATTTTCGCTGTTCTGATGCTCGAAACGAGTAACTAGAACGGCCTAGGGGAAAAGTACTCATACCGTTGTAATCGGGCGTGTTTCAACTTTCAGATGCAACAGAAGTTTTGCGGATTGGTCAATCCTTTCGCGAGATATGGCAGTTTGGAGGTAAGAAACGCTTGAGCAACTCAAAATTTTCGCAGTTCTGATACTCGAAACGAATAACCAGAACGGCCTAGGGGAAAACTACGCATACCGTTGTAATCGGGCGAGTTTCTGGTTTCAGATGCAACAGACACATTGCGGATGGGTCAATCCGTTCGCGAGATATGGGAGTTTGGAGGTAAGAAACGCTTGAGAAACTCAAAATTTTCGCAGTTCTGATGCTCGAACCGAATAACCAGATCGGCCTAGGGGAAAAGTACGCACACAGTTGTAATCGGGCGAGTTTCTACTTTCAGATGCAACAGAAATTTTGCGGATTGGTCAATCCGTTCGCGAGATATGGCAGTTTGGAGGTAAGAAACGCTTGGAAACTCAAAATTTTCGCAGTTCTGATGCTCGAACCGAATAACTAGAACGGCCTAGGGGAAAAGTACGCATACAGTTGTAATCGGGCGAGTTTCTACTTTCAGATGCAACAGAAATTTTGCGGATTGGTCAATCCTTTCGCGAGATATGGCAGTTTGGAGGTAAGAAACCCTTGAGCAACTCAAAATTTTCGCAGTTCTGATGCTCGAAACGAATAACCAGAACGGCCTAGGGGAAAAGTACGCATACCGTTGTGATCGGGCGAGTTTCTACTTTCAGATGCAACAGAAATTTTGCGGATTGGTCAATCCGTTCGCGAGATATGGCAGTTTGGAGGTAAGAAACGGTTGAGAAACTCATAATTTTCGCAGTTCTGATGCTCGAAACGAATAACTGACACGGCCTAGGGGAAAAGTACACATACCGTTTTAATCGGGCGAGTTTCTACTTTCAGATGCAACAGAAATTTTTTGGATTGGTCAATCCGTTCGCGAGATATGGCAGATTGGAGGTAAGAAACGCTTGAGAAACTCAAAATTTTCGCAGTTCTGATGCTCGAAACGAATAACTAGAACGGCCTAGGGGAAAAGTACGCATACAGTTGTAATCGGGCGAGTTTCTACTTTCAGATGCAACAGAAATTTTGCGGATTGGTCAATCCGTTCGCGAGATATGGCAGTTTGGAGGTAAGAAACGCTTGAGAAACTCAAAATTTTCGCAGTTCTGATGCTCGACAAGCATAACTAGAACGGCCTAGGGGAAAGGTACGCATACCGTTGTAATCGGGCGAGTTTCTACTTTCAGATGCAACAGAAACTTTGCGGATTGGTCAATCCGTTCGCGAGATATGGCAGTTTGGAGGTAAGAAACGCTTGAGAAACTCAAAATTTTCGCTGTTCTGATGCTCGAAACGAATAACTAGAACGGCCTAGGGGAAAAGTACTCATACCGTTGTAATCGGGCGTGTTTCAACTTTCAGATGCAACAGAAATTTTGCGGATTGGTCAATCCGTTCGCGAGATATGGCAGTGTGGAGGTAAGAAACGCTTGAGCAACCCAAAATTTTCGCAGTTCTGATGCTCGAAACGAATAACCAGAACGGCCTAGGGGAAAACTACGCATACCGTTGTAATCGGGCGAGTTTCTACTTTCAGATGCAACAGACACATTGCGGATTGGTCAATCCGTTCGCGAGATATGGGAGTTTGGAGGTAAGAAACGCTTGAGAAACTCAAAATTTTCGCAGTTCTGATGCTCGAACCGAATAACTAGATCGGCCTAGGGGAAAAGTACGCACACAGTTGTAATCGGGCGAGTTTCTACTTTCAGATGCAACAGAAATTTTGCGGATTGGTCAATCCGTTCGCGAGATATGGCAGTTTGGAGGTAAGAAACGCTTGAGAAACTCAAAATTTTCGCAGTTCTGATGCTCGAATCGAATATCTAGAACCGCCTAGGGGAAAAGTACTCATACCGTTGTAATCGGGCGTGTTTCTACTTTCAGATGCAACAGAAATATTGCGGATTGGTCAATCCGTTCGCGAGATATGGCATTTTGAAGGTAAGAAACGCTTGAGAAACTCAAAATTTTCGCTGTTCTGATGCTCGAAACGAATAACTAGAACGCCCCAGGGGAAAAGTACTCATACCGTTGTAATCGGGCGTGTTTCAACTTTCAGATGCAACAGAAATTTTGCGGATTGGTCAATCCGTTCGCGAGATATGGCAGTTTGGAGGTAAGAAACGATTGAGCAACTCAAAATTTTCGCAGTTCTTATGCTCGAAACGAATAACCAGAACGGCCTAGGGAAAAACTACGCATACCGTTGTAATCGGGCGAGTTTCTACTTTCAGATGCAACAGACACATTGCGGATTGGTCAATCCGATCGCGAGATATGGGAGTTTGGAGGTAAGAAACGCTTCAGAAACTCAAAATTTTCGCAGTTCTGATGCTCGAACCGAATAACTAGATCGGCCTAGGGGAAAAGTACGCACACAGTTGTAATCGAGCGAGTTTCTACTTTCAGATGCAACAGAAATTTTGCGGATTGGTCAATCCGTTCGCGAGATATGGCAGTTTGGAGGTAAGAAACGCTTGAGAAACTCAAAATTTTCGCAGTTCTGATGCTCGACAAGCATAACTAGAACGGCCTAGGGGAAAGGTACGCATACCGTTGTAATCGGGCGAGTTTCTACTTTCAGATGCAACAGAAATTTTGCGGATTGGTCAATCCGTTCGCGAGATATGGCAGTTTTGGAGGTATGAAACGCTTGAGAAACTCAAAATTTTCGCAGTTCTGATGCTCGAAACGAATAACTAGAACGGCCTAGGGGAAAAGTACGCATACAGTTGTAATCGGGCGAGTTTCTACTTTCAGATGCAACAGAAATTTTGCGGATTGGTCAATCCGTTCGCGAGATATGGCAGTTTAGGAGGTAAGAAACGCTTGAGAAACTCAAAATTTTCGCTGTTCTGATGCTCGAAACGAGTAACTAGAACGGCCTAGGGGAAAAGTACTCATACCGTTGTAATCGGGCGTGTTTCAACTTTCAGATGCAACAGAAATTTTGCGGATTGGTCAATCCTTTCGCGAGATATGGCAGTTTGGAGGTAAGAAACGCTTGAGCAACTCAAAATTTTCGCAGTTCTGATACTCGAAACGAATAACCAGAACGGCCTAGGGGAAAACTACGCATACCGTTGTAATCGGGCGAGTTTCTACTTTCAGATGCAACAGACACATTGCGGATGGGTCAATCCGTTCGCGAGATATGGGAGTTTGGAGGTAAGAAACGCTTGGTAACTCAAAATTTTCGCAGTTCTGATGCTCGAACCGAATAACTAGAACGGCCTAGGGGAAAAGTACGCATACAGTTGTAATCGGGCGAGTTTCTACTTTCAGATGCAACAGAAATTTTGCGGATTGGTCAATCCGTTCGCGAGATATGGCAGTTTTGGAGGTATGAAACGCTTGAGAAACTCAAAATTTTCGCAGTTCTGATGCTCGAAACGAATAACTAGAACGGCCTAGGGGAAAAGTACGCATACAGTTGTAATCGGGCGAGTTTCTACTTTCAGATGCAACAGAAATTTTGCGGATTGTTCAATCGGTTCGCGAGATGTGGCAGTTTGGATGTAAGAAACGGTTGAGAAACTCAAATTTTTCGCAGTTCTGATGCTCGAAACGAATAACTGGAACGGCCTAGAGGAAAAGAACACATACCGTTGTAATCGGGCGAGTTTCTACTTTCAGATGCAACAGAAATTTTGCGGATTGGTCAATCCGTTCGCGAGATATGGCAGTTTGTATGTAAGAAACGCTTGAGAAACTCAAAATTTTCGCAGTTCTGATGCTCGAAACGAATAACTAGAACTGCCTACGGGAAAAGTACGCATACTGTTGTAATAGGGCGGGTTTCTGCTTTCAGATGCAACAGAAATTTTGCGGATTGGTCATTCCGTTCGCGAGATATGGGAGTTTGGAGGTAAGAAACACTTGAGAAACTCAAAATTTTCGCAGTTCTGATGCTCGAAAAGCATAACTAGAACGGCCTAGGGGAAAGGTACGCATACCGTTGTAATCGGGCGAGTTTCTACTTTCAGATGCAACAGAAATTTTGCGGATTGGTCAATCCGTTCGCGAGATATGGCAGTTTGGAGGTAAGAAACGCTTGAGAAACTCAAAATTTTCGCTGTTCTGATGCTCGAAACGAATAACTAGAACGGCCTAGGGGAAAAGTACTCATACCGTTGTAATCGGGCGTGTTTCAACTTTCAGATGCAACAGAAATTTTGCTGATTGGTCAATCCGTTCGCGAGATATGGCAGTTTGGAGGTAAGAAACGCTTGAGAAACTCCAAATTTTCGCAGTTCTGATGCTCGAACCGAATAACTAGAACGGCCTAGGGGAAAAGTACGCATACAGTTGTAATCGGGCGAGTTTCTACTTTCAGATGCAACAGAAATTTTGCGGATTGGTCAATCCGTTCGCGAGATATGGCAGTTTGGAGGTAAGAAACGCTTGAGAAACTCAAAATTTTCGCAGTTCTGATGCTCGACAAGCATAACTAGAACGGCCTAGGGGAAAGGTACGCATACCGTTGTAATCGGGCGAGTTTCTAGTTTCAGATGCAACAGAAATTTTGCGGATTGGTCAATCCGTTCGCGAGATATGGCAGTTTGGAGGTAAGAAACGATTGAGCAACTCAAAATTTTCGCAGTACTGATGCTCGAAATGAATAACTAGAACGGCCTAGGGGAAAAGTACGCATACCGTTGTAATCGGGCGAGTTTCTACTTTCAGATGCAACAGAAATTTTGCGGATTGGTCAATCCGTTCGCGAGATATGGCAGTTTGGAGGTAAGAAACGGTTGAGAAACTCAAAATTTTCGCAGTTCTGATGCTCGAAACGAATAACTGACACGGCCTAGGGGAAAAGTACACATACCGTTTTAATCGGGCGTGTTTCTACTTTCAGATGCAACAGAAATTTTTTGGATTGGTCAATCCGTTCGCGAGATATGGCAGATTGGAGGTAAGAAACGCTTGAGAAACTCAAAATTTTCGCAGTTCTGATGCTCGAAACGAATAACTAGAACGGCCTAGGGGAAAAGTACGCATACAGTTGTAATCGGGCGAGTTTCTACTTTCAGATGCAACAGAAATTTTGCGGATTGGTCAATCCGTTCGCGAGATATGGCAGTTTGGACGTAAGAAACGCTTGGAAACTCAAAATTTTCGCAGTTCTGATGCTCGAACCGAATAACTAGAACGGCCTAGGGGAAAAGTACGCATACAGTTGTAATCGGGCGAGTTTCTACTTTCAGATGCAACAGAAATTTTGCGGATTGGTCAATCCTTTCGCGAGATATGGCAGTTTGGAGGTAAGAAACCCTTGAGCAACTCAAAATTTTCGCAGTTCTGATGCTCGAACCGAATAACTAGAACGGCCTAGGGGAAAAGTACGCATACAGTTGTAATCGGGCGAGTTTCTACTTTCAGATGCAACAGAAATTTTGCGGATTGGTCAATCCTTTCGCGAGATATGGCAGTTTGGAGGTAAGAAACCCTTGAGCAACTCAAAATTTTCGCAGTTCTGATGCTCGAAACGAATAACCAGAACGGCCTAGGGGAAAAGTACGCATACCGTTGTGATCGGGCGAGTTTCTACTTTCAGATGCAACAGAAATTTTGCGGATTGGTCAATCCGTTCGCGAGATATGGGAGCTTGGATGTAAGAAACACTTGAGAAACTCAAAATTTTCGCAGTTCTGATGCTCGAAACGAATAACCAGAACGGCCTATGGGAAAAGTACGCATACCGTTGTAATCGGGCGAGTTTCTACATTCAGATGCAACAGAAATTTTGCGGATTGGTCAATCCTTTCGCGAGATATGGCAGTTTGGAAGTAAGAAACGGTTGAGAAACTCAAAATTTTCGCAGTTCTGATGCTCGAAACGAATAACTGACACGGCCTAGGGGAAAAGTACATATACCGTTTTAATCGGGCGAGTTTCTACTTTCAGATGCAACAGAAATTTTTTGGATTGGTCAATCCGTTCGCGAGATATGGCAGATTGGAGGTAAGAAACGCTTGAGAAACTCAAAATTTTCGCAGTTCTGATGCTCGAACCGAATAACCAGAACGGCCTAGGGGAAAAGTACGCATAGCGTCGTAATCGGGCGAATTTCTACTTTTAGATGCAACAGAAATTTTGCGGATTGATCAATCCGTTCGCGAGATGTGGCAGTTTGGAGGTAAGAAACGGTTGAGAAACTCAAATTCTTCGCAGTTCTGATGCTCGAAACGAATAACTAGAACGGCCTAGGGGAAAAGTACACATACCGTTGTAATCGGGCGAGTTTCTACTTTCAGATGCAACAGAAATTTTGCGGATTGGTTAATCCTTTCGCGAGATATGGCAGTTTGGAGGTTAGAAACGCTTGAGAAACTCAAAATTTTCGCAGTTCTGATGCTCGAAACGAATAACCAGAACGGCCTAGGGGAAAAGTACGCATGGCGTCGTAATCGGGCGAGTTTCTACTTTCAGATGCAACAGACACTTTGCGGATGGGTCAATCCGTTCGCGAGATATGGCAGTTTGGAGGTAAGAAACGCTTGAGAAACTCAAAATTTTCGCAGTTCTGATGCTCGAACCGAATAACTAGAACGGCCTAGGGGAAAAGTACGCATACAGTTGTAATCGGGCGAGTTTCTACTTTCAGATGCAACAGAAATTTTGCGGATTGTTCAATCGGTTCGCGAGATGTGGCAGTTTGGATGTAAGAAACGGTTGAGAAACTCAAATTTTTCGCAGTTCTGATGCTCGAAACGAATAACTGGAACGGCCTAGAGGAAAAGAACACATACCGTTGTAATCGGGCGAGTTTCTACTTTCAGATGCAACAGAAATTTTGCGGATTGGTCAATCCGTTCGCGAGATATGGCAGTTTGTATGTAAGAAACGCTTGAGAAACTCAAAATTTTCGCAGTTCTGATGCTCGAAACGAATAACTAGAACTGCCTACGGGAAAAGTACGCATACTGTTGTAATAGGGCGGGTTTCTGCTTTCAGATGCAACAGAAATTTTGCGGATTGGTCATTCCGTTCGCGAGATATGGGAGTTTGGAGGTAAGAAACACTTGAGAAACTCCAAATTTTCGCAGTTCTGATGCTCGAAAAGCATAACTAGAACGGCCTAGGGGAAAGGTACGCATACCGTTGTAATCGGGCGAGTTTCTACTTTCAGATGCAACAGAAATTTTGCGGATTGGTCAATCCGTTCGCGAGATATGGCAGTTTGGAGGTAAGAAACGCTTGAGAAACTCAAAATTTTCGCTGTTCTGATGCTCGAAACGAATAACTAGAACGGCCTAGGGGAAAAGTACTCATACCGTTGTAATCGGGCGTGTTTCAACTTTCAGATGCAACAGAAATTTTGCTGATTGGTCAATCCGTTCGCGAGATATGGCAGTTTGGAGGTAAGAAACGCTTGAGAAACTCCAAATTTTCGCAGTTCTGATGCTCGAACCGAATAACTAGAACGGCCTAGGGGAAAAGTACGCATACAGTTGTAATCGGGCGAGCTTCTACTTTCAGATGCAACAGAAATTTTGCGGATTGGTCAATCCGTTCGCGAGATATGGCAGTTTGGAGGTAAGAAACGCTTGAGAAACTCAAAATTTTCGCAGTTCTGATGCTCGACAAGCATAACTAGAACGGCCTAGGGGAAAGGTACGCATACCGTTGTAATCGGGCGAGTTTCTAGTTTCAGATGCAACAGAAATTTTGCGGATTGGTCAATCCGTTCGCGAGATATGGCAGTTTGGAGGTAAGAAACGCTTGAGAAACTCAAAATTTTCGCTGTTCTGATGCTCGAAACGAATAACTAGAACGGCCTAGGGGAAAAGTACTCATACCGTTGTAATCGGGCGTGTTTCAACTTTCAGATGCAACAGAAATTTTGCGGATTGGTCAATCCGTTCGCGAGATATGGCAGTTTGGAGGTAAGAAACGATTGAGCAACTCAAAATTTTCGCAGTTCTGATGCTCGAAATGAATAACTAGAACGGCCTAGGGGAAAAGTACGCCTACCGTTGTAATCGGGCGAGTTTCTACTTTCAGATGCAACAGAAATTTTGCGGATTGGTCAATCCGTTCGCGAGATATGGCAGTTTGGAGGTAAGAAACGGTTGAGAAACTCAAAATTTTCGCAGTTCTGATGCTCGAAACGAATAACTGACACGGCCTAGGGGAAAAGTACACATACCGTTTTAATCGGGCGAGTTTCTACTTTCAGATGCAACGGAAATTTTTTGGATTGGTCAATCCGTTCGCGAGATATGGCAGATTGGAGGTAAGAAACGCTTGAGAAACTCAAAATTTTCGCAGTTCTGATGCTCGAAACGAATAACTAGAACGGCCTAGGGGAAAAGTACGCATACAGTTGTAATCGGGCGAGTCTCTACTTTCAGATGCAACAGAAATTTTGCGGATTGGTCAATCCGTTCGCGAGATATGGCAGTTTGGAGGTAAGAAACGCTTGAGAAACTCAAAATTTTCGCAGTTCTGATGCTCGACAAGCATAACTAGAACGGCCTAGGGGAAAGGTACGCATACCGTTGTAATCGGGCGAGTTTCTACTTTCAGATGCAACAGAAATTTTGCGGATTGGTCAATCCGTTCGAGAGATATGGCAGTTTGGAGGTAAGAAACGCTTGAGAAACTCAAAATTTTCGCTGTTCTGATGCTCGAAACGAATAACTAGAACGGCCTAGGGGAAAGGTACGCATACCGTTGTAATCGGGCGAGTTTCTACTTTCAGATGCAACAGACACATTGCGGATTGGTCAATCCGTTCGCGAGATATGGGAGTTTGGAAGTAAGAAACGCTTGAGAAACTCAAAATTTTCGCAGTTCTGATGCTCGAACCGAATAACTAGATCGGCCTAGGGGAAAAGTACGCACACAGTTGTAATCGGGCGAGTTTCTACTTTCAGATGCAACAGAAATTTTGCGGATTGGTCAATCCGTTCGCGAGATACGGCAGTTTGGAGGTAAGAAACGCTTGAGAAACTCAAAATTTTCGCAGTTCTGATGCTCGAATCGAATATCTAGAACCGCCTAGGGGAAAAGTACTCATACCGTTGTAATCGGGCGTGTTTCTACTTTCAGATGCAACAGAAATATTGCGGATTGGTCAATCCGTTCGCGAGATATGGCAGTTTGAAGGTAAGAAACGCTTGAGAAACTCAAAATTTTCGCTGTTTTGATGCTCGAAACGAATAACTAGAACGCCCTAGGGGAAAAGTACTCATACCGTTGTAATCGGGCGTGTTTCAACTTTCAGAGGCAACAGAAATTTTGCGGATTGGTCAATCCGTTCGCGAGATATGGCAGTTTGGAGGTAAGAAACGATTGAGCAACTCAAAATTTTCGCAGTTCTGATGCTCGAAACGAATAACCAGAACGGCCTAGGGGAAAACTACGCATACCGTTGTAATCGGGCGAGTTTCTACTTTCAGATGCAACAGACACATTGCGGATTGGTCAATCCGATCGCAAGATATGGGAGTTTGGAGGTAAGAAACGCTTGAGAAACTCAAAATTTTCGCAGTTCTGATGCTCGAACCGAATAACTAGATCGGCCTAGGGGAAAAGTACGCACACAGTTGTAATCGAGCGAGTTTCTACTTTCAGATGCAACAGAAATTTTGCGGATTGGTCAATCCGTTCGCGAGATATGGCAGTTTGGAGGTAAGAAACGCTTGAGAAACTCAAAATTTTCGCAGTTCTGATGCTCGACAAGCATAACTAGAACGGCCTAGGGGAAAGGTACGCATACCGTTGTAATCGGGCGAGTTTCTACTTTCAGATGCAACAGAAATTTTGCGGATTGGTCAATCCGTTCGCGAGATATGGTAGTTTGGAGGTAAGAAACGATTGAGCAACTCAAAATTTTCGCAGTTCTGATGCTCGAAATGAATAACTAGAACGGCCTAGGGGAAAAGTACGCATACCGTTGTAATCGGGCGAGTTTCTACTTTCAGATGCAACAGAAATTTTGCGGATTGGTCAATCCGTTCGCGAGATATGGCAGTTTGGAGGTAAGAAACGCTTGAGCAACTCAAAATTTTCGCAGTTCTGATGCTCGAAACGAATAACCAGAACGGGCTAGAGGAAAACTACGCATACCGTTGTAATCGGGCG
The DNA here is from genome assembly GCF_051014685.1 of Ptiloglossa arizonensis. Taxonomy (NCBI): domain Eukaryota; kingdom Metazoa; phylum Arthropoda; class Insecta; order Hymenoptera; family Colletidae; genus Ptiloglossa; species Ptiloglossa arizonensis. The sequence continues at coordinate 356,882 of NW_027478591.1, forward strand.
AGTTTCTACTTTCAGATGCAACAGACACATTGCGGATTGGTCAATCCGTTCGCGAGATATGGGAGTTTGGAGGTAAGAAACGCTTGAGAAACTCAAAATTTTCGCAGTTCTGATGCTCGAACCGAATAACTAGATCGGCCTAGGGGAAAAGTACGCACACAGTTGTAATCGGGCGAGTTTCTACTTTCAGATGCAACAGACACATTGCGGATTGGTCAATCCGTTCGCGAGATATGGGAGTTTGGAAGTAAGAAACGCTTGAGAAACTCAAAATTTTCGCAGTTCTGATGCTCGAACCGAATAACTAGATCGGCCTAGGGGAAAAGTACGCACACAGTTGTAATCGGGCGAGTTTCTACTTTCAGATGCAACAGAAATTTTGCGGATTGGTCAATCCGTTCGCGAGATACGGCAGTTTGGAGGTAAGAAACGCTTGAGAAACTCAAAATTTTCGCAGTTCTGATGCTCGAATCGAATATCTAGAACCGCCTAGGGGAAAAGTACTCATACCGTTGTAATCGGGCGTGTTTCTACTTTCAGATGCAACAGAAATATTGCGGATTGGTCAATCCGTTCGCGAGATATGGCAGTTTGAAGGTAAGAAACGCTTGAGAAACTCAAAATTTTCGCTGTTCTGATGCTCGAAACGAATAACTAGAACGCCCTAGGGGAAAAGTACTCATACCGTTGTAATCGGGCGTGTTTCAACTTTCAGATGCAACAGAAATTTTGCGGATTGGTCAATCCGTTCGCGAGATATGGCAGTTTGGAGGTAAGAAACGATTGAGCAACTCAAAATTTTCGCAGTTCTGATGCTCGAAACGAATAACCAGAACGGCCTAGGGGAAAACTACGCATACCGTTGTAATCGGGCGAGTTTCTACTTTCAGATGCAACAGACACATTGCGGATTGGTCAATCCGATCGCGAGATATGGGAGTTTGGAGGTAAGCAACGCTTGAGAAACTCAAAATTTTCGCAGTTCTGATGCTCGAACCGAATAACTAGATCGGCCTAGGGGAAAAGTACGCACACAGTTGTAATCGAGCGAGTTTCTACTTTCAGATGCAACAGAAATTTTGCGGATTGGTCAATCCGTTCGCGAGATATGGCAGTTTGGAGGTAAGAAACGCTTGAGAAACTCAAAATTTTCGCAGTTCTGATGCTCGACAAGCATAACTAGAACGGCCTAGGGGAAAGGTACGCATACCGTTGTAATTGGGCGAGTTTCTACTTTCAGATGCAACAGAAATTTTGCGGATTGGTCAATCCGTTCGCGAGATATGGCAGTTTGGAGGTAAGAAACGATTGAGCAACTCAAAATTTTCGCAGTTCTGATGCTCGAAATGAATAACTAGAACGGCCTAGGGGAAAAGTACGCATATCGTTGTAATCGGGCGAGTTTCTACTTTCAGATGCAACAGAAATTTTGCGGATTGGTCAATCCGTTCGCGAGATATGGCAGTTTGGAGGTAAGAAACGGTTGAGAAACTCAAAATTTTCGCAGTTCTGATGCTCGAAACGAATAACTGACACGGCCTAGGGGAAAAGTACACATACCGTTTTAATCGGGCGAGTTTCTACTTTCAGATGCAACAGAAATTTTTTGGATTGGTCAATCCGTTCGCGAGATATGGCAGATTGGAGGTAAGAAACGCTTGAGAAACTCAAAATTTTCGCAGTTCTGATGCTCGAAACGAATAACTAGAACGGCCTAGGGGAAAAGTACGCATACAGTTGTAATCGGGCGAGTTTCTACTTTCAGATGCAACAGAAATTTTGCGGATTGGTCAATCCGTTCGCGAGATATGGCAGTTTGGAGGTAAGAAACGCTTGAGAAACTCAAAATTTTCGCTGTTCTGATGCTCGAAACGAATAACTAGAACGGCCTAGGAGAAAAGTACTCATACCGTTGTAATCGGGCGTGTTTCAACTTTCAGATGCAACAGAAATTTTGCGGATTGGTCAATCCGTTCGCGAGATATGGCAGTTTGGAGGTAAGAAACGCTTGAGCAACTCAAAATTTTCGCAGGTCTGATGCTCGAAACGAATAACCAGAACGGCCTAGAGGAAAACTACGCTTACCGTTGTAATCGGGCGAGTTTCTACTTTCAGATGCAACAGACACATTGCGGATTGGTCAATCCGTTCGCGAGATATGGGAGTTTGGAGGTAAGAAACGCTTGAGAAACTCAAAATTTTCGCTGTTCTGATGCTCGAAACGAATAACTAGAACGCCCTAGGGGAAAAGTACTCATACCGTTGTAATCGGGCGTGTTTCAACTTTCAGATGCAACAGAAATTTTGCGGATTGGTCAATCCGTTCGCGAGATATGGCAGTTTGGAGGTAAGAAACGCTTGAGAAACTCAAAATTTTCGCAGTTCTGTTGCTCGAACCGAATAACTAGATCGGCCTAGGGGAAAAGTACGCACACAGTTGTAATCGAGCGAGTTTCTACTTTCAGATGCAACAGAAATTTTGCGGATTGGTCAATCCGTTCGCGAGATATGGCAGTTTGGAGGTAAGAAACGCTTGAGAAACTCAAAATTTTCGCAGTTCTGATGCTCGACAAGCATAACTAGAACGGCCTAGGGGAAAGGTACGCATACCGTTGTAATCGGGCGAGTTTCTACTTTCAGATGCAACAGAAATTTTGCGGATTGGTCAATCCGTTCGCGAGATATGGCAGATTGGAGGTAAGAAACGCTTGAGAAACTCAAAATTTTCGCAGCTCTGATGCTCGAATCGAATAACTAGAACGGCCTAAGGGAAAAGTACACATACCGTTGTAATCGGGCGAGTTTCTACTTTCAGATGCAACAGAAATTTTGCGGATTGATCAATCCGTTCGCGAGAAATGGCAGTTTGGAGTTAAGAAACGGTTGAGAAACTCAAAATTTTCACGGTTCTGATGCTCGAAACGAATAACTAGAACGGCCTAGGGGAAAAGTACTCATACCGTTGTAATCGGGCGTGTTTCAACTTTCAGATGCAACAGAAATTTTGCGGATTGGTCAATCCGTTCGCGAGATATGGCAGTTTGGAGGTAAGAAACGGTTGAGAAACTCAAAATTTTCACAGTTCTGATGCTCGAAACGAATAACTAGAACGGCCTAGGGGAAAAGCACGCTTACAGTTGTAATCGGGCGAGTTTCTACTTTCAGATGCAACATAAATTTTGCGGATTGGTCAATCCGTTCGCGAGATATGGCAGTTTGGAGGTAAGAAACGCTTGAGAAATTAAAAATTTTCGCAGTTCTGATGCTCGAATCGAATATCTAGAACGGCCTAGGGGAAAAGTACACATACCGTTGTAATCGGGCGAGTTTCTACTTTCAGATGCAACAGAAATTTTGCGGATTGGTTAATCGTTTCGCGAGATATGGCAGTTTGGAGGTTAGAAACGCTTGAGAAACTCAAAATTTTCGCAGTTCTGATGCTCGAAACGAATAACCAGAACGGCCTAGGGGAAAAGTACGCATAGCATCGTAATCGGGCGAGTTTCTACTTTCAGATGCAACAGAAATTTTGCGGATTGATCAATCTGTTCGCGAGAAATGGCAGTTTGGAGGTAAGAAACGGTTGAGAAACTCAAAATTTTCGCAGTTCTGATGCTCGAAACGAATAACCAGAACGGCCTAGGGGAAAAGTACGCAAACCTTCTTAATCGGGCGAGTTTCTACTTTCAGATGCAACAGAAATTTTGCGGATTGGTCAATCCGTTCGCGAGATATGGCATTTTGGAGGTAAGAAACGCTTGAGAAACTCAAAATTTTCGCAGTTCTGATGCTCGAATCGAATATCTAGAACGGCCTAGGGGAAAAGTACTCATACCGTTGTAATCGGGCGAGTTTCTACTTTCAGATGCAACAGAAATTTTGCAGATTGGTCAATCCGTTCGCGAGATATGGGAGTTTGGAGGTAAGAAACGCTTGAGAAACTCAAAATTTTCGCTGTTCTGATGCTCGAAACGAATAACCAGAACGCCCTAGGGGAAAAGTACTCATACCGTTGTAATCGGGCGTGTTTCAACTTTCAGACGCAACAGAAATTTTGCGGATTGGTCAATCCGTTCGCGAGATATGGCAGTTTGGAGGTAAGAAACGCTTGAGAAACTCAAAATTTTCGCAGTTCTGATGCTCGAACCGAATAACTAGAACGGCCTAGGAGAAAAGTACTCATACCGTTGTAATCGGGCGTGTTTCAACTTTCAGATGCAACAGAAATTTTGCGGATTGGTCAATCCGTTCGCGAGATATGGCAGTTTGGAGGTAAGAAACGCTTGAGCAACTCAAAATTTTCGCAGTTCTGATGCTCGAAACGAATAACCAGAACGGCCTAGAGGAAAACTACGCTTACCGTTGTAATCGGGCGAGTTTCTACTTTCAGATGCAACAGACACATTGCGGATTGGTCAATCCGTTCGCGAGATATGGGAGTTTGGAGGTAAGAAACGCTTGAGAAACTCAAAATTTTCGCAGTTCTGATGCTCGAACCGAATAACTAGATCGGCCTAGGGGAAAAGTACGCACACAGTTGTAATCGGGCGAGTTTCTACTTTCAGATGCAACAGAAATTTTGCGGATTGGTCAATCCGTTCGCGAGATATGGCATTTTGGAGGTAAGAAACGCTTGAGAAACTCAAAATTTTCGCAGTTCTGATGCTCGAATCGAATATCTAGAACGGCCTAGGGGAAAAGTACTCATACCGTTGTAATCGGGCGAGTTTCTACTTTCAGATGCAACAGAAATTTTGCGGATTGGTCAATCCGTTCGCGAGATATGGGAGTTTGGAGGTAAGAAACGCTTGAGAAACTCAAAATTTTCGCTGTTCTGATGCTCGAAACGAATAACTAGAACGCCCTAGGGGAAAAGTACTCATACCGTTGTAATCGGGCGTGTTTCAACTTTCAGATGCAACAGAAATTTTGCGGATTGGTCAATCCGTTCGCGAGATATGGCAGTTTGGAGGTAAGAAACGCTTGAGAAACTCAAAATTTTCGCAGTTCTGATGCTCGAACCGAATAACTAGATCGGCCTAGGGGAAAAGTACGCACACAGTTGTAATCGAGCGAGTTTCTACTTTCAGATGCAACAGAAATTTTGCGGATTGGTCAATCCGTTCGCGAGATATGGCAGTTTGGAGGTAAGAAACGCTTGAGAAACTCAAAATTTTCGCAGTTCTGATGCTCGACAAGCATAACTAGAACGGCCTAGGGGAAAGGTACGCATACCGTTGTAATCGGGCGAGTTTCTACTTTCAGATGCAACAGAAATTTTGCGGATTGGTCAATCCGTTCGCGAGATATGGCAGATTGGAGGTAAGAAACGCTTGAGAAACTCAAAATTTTCGCAGCTCTGATGCTCGAATCGAATAACTAGAACGGCCTAAGGGAAAAGTACACATACCGTTGTAATCGGGCGAGTTTCTACTTTCAGATGCAACAGAAATTTTGCGGATTGATCAATCCGTTCGCGAGAAATGGCAGTTTGGAGTTAAGAAACGGTTGAGAAACTCAAAATTTTCACGGTTCTGATGCTCGAAACGAATAACTAGAACGGCCTAGGGGAAAAGTACTCATACCGTTGTAATCGGGCGTGTTTCAACTTTCAGATGCAACAGAAATTTTGCGGATTGGTCAATCCGTTCGCGAGATATGGCAGTTTGGAGGTAAGAAACGGTTGAGAAACTCAAAATTTTCACAGTTCTGATGCTCGAAACGAATAACTAGAACGGCCTAGGGGAAAAGCACGCTTACAGTTGTAATCGGGCGAGTTTCTACTTTCAGATGCAACATAAATTTTGCGGATTGGTCAATCCGTTCGCGAGATATGGCAGTTTGGAGGTAAGAAACGCTTGAGAAATTAAAAATTTTCGCAGTTCTGATGCTCGAATCGAATATCTAGAACGGCCTAGGGGAAAAGTACACATACCGTTGTAATCGGGCGAGTTTCTACTTTCAGATGCAACAGAAATTTTGCGGATTGGTTAATCGTTTCGCGAGATATGGCAGTTTGGAGGTTAGAAACGCTTGAGAAACTCAAAATTTTCGCAGTTCTGATGCTCGAAACGAATAACCAGAACGGCCTAGGGGAAAAGTACGCATAGCATCGTAATCGGGCGAGTTTCTACTTTCAGATGCAACAGAAATTTTGCGGATTGATCAATCTGTTCGCGAGTAATGGCAGTTTGGAGGTAAGAAACGGTTGAGAAACTCAAAATTTTCGCAGTTCTGATGCTCGAAACGAATAACCAGAACGGCCTAGGGGAAAAGTACGCAAACCGTCTTAATCGGGCGAGTTTCTACTTTCAGATGCAACAGAAATTTTGCGGATTGGTCAATCCGTTCACGAGATGTGGCAGTTTGTAAGTAAGAAACACTTGAGAAACTCAAAATTTTCGCAGTTCTGATGCTCGAAACGAATGACTGGCACGGCCTAGGGGAAAAGTACACATACCGTTGTAATCGGGCGAGTTTCTACTTTCAGATGCAACAGAAATTTTGCGGATTGGTCAATCCGTTCGCGAGATATGGCAGTTTGGAGGTAAGAAACGGTTGAGAAACTCAAAATTTTCACAGTTCTGATGCTCGAAACGAATAACTAGAACGGCCTAGGGGAAAAGCACGCTTACAGTTGTGATCGGGCGAGTTTCTACTTTCAGATGCAACATAAATTTTGCGGATTGGTCAATCCGTTCGCGAGATATGGCAGTTTGGAGGTAAGAAACGCTTGAGGAATTAAAAATTTTCGCAGTTCTGATGCTCGAAATGAATAACCAGAACGGCCTAGGGGAAAAGTACGCATAGCATCGTAATCGGGCGAGTTTCTACTTTCAGATGCAACAGAAATTTTGCGGATTGATCAATCCGTTCGCGAGAAATGGCAGTTTGGAGGTAAGAAACGGTTGAGAAACTCAAAATTTTCGCAGTTCTGATGCTCGAAACGAATAACCAGAACGGCCTAGGGGAAAAGTACGCAAACCGTTTTAATCGGGCGAGTTTCTACTTTCAGATGCAACAGAAATTTTGCGGATTGGTCAATCCGTTCGCGAGATATGGCAGTTTGGAGGTAAGAAACGGTTGAGAAACTCAAAATTTTCACAGTTCTGATGCTCGAAACGAATAACTAGAACGGCCTAGGGGAAAAGCACGCTTACAGTTGTGATCGGGCGAGTTTCTACTTTCAGATGCAACATAAATTTTGCGGATTGGTCAATCCGTTCGCGAGATATGGCAGTTTGGAGGTAAGAAACGCTTGAGAAATTAAAAATTTTCGCAGTTCTGATGCTCGAAATGAATAACCAGAACGGCCTAGGGGAAAAGTACGCATAGCATCGTAATCGGGCGAGTTTCTACTTTCAGATGCAACAGAAATTTTGCGGATTGATCAATCCGTTCGCGAGAAATGGCAGTTTGGAGGTAAGAAACGGTTGAGAAACTCAAAATTTTCGCAGTTCTGATGCTCGAAACGAATAACCAGAACGGCCTAGGGGAAAAGTACGCAAACCGTCTTAATCGGGCGAGTTTCTACTTTCAGATGCAACAGAAATTTTGCGGATTGGTCAATCCGTTCACGAGATGTGGCAGTTTGTAAGTAAGAAACACTTGAGAAACTCAAAATTTTCGCAGTTCTGATGCTCGAAACGAATAACTGCCACGGCCTAGGGGAAAAGTACACATACCGTTTTAATCGGGCGAGTTTCTGCTTTCAGATGCAACAGAAATTTTGCGGATTGGTCAATTCGTTCGCGAGATATGGCAGATTGGAGGTAAGAAACGCTTGAGAAACTCAAAATTTTCGCAGTTCTGATGCTCGGAACGAATAACCAGAACGGCCTAGGGGAAAAGTACGCATAGCGTCGTAATCGGGCGAGTTTCTACTTTTAGATGCAACAGAAATTTTGCGGATTGATCAATCCGTTCGCGAGATGTGGCAGTTTGGAGGTAAGAAACGGTTGAGAAACTCAAAATTTTCGCAGTTCTGATGCTCGAAACGAATAACTGGAACGGCCTAGAGGAAAAGTACACATACCGTTGTAATCGGGCGAGTTTCTACTTTCAGATGCAACAGACACTTTGCGGATTGGTCAATCCGTTCGCGAGATGTGGCAGTTTGTAAGTAAGAAACGCTTGAGAAACTCAAAATTTTCCCAGTTCTGATGCTCGAAACGAATAACTAGAACGGCCTAGGGGAAAAGTACGCATACCGTTGTAATCGGGCGAGTTTCTACTTTCAGATGCAACAGAAATTTTGCGGATTGGTCAATCCGTTCGCGAGATATGGCAGTTTGGAGGTAAGAAACGCTTGAGAAACTCAAAATTTTCGCAGTTCTGATGCTCGAAACGAATAACTGGCACGGCCTAGGGGAAAAGTACACATACCGTTGTAATCGGGCGAGTTTCTACATTCAGATGCAACAGAAATTTTGCGGATTGGTCATTCCGTTCGCGAGATATGGCAGTTTGGAGGTAAGAAACGCTTGAGAAACTAAAAATTTTCGCAGTTCTGATGCTCGAAACGAATAACTAGAACTGCCTACGGGAAAAGTACGCATACTGTTGTAATCGGGCGGGTTTCTGCTTTCAGATGCAACAGAAATTTTGCGGATTGGTCAATCCGTTCGCGAGATGTGGCAGTTTGTAAGTAAGAAACGCTTGAGAAACTCAAAATTTTCGCAGTTCTGATGCTCGAAACGAATAACTAGAACTGCCTACGGGAAAAGTACGCCTACTGTTGTAATCGGGCGAGTTTCTACTTTCAGATGCAACAGAAATTTTGCGGATTGGTCAATCCGCTCGCGAGATATGGCAGTTTGGAGGTAAGAAACGGTTGAGAAACTCAAAATTTTCGCAGTTCTGATGCTCGAATCGAATATCTAGAACGGCCTAGGGGAAAAGTACGCATAACGTTGTGATCGGGCGAGTTTCTACTTTCAGATGCAACAGAAATTTTGCGGATTGGTCAATCCGTTCGCGAGATATGGCAGTTTGGAGGTAAGAAACGGTTGAGGAACTCAAAATTTTCGCAGTTCTGATGCTCGAAACGAATAACTGGCACGGCCTAGGGAAAAAGTACACATACCGTTTTAATCGGGCGAGTTTCTACTTTCAGATGCAACAGAAATTTTGCGGATTGGTCAATCCGTTCGCGAGATATGGCAGTTTGGAGGTAAGAAACGCTTGAGAAACTCAAAATTTTCGCAGTTCTGATGCTCGACAAGCATAACTAGAACGGCCTAGGGGAAAGGTACGCATACCGTTGTAATCGGGCGAGTTTCTACTTTCAGATGCAACAGAAATTTTGCGGATTGGTCAATCCGTTCGCGAGATATGGCAGTTTGGATGTAAGAAACGATTGAGCAACTCAAAATTTTCGCAGTTCTGATGCTCGAAACGAATAACCAGAACGGCCTAGGGGAAAAGTACGCATACCGTTGTAATCGGGCGAGTTTCTACTTTCAGATGCAACAGAAATTTTGCGGATTGGTCAATCCTGTCGCGAGATATGGCAGTTTGGAGGTAAGAAACCCTTGAGCAACTCAAAATTTTCGCAGTTCTGATGCTCGAAACGAATAACCAGAACGGCCTAGGGGAGAAGTACGCATACCGTTGTGATCGGGCGAGTTTCTACTTTCAGATGCAACAGAAATTTTGCGGATTGGTCAATCCGTTCGCGAGATATGGGAGCTTAGAAGTAAGAAACACTTGAGAAACTCAAAATTTTCGCAGTTCTGATGCTCGACAAGCATAACTAGAACGGCCTATGGGAAAAGTACGCATACCGTTGTAATCGGGCGAGTTTCTACATTCAGATGCAACAGAAATTTTGCGGATTGGTCAATCCGTTCGCGAGATATGGCAGTTTGGAGGTAAGAAACGGTTGAGAAACTCAAAATTTTCGCAGTTCTGATGCTCGAAACGAATAACTGACACGGCCTAGGGGAAAAGTACACATACTGTTTTAATCGGGCGAGTTTCTACTTTCAGATGCAACAGAAATTTTTTGGATTGGTCAATCCGTTCGCGAGATATGGCAGATTGGAGGTAAGAAACGCTTGAGAAACTCAAAATTTTCGCAGTTCTGATGCTCGAAACGAATAACTAGAACGGCCTAGGGGAAAAGTACGCATACCGTTGTAATCGGGCGAGTTTCTACTTTCAGATGCAACAGACACATTGCGGATTGGTCAATCCGTTCGCGAGATATGGGAGTTTGGAGGTAAGAAACGCTTGAGAAACTCAAAATTTTCGCAGTTCTGATGCTCGAACCGAATAACTAGATCGGCCTAGGGGAAAAGTACGCACACAGTTGTAATCGGGCGAGTTTCTACTTTCAGATGCAACAGAAATTTTGCGGATTGGTCAATCCGTTCGCGAGATATGGCAGTTTGGTTGGAAGAAACGCTTGAGAAACTCAAAATTTTCGCAGTTCTGATGCTCGACAAGCATAGCTAGAACGGCCTAGGGGAAAGGTACGCATACCGTTGTAATCGGGCGAGTTTCTACTTTCAGATGCAACAGAAATTTTGCGGATTGGTCAATCCGTTCGCGAGATATGGCAGTTTGGAGGTAAGAAACGGTTGAGAAACTCAAAATTTTCACAGTTCTGATGCTCGAAACGAATAACTAGAACGGCCTAGGGGAAAAGTACTCATACCGTTGTAATCGGGCGTGTTTCAACTTTCAGATGCAACAGAAATTTTGCGGACTGGTCAATCCGTTCGCGAGATATGGCAGTTTGGAAGTAAGAAACGGTTGAGAAACATAAAATTTTCACAGTTCTGATTCTCGAAACGAATAACTAGAACTGCCTACGGGAAAAGTACGCATACTGTTGTAATCGGGCGGGTTTCTGCTTTCAGATGCAACAGAAATTTTGCGGATTGGTCAATCCGCTCGCGAGATATGGCAGTTTGGAAGTAAGAAACGGTTGAGAAACTCAAAATTTTCGCAGTTCTGATGCTCGAAACGAATAACTAGAACGGCCTAGGGGAGAAGTACACATACCGTTGTAATTGGGCGAGTTTCTACTTTCAGATGCACCAGAAATTTTGCGGATTAGTCAATCCTTTCGCGAGATATTGCAGTTTGGAGGTAAGAAACGCTTGAGCAATTCAAAATTTTCGCAGTTCTGATGCTCGAAACGAATAACCAGAACGGCCTAGGGGAAAAGTACGCAAACCGTCGTAATCGGGCGAGTTTCTACTTTCAGATGCAACAGAAATTTTGCGGATTGGTCAATCCGTTCGCGAGATGTGGCAGTTTGTAAGTAAGAAACGCTTGAGAAACTAAAAATTTTCGCAGTTCTGATGCTCGAAACGAATAACTAGAACGGCCTACAGGAAAACTACGCATACCGTTGTAATCGGGCGGGTTTCTGCTTTCAGATGCAGCAGAAATTTTGCGGATTGGTCAATCCGTTCGCGAGATATGGGATTTTGGAGGTAAGAAACACTTGAGAAACTCAAAATTTTCGCAGTTCTGGTGCTCGACAAGCATAACAGGAACGGCCTAGGGGAAAAGTACGCATACCGTTGCAATCGGGCGAGTTTCTACTTTCAGATGCAACAGAATTTTTGCGGATTGGTCATTCCGTTCGCGACATATGGCAGTTTGGAGGTAAGAAACGGTTGAGAAACTCAAAATGTTCACTGTCCTGATGCTCGAAACGAATAACTAGAACGGCCTAGGGGAAAAGTACTCATACCGTTGTGATCGGGCGAGTTTCTACTTTCAGATGCAACAGAAATTTTGCGGATTAGTCAATCCGTTCGCGAGATATGGCAGTTTGGAGGTAAGAAACGCTTGAGAAACTCAAAATTTTCGCTGTTCTGATGCTCGAACCGAATAACTAGAACGGCCTAGGGGAAAAGTACACATACCGTTTTAATCGGGCGAGTTTCTACTTTCAGATGCAACAGAAATTTTGCGGATTGGTCAATTCGTTCGCGAGATATGGCAGATTGGAGGTAAGAAACGCTTGAGAAACTCAAAATTTTCGCAGTTCTGATGCTCGACAAGCATAACTAGAACGGCCTAGGGGAAAGGTACGCACACCGTGGTAATCGGGCGAGTTTCTACTTTCAGATGCAACAGAAATTTTGCGGATTGGTCAATCCGTTCGCGAGATATGGCAGATTGGAGGTAAGAAACGCTTGAGAAACTCAAAATTTTCGCAGTTCTGATGCTCGAAACGAATAACTGGCACGGCCTAATGGAAAAGTACACATACCGTTGTAATCGGGCGAGTTTCTACTTTCAGATGCAACAGAAATTTTGCGAATTGGTCAATCCGTTCGCGAGATATGGTAGTTTGTAAGTAAGAAACGCTTGAGAAACTCAAAATTTTCGCAGCTCTGATGCTCGAATCGAATAACTAGAACGGCCTAAGGGAAAAGTACACATACCGTTGTAATCGGGCGAGTTTCTACTTTCAGATGCAACAGAAATTTTGCGGATTGATCAATCCGTTCGCGAGAAATGGCAGTTTGGAGTTAAGAAACGGTTGAGAAACTCAAAATTTTCACGGTTCTGATGCTCGAAACGAATAACTAGAACGGCCTAGGGGAAAAGTACTCATACCGTTGTAATCGGGCGTGTTTCAAATTTCAGATGCAACAGAAATTTTGCGGATTGGTCAATCCGTTCGCGAGATATGGCAGTTTGGAGGTAAGAAACGGTTGAGAAACTCAAAATGTTCACAGTTCTGATGCTCGAAACGAATAACTAGAACGGCCTAGGGGAAAAGCACGCTTACAGTTGTAATCGGGCGAGTTTCTACTTTCAGATGCAACATAAATTTTGCGGATTGGTCAATCCGTTCGCGAGATATGGCAGTTTGGAGGTAAGAAACGCTTGAGAAATTAAAAATTTTCGCAGTTCTGATGTTCGAATCGAATATCTAGAACGGCCTAGGGGAAAAGTACACATACCGTTGTAATCGGGCGAGTTTCTACTTTCAGATGCAACAGAAATTTTGCGGATTGGTTAATCGTTTCGCGAGATATGGCAGTTTGGAGGTTAGAAACGCTTGAGAAACTCAAAATTTTCGCAGTTCTGATGCTCGAAATGAATAACCAGAACGGCCTAGGGGAAAAGTACGCATAGCATCGTAATCGGGCGAGTTTCTACTTTCAGATGCCACAGAAATTTTGCGGATTGATCAATCCGTTCGCGAGAAATGGCAGTTTGGAGGTAAGAAACGGTTGAGAAACTCAAAATTTTCGCAGTTCTGATGCTCGAAACGAATAACCAGAACGGCCTAGGGGAAAAGTACGCAAACCGTCTTAATCGGGCGAGTTTCTACTTTCAGATGCAACAGAAATTTTGCGGATTGGTCAATCCGTTCACGAGATGTGGCAGTTTGTAAGTAAGAAACACTTGAGAAACTCAAAATTTTCGCAGTTCTGATGCTCGAAACGAATAACTGGCACGGCCTAGGGGAAAAGTACACATACCGTTTTAATCGGGCGAGTTTCTACTTTCAGATGCAACAGAAATTTTGCGGATTGGTCAATTCGTTCGCGAGATATGGCAGATTGGAGGTAAGAAACGCTTGAGAAACTCAAAATTTTCGCAGTTCTGATGCTCGGAACGAATAACCAGAACGGCCTAGGGGAAAAGTACGCATAGCGTCGTAATCGGGCGAGTTTCTACTTTTAGATGCAACAGAAATTTTGCGGATTGATCAATCCGTTCGCGAGATGTTGCAGTTTGGAGGTAAGAAACGGTTGAGAAACTCAAAATTTTCGCAGTTCTGATGCTCGAAACGAATAACTGGCACGGCCTAGGGGAAAAGTACACATACCGTTGTAATCGGGCGAGTTTCTACTTTCAGATGCAACAGAAATTTTGCGAATTGGTCAATCCGTTCGCGAGATATGGTAGTTTGTAAGTAAGAAACGCTTGAGAAACTCAAAATTTTCGCAGCTCTGATGCTCGAATCGAATAACTAGAACGGCCTAAGGGAAAAGTACACATACCGTTGTAATCGGGCGAGTTTCTACTTTCAGATGCAACAGACACTTTGCGGATTGGTCAATCCGTTCGAGAGATATGGCAGTTTGGAGTTAAGAAACGGTTGAGAAACTCAAAATTTTCACGGTTCTGATGCTCGAAACGAATAACTAGAACGGCCTAGGGGAAAAGTACTCATACCGTTGTAATCGGGCGTGTTTCAACTTTCAGATGCAACAGAAATTTTGCGGATTGGTCAATCCGTTCGCGAGATATGGCAGTTTGGAGGTAAGAAACGGTTGAGAAACTCAAAATGTTCACAGTTCTGATGCTCGAAACGAATAACTAGAACGGCCTAGGGGAAAAGCACGCTTACAGTTGTAATCGGGCGAGTTTCTAGTTTCAGATGCAACATAAATTTTGCGGATTGGTCAATCCGTTCGCGAGATATGGCAGTTTGGAGGTAAGAAACGATTGAGAAATTAAAAATTTTCGCAGTTCTGATGTTCGAATCGAATATCTAGAACGGCCTAGGGGAAAAGTACACATACCGTTGTAATCGGGCGAGTTTCTACTTTCAGATGCAACAGAAATTTTGCGGATTGGTTAATCGTTTCGCGAGATATGGCAGTTTGGAGGTTAGAAACGCTTGGAAACTCAAAATTTTCGCAGTTCTGATGCTCGAAATGAATAACCAGAACGGCCTAGGGGAAAAGTACGCATAGCATCGTAATCGGGCGAGTTTCTACTTTCAGATGCAACAGAAATTTTGCGGATTGATCAATCCGTTCGCGAGAAATGGCAGTTTGGAGGTAAGAAACGCTTGAGAAACTCAAAATTTTCGCAGTTCTGATGCTCCAAACGAATAACTAGAACGGCCTAGGGGAAAAGTACGCATACCGATGTAAACGGGCGAGTTTCTACTTTCAGATGCAACAGAAATCATGCGGATTGGTCAATCCGTTCGCGAGATATGGCCGTTTGGATGTAAGAAACGCTTGAGAAACTCAAAATTTTCGCAGTTCTGATGCTCGAAACGAATGACTAGAACGGCCTAGGGGAAAACTACACATACCGTTGCAATCGGGCGAGTTTCTACTTTCAGATGCAACAGAAATTATGCGGATTGGTCAATCCGTTCGCGAGATATAGCCGTTTGGATGTAAGAAACGCTTGAGAAACTCAAAATTTTCGCAGTTCTGATGCTCGGAACGAATAACCAGAACGGCCTAGGGGAAAAGTACGCATAGCGTCGTAATCGGGCGAGTTTCTACTTTTAGATGCAACAGAAATTTTGCGGATTGATCAATCCGTTCGCGAGATGTTGCAGTTTGGAGGTAAGAAACGGTTGAGAAACTCAAAATTTTCGCAGTTCTGATTCTCGAAACGAATAACTGGAACGGCCTAGAGGAAAAGTACACATACCGTTGTAATCGGGCGAGTTTCTACTTTCAGATGCAACAGACACTTTGCGGATTGGTCAATCCGTTCGCGAGATGTGGCAGTTTGTAAGTAAGAAACGCTTGAGAAACTCAAAATTTTCCCAGTTCTGATGCTCGAAACGAATAACTAGAACGGCCTAGGGGAAAAGTACGCATACCGTTGTAATCGGGCGAGTTTCTACTTTCAGATGCAACAGAAATTTTGCGGATTGGTCAATCCGTTCGCGAGATATGGCAGTTTGGAGGTAAGAAACGCTTGAGAAACTCAAAATTTTCGCAGTTCTGATGCTCGAAACGAATAACTGGCACGGCCTAGGGGAAAAGTACACATACCGTTGTAATCGGGCGAGTTTCTACATTCAGATGCAACAGAAATTTTGCGGATTGGTCATTCCGTTCGCGAGATATGGCAGTTTGGAGGTAAGAAACGCTTGAGAAACTCAAAATTTTCGCAGTTCTGATGCTCGAAACGAATAACTGGCACGGCCTACGGGAAAAGTACGCATACTGTTGTAATCGGGCGAGTTTCTACTTTCAGATGCAACAGAAATTTTGCGGATTGGTCAATCCGTTCGCGAGATATGGCAGTTTGGAGGTAAGAAACGGTTGAGAAACTCAAAATTTTCGCAGTTCTGATGCTCGAAACGAATAACTGGCACGGCCTAGGGAAAAAGTACACATACCGTTTTAATCGGGCGAGTTTCTACTTTCAGATGCGACAGAAATTTTGCGGATTGGTCAATCCGTTCGCGAGATATGGCAGTTTGTAAGTAAGAAACGCTTGAGAAACTCAAAATTTTCGCAGTTCTGATGCTCGAATCGAATATCTAGAACGGCCTAGGGGAAAAGTACACATACCGTTGTAATCGGGCGAGTTTCTACTTTCAGATGCAACAGAAATTTTGCGGATTGATCAATCCGTTCGCGAGAAATGGCAGTTTGGAGGTAAGAAACGGTTGAGAAACTCAAAATTTTCGCAGTTCTGATGCTCGAAACGAATAACCAGAACGGCCTAGGGGAAAAGTACGCAAACCGTCGTAATCGGGCGAGTTTCTACTTTCAGATGCAACACAAAATTTTGCGGATTGGTCAATCCGTTCGCGAGATGTGGCAGTTTGTAAGTAAGAAACGCTTGAGAAACTAAAAATTTTCGCAGTTCTGATGCTCGAAACGAATAACTAGAACGGCCTACAGGAAAAGTACGCATACCGTTGTAATCGGGCGGGTTTCTGCTTTCAGATGCAGCAGAAATTTTGCGGATTGGTCAATCCGTTCGCGAGATATGGGATTTTGGAGGTAAGAAACACTTGAGAAACTCAAAATTTTCGCAGTTCTGGTGCTCGACAAGCATAACAAGAACGGCCTAGGGGAAAAGTACGCATACCGTTGCAATCGGGCGAGTTTCTACTTTCAGATGCAACAGAATTTTTGCGGATTGGTCAATCCGTTCGCGAGATATGGCAGTTTGGAGGTAAGAAACGGTTGAGAAACTCAAAATGTTCACAGTCCTGATGCTCGAAACGAATAACTAGAACGGCCTAGGGGAAAAGTACTCATACCGTTGTGATCGGGCGAGTTTCTACTTTCAGATGCAACAGAAATTTTGCGGATTAGTCAATCCGTTGGCGAGATATGGCAGTTTGGAGGTAAGAAACGCTTGAGAAACTCAAAATTTTCGCAGTTCTGATGCTCGACAAGCATAACTAGAACGGCCTAGGGGAAAGGTACGCACACCGTTGTAATCGGGCGAGTTTCTACTTTCAGATGCAACAGAAATTTTGCGGATTGGTCAATCCGTTCGCGAGATATGGCAGTTTGGAGGTTAGAAACGCTTGAGAGACTCAAAATTTTCGCAGTTCTGATGCTCGAAACGAATAACTGGCACGGCCTAGGGGAAAAGTACACATACCTTTGTAATCGGGCGGGTTTCTGCTTTCAGATGCAGCAGAAATTTTGCGGAGTGGTCATTCCGTTCGCGAGATATGGGATTTTGGAGGTAAGAAACACTTGAGAAACTCAAAATTTTCGCAGTTCTGATGCTCGAAACGAATAACCAGAACGGCCTACAGGAAAAGTACGCATACCTTTGTAATCGGGCGGGTTTCTGCTTTCAGATGCAGCAGAAATTTTGCGGATTGGTCATTCCGTTCGCGAGATATGGGATTTTGGAGGTAAGAAACACTTGAGAAACTCAAAATTTTCGCAGTTCTGGTGCTCGACAAGCATAACAAGAACGGCCTAGGGGAAAAGTACGCATACAGTTGTAATCGGGCGAGTTTCTACTTTCAGATGCAACATAAATTTTGCGGATTGGTCAATCCGTTCGCGAGATATGGTAGTTTGGAGGTAAGAAACGCTTGAGAAACTAAAAATTTTCGCAGTTCTGATGCTCGAAACGAATAACTAGAACGGCCCACAGGAAAAGTACGCATACCGTTGTAATCGGGCGGGTTTCTGCTTTCAGATGCAACAGAAATTTTGCGGATTGGTCAATCCGTTCGCGAGATATGGCAGTTTGGATGTAAGAAACGGTTGAGAAACTCAAAATTTTCACAGTTCTGATGCTCGAAACGAATAACTAGAACGGCCTAGGGGAAAAGTACGCATACAGCTGTAATCGGGCGAGTTTCTACTTTCAGATGCAACAGAAATTTTGCGGATTGGTCAATCCGTTCGCGAGATGTGGCAGTTTGTAAGTAAGAAACACTTGAGAAACTCAAAATTTTCGCAGTTCTGATGCTCGAAACGAATAACTGGCACGGCCTAGGGGAAAAGTGCACATACCGTTTTAATCGGGCGAGTTTCTACTTTCAGATGCAACAGAAATTTTGCGGATTGGTCAATCCGTTCGCGAGATATGGCAGATTGGAGGTAAGAAACGCTTGAGAAACTCAAAATTTTCGCAGTTCTGATGCTCGAAACGAATAACTGGAACGGCCTAGAGGAAAAGTACACATACCGTTGTAATCGGGCGAGTTTCTACTTTCAGATGCAACAGACACTTTGCGGATTGGTCAATCCGTTCGCGAGATGTGGCAGTTTGTAAGTAAGAAACGCTTGAGAAACTCAAAATTTTCCCAGTTCTGATGCTCGAAACGAATAACTAGAACGGCCTAGGGGAAAAGTACGCATACCGTCGTAATCGGGCGAGTTTCTACTTTCAGATGCAACAGAAATTTTGCGGATTGGTCAATCCGTTCGCGAGATGTGGCAGTTTGTAAGTAAGAAACGCTTGAGAAACTAAAAATTTTCGCAGTTCTGATGCTCGAAACGAATAACTAGAACGGCCTACAGGAAAAGTACGCATACCGTTGTAATCGGGCGGGTTTCTGCTTTCAGATGCAGCAGAAATTTTGCGGATTGGTCAATCCGTTCGCGAGATATGGCAGTTTGGAGGTAAGAAACGCTTGAGAAACTCAAAATTTTTGCAGTTCTGATGCTCGAAACGAATAACTGGCACGGCCTAGGGGAAAAGTACACATACCGTTGTGATCGGGCGAGTTTCTACTTTCAGATGCAACAGAAATTTTGCGGATTGGTCAATCCGTTCGCGAGATATGGGAGCTTGGAGGTAAGAAACACATGAGAAAATCAAAATTTTCGCAGTTCTGATGCTCGACAAGCATAACTAGAACGGCCTATGGGAAAAGTACGGATACCGTTGTAATCGGGCGAGTTTCTACATTCAGATGCAACAGAAATTTTGCGGATTGGTCAATCCGTTCGCGAGATATGGCAGTTTGGAGGTAAGAAACGGTTGAGAAACTCAAAATTTTCGCAGTTCTGATGCTCGAAACGAATAACTGGCACCGCCTAGGGGAAAAGTACACATACCGTTTTAATCGGGCGAGTTTCTACTTTCAGATGCAACAGAAATTTTGCGGATTGGTCAATCCGTTCGCGAGATATGGCAGATTGGAGGTAAGAAACGCTTGAGAAACTCAAAATTTTCGCAGTTCTGATGCTCGAAACGAATAACCAGAACGGCCTAGGGGAAAAGTACGCATAGCGTCGTAATCGGGCGAGTTTCTACTTTTAGATGCAACAGAAATTTTGCGGATTGATCAATCCGTTCGCGAGATGTGGCAGTTTGGAGGTAAGAAACGGTTGTGAAACTCAAAATTTTCGCAGTTCTGATGCTCGAAACGAATAACTGGAACGGCCTAGAGGAAAAGTACGCATACCGTTGTAATCGGGCAAGTTTCTACTTTCAGATGCAACAGACACTTTGCGGATTGGTCAATCCGTTCGCGAGATGTGGCAGTTTGTAAGTAAGAAACGCTTGAGAAACACAAAATTTTCGCAGTTCTGATGCTCGAAACGAATAACTAGAACAGCCTAGGGGAAAAGTACGCATACCGTTGTAATCGGGCGAGTTTCTACTTTCAGATGCAACAGAAATTTTGCGGATTGGTCATTCCGTTCGCGAGATATGGCAGTTTGGAGATAAGAAACGCTTGAGAAACTCAAAATTTTTGCAGTTCTGATGCTCGAAACGAATAACAGGCACGGCCTAGGGGAAAAGTACACATACCGTTGTAATCGGGCGAGTTTCTACTTTCAGATGCAACAGAAATTTTGCGGATTGGTCAATCCGTTCGCGAGATACGGCAGTTTGTAAGTAAGAAACGCTTGAGAAACTCAAAATTTTCGCAGTTCTGATGCTCGAAACGAATAACCAGAACGGCCTAGGGGAAAACTACGCATACCGTTGTAATCGGGCGAGTTTCTACTTTCAGATGCTACAGAAATTTTGCGGATTGGTCAATCCGTTCGCGAGATATGGCAGTTTGGAGGTATGAAACGCTTGAGAAACTAAAAATTTTCGCAGTTCTGATGCTCGAAACGAACAACTAGAACGGCCTACAGGAAAAGTACGCATACCGTTGTAATCGGGCGGGTTTCTGCTTTCAGATGCAACAGAAATTTTGCGGATTGGTCAATCTGTTCGCGAGATATGGCAGTTTGGAGGTAAGAAACGCTTGAGAAACTCAAAATTTTCGCAGTTCTGATGCTCGAATCGAATAACTAGAACGGCCTAAGGGAAAAGTACACATACCGTTGTAATCGGGCGAGTTTCTACTTTCAGATGCAACAGAAATTTTGCGGATTGGTTAATCCTTTCGCGAGATATGGCAGTTTGGAGGTTAGAAACGCTTGAGAAACTCAAAATTTTCGCAGTTCTGATGCACGAAACGAATAACCAGAACGGCCTAGGGGAAAAGTACGCAAAGCGTCGTAATCGTGCGAGTTTCTACTTTCAGATGCAACAGAAATTTTGCGGATTGATCAATCCGTTCGCGAGAAATGGCAGTTTGGAGGTAAGAAACGGTTGAGAAACTCAAAATTTTCGCAGTTCTGATGCTCGAAACGAATAACCAGAACGGCCTAGGGGAAAAGTACGCAAACCGTCGTAATCGGGCGAGTTTCTACTTTCAGATGCAACAGAAATTTTGCGGATTGGCCAATCCGTTCGCGAGATGTGGCAGTTTGTAAGTAAGAAACGCTTTAGAAACTAAAAATTTTCGCAGTTCTGATGCTCGAAACGAATAACTAGAACGGCCTACAGGAAAAGTACGTATACCGTTGTAATCGGGCGGGTTTCTGCTTTCAGATGCAGCAGAAATTTTGCGGATTGGTCAATCCGTTCGCGAGATATGGGATTTTGGAGGTAAGAAACACATGAGAAACTCAAAATTTTCGCAGTTCTGGTGCTCGACAAGCATAACAAGAACGGCCTAGGGGAAAAGTACGCATACAGTTGTAATCGGGCGAGTTTCTACTTTCAGATGCAACATAAATTTTGCGGATTGGTCATTCCGTTCCCGAGATATGGCAGTTTGGAGGTAAGAAACGCTTTTAGAAACTAAAAATTTTCGCAGTTCTGATGCTCGAACCGAATAACTAGAACGGCCTAGGGGAAAAGTACGCATACCGTTGTAATCGGGCGAGTTTCTACTTTCAGATGCAACAGAAATTTTGCGGATTGGTCAATCCGTTCGCGAGATATGGGAGCTTGGAGGTAAGAAACACATGAGAAAATCAAAATTTTCGCAGTTCTGATGCTCGACAAGCATAACTAGAACGGCCTATGGGAAAAGTACGCATACCGTTGTAATCGGGCGAGTTTCTACATTCAGATGCAACAGAAATTTTGCGGATTGGTCAATCCGTTCGCGAGATATGGCAGTTTGGAGGTATGAAACGCTTGAGAAACTAAAAATTTTCGCAATTCTGATGCTCGAAACGAACAACTAGAACGGCCTACAGGAAAAGTACGCATACCGTTGTAATCGGGCGGGTTTCTGCTTTCAGATGCAACAGAAATTTTGCGGATTGGTCAATCTGTTCGCGAGATATGGCAGTTTGGAGGTAAGAAACGCTTGAGAAACTCAAAATTTTCGCAGCTCTGATGCTCGAATCGAATAACTAGAACGGCCTAAGGGAAAAGTACACATACCGTTGTAATCGGGCGAGTTTCTACTTTCAGATGCAACAGAAATTTTGCGGATTGATCAATCCGTTCGCGAGATGTGGCAGTTTGGAGGTAAGAAACGGTTGTGAAATTCAAAATTTTCGCAGTTCTGATGCTCGAAACGAATGACCAGAACGGCCTAGGGGAAAAGTACGCATACCGTTGTGATCGGGCGAGTTTCTACTTTCAGATGCAACAGAAATTTTGCGGATTGGTTAATCCGTTCGCGAGATATGGGAGCTTGGAGGTAAGAAACACATGAGAAAATCAAAATTTTCGCAGTTCTGATGCTCGACAAGCATAACTAGAACGGCCTATGGGAAAAGTACGCATACCGTTGTAATCGGGCGAGTTTCTACATTCAGATGCAACAGAAATTTTGCGGATTGGTCAATCCGTTCGCGAGATATGGCAGTTTGGAGGTAAGAAACGGTTGAGAAACTCAAAATTTTCGCAGTTCTGATGCTCGAAACGAATAACTGGCACCGCCTAGGGGAAGAGTACACATACCGTTTTAATCGGGCGAGTTTCTACTTTCAGATGCAACAGAAATTTTGCGGATTGGTCAATCCGTTCGCGAGATATGGCAGATTGGAGGTAAGAAACGCTTGAGAAACTCAAAATATTCGCAGTTCTGATGCTCGAAACGAATAACCAGAACGGCCTAGGGGAAAAGTACGCATAGCGTCGTAATCGGGCGAGTTTCTACTTTTAGATGCAACAGAAATTTTGCGGATTGATCAATCCGTTCGCGAGATGTGGCAGTTTGGAGGTAAGAAACGGTTGTGAAATTCAAAATTTTCGCAGTTCTGATGCTCGAAACGAATAACTGGAACGGCCTAGAGGAAAAGTACACATACCGTTGTAATCGGGCGAGTTTCTACTTTCAGATGCAACAGACACTTTGCGGATTGGTCAATCCGTTCGCGAGATGTGGCAGTTTGTAAGTAAGAAACGCTTGAGAAACACAAAATTTTCGCAGTTCTGATGCTCGAAACGAATAACTAGAACGGCCTAGGGGAAAAGTACGCATACCGTTGTAATCGGGCGAGTTTCTACTTTCAGATGCAACAGAAATTTTGCGGATTGGTCAATCCTTTCGCGAGATGTGGCAGTTTGTAAGTAAGAAACGCTTGAGAAACTAAAAATTTTCGCAGTTCTGATGCTTGAAACGAATAACTAGAACGGCCTACAGGAAAAGTACGCAAACCGTCGTAATCGGGCGAGTTTCTACTTTCAGATGCAACAGAAATTTTGCGGATTGGTCAATCCGTTCGCGAGATGTGGCAGTTTGTAAGTAAGAAACGCTTGAGAAACTAAAAATTTTCGCAGTTCTGATGCTCGAACCGAATAACTAGAACGGCCTAGGGGAAAAGTACGCATACAGTTGTAATCGGGCGTGTTTCAACTTTCAGATGCAACAGAAATTTTGCGGATTGGTCAATCCGTTCGCGAGGTATGGCAGTTTGGAAGTAAGAAACGCTTGAGAAACTCAAAATTTTCGCAGTTCTGATGCTCGAAACGAATAACCAGAACGGCCTAGGGGAAAACTACGCATACCGTTGTAATCGGGCGAGTTTCTACTTTCAGATGCAACAGACACTTTGCGGATTGGTCAATCCGTTCGAGAGATATGGCAGTTTGGAGGTAAGAAACGCTTGAGAAACTCAAAATTTTCGCAGTTCTGATGCTCGAACCGAATAACTAGAACGGCCTAGGGGAAGAGTACGCATACAGTTGTAATCGGGCGAGTTTCTACTTTCAGATGCATCAGAAATTTTGCGGATTGGTCAATCCGTTCGCGAGATATGGCAGTTTGGAGGTAAGAAACGGTTGAGAAACTCAAAATGTTCACAGTTCTGATGCTCGAAACGAATAACTAGAACGGCCTAGGGGAAAAGTACTCATACCGTTGTGATCGGGCGAGTTTCTACTTTCAGATGCAACAGAAATTTTGCGGATTAGTCAATCCGTTCGCTAGATATGGCAGTTTGGAGGTAAGAAACGCTTGAGAAACTCAAAATTTTCGCTGTTCTGATGCTCGAACCGAATAACTAGGAAGGCCTAGGGGAAAAGTACTCATACCGTTGTAATCGGGCGTGTTTCAACTTTCAGATGCAACAGAAATTTTGCGGATTGGTCAATCCGTTCGCGAGATATGGCAGTTTGGAGGTAAGAAACGGTTGATAAACTCAAAATTTTCACAGTTCTGATGCTCGAAACGAATAACTAGAACGGCCTAGGGGAAAAGCACGCATACAGTTGTAATCGGGCGAGTTTCTACTTTCAGATGCAACATAAATTTTGCGGATTGGTCAATCCGTTCGCGAGATATGGCAGTTTGGAGGTAAGAAACGCTTAAGAAACTCAAAATTTTCGCAGTTCTGATGCTCGAAACGAATAACTGGCACGGCCTAGGGGAAAAGTACACATACCGTTGTAATCGGGCGAGTTTCTACTTTCAGATGCAACAGAAATTTTGCGGATTGATCAATCCGTTCGCGAGAAATGGCAGTTTGGAGGTAAGAAACGGTTGAGAAACTCAAAATTTTCGCAGTTCTGATGCTCGAAACGAATAACCAGAACGGCCTAGGGGAAAAGTACGCAAACCGTCGTAATCGGGCGAGTTTCTACTTTCAGATGCAACAGAAATTTTGCGGATTGGCCAATCCGTTCGCGAGATGTGGCAGTTTGTAAGTAAGAAACGCTTTAGAAACTAAAAATTTTCGCAGTTCTGATGCTCGAAACGAATAACCAGAACGGCCTAGGGGAAAAGTACGCATAGCGTCGTAATCGGGCGAGTTTCTACTTTCAGATGCAACAGAAATTTTGCGGATTGATCAATCCGTTCGCGAGAAATGGCAGTTTGGAGGTAAGAAACGGTTGAGAAACTCAAAATTTTCGCAGTTCTGATGCTCGAATGAGAATAACCAGAACGGCCTAGGGGAAAAGTACGCAAACCCTCGTAATCGGGCGAGTTTCTACTTTCAGATGCAACAGAAATTTTGCGGATTGGTCAATCCGTTTGCAAGATATGGCAGTTTGGAGGTAAGAAACGCTTGAGAAACTAAAAATTTTCGCAGTTCTGATGCTCGAAACGAATAACTAGAACGGCCTCCCGGAAAAGTACGCATACCGTTGTAATCGGGCGGGTTTCTGCTTTCAGATGCAACAGAAATTTTGCGGATTGGTCAATCCGTTCGCGAAATGTGGCAGTTTGGAGGTAAGACACGCTTGAGAAACTCAAAATTTTCGCTGTTCTGATGCTCGAACCGAATAACTAGGACGGCCTAGGGGAAAAGTACTCATACCGTTGTAATCGGGCGTGTTTCAACTTTCAGATGCAACAGAAATTTTGCGGATTGGTCAATCCGTTCGCGAGATATGGCAGTTTGGAGGTAAGAAACGGTTGATAAACTCAAAATTTTCACAGTTCTGATGCTCGAAACGAATAACTAGAACGGCCTAGGGGAAAAGCACGCATACAGTTGTAATCGGGCGAGTTTCTACTTTCAGATGCAACATAAATTTTGCGGATTGGTCAATCCGTTCGCGAGATATGGCAGTTTGGAGGTAAGAAACGCTTGAGAAACTCAAAATTTTCACGGTTCTGATGCTCGAAACGAATAACTAGAACGGCCTAGGGGAAAAGTACTCATACCGTTGTAATCGGGCGTGTTTCAACTTTCAGATGCAACAGAAATTTTGCGGATTGGTCAATCCGTTCGCGAGATATGGCAGTTTGGAGGTAAGAAACGGTTGAGAAACTCAAAATTTTCACAGTTCTGATGCTCGAAACGAATAACGAGAACGGCCTAGGGGAAAAGCACGCATACAGTTGTAATCGGGCGAGTTTCTACTTTCAGATGCAACATAAATTTTGCGGATTGGTCAATCCGTTCGCGAGATATGGCAGTTTGGAGGTAAGAAACGGTTGAGAAACTCAAAATGTTCACAGTTCTGAAGCTCGAAACGAATAACTAGAACGGCCTAGGGGAAAAGTACTCATACCGTTGTGATCGGGCGAGTTTCTACTTTCAGATGCAACAGAAATTTTGCGGATTGGTCAATCCGTTCGCGAGATATGGCAGTTTGGAGGTAAGAAACGGTTGAGAAACTCAAAATTTTCACGGTTCTGATGCTCGAAACGAATAACTAGAACGGCCTAGGGGAAAAGTACTCATACCGTTGTAATCGGGCGTGTTTCAACTTTCAGATGCAACAGAAATTTTGCGGATTGGTCAATCCGTTCGCGAGATATGGCAGTTTGGAGGTAAGAAACGGTTGAGAAACTCAAAATTTTCACAGTTCTGATGCTCGAAACGAATAACGAGAACGGCCTAGGGGAAAAGCACGCATACAGTTGTAATCGGGCGAGTTTCTACTTTCAGATGCAACATAAATTTTGCGGATTGGTCAATCCGTTCGCGAGATATGGCAGTTTGGAGGTAAGAAACGGTTGAGAAACTCAAAATGTTCACAGTTCTGATGCTCGAAACGAATAACTAGAACGGCCTAGGGGAAAAGTACTCATACCGTTGTGATCGGGCGAGTTTCTACTTTCAGATGCAACAGAAATTTTGCGGATTGGTCAATCCGTTCGCGAGATATGGCAGTTTGGAGGTAAGAAACGGTTGAGAAACTCAAAATTTTCACGGTTCTGATGCTCGAAACGAATAACTAGAACGGCCTAGGGGAAAAGTACTCATACCGTTGTAATCGGGCGTGTTTCAACTTTCAGATGCAACAGAAATTTTGCGGATTGGTCAATCCGTTCGCGAGATATGGCAGTTTGGAGGTAAGAAACGGTTGAGAAACTCAAAATTTTCACAGTTCTGATGCTCGAAACGAATAACTAGAACGGCCTAGGGGAAAAGCACGCATACAGTTGTAATCGGGCGAGTTTCTACTTTCAGATGCAACATAAATTTTGCGGATTGGTCAATCCGTTCGCAAGATATGGCAGTTTGGAGGTAAGAAACGCTTGAGAAACTAAAAATTTTCGCAGTTCTGATGCTCGAAACGAATAACTAGAACGGCCTACAGGAAAAGTACGCATACCGTTGTAATCGGGCGGGTTTCTGCTTTCAGATGCAACAGAAATTTTGCGGATTGGTCAATCCGTTCGCGAGATATGGCAGTTTGGAGGTAAGACACGCTTGAGAAACTCAAAATTTTCGCAGTTCTGATGCTCGAAACGAATAACTGGCACGGCCTAGGGGAAAAGTATACATACCGTTGTAATCGGGCGAGTTTCTACTTTCAGATGCAACAGAAATTTTGCGGATTGGTCAATCCGTTCGCGAGATATGGTAGTTTGTAAGTAAGAAACGCTTGAGAAACTCAAAATTTTCGCAGTTCTGGTGCTCGACAAGCATAACAAGAACGGCCTAGGGGAAAAGTACGCATACAGTTGTAATCGGGCGAGTTTCTACTTTCAGATGCAACATAAATTTTGCGGATTGGTCAATCCGTTCCCGAGATATGGCAGTTTGGAGGTAAGAAACGCTTTTAGAAACTAAAAATTTTCGCAGTTCTGATGCTCGAAACGAATAACTAGAACGGCCCACAGGAAAAGTACGCATACCGTTGTAATCGGGCGGGTTTCTGCTTTCAGATGCAACAGAAATTTTGCGGATTGGTCAATCCGTTCGCGAGATATGGCAGTTTGGAGGTAAGAAACGGTTGAGAAACTCAAAATGTTCACAGTTCTGATGCTCGAAACGAATAACTAGAACGGCCTACAGGAAAAGTACGCATACTGTTGTAATCGGGCGAGTTTCTACTTTCAGATGCAACATAAATTTTGCGGATTGGTCAATCCGTTCGCGATATATGGCAGTTTGGAGGTAAGAAACGGTTGAGAAACTCAAAATGTTCACAGTTCTGATGCTCGAAACGAATAACTAGAACGGCCTAGGGGAAAAGTACTCATACCGTTGTGATCGGGCGAGTTTCTACTTTCAGATGCAACAGAAATTTTGCGGATTAGTCAATCTGTTCGCGAGATATGGCAGTTTGGAGGTAAGAAACGCTTGAGAAACTCAAAATTTTCGCTGTTCTGATGCTCGAACCGAATAACTAGAACGGCCTAGGGGAAAAGTACGCACACCGTTGTAATCGGGCGAGTTTCTACTTTCAGATGCAACAGAAATTTTGCGGATTGGTCAATCCGTTCGCGAGATATGGCAGTTTGGAGGTAAGAAACGGTTGAGAAACTCAAAATTTTCACGGTTCTGATGCTCGAAACGAATAACTAGAACGGCCTAGGGGAAAAGTACTCATACCGTTGTAATCGGGCGTGTTTCAACTTTCAGATGCAACAGAAATTTTGCGGATTGGTCAATCCGTTCGCGAGATATGGCAGTTTGGAGGTAAGAAACGGTTGAGAAACTCAAAATTTTCACAGTTCTGATGCTCGAAACGAATAACTAGAACGGCCTAGGGGAAAAGCACGCATACAGTTGTAATCGGGCGAGTTTCTACTTTCAGATGCAACATAAATTTTGCGGATTGGTCAATCCGTTCGCAAGATATGGCAGTTTGGAGGTAAGAAACGCTTGAGAAACTAAAAATTTTCGCAGTTCTGATGCTCGAAACGAATAACTAGAACGGCCTACAGGAAAAGTACGCATACCGTTGTAATCGGGCGGGTTTCTGCTTTCAGATGCAACAGAAATTTTGCGGATTGGTCAATCCGTTCGCGAGATATGGCAGTTTGGAGGTAAGACACGCTTGAGAAACTCAAAATTTTCGCAGTTCTGATGCTCGAAACGAATAACTGGCACGGCCTAGGGGAAAAGTATACATACCGTTGTAATCGGGCGAGTTTCTACTTTCAGATGCAACAGAAATTTTGCGGATTGGTCAATCCGTTCGCGAGATATGGTAGTTTGTAAGTAAGAAACGCTTGAGAAACTCAAAATTTTCGCAGTTCTGGTGCTCGACAAGCATAACAAGAACGGCCTAGGGGAAAAGTACGCATACAGTTGTAATCGGGCGAGTTTCTACTTTCAGATGCAACATAAATTTTGCGGATTGGTCAATCCGTTCCCGAGATATGGCAGTTTGGAGGTAAGAAACGCTTTTAGAAACTAAAAATTTTCGCAGTTCTGATGCTCGAAACGAATAACTAGAACGGCCCACAGGAAAAGTACGCATACCGTTGTAATCGGGCGGGTTTCTGCTTTCAGATGCAACAGAAATTTTGCGGATTGGTCAATCCGTTCGCGAGATATGGCAGTTTGGAGGTAAGAAACGGTTGAGAAACTCAAAATGTTCACAGTTCTGATGCTCGAAACGAATAACTAGAACGGCCTACAGGAAAAGTACGCATACTGTTGTAATCGGGCGAGTTTCTACTTTCAGATGCAACAGAAATTTTGCGGATTAGTCAATCCGTTCGCGAGATATGGCAGTTTGGAGGTATGAAACGCTTGAGAAACTAAAAATTTTCGCAGTTCTGATGCTCGAAACGAACAACTAGAACGGCCTACAGGAAAAGTACGCATACCGTTGTAATCGGGCGGGTTTCTGCTTTCAGATGCAACAGAAATTTTGCGGATTGGTCAATCTGTTCGCGAGATATGGCAGTTTGGAGGTAAGAAACGCTTGAGAAACTCAAAATTTTCGCAGTTCTGATGCTCGAATCGAATAACTAGAACGGCCTAAGGGAAAAGTACACATACCGTTGTAATCGGGCGAGTTTCTACTTTCAGATGCAACAGAAATTTTGCGGATTGGTTAATCCTTTCGCGAGATATGGCAGTTTGGAGGTTAGAAACGCTTGAGAAACTCAAAATTTTCGCAGTTCTGATGCTCGAAACGAATAACCAGAACGGCCTAGGGGAAAAGTACGCATAGCGTCGTAATCGTGCGAGTTTCTACTTTCAGATGCAACAGAAATTTTGCGGATTGATCAATCCGTTCGCGAGAAATGGCAGTTTGGAGGTAAGAAACGGTTGAGAAACTCAAAATTTTCGCAGTTCTGATGCTCGAAACGAATAACCAGAACGGCCTAGGGGAAAATTACGCAAACCGTCGTAATCGGGCGAGTTTCTACTTTCAGATGCAACAGAAATTTTGCGGATTGGCCAATCCGTTCGCGAGATGTGGCAGTTTGTAAGTAAGAAACGCTTTAGAAACTAAAAATTTTCGCAGTTCTGATGCTTGAAACGTATAACTAGAACGGCCTACAGGAAAAGTACGCATACCGTTGTAATCGGGCGGGTTTCTGCTTTCAGATGCAGCAGAAATTTTGCGGATTGGTCAATCCGTTCGCGAGATATGGGATTTTGGAGGTAAGAAACACATGAGAAACTCAAAATTTTCGCAGTTCTGGTGCTCGACAAGCATAACAAGAACGGCCTAGGGGAAAAGTACGCATACAGTTGTAATCGGGCGAGTTTCTACTTTCAGATGCAACATAAATTTTGCGGATTGGTCAATCCGTTCCCGAGATATGGCAGTTTGGAGGTAAGAAACGCTTTTAGAAACTAAAAATTTTCGCAGTTCTGATGCTCGAAACGAATAACTAGAACGGCCCACAGGAAAAGTACGCATACCGTTGTAATCGGGCGGGTTTCTGCTTTCAGATGCAACAGAAATTTTGCGGATTGGTCAATCCGTTCGCGAGATATGGCAGTTTGGAGGTAAGAAACGCTTGGGAAACTCAAAATTTTCGCAGTTCTGGTGCTCGACAAGCATAACAAGAACGGCCTAGGGGAAAAGTACGCATACCGTTGTAATCGGGCGAGTTTCTACTTTCAGATGCAACAGAAATTTTGCGGATTGGTCAATCCGTTCGCGAGATATGGCAGTTTGGAGGTAAGAAACGGTTGAGAAACTCAAAATTTTCACGGTTCTGATGCTCGAAACGAATAACTGGCACGGCCTAGGGGAAAAGTATACATACCGTTGTAATCGGGCGAGTTTCTACTTTCAGATGCAACAGAAATTTTGCGGATTGGTCAATCCGTTCGCGAGATATGGTAGTTTGTAAGTAAGAAACGCTTGAGAAACTCAAAA
Source organism: Ptiloglossa arizonensis (assembly GCF_051014685.1). Taxonomy (NCBI): domain Eukaryota; kingdom Metazoa; phylum Arthropoda; class Insecta; order Hymenoptera; family Colletidae; genus Ptiloglossa; species Ptiloglossa arizonensis. The sequence continues at coordinate 387,785 of NW_027478591.1, forward strand.
TTTTCGCAGTTCTGGTGCTCGACAAGCATAACAAGAACGGCCTAGGGGAAAAGTACGCATACAGTTGTAATCGGGCGAGTTTCTACTTTCAGATGCAACATAAATTTTGCGGATTGGTCAATCCGTTCCCGAGATATGGCAGTTTGGAGGTAAGAAACGCTTTTAGAAACTAAAAATTTTCGCAGTTCTGATGCTCGAAACGAATAACTAGAACGGCCCACAGGAAAAGTACGCATACCGTTGTAATCGGGCGGGTTTCTGCTTTCAGATGCAACAGAAATTTTGCGGATTGGTCAATCCGTTCGCGAGATATGGCAGTTTGGAGGTAAGAAACGGTTGAGAAACTCAAAATGTTCACAGTTCTGATGCTCGAAACGAATAACTAGAACGGCCTACAGGAAAAGTACGCATACTGTTGTAATCGGGCGAGTTTCTACTTTCAGATGCAACATAAATTTTGCGGATTGGTCAATCCGTTCGCGATATATGGCAGTTTGGAGCTAAGAAACGGTTGAGAAACTCAAAATGTTCACAGTTCTGATGCTCGAAACGAATAACTAGAACGGCCTAGGGGAAAAGTACTCATACCGTTGTGATCGGGCGAGTTTCTACTTTCAGATGCAACAGAAATTTTGCGGATTAGTCAATCTGTTCGCGAGATATGGCAGTTTGGAGGTAAGAAACGCTTGAGAAACTCAAAATTTTCGCTGTTCTGATGCTCGAACCGAATAACTAGAACGGCCTAGGGGAAAAGTACGCACACCGTTGTAATCGGGCGAGTTTCTACTTTCAGATGCAACAGAAATTTTGCGGATTGGTCAATCCGTTCGCGAGATATGGCAGTTTGGAGGTAAGAAACGGTTGAGAAACTCAAAATTTTCACGGTTCTGATGCTCGAAACGAATAACTAGAACGGCCTAGGGGAAAAGCACTCATACCGTTGTAATCGGGCGTGTTTCAACTTTCAGATGCAACAGAAATTTTGCGGATTGGTCAATCCGTTCGCGAGATATGGCAGTTTGGAGGTAAGAAACGGTTGAGAAACTCAAAATTTTCACAGTTCTGATGCTCGAAACGAATAACTAGAACGGCCTAGGGGAAAAGCACGCATACAGTTGTAATCGGGCGAGTTTCTACTTTCAGATGCAACATAAATTTTGCGGATTGGTCAATCCGTTCGCAAGATATGGCAGTTTGGAGGTAAGAAACGCTTGAGAAACTAAAAATTTTCGCAGTTCTGATGCTCGAAACGAATAACTAGAACGGCCTACAGGAAAAGTACGCATACCGTTGTAATCGGGCGGGTTTCTGCTTTCAGATGCAACAGAAATTTTGCGGATTGGTCAATCCGTTCGCGAGATATGGCAGTTTGGAGGTAAGACACGCTTGAGAAACTCAAAATTTTCGCAGTTCTGATGCTCGAAACGAATAACTGGCACGGCCTAGGGGAAAAGTATACATACCGTTGTAATCGGGCGAGTTTCTACTTTCAGATGCAACAGAAATTTTGCGGATTGGTCAATCCGTTCGCGAGATATGGTAGTTTGTAAGTAAGAAACGCTTGAGAAACTCAAAATTTTCGCAGTTCTGGTGCTCGACAAGCATAACAAGAACGGCCTAGGGGAAAAGTACGCATACAGTTGTAATCGGGCGAGTTTCTACTTTCAGATGCAACATAAATTTTGCGGATTGGTCAATCCGTTCCCGAGATATGGCAGTTTGGAGGTAAGAAACGCTTTTAGAAACTAAAAATTTTCGCAGTTCTGATGCTCGAAACGAATAACTAGAACGGCCCACAGGAAAAGTACGCATACCGTTGTAATCGGGCGGGTTTCTGCTTTCAGATGCAACAGAAATTTTGCGGATTGGTCAATCCGTTCGCGAGATATGGCAGTTTGGAGGTAAGAAACGGTTGAGAAACTCAAAATGTTCACAGTTCTGATGCTCGAAACGAATAACTAGAACGGCCTACAGGAAAAGTACGCATACTGTTGTAATCGGGCGAGTTTCTACTTTCAGATGCAACAGAAATTTTGCGGATTAGTCAATCCGTTCGCGAGATATGGCAGTTTGGAGGTATGAAACGCTTGAGAAACTAAAAATTTTCGCAGTTCTGATGCTCGAAACGAACAACTAGAACGGCCTACAGGAAAAGTACGCATACCGTTGTAATCGGGCGGGTTTCTGCTTTCAGATGCAACAGAAATTTTGCGGATTGGTCAATCTGTTCGCGAGATATGGCAGTTTGGAGGTAAGAAACGCTTGAGAAACTCAAAATTTTCGCAGTTCTGATGCTCGAATCGAATAACTAGAACGGCCTAAGGGAAAAGTACACATACCGTTGTAATCGGGCGAGTTTCTACTTTCAGATGCAACAGAAATTTTGCGGATTGGTTAATCCTTTCGCGAGATATGGCAGTTTGGAGGTTAGAAACGCTTGAGAAACTCAAAATTTTCGCAGTTCTGATGCTCGAAACGAATAACCAGAACGGCCTAGGGGAAAAGTACGCATAGCGTCGTAATCGTGCGAGTTTCTACTTTCAGATGCAACAGAAATTTTGCGGATTGATCAATCCGTTCGCGAGAAATGGCAGTTTGGAGGTAAGAAACGGTTGAGAAACTCAAAATTTTCGCAGTTCTGATGCTCGAAACGAATAACCAGAACGGCCTAGGGGAAAAGTACGCAAACCGTCGTAATCGGGCGAGTTTCTACTTTCAGATGCAACAGAAATTTTGCGGATTGGCCAATCCGTTCGCGAGATGTGGCAGTTTGTAAGTAAGAAACGCTTTAGAAACTAAAAATTTTCGCAGTTCTGATGCTTGAAACGTATAACTAGAACGGCCTACAGGAAAAGTACGCATACCGTTGTAATCGGGCGGGTTTCTGCTTTCAGATGCAGCAGAAATTTTGCGGATTGGTCAATCCGTTCGCGAGATATGGGATTTTGGAGGTAAGAAACACATGAGAAACTCAAAATTTTCGCAGTTCTGGTGCTCGACAAGCATAACAAGAACGGCCTAGGGGAAAAGTACGCATACAGTTGTAATCGGGCGAGTTTCTACTTTCAGATGCAACATAAATTTTGCGGATTGGTCAATCCGTTCCCGAGATATGGCAGTTTGGAGGTAAGAAACGCTTTTAGAAACTAAAAATTTTCGCAGTTCTGATGCTCGAAACGAATAACTAGAACGGCCCACAGGAAAAGTACGCATACCGTTGTAATCGGGCGGGTTTCTGCTTTCAGATGCAACAGAAATTTTGCGGATTGGTCAATCCGTTCGCGAGATATGGCAGTTTGGAGGTAAGAAACGCTTGGGAAACTCAAAATTTTCGCAGTTCTGGTGCTCGACAAGCATAACAAGAACGGCCTAGGGGAAAAGTACGCATACCGTTGTAATCGGGCGAGTTTCTACTTTCAGATGCAACAGAAATTTTGCGGATTGGTCAATCCGTTCGCGAGATATGGCAGTTTGGAGGTAAGAAACGGTTGAGAAACTCAAAATTTTCACGGTTCTGATGCTCGAAACGAATAACTGGCACGGCCTAGGGGAAAAGTATACATACCGTTGTAATCGGGCGAGTTTCTACTTTCAGATGCAACAGAAATTTTGCGGATTGGTCAATCCGTTCGCGAGATATGGTAGTTTGTAAGTAAGAAACGCTTGAGAAACTCAAAATTTTCGCAGTTCTGGTGCTCGACAAGCATAACAAGAACGGCCTAGGGGAAAAGTACGCATACAGTTGTAATCGGGCGAGTTTCTACTTTCAGATGCAACATAAATTTTGCGGATTGGTCAATCCGTTCCCGAGATATGGCAGTTTGGAGGTAAGAAACGCTTTTAGAAACTAAAAATTTTCGCAGTTCTGATGCTCGAAACGAATAACTAGAACGGCCCACAGGAAAAGTACGCATACCGTTGTAATCGGGCGGGTTTCTGCTTTCAGATGCAACAGAAATTTTGCGGATTGGTCAATCCGTTCGCGAGATATGGCAGTTTGGAGGTAAGAAACGGTTGAGAAACTCAAAATGTTCACAGTTCTGATGCTCGAAACGAATAACTAGAACGGCCTACAGGAAAAGTACGCATACTGTTGTAATCGGGCGAGTTTCTACTTTCAGATGCAACATAAATTTTGCGGATTGGTCAATCCGTTCGCGATATATGGCAGTTTGGAGCTAAGAAACGGTTGAGAAACTCAAAATGTTCACAGTTCTGATGCTCGAAACGAATAACTAGAACGGCCTAGGGGAAAAGTTCTCATACCGTTGTGATCGGGCGAGTTTCTACTTTCAGATGCAACAGAAATTTTGCGGATTAGTCAATCTGTTCGCGAGATATGGCAGTTTGGAGGTAAGAAACGCTTGAGAAACTCAAAATTTTCGCTGTTCTGATGCTCGAACCGAATAACTAGAACGGCCTAGGGGAAAAGTACGCACACCGTTGTAATCGGGCGAGTTTCTACTTTCAGATGCAACAGAAATTTTGCGGATTGGTCAATCCGTTCGCGAGATATGGCAGTTTGGAGGTAAGAAACGGTTGAGAAACTCAAAATTTTCACGGTTCTGATGCTCGAAACGAATAACTAGAACGGCCTAGGGGAAAAGTACTCATACCGTTGTAATCGGGCGTGTTTCAACTTTCAGATGCAACAGAAATTTTGCGGATTGGTCAATCCGTTCGCGAGATATGGCAGTTTGGAGGTAAGAAACGGTTGAGAAACTCAAAATTTTCACAGTTCTGATGCTCGAAACGAATAACTAGAACGGCCTAGGGGAAAAGCACGCATACAGTTGTAATCGGGCGAGTTTCTACTTTCAGATGCAACATAAATTTTGCGGATTGGTCAATCCGTTCGCAAGATATGGCAGTTTGGAGGTAAGAAACGCTTGAGAAACTAAAAATTTTCGCAGTTCTGATGCTCGAAACGAATAACTAGAACGGCCTACAGGAAAAGTACGCATACCGTTGTAATCGGGCGGGTTTCTGCTTTCAGATGCAACAGAAATTTTGCGGATTGGTCAATCCGTTCGCGAGATATGGCAGTTTGGAGGTAAGACACGCTTGAGAAACTCAAAATTTTCGCAGTTCTGATGCTCGAAACGAATAACTGGCACGGCCTAGGGGAAAAGTATACATACCGTTGTAATCGGGCGAGTTTCTACTTTCAGATGCAACAGAAATTTTGCGGATTGGTCAATCCGTTCGCGCGATATGGTAGTTTGTAAGTAAGAAACGCTTGAGAAACTCAAAATTTTCGCAGTTCTGGTGCTCGACAAGCATAACAAGAACGGCCTAGGGGAAAAGTACGCATACAGTTGTAATCGGGCGAGTTTCTACTTTCAGATGCAACATAAATTTTGCGGATTGGTCAATCCGTTCCCGAGATATGGCAGTTTGGAGGTAAGAAACGCTTTTAGAAACTAAAAATTTTCGCAGTTCTGATGCTCGAAACGAATAACTAGAACGGCCCACAGGAAAAGTACGCATACCGTTGTAATCGGGCGGGTTTCTGCTTTCAGATGCAACAGAAATTTTGCGGATTGGTCAATCCGTTCGCGAGATATGGCAGTTTGGAGGTAAGAAACGGTTGAGAAACTCAAAATGTTCACAGTTCTGATGCTCGAAACGAATAACTAGAACGGCCTACAGGAAAAGTACGCATACTGTTGTAATCGGGCGAGTTTCTACTTTCAGATGCAACAGAAATTTTGCGGATTAGTCAATCCGTTCGCGAGATATGGCAGTTTGGAGGTATGAAACGCTTGAGAAACTAAAAATTTTCGCAGTTCTGATGCTCGAAACGAACAACTAGAACGGCCTACAGGAAAAGTACGCATACCGTTGTAATCGGGCGGGTTTCTGCTTTCAGATGCAACAGAAATTTTGCGGATTGGTCAATCTGTTCGCGAGATATGGCAGTTTGGAGGTAAGAAACGCTTGAGAAACTCAAAATTTTCGCAGTTCTGATGCTCGAATCGAATAACTAGAACGGCCTAAGGGAAAAGTACACATACCGTTGTAATCGGGCGAGTTTCTACTTTCAGATGCAACAGAAATTTTGCGGATTGGTTAATCCTTTCGCGAGATATGGCAGTTTGGAGGTTAGAAACGCTTGAGAAACTCAAAATTTTCGCAGTTCTGATGCTCGAAACGAATAACCAGAACGGCCTAGGGGAAAAGTACGCATAGCGTCGTAATCGTGCGAGTTTCTACTTTCAGATGCAACAGAAATTTTGCGGATTGATCAATCCGTTCGCGAGAAATGGCAGTTTGGAGGTAAGAAACGGTTGAGAAACTCAAAATTTTCGCAGTTCTGATGCTCGAAACGAATAACCAGAACGGCCTAGGGGAAAAGTACGCAAACCGTCGTAATCGGGCGAGTTTCTACTTTCAGATGCAACAGAAATTTTGCGGATTGGCCAATCCGTTCGCGAGATGTGGCAGTTTGTAAGTAAGAAACGCTTTAGAAACTAAAAATTTTCGCAGTTCTGATGCTTGAAACGTATAACTAGAACGGCCTACAGGAAAAGTACGCATACCGTTGTAATCGGGCGGGTTTCTGCTTTCAGATGCAGCAGAAATTTTGCGGATTGGTCAATCCGTTCGCGAGATATGGGATTTTGGAGGTAAGAAACACATGAGAAACTCAAAATTTTCGCAGTTCTGGTGCTCGACAAGCATAACAAGAACGGCCTAGGGGAAAAGCACGCATACAGTTGTAATCGGGCGAGTTTCTACTTTCAGATGCAACATAAATTTTGCGGATTGGTCAATCCGTTCCCGAGATATGGCAGTTTGGAGGTAAGAAACGCTTGAGCAACACAAAATTTTCGCAGTTCTGATGCTCGAAACGAATAACCAGAACGGCCTAGGGGAAGAGTACACATACCGTTGTAATCGGGCGAGTTTCTACTTTCAGATGCAACAGAAATTTTGCGGATTGGTCAATCCTTTCGCGAGATATGGCAGTTTGGAGGTAAGAAACGCTTGAGCAACACAAAATTTTCGCAGTTCTGATGCTCGAAACGAATAACCAGAACTGCCTAGGGGAAAAGTACGCATACCGTTGTGATCGGGCGAGTTTCTACTTTCAGATGCAACAGAAATTTTGCGGATTGGTCAATCCGTTCGCGAGATATGGGAGCTTGGAGGTAAGAAACACTTGAGAAAATCAAAATTTTCGCAGTTCTGATGCTCGACAAGCATAACTAGAACGGCCTATGGGAAAAGTACGCATACCGTTGTAATCGGGCGAGTTTCTACATTCAGATGCAACAGAAATTTTGCGGATTGGTCAATCCGTTCGCGAGATATGGCAGTTTGGAGGTAAGAAACGGTTGAGAAACTCAAAATTTTCGCAGTTCTGATGCTCGAAACGAATAACTGGCACCGCCTAGGGGAAAAGTACACATACCGTTTTAATCGGGCGAGTTTCTACTTTCAGATGCAACAGAAATTTTGCGGATTGGTCAATCCGTTCGCGAGATATGGCAGATTGGAGGTAAGAAACGCTTGAGAAACTCAAAATTTTCGCAGTTCTGATGCTCGAAACGAATAACCAGAACGGCCTAGGGGAAAAGTACGCAAAGCGTCGTAATCGGGCGAGTTTCTACTTTTAGATGCAACAGAAATTTTGCGGATTGATCAATCCGTTCGCGAGATGTGGCAGTTTGGAGGTAAGAAACGGTTGTGAAACTCAAAATTTTCGCAGTTCTGATGCTCGAAACGAATAACTGGAACGGCCTAGAGGAAAAGTACACATACCGTTGTGATCGGGCGAGTTTCTACTTTCAGATGCAACAGAAATTTTGCGGATTGGTCAATCCGTTCGCGAGATATGGGAGCTTGGAGGTAAGAAACACTTGAGAAAATCAAAATTTTCGCAGTTCTGATGCTCGACAAGCATAACTAGAACGGCCTATGGGAAAAGTACGCATACCGTTGTAATCGGGCGAGTTTCTACATTCAGATGCAAAAGAAATTTTGCGGATTGGTCAATCCGTTCGCGAGATATGGCAGTTTGGAGGTAAGAAACGGTTGAGAAACTCAAAATTTTCGCAGTTCTGATGCTCGAAACGAATAACTGGCACCGCCTAGGGGAAAAGTACACATACCGTTTTAATCGGGCGAGTTTCTACTTTCAGATGCAACAGAAATTTTGCGGATTGGTCAATCCGTTCGCGAGTTGTGGCAGTTTGGAGGTAAGAAACGGTTGTGAAACTCAAAATTTTCGCAGTTCTGATGCTCGAAACGAATAACTGGAACGGCCTAGAGGAAAAGTACACATACCGTTGTAATCGGGCGAGTTTCTACTTTCAGATGCAACAGACACTTTGCGGATTGGTCAATCCGTTCGCGAGATGTGGCAGTTTGTAAGTAAGAAACGCTTGAGAAACACAAAATTTTCGCAGTTCTGATGCTCGAAACGTATAACTGGCACGGCCTAGGGGAAAAGTACACATACCGTTGTAATCGGGCGAGTTTCTACTTTCAGATGCAACAGAAATTTTGCGGATTGGTCAATCCGTTCGCGAGATATGGCAGTTTGTAAGTAAGAAACGCTTGAGAAACTCAAAGTTTTCGCAGTTCTGATGCTCGAAACGAATAACCAGCACGGCCTAGGGGAAAAGTACGCAAACCGTCGTAATCGGGCGAGTTTCTACTTTCAGATGCTACAGAAATTTTGCGGATTGGTCAATCCGTTCGCGAGATATGGCAGTTTGGAGGTATGAAACGCTTGAGAAACTAAAAATTTTCGCAGTTCTGATGCTCGAAACGAACAACTAGAACGGCCTACAGGAAAAGTACGCATACCGTTGTAATCGGGCGGGTTTCTGCTTTCAGATGCAACAGAAATTTTGCGGATTGGTCAATCTGTTCGCGAGATATGGCAGTTTGGAGGTAAGAAACGCTTAAGAAACTCAAAATTTTCGTAGTTCTGATGCTTGAAACGAATAACTAGAACGGCCTACAGGAAAAGTACGCAAACCGTCGTAATCGGGCGAGTTTCTACTTTCAGATGCAACAGAAATTTTGCGGATTGGTCAATCCGTTCGCGAGATGTGGCAGTTTGTAAGTAAGAAACGCTTGAGAAACTAAAAATTTTCGCAGTTCTGATGCTCGAACCGAATAACTAGAACGGCCTAAGGGAAAAGTACGCATACAGTTGTAATCGGGCGTGTTTCAACTTTCAGAGGCAACAGAAATTTTGGGGATTGGTCAATCCGTTCGCGAGGTATGGCAGTTTGGAAGTAAGAAACGCTTGAGAAACTCAAAATTTTCGCAGTTCTGATGCTCGAAACGAATAACCAGAACGGCCTAGGGGAAAACTACGCATATCGTTGTAATCGGGCGAGTTTCTACTTTCAGATGCTACAGAAATTTTGCGGATTGGTCAATCCGTTCGCGAGATATGGCAGTTTGGAGGTATGAAACGCTTGAGAAACTAAAAATTTTTGCAGTTCTGATGCTTGAAACGAACAACTAGAACGGCCTACAGGAAAAGTACGCATACCGTTGTAATCGGGCGGGTTTCTGCTTTCAGATGCAACAGAAATTTTGCGGATTGGTCAATCTGTTCGCGAGATATGGCAGTTTGGAGGTAAGAAACGCTTAAGAAACTCAAAATTTTCGCAGTTCTGATGCTCGAAACGAATAACTAGAACGGCCCACAGGAAAAGTACGCATACCGTTGAAATCGGGCGGGTTTCTGCTTTCAGATGCAACAGAAATTTTGCGGATTGGTCAATCCGTTCGCGAGATATGGCAGTTTGGAGGTAAGAAACGGTTGAGAAACTCAAAATGTTCACAGTTCTGATGCTCGAAACGAATAACTAGAACGGCCTAGGGGAAGAGTACACATACCGTTGTAATCGGGCGAGTTTCTACTTTCAGATGCAACAGAAATTTTGCGGATTGGTCAATCCTTTCGCGAGATATGGCAGTTTGGAGGTAAGAAACGCTTGAGCAACTCAAAATTTTCGCAGTTCTGATGCTCGAAACGAATAACCAGAACGGCCTAGGGGAAAAGTACGCATACCGTTGTGATCGGGCGAGTTTCTACTTTCAGATGCAACAGAAATTTTGCGGATTGGTCAATCCGTTCGGGAGATATGGGAGCTTGGAGGTAAGAAACACTTGAGAAAATCAAAATTTTCGCAGTTCTGATGCTCGACAAGCATAACTAGAACGGCCTATGGGAAAAGTACGCGTACCGTTGTAATCGGGCGAGTTTCTACATTCAGATGCAACAGAAATTTTGCGGATTGGTCAATCCGTTCGCGAGATATGGCAGTTTGGAGGTAAGAAACGGTTGAGAAACTCAAAATTTTCGCAGTTCTGATGCTCGAAACGAATAACTGGCACCGCCTAGGGGAAGAGTACACATACCGTTTTAATCGGGCGAGTTTCTACTTTCAGATGCAACAGAAATTTTGCGGATTGGTCAATCCGTTCGCGAGATATGGCAGATTGGAGGTAAGAAACGCTTGAGAAACTCAAAATTTTCGCAGTTCTGATGCTCGAAACGAATAACCAGAACGGCCTAGGGGAAAAGTACGCATAGCGTCGTAATCGGGCGAGTTTCTACTTTTAGATGCAACAGAAATTTTGCGGATTGATCAATCCGTTCGCGAGATGTGGCAGTTTGGATGTAAGAAACGGTTGTGAAACTCAAAATTTTAGCAGTTCTGATGCTCGAAACGAATAACTGGAACGGCCTAGAGGAAAAGTACACATACCGTTGTAATCGGGCGAGTTTCTACTTTCAGATGCAACAGACACTTTGCGGATTGGTCAATCCGTTCGCGAGATGTGGCAGTTTGTAAGTAAGAAACGCTTGAGAAACACAAAATTTTCGCAGTTCTGATGCTCGAAACGAATAACTAGAACGGCCTAGGGGAAAAGTACGCATACCGTTGTAATCGGGCGAGTTTCTACTTTCAGATGCAACAGAAATTTTGCGGATTGGACAATCCGTTCGCGAGAAATGGCAGTTTGGAGGTAAGAAACGCTTGAGAAACTCAAAATTTTTGCAGTTCTGATGCTCGAAACGAATAACTGGCACGGCCTAGGGGAAAAGTACACATACCGTTGTAATGGGGCGAGTTTCTACTTTCAGATGCAACAGAAATTTTGCGGATTGGTCAATCCGTTCGCGAGATATGGCAGTTTGTAAGTAAGAAACGCTTGAGAAACTCAAAGTTTTCGCAGTTCTGATGCTCGAAACGAATAACCAGCACGGCCTAGGGGAAAAGTACGCAAACCGTCGTAATCGGGCGAGTTTCTACTTTCAGATGCAACAGAAATTTTGCGGATTGGTCAATCCTTTCGCGAGATGTGGCAGTTTGTAAGTAAGAAACGCTTGAGAAACTAAAAATTTTCGCAGTTCTGATGCTTGAAACGAATAACTAGAACGGCCTACAGGAAAAGTACGCAAACCGTCGTAATCGGGCGAGTTTCTACTTTCAGATGCAACAGAAATTTTGCGGATTGGTCAATCCGTTCGCGAGATGTGGCAGTTTGTAAGTAAGAAACGCTTGAGAAACTAAAAATTTTCGCAGTTCTGATGCTCGAACCGAATAACTAGAACGGCCTAGGGGAAAAGTACGCATACAGTTGTAATCGGGCGTGTTTCAACTTTCAGATGCAACAGAAATTTTGCGGATTGGTCAATCCGTTCGCGAGATGTGGCAGTTTGGATGTAAGAAACGGTTGTGAAACTCAAAATTTTAGCAGTTCTGATGCTCGAAACGAATAACTGGAACGGCCTAGAGGAAAAGTACACATACCGTTGTAATCGGGCGAGTTTCTACTTTCAGATGCAACAGACACTTTGCGGATTGGTCAATCCGTTCGCGAGATGTGGCAGTTTGTAAGTAAGAAACGCTTGAGAAACACAAAATTTTCGCAGTTCTGATGCTCGAAACGAATAACTAGAACGGCCTAGGGGAAAAGTACGCATACCGTTGTAATCGGGCGAGTTTCTACTTTCAGATGCAACAGAAATTTTGCGGATTGGACAATCCGTTCGCGAGAAATGGCAGTTTGGAGGTAAGAAACGCTTGAGAAACTCAAAATTTTTGCAGTTCTGATGCTCGAAACGAATAACTGGCACGGCCTAGGGGAAAAGTACACATACCGTTGTAATGGGGCGAGTTTCTACTTTCAGATGCAACAGAAATTTTGCGGATTGGTCAATCCGTTCGCGAGATATGGCAGTTTGTAAGTAAGAAACGCTTGAGAAACTCAAAGTTTTCGCAGTTCTGATGCTCGAAACGAATAACCAGCACGGCCTAGGGGAAAAGTACGCAAACCGTCGTAATCGGGCGAGTTTCTACTTTCAGATGCAACAGAAATTTTGCGGATTGGTCAATCCTTTCGCGAGATGTGGCAGTTTGTAAGTAAGAAACGCTTGAGAAACTAAAAATTTTCGCAGTTCTGATGCTTGAAACGAATAACTAGAACGGCCTACAGGAAAAGTACGCAAACCGTCGTAATCGGGCGAGTTTCTACTTTCAGATGCAACAGAAATTTTGCGGATTGGTCAATCCGTTCGCGAGATGTGGCAGTTTGTAAGTAAGAAACGCTTGAGAAACTAAAAATTTTCGCAGTTCTGATGCTCGAACCGAATAACTAGAACGGCCTAGGGGAAAAGTACGCATACAGTTGTAATCGGGCGTGTTTCAACTTTCAGATGCAACAGAAATTTTGCGGATTGGTCAATCCGTTCGCGAGGTATTGCAGTTTGGAGGTAAGAAACGGTTGAGAAACTCAAAATTTTCGCAGTTCTGATGCTCGAAACGAATAACTGGCACCGCCTAGGGGAAGAGTACACATACCGTTTTAATCGGGCGAGTTTCTACTTTCAGATGCAACAGAAATTTTGCGGATTGGTCAATCCGTTCGCGAGATATGGCAGATTGGAGGTAAGAAACGCTTGAGAAACTCAAAATTTTCGCAGTTCTGATGCTCGAAACGAATAACCAGAACGGCCTAGGGGAAAAGTACGCATAGCGTCGTAATCGGGCGAGTTTCTACTTTTAGATGCAACAGAAATTTTGCGGATTGATCAATCCGTTCGCGAGATGTGGCAGTTTGGATGTAAGAAACGGTTGTGAAACTCAAAATTTTAGCAGTTCTGATGCTCGAAACGAATAACTGGAACGGCCTAGAGGAAAAGTACACATACCGTTGTAATCGGGCGAGTTTCTACTTTCAGATGCAACAGACACTTTGCGGATTGGTCAATCCGTTCGCGAGATGTGGCAGTTTGTAAGTAAGAAACGCTTGAGAAACACAAAATTTTCGCAGTTCTGATGCTCGAAACGAATAACTAGAACGGCCTAGGGGAAAAGTACGCATACCGTTGTAATCGGGCGAGTTTCTACTTTCAGATGCAACAGAAATTTTGCGGATTGGTCAATCCGTTCGCGAGAAATGGCAGTTTGGAGGTAAGAAACGCTTGAGAAACTCAAAATTTTTGCAGTTCTGATGCTCGAAACGAATAACTGGCACGGCCTAGGGGAAAAGTACACATACCGTTGTAATGGGGCGAGTTTCTACTTTCAGATGCAACAGAAATTTTGCGGATTGGTCAATCCGTTCGCGAGATATGGCAGTTTGGAGGTAAGAAACGCTTGAGAAACTAAAAATTTTCGCAGTTCTGTTGCTCGAAACGAATAACTACAACGGCCTACAGGAAAAGTTCGCATACCGTTGTAATCGGGCGGGTTTCTGCTTTCAGATGCAACAGAAATTTTGCGGATTGGTCAATCCGTTCGCGAGATATGGCAGTTTGGAGGTAAGAAACGCTTAAGAAACTCAATATTTTCGCAGTTCTGATGCTCGAAACGAATAACTGGCACGGCCTAGGGGAAAAGTACACATACCGTTGTAATCGGGCGAGTTTCTACTTTCAGATGCAACAGAAATTTTGCGGATTGATCAATCCGTTCGCGAGATGTGGCAGTTTGGAGGTAAGAAACGGTTGTGAAACTCAAAATTTTCGCAGTTCTGATGCTCGAAACGAATAACTGGAACGGCCTAGAGGAAAAGTACACATACCGTTGTAATCGGGCGAGTTTCTACTTTCAGATGCAACAGACACTTTGCGGATTGGTCAATCCGTTCGCGAGATGTGGCAGTTTGTAAGTAAGAAACGCTTGAGAAACACAAAATTTTCGCAGTTCTGATGCTCGAAACGAATAACTAGAACGGCCTAGGGGAAAAGTACGCATACCGTTGTAATCGGGCGAGTTTCTACTTTCAGATGCAACAGAAATTTTGCGGATTGGACAATCCGTTCGCGAGAAATGGCAGTTTGGAGGTAAGAAACGCTTGAGAAACTCAAAATTTTTGCAGTTCTGATGCTCGAAACGAATAACTGGCACGGCCTAGGGGAAAAGTACACATACCGTTGTAATGGGGCGAGTTTCTACTTTCAGATGCAACAGAAATTTTGCGGATTGGTCAATCCGTTCGCGAGATATGGCAGTTTGTAAGTAAGAAACGCTTGAGAAACTCAAAGTTTTCGCAGTTCTGATGCTCGAAACGAATAACCAGCACGGCCTAGGGGAAAAGTACGCAAACCGTCGTAATCGGGCGAGTTTCTACTTTCAGATGCAACAGAAATTTTGCGGATAGGTCAATCCTTTCGCGAGATGTGGCAGTTTGTAAGTAAGAAACGCTTGAGAAACTAAAAATTTTCGCAGTTCTGATGCTTGAAACGAATAACTAGAACGGCCTACAGGAAAAGTACGCAAACCGTCGTAATCGGGCGAGTTTCTACTTTCAGATGCAACAGAAATTTTGCGGATTGGTCAATCCGTTCGCGAGATGTGGCAGTTTGTAAGTAAGAAACGCTTGAGAAACTAAAAATTTTCGCAGTTCTGATGCTCGAACCGAATAACTAGAACGGCCTAGGGGAAAAGTACGCATACAGTTGTAATCGGGCGTGTTTCAACTTTCAGATGCAACAGAAATTTTGCGGATTGGTCAATCCGTTCGCGAGGTATTGCAGTTTGGAGGTAAGAAACGGTTGAGAAACTCAAAATTTTCGCAGTTCTGATGCTCGAAACGAATAACTGGCACCGCCTAGGGGAAGAGTACACATACCGTTTTAATCGGGCGAGTTTCTACTTTCAGATGCAACAGAAATTTTGCGGATTGGTCAATCCGTTCGCGAGATATGGCAGATTGGAGGTAAGAAACGCTTGAGAAACTCAAAATTTTCGCAGTTCTGATGCTCGAAACGAATAACCAGAACGGCCTAGGGGAAAAGTACGCATAGCGTCGTAATCGGGCGAGTTTCTACTTTTAGATGCAACAGAAATTTTGCGGATTGATCAATCCGTTCGCGAGATGTGGCAGTTTGGATGTAAGAAACGGTTGTGAAACTCAAAATTTTAGCAGTTCTGATGCTCGAAACGAATAACTGGAACGGCCTAGAGGAAAAGTACACATACCGTTGTAATCGGGCGAGTTTCTACTTTCAGATGCAACAGACACTTTGCGGATTGGTCAATCCGTTCGCGAGATGTGGCAGTTTGTAAGTAAGAAACGCTTGAGAAACACAAAATTTTCGCAGTTCTGATGCTCGAAACGAATAACTAGAACGGCCTAGGGGAAAAGTACGCATACCGTTGTAATCGGGCGAGTTTCTACTTTCAGATGCAACAGAAATTTTGCGGATTGGTCAATCCGTTCGCGAGAAATGGCAGTTTGGAGGTAAGAAACGCTTGAGAAACTCAAAATTTTTGCAGTTCTGATGCTCGAAACGAATAACTGGCACGGCCTAGGGGAAAAGTACACATACCGTTGTAATGGGGCGAGTTTCTACTTTCAGATGCAACAGAAATTTTGCGGATTGGTCAATCCGTTCGCGAGATATGGCAGTTTGGAGGTAAGAAACGCTTGAGAAACTAAAAATTTTCGCAGTTCTGTTGCTCGAAACGAATAACTACAACGGCCTACAGGAAAAGTTCGCATACCGTTGTAATCGGGCGGGTTTCTGCTTTCAGATGCAACAGAAATTTTGCGGATTGGTCAATCCGTTCGCGAGATATGGCAGTTTGGAGGTAAGAAACGCTTAAGAAACTCAATATTTTCGCAGTTCTGATGCTCGAAACGAATAACTGGCACGGCCTAGGGGAAAAGTACACATACCGTTGTAATCGGGCGAGTTTCTACTTTCAGATGCAACAGAAATTTTGCGGATTGATCAATCCGTTCGCGAGATGTGGCAGTTTGGAGGTAAGAAACGGTTGTGAAACTCAAAATTTTCGCAGTTCTGATGCTCGAAACGAATAACTGGAACGGCCTAGAGGAAAAGTACACATACCGTTGTAATCGGGCGAGTTTCTACTTTCAGATGCAACAGACACTTTGCGGATTGGTCAATCCGTTCGCGAGATGTGGCAGTTTGTAAGTAAGAAACGCTTGAGAAACACAAAATTTTCGCAGTTCTGATGCTCGAAACGAATAACTAGAACGGCCTAGGGGAAAAGTACGCATACCGTTGTAATCGGGCGAGTTTCTACTTTCATATGCAACAGAAATTTTGCGGATTGGTCAATCCGTTCGCGAGAAATGGCAGTTTGGAGGTAAGAAACGCTTGAGAAACTCAAAATTTTTGCAGTTCTGATGCTCGAAACGAATAACTAGAACGGCCTACAGGAAAAGTACGCAAACCGTCGTAATCGGGCGAGTTTCTACTTTCAGATGCAACAGAAATTTTGCGGATTGGTCAATCCGTTCGCGAGATGTGGCAGTTTGTAAGTAAGAAACGCTTGAGAAACTAAAAATTTTCGCAGTTCTGATGCTCGAACCGAATAACTAGAACGGCCTAGGGGAAAAGTACGCATACAGTTGTAATCGGGCGTGTTTCAACTTTCAGATGCAACAGAAATTTTGCGGATTGGTCAATCCGTTCGCGAGGTATTGCAGTTTGGAGGTAAGAAACGGTTGAGAAACTCAAAATTTTCGCAGTTCTGATGCTCGAAACGAATAACTGGCACCGCCTAGGGGAAGAGTACACATACCGTTTTAATCGGGCGAGTTTCTACTTTCAGATGCAACAGAAATTTTGCGGATTGGTCAATCCGTTCGCGAGATATGGCAGATTGGAGGTAAGAAACGCTTGAGAAACTCAAAATTTTCGCAGTTCTGATGCTCGAAACGAATAACCAGAACGGCCTAGGGGAAAAGTACGCATAGCGTCGTAATCGGGCGAGTTTCTACTTTTAGATGCAACAGAAATTTTGCGGATTGATCAATCCGTTCGCGAGATGTGGCAGTTTGGATGTAAGAAACGGTTGTGAAACTCAAAATTTTAGCAGTTCTGATGCTCGAAACGAATAACTGGAACGGCCTAGAGGAAAAGTACACATACCGTTGTAATCGGGCGAGTTTCTACTTTCAGATGCAACAGACACTTTGCGGATTGGTCAATCCGTTCGCGAGATGTGGCAGTTTGTAAGTAAGAAACGCTTGAGAAACACAAAATTTTCGCAGTTCTGATGCTCGAAACGAATAACTAGAACGGCCTAGGGGAAAAGTACGCATACCGTTGTAATCGGGCGAGTTTCTACTTTCAGATGCAACAGAAATTTTGCGGATTGGTCAATCCGTTCGCGAGAAATGGCAGTTTGGAGGTAAGAAACGCTTGAGAAACTCAAAATTTTTGCAGTTCTGATGCTCGAAACGAATAACTGGCACGGCCTAGGGGAAAAGTACACATACCGTTGTAATGGGGCGAGTTTCTACTTTCAGATGCAACAGAAATTTTGCGGATTGGTCAATCCGTTCGCGAGATATGGCAGTTTGGAGGTAAGAAACGCTTGAGAAACTAAAAATTTTCGCAGTTCTGTTGCTCGAAACGAATAACTACAACGGCCTACAGGAAAAGTTCGCATACCGTTGTAATCGGGCGGGTTTCTGCTTTCAGATGCAACAGAAATTTTGCGGATTGGTCAATCCGTTCGCGAGATATGGCAGTTTGGAGGTAAGAAACGCTTAAGAAACTCAATATTTTCGCAGTTCTGATGCTCGAAACGAATAACTGGCACGGCCTAGGGGAAAAGTACACATACCGTTGTAATCGGGCGAGTTTCTACTTTCAGATGCAACAGAAATTTTGCGGATTGATCAATCCGTTCGCGAGATGTGGCAGTTTGGAGGTAAGAAACGGTTGTGAAACTCAAAATTTTCGCAGTTCTGATGCTCGAAACGAATAACTGGAACGGCCTAGAGGAAAAGTACACATACCGTTGTAATCGGGCGAGTTTCTACTTTCAGATGCAACAGACACTTTGCGGATTGGTCAATCCGTTCGCGAGATGTGGCAGTTTGTAAGTAAGAAACGCTTGAGAAACACAAAATTTTCGCAGTTCTGATGCTCGAAACGAATAACTAGAACGGCCTAGGGGAAAAGTACGCATACCGTTGTAATCGGGCGAGTTTCTACTTTCATATGCAACAGAAATTTTGCGGATTGGTCAATCCGTTCGCGAGAAATGGCAGTTTGGAGGTAAGAAACGCTTGAGAAACTCAAAATTTTTGCAGTTCTGATGCTCGAAACGAATAACTGGCACGGCCTAGGGGAAAAGTACACATACCGTTGTAATGGGGCGAGTTTCTACTTTCAGATGCAACAGAAATTTTGCGGATTGGTCAATCCGTTCGCGAGATATGGCAGTTTGTAAGTAAGAAACGCTTGAGAAACTCAAAGTTTTCGCAGTTCTGATGCTCGAAACGAATAACCAGCACGGCCTAGGGGAAAAGTACGCAAACCGTCGTAATCGGGCGAGTTTCTACTTTCAGATGCAACAGAAATTTTGCGGATTGATCAATCCTTTCGCGAGATGTGGCAGTTTGTAAGTAAGAAACGCTTGAGAAACTAAAAATTTTCGCAGTTCTGATGCTTGAAACGAATAACTAGAACGGCCTACAGGAAAAGTACGCAAACCGTCGTAATCGGGCGAGTTTCTACTTTCAGATGCAACAGAAATTTTGCGGATTGGTCAATCCGTTCGCGAGATGTGGCAGTTTGTAAGTAAGAAACGCTTGAGAAACTAAAAATTTTCGCAGTTCTGATGCTCGAACCGAATAACTAGAACGGCCTAGGGGAAAAGTACGCATACAGTTGTAATCGGGCGTGTTTCAACTTTCAGATGCAACAGAAATTTTGCGGATTGGTCAATCCGTTCGCGAGGTATGGCAGTTTGGAAGTAAGAAACGCTTGAGAAACTCAAAATTTTCGCAGTTCTGATGCTCGAAACGAATAACCAGAACGGCCTAGGGGAAAACTACGCATACCGTTGTAATCGGGCGAGTTTCTACTTTCAGATGCAACAGACACTTTGCGGATTGGTCAATCCGTTCGAGAGATATGGCAGTTTGGAGGTAAGAAACGCTTGAGAAACTCAAAATGTTCACAGTTCTGATGCTCGAAACGAATAACTAGAACGGCCTAGGGGAAAAGTACTCATACCGTTGTGATCGGGCAAGTTTCTACTTTCAGATGCAACAGAAATTTTGCGGATTGGTTAATCCTTTCGCGAGATATGGCCGTTTGGAGGTTAGAAACGCTTGAGAAACTCAAAATTTTCGCAGTTCTGATGCTCGAAACGAATAACCAGAACGGCCTAGGGGAAAAGTACGCATAGCGTCGTAATCGTGCGAGTTTCTACTTTCAGATGCAACAGAAATTTTGCGGATTGATCAATCCGTTCGCGAGAAATGGCAGTTTGGAGGTAAGAAACGGTTGAGAAACTCAAAATTTTCGCAGTTCTGATGCTCGAAACGAATAACCAGAACGGCCTAGGGGAAAAGTACGCAAACCGTCGTAATCGGGCGAGTTTCTACTTTCAGATGCAACAGAAATTTTGCGGATTGGCCAATCCGTTCGCGAGATGTGGCAGTTTGTAAGTAAGAAACGCTTTAGAAACTAAAAATTTTCGCAGTTCTGATGCTTGAAACGTATAACTAGAACGGCCTACAGGAAAAGTACGCATACCGTTGTAATCGGGCGGGTTTCTGCTTTCAGATGCAGCAGAAATTTTGCGGATTGGTCAATCCGTTCGCGAGATATGGGATTTTGGAGGTAAGAAACACATGAGAAACTCAAAATTTTCGCAGTTCTGGTGCTCGACAAGCATAACAAGAACGGCCTAGGGGAAAAGTACGCATACAGTTGTAATCGGGCGAGTTTCTACTTTCAGATGCAACATAAATTTTGCAGATTGGTCAATCCGTTCCCGAGATATGGCAGTTTGGAGGTAAGAAACGCTTTTAGAAACTAAAAATTTTCGCAGTTCTGATGCTCGAAACGAATAACTAGAACGGCCCACAGGAAAAGTACGCATACCGTTGTAATCGGGCGGGTTTCTGCTTTCAGATGCAACAGAAATTTTGCGGATTGGTCAATCCGTTCGCGAGATATGGCAGTTTGGAGGTAAGAAACGGTTGAGAAACTCAAAATGTTCACAGTTCTGATGCTCGAAACGAATAACTAGAACGGCCTAGGGGAAGAGTACACATACCGTTGTAATCGGGCGAGTTTCTACTTTCAGATGCAACAGAAATTTTGCGGATTGGTCAATCCTTTCGCGAGATATGGCAGTTTGGAGGTAAGAAACGCTTGAGCAACACAAAATTTTCGCAGTTCTGATGCTCGAAACGAATAACCAGAACTGCCTAGGGGAAAAGTACGCATACCGTTGTGATCGGGCGAGTTTCTACTTTCAGATGCAACAGAAATTTTGCGGATTGGTCAATCCGTTCGCGAGATATGGCAGTTTGGAGGTAAGAAACACTTGAGAAAATCAAAATTTTCGCAGTTCTGATGCTCGACAAGCATAACTAGAACGGCCTATGGGAAAAGTACGCATACCGTTGTAATCGGGCGAGTTTCTACATTCAGATGCAACAGAAATTTTGCGGATTGGTCAATCCGTTCGCGAGATATGGCAGTTTGGAGGTAAGAAACGGTTGAGAAACTCAAAATTTTCGCAGTTCTGATGCTCGAAACGAATAACTGGCACCGCCTAGGGGAAAAGTACACATACCGTTTTAATCGGGCGAGTTTCTACTTTCAGATGCAACAGAAATTTTGCGGATTGATCAATCCGTTCGCGAGAAATGGCAGTTTGGAGGTAAGAAACGGTTGAGAAACTCAAAATTTTCGCAGTTCTGATGCTCGAAACGAATAACCAGAACGGCCTAGGGGAAAAGTACGCAAACCGTCGTAATCGGGCGAGTTTCTACTTTCAGATGCAACAGAAATTTTGCGGATTGGCCAATCCGTTCGCGAGATGTGGCAGTTTGTAAGTAAGAAACGCTTTAGAAACTAAAAATTTTCGCAGTTCTGATGCTTGAAACGTATAACTAGAACGGCCTACAGGAAAAGTACGCATACCGTTGTAATCGGGCGGGTTTCTGCTTTCAGATGCAGCAGAAATTTTGCGGATTGGTCAATCCGTTCGCGAGATATGGGATTTTGGAGGTAAGAAACACATGAGAAACTCAAAATTTTCGCAGTTCTGGTGCTCGACAAGCATAACAAGAACGGCCTAGGGGAAAAGTACGCATACAGTTGTAATCGGGCGAGTTTCTACTTTCAGATGCAACATAAATTTTGCAGATTGGTCAATCCGTTCCCGAGATATGGCAGTTTGGAGGTAAGAAACGCTTTTAGAAACTAAAAATTTTCGCAGTTCTGATGCTCGAAACGAATAACTAGAACGGCCCACAGGAAAAGTACGCATACCGTTGTAATCGGGCGGGTTTCTGCTTTCAGATGCAACAGAAATTTTGCGGATTGGTCAATCCGTTCGCGAGATATGGCAGTTTGGAGGTAAGAAACGGTTGAGAAACTCAAAATGTTCACAGTTCTGATGCTCGAAACGAATAACTAGAACGGCCTAGGGGAAGAGTACACATACCGTTGTAATCGGGCGAGTTTCTACTTTCAGATGCAACAGAAATTTTGCGGATTGGTCAATCCGTTCGCGAGATATGGCAGTTTGGAGGTAAGAAACACTTGAGAAAATCAAAATTTTCGCAGTTCTGATGCTCGACAAGCATAACTAGAACGGCCTATGGGAAAAGTACGCATACCGTTGTAATCGGGCGAGTTTCTACATTCAGATGCAACAGAAATTTTGCGGATTGGTCAATCCGTTCGCGAGATATGGCAGTTTGGAGGTAAGAAACGGTTGAGAAACTCAAAATTTTCGCAGTTCTGATGCTCGAAACGAATAACTGGCACCGCCTAGGGGAAAAGTACACATACCGTTTTAATCGGGCGAGTTTCCACTTTCAGATGCAACAGAAATTTTGCGGATTGGTCAATCCGTTCGCGAGATATGGCAGATTGGAGGTAAGAAACGCTTGAGAAACTCGAAATTTTCGCAGTTCTGATGCTCGAAACGAATAACCAGAACGGCCTAGGGGAAAAGTACGCAAAGCGTCGTAATCGGGCGAGTTTCTACTTTTAGATGCAACAGAAATTTTGCGGATTGATCAATCCGTTCGCGAGATGTGGCAGTTTGGAGGTAAGAAACGGTTGTGAAACTCAAAATTTTCGCAGTTCTGATGCTCGAAACGAATAACTGGAACGGCCTAGAGGAAAAGTACACATACCGTTGTGATCGGGCGAGTTTCTACTTTCAGATGCAACAGAAATTTTGCGGATTGGTCAATCCGTTCGCGAGATATGGGAGCTTGGAGGTAAGAAACACTTGAGAAAATCAAAATTTTCGCAGTTCTGATGCTCGACAAGCATAACTAGAACGGCCTATGGGAAAAGTACGCATACCGTTGTAATCGGGCGAGTTTCTACATTCAGATGCAACAGAAATTTTGCGGATTGGTCAATCCGTTCGCGAGATATGGCAGTTTGGAGGTAAGAAACGGTTGAGAAACTCAAAATTTTCGCAGTTCTGATGCTCGAAACGAATAACTGGCACCGCCTAGGGGAAAAGTACACATACCGTTTTAATCGGGCGAGTTTCTACTTTCAGATGCAACAGAAATTTTGCGGATTGGTCAATCCGTTCGCGAGATATGGCAGATTGGAGGTAAGAAACGCTTGAGAAACTCAAAATTTTCGCAGTTCTGATGCTCGAAACGAATAACCAGAACGGCCTAGGGGAAAAGTACGCAAAGCGTCGTAATCGGGCGAGTTTCTACTTTTAGATGCAACAGAAATTTTGCGGATTGATCAATCCGTTCGCGAGATGTGGCAGTTTGGAGGTAAGAAACGGTTGTGAAACTCAAAATTTTCGCAGTTCTGATGCTCGAAACGAATAACTGGAACGGCCTAGAGGAAAAGTACACATACCGTTGTAATCGGGCGAGTTTCTACTTTCAGATGCAACAGACACTTTGCGGATTGGTCAATCCGTTCGCGAGATGTGGCAGTTTGTAAGTAAGAAACGCTTGAGAAACACAAAATTTTCGCAGTTCTGATGCTCGAACCGTATAACTGGCACGGCCTAGGGGAAAAGTACACATACCGTTGTAATCGGGCGAGTTTCTACTTTCAGATGCAACAGAAATTTTGCGGATTGGTCAATCCGTTCGCGAGATATGGCAGTTTGTAAGTAAGAAACGCTTGAGAAACTCAAAGTTTTCGCAGTTCTGATGCTCGAAACGAATAACCAGCACGGCCTAGGGGAAAAGTACGCAAACCGTCGTAATCGGGCGAGTTTCTACTTTCAGATGCTACAGAAATTTTGCGGATTGGTCAATCCGTTCGCGAGATATGGCAGTTTGGAGGTATGAAACGCTTGAGAAACTAAAAATTTTCGCAGTTCTGATGCTCGAAACGAACAACTAGAACGGCCTACAGGAAAAGTACGCCTACCGTTGTAATCGGGCGGGTTTCTGCTTTCAGATGCAACAGAAATTTTGCGGATTGGTCAATCTGTTCGCGAGATATGGCAGTTTGGAGGTAAGAAACGCTTAAGAAACTCAAAATTTTCGTAGTTCTGATGCTTGAAACGAATAACTAGAACGGCCTACAGGAAAAGTACGCAAACCGTCGTAATCGGGCGAGTTTCTACTTTCAGATGCAACAGAAATTTTGCGGATTGGTCAATCCGTTCGCGAGATGTGGCAGTTTGTAAGTAAGAAACGCTTGAGAAACTAAAAATTTTCGCAGTTCTGATGCTCGAACCGAATAACTAGAACGGCCTAAGGGAAAAGTACGCATACAGTTGTAATCGGGCGTGTTTCAACTTTCAGAGGCAACAGAAATTTTGGGGATTGGTCAATCCGTTCGCGAGGTATGGCAGTTTGGAAGTAAGAAACGCTTGAGAAACTCAAAATTTTCGCAGTTCTGATGCTCGAAACGAATAACCAGAACGGCCTAGGGGAAAACTACGCATATCGTTGTAATCGGGCGAGTTTCTACTTTCAGATGCTACAGAAATTTTGCGGATTGGTCAATCCGTTCGCGAGATATGGCAGTTTTGAGGTATGAAACGCTTGAGAAACTAAAAATTTTTGCAGTTCTGATGCTCGAAACGAACAACTAGAACGGCCTACAGGAAAAGTACGCATACCGTTGTAATCGGGCGGGTTTCTGCTTTCAGATGCAACAGAAATTTTGCGGATTGGTCAATCTGTTCGCGAGATATGGCAGTTTGGAGGTAAGAAACGCTTAAGAAACTCAAAATTTTCGCAGTTCTGATGCTCGAAACGAATAACTAGAACGGCCCACAGGAAAAGTACGCATACCGTTGTAATCGGGCGGGTTTCTGCTTTCAGATGCAACAGAAATTTTGCGGATTGGTCAGTCCGTTCGCGAGATATGGCAGTTTGGAGGTAAGAAACGGTTGAGAAACTCAAAATGTTCACAGTTCTGATGCTCGAAACGAATAACTAGAACGGCCTAGGGGAAGAGTACACATACCGTTGTAATCGGGCGAGTTTCTACTTTCAGATGCAACAGAAATTTTGCGGATTGGTCAATCCTTTCGCGAGATATGGCAATTTGGAGGTAAGAAACGCTTGAGCAACTCAAAATTTTCGCAGTTCTGATGCTCGAAACGAATAACCAGAACGGCCTAGGGGAAAAGTACGCATACCGTTGTGATCGGGCGAGTTTCTACTTTCAGATGCAACAGAAATTTTGCGGATTGGTCAATCCGTTCGGGAGATATGGGAGCTTGGAGGTAAGAAACACTTGAGAAAATCAAAATTTTCGCAGTTCTGATGCTCGACAAGCATAACTAGAACGGCCTATGGGAAAAGTACGCGTACCGTTGTAATCGGGCGAGTTTCTACATTCAGATGCAACAGAAATTTTGCGGATTGGTCAATCCGTTCGCGAGATATGGCAGTTTGGAGGTAAGAAACGGTTGAGAAACTCAAAATTTTCGCAGTTCTGATGCTCGAAACGAATAACTGGCACCGCCTAGGGGAAGAGTACACATACCGTTTTAATCGGGCGAGTTTCTACTTTCAGATGCAACAGAAATTTTGCGGATTGGTCAATCCGTTCGCGAGATATGGCAGATTGGAGGTAAGAAACGCTTGAGAAACTCAAAATTTTCGCAGTTCTGATGCTCGAAACGAATAACCAGAACGGCCTAGGGGAAAAGTACGCATAGCGTCGTAATCGGGCGAGTTTCTACTTTTAGATGCAACAGAAATTTTGCGGATTGATCAATCCGTTCGCGAGATGTGGCAGTTTGGAGGTAAGAAACGGTTGTGAAACTCAAAATTTTAGCAGTTCTGATGCTCGAAACGAATAACTGGAACGGCCTAGAGGAAAAGAACACATACCGTTGAAATCGGGCGAGTTTCTACTTTCAGATGCAACAGACACTTTGCGGATTGGTCAATCCGTTCGCGAGATGTGGCAGTTTGTAAGTAAGAAACGCTTGAGAAACACAAAATTTTCGCAGTTCTGATGCTCGAAACGAATAACTAGAACGGCCTAGGGGAAAAGTACGCATACCGTTGTAATCGGGCGAGTTTCTACTTTCAGATGCAACAGAAATTTTGCGGATTGGTCAATCCGTTCGCGAGAAATGGCAGTTTGGAGGTAAGAAACGCTTGAGAAACTCAAAATTTTTGCAGTTCTGATGCTCGAAACGAATAACTGGCACGGCCTAGGGGAAAAGTACACATACCGTTGTAATGGGGCGAGTTTCTACTTTCAGATGCAACAGAAATTTTGCGGATTGGTCAATCCGTTCGCGAGATATGGCAGTTTGTAAGTAAGAAACGCTTGAGAAACTAAAAATTTTCGCAGTTCTGATGCTTGAAACGAATAACTAGAACGGCCTACAGGAAAAGTACGCAAACCGTCGTAATCGGGCGAGTTTCTACTTTCAGATGCAACAGAAATTTTGCGGATTGGTCAATCCGTTCGCGAGATGTGGCAGTTTGTAAGTAAGAAACGCTTGAGAAACTAAAAATTTTCGCAGTTCTGATGCTCGAACCGAATAACTAGAACGGCCTAGGGGAAAAGTACGCATACAGTTGTAATCGGGCGTGTTTCAACTTTCAGATGCAACAGAAATTTTGCGGATTGGTCAATCCGTTCGCGAGGTATGGCAGTTTGGAAGTAAGAAACGCTTGAGAAACTCAAAATTTTCGCAGTTCTGATGCTCGAAACGAATAACCAGAACGGCCTAGGGGAAAACTACGCATACCGTTGTAATCGGGCGAGTTTCTACTTTCAGATGCAACAGACACTTTGCGGATTGGTCAATCCGTTCGAGAGATATGGCAGTTTGGAGGTAAGAAACGCTTGAGAAACTCAAAATTTTCGCAGTTCTGATGCTCGAACCGAATAACTAGAACGGCCTAGGGGAAAAGTACGCATACAGTTGTAATCGGGCGAGTTTCTACTTTCAGATGCATCAGAAATTTTGCGGATTGGTCAATCCGTTCGCGAGATATGGCTGTTTGGAGGTAAGAAACGGTTGAGAAACTCAAAATGTTCACAGTTCTGATGCTCGAAACGAATAACTAGAACGGCCTAGGGGAAAAGTACTCATACCGTTGTGATCGGGCGAGTTTCTACTTTCAGATGCAACAGAAATTTTGCGGATTAGTCAATCCGTTCGCTAGATATGGCAGTTTGGAGGTAAGAAACGCTTGAGAAACTCAAAATTTTCGCTGTTCTGATGCTCGAACCGAATAACTAGGACGGCCTAGGGGAAAAGTACTCATACCGTTGTAATCGGGCGTGTTTCAACTTTCAGATGCAACAGAAATTTTGCGGATTGGTCAATCCGTTCGCGAGATATGGCAGTTTGGAGGTAAGAAACGGTTGATAAACTCAAAATTTTCACAGTTCTGATGCTCGAAACGAATAACTAGAACGGCCTAGGGGAAAAGCACGCATACAGTTGTAATCGGGCGGGTTTCTGCTTTCTGATGCAACAGAAATTTTGCGGATTGGTCAGTCCGTTCGCGAGATATGGCAGTTTGGAGGTAAGAAACGCTTAAGAAACTCAATATTTTCGCAGTTCTGATGCTCGAAACGAATAACTACAACGGCCTAGGGGAAAAGTACACATACCGTTGTAATCGGGCGAGTTTCTACTTTCAGATGCAACAGAAATTTTGCGGATTGATCAATCCGTTCGCGAGAAATGGCAGTTTGGAGGTAAGAAACGGTTGAGAAACTCAAAATTTTCGCAGTTCTGATGCTCGAAACGAATAACCAGAACGGCCTAGGGGAAAAGTACGCAAACCGTCGTAATCGGGCGAGTTTCTACTTTCAGATGCAACAGAAATTTTGCGGATTGGCCAATCCGTTCGCGAGATGTGGCAGTTTGTAAGTAAGAAACGCTTTAGAAACTAAAAATTTTCGCAGTTCTGATGCTCGAAACGAATAACCAGAACGGCCTAGGGGAAAAGTACGCATACCGTTGTAATCGGGCGAGTTTCTACATTCAGATGCAACAGAAATTTTGCGGATTGGTCAATCCGTTCGCGAGATATGGCAGTTTGGAGGTAAGAAACGGTTGAGAAACTCAAAATTTTCGCAGTTCTGATGCTCGAAACGAATAACTGGCACCGCCTAGGGGAAGAGTACACATACCGTTTTAATCGGGCGAGTTTCTACTTTCAGATGCAACAGAAATTTTGCGGATTGGTCAATCCGTTCGCGCAATATGGCAGATTGGAGGTAAGAAACGCTTGAGAAACTCAAAATTTTCGCAGTTCTGATGCTCGAAACGAATAACCAGAACGGCCTAGGGGAAAAGTACGCATAGCGTCGTAATCGGGCGAGTTTCTACTTTTAGATGCAACAGAAATTTTGCGGATTGATCAATCCGTTCGCGAGATGTGGCAGTTTGGAGGTAAGAAACGGTTGTGAAACTCAAAATTTTCGCAGTTCTGATGCTCGAAACGAATAACTGGAACGGCCTAGAGGAAAAGTACACATACCGTTGTAATCGGGCGAGTTTCTACTTTCAGATGCAACAGACACTTTGCGGATTGGTCAATCCGTTCGCGAGATGTGGCAGTTTGTAAGTAAGAAACGCTTGAGAAACACAAAATTTTCGCAGTTCTGATGCTCGAAACGAATAACTAGAACGGCCTAGGGGAAAAGTACGCATACCGTTGTAATCGGGCGAGTTTCTACTTTCAGATGCAACAGAAATTTTGCGGATTGGTCAATCCGTTCGCGAGATATGGCAGTTTGTAAGTAAGAAACGCTTGAGAAACTCAAAGTTTTCGCAGTTCTGATGCTCGAAACGAATAACCAGCACGGCCTAGGGGAAAAGTACGCAAACCGTCGTAATCGGGCGAGTTTCTACTTTCAGATGCAACAGAAATTTTGCGGATTGATCAATCCTTTCGCGAGATGTGGCAGTTTGTAAGTAAGAAACGCTTGAGAAACTAAAAATTTTCGCAGTTCTGATGCATGAAACGAATAACTAGAACGGCCTACAGGAAAAGTACGCAAACCGTCGTAATCGGGCGAGTTTCTACTTTCAGATGCAACAGAAATTTTGCGGATTGGTCAATCCGTTCGCGAGATGTGGCAGTTTGTAAGTAAGAAACGCTTGAGAAACTAAAAATTTTCGCAGTTCTGATGCTCGAACCGAATAACTAGAACGGCCTAGGGGAAAAGTACGCATACAGTTGTAATCGGGCGTGTTTCAACTTTCAGATGCAACAGAAATTTTGCGGATTGGTCAATCCGTTCGCGAGGTATGGCAGTTTGGAAGTAAGAAACGCTTGAGAAACTCAAAATTTTCGCAGTTCTGATGCTCGAAACGAATAACCAGAACGGCCTAGGGGAAAACTACGCATACCGTTGTAATCGGGCGAGTTTCTACTTTCAGATGCAACAGACACTTTGCGGATTGGTCAATCCGTTCGAGAGATATGGCAGTTTGGAGGTAAGAAACGCTTGAGAAACTCAAAATTTTCGCAGTTCTGATGCTCGAACCGAATAACTAGAACGGCCTAGGGGAAAAGTACGCATACAGTTGTAATCGGGCGAGTTTCTACTTTCAGATGCATCAGAAATTTTGCGGATTGGTCAATCCGTTCGCGAGATATGGCAGTTTGGAGGTAAGAAACGGTTGAGAAACTCAAAATGTTCACAGTTCTGATGCTCGAAACGAATAACTAGAACGGCCTAGGGGAAAAGTACTCATACCGTTGTGATCGGGCAAGTTTCTACTTTCAGATGCAACAGAAATTTTGCGGATTAGTCAATCCGTTCGCTAGATATGGCAGTTTGGAGGTAAGAAACGCTTGAGAAACTCAAAATTTTCGCTGTTCTGATGCTCGAACCGAATAACTAGGACGGCCTAGGGGAAAAGTACTCATACCGTTGTAATCGGGCGTGTTTCAACTTTCAGATGCAACAGAAATTTTGCGGATTGGTCAATCCGTTCGCGAGATATGGCAGTTTGGAGGTAAGAAACGGTTGATAAACTCAAAATTTTCACAGTTCTGATGCTCGAAACGAATAACTAGAACGGCCTAGGGGAAAAGCACGCATACAGTTGTAATCGGGCGAGTTTCTACTTTCAGATGCAACATAAATTTTGCGGATTGGTCAATCCGTTCGCGAGATATGGCAGTTTGGAGGTAAGAAACGCTTGAGAAACTAAAAATTTTCGCAGTTCTGTTGCTCGAAACGAATAACTACAACGGCCTACAGGAAAAGTTCGCATACCGTTGTAATCGGGCGGGTTTCTGCTTTCAGACGCAACAGAAATTTTGCGGATTGGTCAATCCGTTCGCGAGATATGGCAGTTTGGAGGTAAGAAACGCTTAAGAAACTCAATATTTTCGCAGTTCTGATGCTCGAAACGAATAACCAGAACGGCCTAGGGGAAAAGTACGCAAACCGTCGTAATCGGGCGAGTTTCTACTTTCAGATGCAACAGAAATTTTGCGGATTGGCCAATCCGTTCGCGAGATGTGGCAGTTTGTAAGTAAGAAACGCTTTAGAAACTAAAAATTTTCGCAGTTCTGATGCTCGAAACGAATAACCAGAACGGCCTAGGGGAAAAGTACGCATAGCGTCGTAATCGGGCGAGTTTCTACTTTCAGATGCAACAGAAATTTTGCGGATTGGTCAATCCGTTCGCGAGATATGGGATTTTGGAGGTAAGAAACACTTGAGAAACTCAAAATTTTCGCAGTTCTGGTGCTCGACAAGCATAACAAGAACGGCCTAGGGGAAAAGCACGCATACAGTTGTAATCGGGCGAGTTTCTACTTTCAGATGCAACATAAATTTTGCGGATTGGTCAATCCGTTCGCGAGATATGGCAGTTTGGAGGTAAGAAACGGTTGAGAAACTCAAAATGTTCACAGTTCTGATGCTCGAAACGAATAACTAGAACGGCCTAGGGGAAAAGTACTCATACCGTTGTGATCGGGCGCGTTCCTACTTTCAGATGCAACAGAAATTTTGCGGATTAGTCAATCCGTTCGCGAGATATGGCAGTTTGGAGGTAAGAAACGCTTGAGAAACTCAAAATTTTCGCTGTTCTGATGCTCGAACCGAATAACTAGAACGGCCTAGGGGAAAAGTACTCACACCGTTGTAATCGGGCGAGCTTCTACTTTCAGATGCAACAGAAATTTTGCGGATTGGTCAATCCGTTCGCGAGATATGGCAGTTTGGATGTAAGAAACGGTTGAGAAGCTCAAAATTTTCACGGTTCTGATGCTCGAAACGAATAACTAGAACGGCCTAGGGGAAAAGTACTCATACCGTTGTAATCGGGCGTGTTTCAACTTTCAGATGCAACAGAAATTTTGCGGATTGGTCAATCCGTTCGCGAGGTATGGCAGTTTGGAGGTAAGAAACGGTTGAGAAACTCAAAATTTTCACAGTTCTGATGCTCGAAACGAATAACTAGAACGGCCTACAGGAAAAGTACGCATACCGTTGTAATCGGGCGGGATTCTGCTTTCAGATGCAACAGAAATTTTGCGGATTGGTCAATCCGTTCGCGAGATATGGCAGTTTGGAGGTAAGGCCCGCTTGAGAAACTCAAAATTTTCGCAGTTCTGATGCTCGAAACGAATAACTGGCACGGCCTAGGGGAAAAGTATACATACCGTTGTAATCGGGCGAGTTTCTACTTTCAGATGCAACAGAAATTTTGCGGATTGGTCAATCCGTTCGCGAGATATGGTAGTTTGTAAGTAAGAAACGCTTGAGAAACTCAAAATTTTCGCAGTTCTGATGCTCGAATCGAATAACTAGAACGGCCTAAGGGAAAAGTACACATACCGTTGTAATCGGGCGAGTTTCTACTTTCAGATGCAACAGAAATTTTGCGGATTGGTTAATCCTTTCGCGAGATATGGCAGTTTGGAGGTTAGAAACGCTTGAGAAACTCAAAATTTTCGCAGTTCTGATGCTCGAAACGAATAACCAGAACGGCCTAGGGGAAAAGTACGCATAGCGTCGTAATCGAGCGAGTTTCTACTTTCAGATGCAACAGAAATTTTGCGGATTGGTCAATCCGTTCGCGAGATATGGGATTTTGGAGGTAAGAAACACTTGAGAAACTCAAAATTTTCGCAGTTCTGGTGCTCGACAAGCATAACAAGAACGGCCTAGGGGAAAAGTCCGCATACCGTTGTAATCGGGCGAGTTTCTACTTTCAGATGCAACAGAAATTTTGCGGATTGGTCAATCCGTTCGCGAGATATGGCAGTTTGGAGGTAAGAAACGGTTGAGATACTCAAAATTTTCGCAGTTCTGGTGCTCGACAAGCATAACAAGAACGGCCTAGGGGAAAAGTCCGCATACCGTTGTAATCGGGCGAGTTTCTACTTTCAGATGCAACAGAAATTTTGCGGATTGGTCAATCCGTTCGCGAGATATGGCAGTTTGGAGGTAAGAAACGGTTGAGAAACTCAAAATGTTCACAGTTCTGATGCTCGAAACGAATAACTAGAACGGCCTAGGGGAAAAGTACTCATACCGTTGTGATCGGGCGGGTTTCTACTTTCAGATGCAACAGAAATTTTGCGGATTAGTCAATCCGTTCGCGAGATATGGCAGTTTGGAGGTAAGAAACGCTTGAGAAACTCAAAATTTTCGCTGTTCTGATGCTCGAACCGAATAACTAGAACGGCCTAGGGGAAAAGTACGCACACCGTTGTAATCGGGCGAGTTTCTACTTTCAGATGCAACAGAAATTTTGCGGATTGGTCAATCCGTTCGCGAGATATGGCAGTTTGGAGGTAAGAAACGGTTGAGAAACTCAAAATGTTCACAGTTCTGATGCTCGAAACGAATAACTAGAACGGCCTAGGGGAAAAGTACTCATACCGTTGTGATCGGGCGAGTTTCTACTTTCAGATGCAACAGAAATTTTGCGGATTAGTCAATCCGTTCGCGAGATATGGCAGTTTGGAGGTAAGAAACGCTTGAGAAACTCAAAATTTTCGCTGTTCTGATGCTCGAACCGAATAACTAGAACGGCCTAGGGGAAAAGTACGCACACCGTTGTAATCGGGCGAGTTTCTACTTTCAGATGCAACAGAAATTTTGCGGATTGGTCAATCCGTTCGCAAGATATGGCAGTTTGGAGGTAAGAAACGCTTGAGAAACTAAAAATTTTCGCAGTTCTGATGCTCGAAACGAGTAACTAGAACGGCCTACAGGAAAAGTACGCATACCGTTGTAATCGGGCGAGTTTCTACTTTCAGATGCAACAGAAATTTTGCGGATTAGTCAATCCGTTCGCGAGATATGGCAGTTTGGAGGTAAGAAACGCTTGAGAAACTCAAAATTTTCGCTGTTCTGATGCTCGAACCGAATAACTAGAACGGCCTAGGGGAAAAGTACGCACACCGTTGTAATCGGGCGAGTTTCTACTTTCAGATGCAACAGAAATTTTGCGGATTGGTCAATCCGTTCGCGAGATATGGCAGTTTGGAGGTAAGAAACGGTTGAGAAACTCAAAATTTTCACGGTTCTGATGCTCGAAACGAATAACTAGAACGGCCTAGGGGAAAAGTACTCATACCGTTGTAATCGGGCGTGTTTCAACTTTCAGATGCAACAGAAATTTTGCGGATTGGTCAATCCGTTCGCGAGATATGGCAGTTTGGAGGTAAGAAACGGTTGAGAAACTCAAAATTTTCGCAGTTCTGATGCTCGAAACGAATAACTAGAACGGCCTAGGGGAAAAGCACGCATACAGTTGTAATCGGGCGAGTTTCTACTTTCAGATGCAACAGAAATTTTGCGGATTGGTCAATCCGTTCGCGAGATATGGCAGTTTGGAGGTAAGAAACGGTTGAGAAACTCAAAATGTTCACAGTTCTGATGCTCGAAACGAATAACTAGAACGGCCTAGGGGAAAAGTACTCATACCGTTGTGATCGGGCGAGTTTCTACTTTCAGATGCAACAGAAATTTTGCGGATTAGTCAATCCGTTCGCGAGATATGGCAGTTTGGAGGTAAGAAACGCTTGAGAAACTCAAAATTTTCGCTGTTCTGATGCTCGAACCGAATAACTAGAACGGCCTAGGAGAAAAGTACGCACACCGTTGTAATCGGGCGAGCTTCTACTTTCAGATGCAACAGAAATTTTGCGGATTGGTCAATCCGTTCGCGAGATATGGCAGTTTGGATGTAAGAAACGGTTGAGAAGCTCAAAATTTTCACGGTTCTGATGCTCGAAACGAATAACTAGGACGGCCTAGGGGAAAAGTACTCATACCGTTGTAATCGGGCGTGTTTCAACTTTCAGATGCAACAGAAATTTTGCGGATTGGTCAATCCGTTCGCGAGGTATGGCAGTTTGGAGGTAAGAAACGGTTGAGAAACTCAAAATTTTCACAGTTCTGATGCTCGAAACGAATAACTAGAACGGCCTAGGGGAAAAGCACGCATACAGTTGTAATCGGGCGAGTTTCTACTTTCAGATGCAACATAAATTTTGCGGATTGGTCAATCCGTTCGCAAGATATGGCAGTTTGGAGGTAAGAAACGCTTGAGAAACTAAAAATTTTCGCAGTTCTGATGCTCGAAACGAATAACTAGAACGGCCTACAGGAAAAGTACGCATACCGTTGTAATCGGGCGGGATTCTGCTTTCAGATGCAACAGAAATTTTGCGGATTGGTCAATCCGTTCGCGAGATATGGCAGTTTGGAGGTAAGACCCGCTTGAGAAACTCAAAATTTTCGCAGTTCTGATGCTCGAAACGAATAACTGGCACGGCCTAAGGGAAAAGTACACATACCGTTGTAATCGGGCGAGTTTCTACTTTCAGATGCAACAGAAATTTTGCGGATTGGTAAATCCGTTCGCGAGATATGGCAGTTTGGAGGTAAGAAACGGTTGAGAAACTCAAAATGTTCACAGTTCTGATGCTCGAAACGAATAACTAGAACGGCCTAGGGGAAAAGTACGCATACAGTTGTAATCGGGCGAGCTTCTACTTTCAGATGCAACAGAAATTTTGCGGATTGGTCAATCCGTTCGCGAGATATGGCAGTTTGGATGTAAGAAACGGTTGAGAAGCTCAAAATTTTCACGGTTCTGATGCTCGAAACGAATAACTAGGACGGCCTAGGGGAAAAGTACTCATACCGTTGTAATCGGGCGTGTTTCAACTTTCAGATGCAACAGAAATTTTGCGGATTGGTCAATCCGTTCGCGAGGTATGGCAGTTTGGAGGTAAGAAACGGTTGAGAAACTCAAAATTTTCACAGTTCTGATGCTCGAAACGAATAACTAGAACGGCCTAGGGGAAAAGCACGCATACAGTTGTAATCGGGCGAGTTTCTACTTTCAGATGCAACATAAATTTTGCGGATTGGTCAATCCGTTCGCAAGATATGGCAGTTTGGAGGTAAGAAACGCTTGAGAAACTAAAAATTTTCGCAGTTCTGATGCTCGAAACGAATAACTAGAACGGCCTACAGGAAAAGTACGCATACCGTTGTAATCGGGCGGGATTCTGCTTTCAGATGCAACAGAAATTTTGCGGATTGGTCAATCCGTTCGCGAGATATGGCAGTTTGGAGGTAAGACCCGCTTGAGAAACTCAAAATTTTCGCAGTTCTGATGCTCGAAACGAATAACTGGCACGGCCTAAGGGAAAAGTACACATACCGTTGTAATCGGGCGAGTTTCTACTTTCAGATGCAACAGAAATTTTGCGGATTGGTAAATCCGTTCGCGAGATATGGCAGTTTGGAGGTAAGAAACGGTTGAGAAACTCAAAATGTTCACAGTTCTGATGCTCGAAACGAATAACTAGAACGGCCTAGGGGAAAAGTACTCATACCGTTGTGATCGGGCGAGTTTCTACTTTCAGATGCAACAGAAATTTTGCGGATTAGTCAATCCGTTCGCGAGATATGGCAGTTTGGAGGTAAGAAACGCTAGAGAAACTCAAAATTTTCGCTGTTCTGATGCTCGAACCGAATAACTAGAACGGCCTAGGGGAAAAGTACGCACACCGTTGTAATCGGGCGAGTTTCTACTTTCAGATGCAACAGAAATTTTGCGGATTGGCCAATCCGTTCGCGAGATATGGCAGTTTGGAGGTAAGAAACGGTTGAGAAACTCAAAATTTTCACGGTTCTGATGCTCGAAACGAATAACTAGAACGGCCTACAGGAAAAGTACGCATACCGTTGTAATCGGGCGGGTTTCTGCTTTCAGATGCAACAGAAATTTTGCGGATTGGTCAATCCGTTCGCGAGATATGGCAGTTTGGAGGTAAGACACGCTTGAGAAACTCAAAATTTTCGCAGTTCTGAAGCTCGAAACGAATAACTGGCACGGCCTAGGGGAAAAGTATACATACCGTTGTAATCGGGCGAGTTTCTTCTTTCAGGTGCAACAGAAATTTTGCGGATTGGTCAATCCGTTCGCGAGATATGGTAGTTTGTAAGTAAGAAACGCTTGAGAAACTCAAAATTTTCGCAGTTCTGATGCTCGAATCGAATAACTAGAACGGCCTAAGGGAAAAGTACACATACCGTTGTAATCGGGCGAGTTTCTACTTTCAGATGCAACAGAAATTTTGCGGATTGGTTAATCCTTTCGCGAGATATGGCAGTTTGGATGTTAGAAACGCTTGAGAAACTCAAAATTTTCGCAGTTCTGATGCTCGAAACGAATAACCAGAACGGCCTAGGGGAAAAGTACTCATACCGTTGTAATCGGGCGTGTTTCAACTTTCAGATGCAACAGAAATTTTGCGGACTGGTCAATCCGTTCGCGAGATATGGCAGTTTGGAGGTAAGAAACGGTTGAGAAACATTAAATTTTCACAGTTCTGATGCTCGAAACGAATAACTAGAACGGCCTAGGGGAAAAGTACGCATACAGCTGTAATCGGGCGAGTTTCTACTTTCAGATGCAACAGAAATTTTGCGGATTGGTCAATCCGTTCGCGAGATGTGGCAGTTTGTAAGTAAGAAACACTTGAGAAACTCAAAATTTTCGCAGTTCTGATGCTCGGAACGAATAACCAGAACAGCCTAGGGGAAAAGTACGCATAGCGTCGTAATCGGGCGAGTTTCTACTTTTAGATGCAACAGAAATTTTGCGGATTGATCAATCCGTTCGCGATATGTGGCAGTTTGGATGTAAGAAACGCTTGAGAAACTCAAAATTTTCGCAGTTCTGATGCTCGAAACGAATAACTGGAACGGCCTAGAGGAAAAGTACACATACCGTTGTAATCGGGCGAGTTTCTACTTTCAGATGCAACAGACACTTTGCGGATTGGTCAATCCGTTCGCGAGATGTGGCAGTTTGGAGGTAAGAAACGGTTGAGAAACTCAAAATTTTCACGGTTCTGATTCTCGAAACGAATAACTAGAACGGCCTACAGGAAAAGTACGCATACCGTTGTAATCGGGCGGGTTTCTGCTTTCAGATGCAACAGAAATTTTGCGGATTGGTCAATCCGTTCGCGAGATATGGCAGTTTGGAGGTAAGACACGCTTGAGAAACTCAAAATTTTCGCAGTTCTGATGCTCGAAACGAATAACTGGCACGGCCTAGGGGAAAAGTATACATACCGTTGTAATCGGGCGAGTTTCTTCTTTCAGGTGCAACAGAAATTTTGCGGATTGGTCAATCCGTTCGCGAGATATGGTAGTTTGTAAGTAAGAAACGCTTGAGAAACTCAAAATTTTCGCAGTTCTGATGCTCGAATCGAATAACTAGAACGGCCTAAGGGAAAAGTACACATACCGTTGTAATCGGGCGAGTTTCTACTTTCAGATGCAACAGAAATTTTGCGGATTGGTTAATCCTTTCGCGAGATATGGCAGTTTGGAGGTTAGAAACGCTTGAGAAACTCAAAATTTTCGCAGGTCTGATGCTCGAAACGAATAACCAGAACGGCCTAGGGGAAAAGTACGCATAGCGTCGTAATCGGGCGAGTTTCTACTTTCAGATGCAACAGAAATTTTGCGGATTGGTCAATCCGTTCGCGAGATATGGGATTTTGGAGGTAAGAAACACTTGAGAAACTCAAAATTTTCGCAGTTCTGGTGCTCGACAAGAATAACAAGAACGGCCTAGGGGAAAAGTACGCATACAGTTGTAATCGGGCGAGTTTCTACTTTCAGAAGCAACATAAATTTTGCGGATTGGTCAATCCGTTCGCGAGATGTGGCAGTTTGTAAGTAAGAAACACTTGAGAATCTCAAAATTTTCGCAGTTCTGATGCTCGGAACGAATAACCAGAACAGCCTAGGGGAAAAGTACGCATAGCGTCGTAATCGGGCGAGTTTCTACTTTTAGATGCAACAGAAATTTTGCGGATTGATCAATCCGTTTGCGATATGTGGCAGTTTGGAGGTAAGAAACGGTTGAGAAGCTCAAAATTTTCGCAGTTATGATGCTCGAAACGAATAACTGGAACGGCCTAGAGGAAAAGTACACATACCGTTGTAATCGGGCGAGTTTCTACTTTCAGATGCAACGGACACTTTGCGGATTGGTCAATCCGTTCGCGAGATGTGGCAGTTTGGAGGTAAGAAACGGTTGAGAAGCTCAAAATTTTCGCAGTTATGATGCTCGAAACGAATAACTGGAACGGCCTAGAGGAAAAGTACACATACCGTTGTAATCGGGCGAGTTTCTACTTTCAGATGCAACGGACACTTTGCGGATTGGTGAATCCGTTCGCGAGATGTGGCAGTTTGTAAGTAAGAAACGCTTGAGAAACTCAAAATTTTCCCAGTTCTGATGCTCGGAACATATAACCAGAACAGCCTAGGGGAAAAGTACGCATAGCGTCGTAATCGGGCGAGTTTCTACTTTTAGATGCAACAGAAATTTTGCGGATTGATCAATCCGTTTGCGATATGTGGCAGTTTGGAGGTAAGAAACGGTTGAGAAGCTCAAAATTTTCGCAGTTATGATGCTCGAAACGAATAACTGGAACGACCTAGAGGAAAAGTACACATACCGTTGTAATCGGGCGAGTTTCTACTTTCAGATGCAACGGACACTTTGCGGATTGGTCAATCCGTTCGCGAGATGTGGCAGTTTGTAAGTAAGAAACGCTTGAGAAACTCAAAATTTTCCCAGTTCTGATGCTCGAAACGAATAACTAGAACGGCCTAGGGGAAAAGTACGCATACCGTTGTAATCGGGCGAGTTTCTACTTTCAGATGCAACAGAAATTTTGCGGATTGGTCAATCCGTTCGCGAGATATGCTAGTTTGGAGGTAAGAAGCGCTTGAGAAACTCAAAATTTTCGCAGTTCTGATGCTCGACAAGCATAACAAGAACGGCCTAGGGGAAAAGTACGCATACAGCTGTAATCGGGCGAGTTTCTACTTTCAGATGCAACAGAAATTTTGCGGATTGGTCAATCCGTTCGCGAGATGTGGCAGTTTGTAAGTAAGAAACACTTGAGAATCTCAAAATTTTCGCAGTTCTGATGCTCGGAACGAATAACCAGAACAGCCTAGGGGAAAAGTACGCATAGCGTCGTAATCGGGCGAGTTTCTACTTTTAGATGCAACAGAAATTTTGCGGATTGATCAATCCGTTCGCGATATGTGGCAGTTTGGAGGTAAGAAACGGTTGAGAAACTCAAAATTTTCGCAGTTCTGATGCTCGAAACGAATAACTGGAACGGCCTAGAGGAAAAGTACACATACCGTTGTAATCGGGCGAGTTTCTACTTTCAGATGCAACGGACACTTTGCGGATTGGTCAATCCGTTCGCGAGATGTTGCAGTTTGTAAGTAAGAAACGCTTGAGAAACTCAAAATTTTCCCAGTTCTGATGCTCGAAACGAATAACTAGAACGGCCTAGGGGAAAAGTACGCATACCGTTGTAATCGGGCGAGTTTCTACTTTCAGATGCAACAGAAATTTTGCGGATTGGTCAATCCGTTCGCGAGATATGCTAGTTTGGAGGTAAGAAACGCTTGAGAAACTCAAAATTTTCGCAGTTCTGATGCTCGACAAGCATAACAAGAACGGCCTAGGGGAAAAGTACGCATACAGTTGTAATCGGGCGAGTTTCTACTTTCAGATGCAACATAAATTTTGCGGATTGGTCAATCCGTTCGCGAGATATGGCAGTTTGGAGGTAAGAAACGCTTGAGAAACTCAAAATTTTCGCAGTTCTGATGCTCGAAACGAATAACTGGAACGGCCTAGAGGAAAAGTACACATACTGTTGCAATCGGGCGAGTTTCTACTTTCAGATGCAACAGAAATTTTGCGGATTGGTCAATCCGTTCGCGAGATGTGGCAGTTTGTAAGTAAGAAACACTTGAGAATCTCAAAATTTTCGCAGTTCTGATGCTCGGAACGAATAACCAGAACAGCCTAGGGGAAAAGTACGCATAGCGTCGTAATCGGGCGAGTTTCTACTTTTAGATGCAACAGAAATTTTGCGGATTGATCAATCCGTTCGCGATATGTGGCAGTTTGGAGGTAAGAAACGGTTGAGAAACTCAAAATTTTCGCAGTTCTGATGCTCGAAACGAATAACTGGAACGGCCTAGAGGAAAAGTACACATACCGTTGTAATCGGGCGAGTTTCTACTTTCAGATGCAACAGACACTTTGCGGATTGGTCAATCCGTTCGCGAGATGTGGCAGTTTGTAAGTAAGAAACGCTTGAGAAACTCAAAATTTTCCCAGTTCTGATGCTCGAAACGAATAACTAGAACGGCCTAGGGGAAAAGTACACATACCTTTGTAATCGGGCGTGTTTCTACTTTCAGATGCAACAGAAATTTTGCGGATTGGTCAATCCGTTCGCGAGATATGGTAGTTTGTAAGTAAGAAACGCTTGAGAAACTCAAAATTTTCGCAGTTCTGATGCTCGACAAGCATAACAAGAACGGCCTAGGGGAAAAGTACGCATACAGTTGTAATCGGGCGAGTTTCTACTTTCAGATGCAACATAAATTTTGCGGATTGGTCAATCCGTTCGCGAGATATGGTAGTTTGGAGGTAAGAAACGCTTGAGAAACTAAAAATTTTCGCAGTTCTGATGCTCGAAACGAATAACTAGAACGGCCTAGGGGAAAAGTACTCATACCGTTGTAATCGGGCGTGTTTCAACTTTCAGATGCAACAGAAATTTTGCGGACTGGTCAATCCGTTCGCGAGATATGGCAGTTTGGAGGTAAGAAACGGTTGAGAAACATAAAATTATCACAGTTCTGATGCTCGAAACGAATAACTAGAACGGCCTAGGGAAAAAGTATACATACCGTTGTAATCGGGCGAGTTTCTTCTTTCAGGTGCAACAGAAATTTTGCGGATTGGTCAATCCGTTCGCGAGATATGGTAGTTTGTAAGTAAGAAACGCTTGAGAAACTCAAAATTTTCGCAGTTCTGATGCTCGAATCGAATAACTAGAACGGCCTAAGGGAAAAGTACACATACCGTTGTAATCGGGCGAGTTTCTACTTTCAGAAGCAACATAAATTTTGCGGATTGGTCAATCCGTTCGCGAGATGTGGCAGTTTGTAAGTAAGAAACACTTGAGAATCTCAAAATTTTCGCAGTTCTGATGCTCGGAACGAATAACCAGAACAGCCTAGGGGAAAAGTACGCATAGCGTCGTAATCGGGCGAGTTTCTACTTTTAGATGCAACAGAAATTTTGCGGATTGATCAATCCGTTTGCGATATGTGGCAGTTTGGAGGTAAGAAACGGTTGAGAAGCTCAAAATTTTCGCAGTTATGATGCTCGAAACGAATAACTGGAACGGCCTAGAGGAAAAGTACACATACCGTTGTAATCGGGCGAGTTTCTACTTTCAGATGCAACGGACACTTTGCGGATTGGTCAATCCGTTCGCGAGATGTGGCAGTTTGGAGGTAAGAAACGGTTGAGAAGCTCAAAATTTTCGCAGTTATGATGCTCGAAACGAATAACTGGAACGGCCTAGAGGAAAAGTACACATACCGTTGTAATCGGGCGAGTTTCTACTTTCAGATGCAACGGACACTTTGCGGATTGGTCAATCCGTTCGCGAGATGTGGCAGTTTGTAAGTAAGAAACGCTTGAGAAACTCAAAATTTTCCCAGTTCTGATGCTCGGAACATATAACCAGAACAGCCTAGGGGAAAAGTACGCATAGCGTCGTAATCGGGCGAGTTTCTACTTTTAGATGCAACAGAAATTTTGCGGATTGATCAATCCGTTTGCGATATGTGGCAGTTTGGAGGTAAGAAACGGTTGAGAAGCTCAAAATTTTCGCAGTTATGATGCTCGAAACGAATAACTGGAACGACCTAGAGGAAAAGTACACATACCGTTGTAATCGGGCGAGTTTCTACTTTCAGATGCAACGGACACTTTGCGGATTGGTCAATCCGTTCGCGAGATGTGGCAGTTTGTAAGTAAGAAACGCTTGAGAAACTCAAAATTTTCCCAGTTCTGATGCTCGAAACGAATAACTAGAACGGCCTAGGGGAAAAGTACGCATACCGTTGTAATCGGGCGAGTTTCTACTTTCAGATGCAACAGAAATTTTGCGGATTGGTCAATCCGTTCGCGAGATATGCTAGTTTGGAGGTAAGAAGCGCTTGAGAAACTCAAAATTTTCGCAGTTCTGATGCTCGACAAGCATAACAAGAACGGCCTAGGGGAAAAGTACGCATACAGCTGTAATCGGGCGAGTTTCTACTTTCAGATGCAACAGAAATTTTGCGGATTGGTCAATCCGTTCGCGAGATGTGGCAGTTTGTAAGTAAGAAACACTTGAGAATCTCAAAATTTTCGCAGTTCTGATGCTCGGAACGAATAACCAGAACAGCCTAGGGGAAAAGTACGCATAGCGTCGTAATCGGGCGAGTTTCTACTTTTAGATGCAACAGAAATTTTGCGGATTGATCAATCCGTTCGCGATATGTGGCAGTTTGGAAGTAAGAAACGGTTGAGAAACTCAAAATTTTCGCAGTTCTGATGCTCGAAACGAATAACTGGAACGGCCTAGAGGAAAAGTACACATACCGTTGTAATCGGGCGAGTTTCTACTTTCAGATGCAACGGACACTTTGCGGATTGGTCAATCCGTTCGCGAGATGTTGCAGTTTGTAAGTAAGAAACGCTTGAGAAACTCAAAATTTTCCCAGTTCTGATGCTCGAAACGAATAACTAGAACGGCCTAGGGGAAAAGTACGCATACCGTTGTAATCGGGCGAGTTTCTACTTTCAGATGCAACAGAAATTTTGCGGATTGGTCAATCCGTTCGCGAGATATGCTAGTTTGGAGGTAAGAAACGCTTGAGAAACTCAAAATTTTCGCAGTTCTGATGCTCGACAAGCATAACAAGAACGGCCTAGGGGAAAAGTACGCATACAGTTGTAATCGGGCGAGTTTCTACTTTCAGATGCAACATAAATTTTGCGGATTGGTCAATCCGTTCGCGAGATATGGCAGTTTGGAGGTAAGAAACGCTTGAGAAACTCAAAATTTTCGCAGTTCTGATGCTCGAAACGAATAACTGGAACGGCCTAGAGGAAAAGTACACATACTGTTGCAATCGGGCGAGTTTCTACTTTCAGATGCAACAGAAATTTTGCGGATTGGTCAATCCGTTCGCGAGATGTGGCAGTTTGTAAGTAAGAAACACTTGAGAATCTCAAAATTTTCGCAGTTCTGATGCTCGGAACGAATAACCAGAACAGCCTAGGGGAAAAGTACGCATAGCGTCGTAATCGGGCGAGTTTCTACTTTTAGATGCAACAGAAATTTTGCGGATTGATCAATCCGTTCGCGATATGTGGCAGTTTGGAGGTAAGAAACGGTTGAGAAACTCAAAATTTTCGCAGTTCTGATGCTCGAAACGAATAACTGGAACGGCCTAGAGGAAAAGTACACATACCGTTGTAATCGTGCGAGTTTCTACTTTCAGATGCAACAGACACTTTGCGGATTGGTCAATCCGTTCGCGAGATGTGGCAGTTTGTAAGTAAGAAACGCTTGAGAAACTCAAAATTTTCCCAGTTCTGATGCTCGAAACGAATAACTAGAACGGCCTAGGGGAAAAGTACACATACCGTTGTAAACGGGCGTGTTTCTACTTTCAGATGCAACAGAAATTTTGCGGATTGGTCAATCCGTTCGCGAGATATGGTAGTTTGTAAGTAAGAAACGCTTGAGAAACTCAAAATTTTCGCAGTTCTGATGCTCGACAAGCATAACAAGAACGGCCTAGGGGAAAAGTACGCATACAGTTGTAATCGGGCGAGTTTCTACTTTCAGATGCAACA
Organism: Ptiloglossa arizonensis; assembly: GCF_051014685.1. NCBI lineage: Eukaryota > Metazoa > Arthropoda > Insecta > Hymenoptera > Colletidae > Ptiloglossa > Ptiloglossa arizonensis. The sequence continues at coordinate 431,992 of NW_027478591.1, forward strand.
TAAATTTTGCGGATTGGTCAATCCGTTCGCGAGATATGGTAGTTTGGAGGTAAGAAACGCTTGAGAAACTAAAAATTTTCGCAGTTCTGATGCTCGAAACGAATAACTAGAACGGCCTAGGGGAAAAGTACTCATACCGTTGTAATCGGGCGTGTTTCAACTTTCAGATGCAACAGAAATTTTGCGGACTGGTCAATCCGTTCGCGAGATATGGCAGTTTGGAGGTAAGAAACGGTTGAGAAACATAAAATTATCACAGTTCTGATGCTCGAAACGAATAACTAGAACGGCCTAGGGAAAAAGTACGCATACAGCTGTAATCGGGCGAGTTTCTACTTTCAGATGCAACAGAAATTTTGCGGATTGGTCAATCCGTTCGCGAGATGTGGCAGTTTGTAAGTAAGAAACACTTGAGAATCTCAAAATTTTCGCAGTTCTGATGCTCGGAACGAATAACCAGAACAGCCTAGGGGAAAAGTACGCATAGCGTCGTAATCGGGCGAGTTTCTACTTTTAGATGCAACAGAAATTTTGCGGATTGATCAATCCGTTCGCGATATGTGGCAGTTTGGAGGTAAGAAACGCTTGAGAAACTCAAAATTTTCCCAGTTCTGATGCTCGAAACGAATAACTAGAACGGCCTAGGGGAAAAGTACGCATACCGTTGTAATCGGGCGAGTTTCTACTTTCAGATGCAACAGAAATTTTGCGGATTGGTCAATCCGTTCGCGAGATATGCTAGTTTGGAGGTAAGAAACGCTTGAGATACTCAAAATTTTCGCAGTTCTGATGCTCGAAACGAATAACTGGCACGGCCTAGGGGAAAAGTACACATACCGTTGTAATCGGGCGTGTTTCAAATTTCAGATGCAACAGAAATTTTGCGGATTGGTCAATCCGTTCGCGAGATATGGGATTTTGGAGGTAAGAAACACTTGAGAAACTCAAAATTTTCGCAGTTCTGGTGCTCGACAAGCATAACAAGAACGGCCTAGGGGAAAAGTACGCATACAGTTGTAATCGGGCGAGTTTCTACTTTCAGATGCAACATAAATTTTGCGGATTGGTCAATCCGTTCGCGAGATATGGCAGTTTGGAGGTAAGAAACGGTTGAGAAACTCAAAATTTTCACGGTTCTGATGCTCGAAACGAATAACTAGAACGGCCTAGGGGAAAAGTACTCATACCGTTGTAATCGGGCGTGTTTCAACTTTCAGATGCAACCGAAATTTTGCGGATTGGTCAATCCGTTCGCGAGATATGGCAGTTTGGAGGTAAGAAACGGTTGAGAAACTCAAAATTTTCACAGTTCTGATGCTCGAAACGAATAACTAGAACGGCCTAGGGGAAAAGCACGCATACAGTTGTAATCGGGCGAGTTTCTACTTTCAGACGCAACATAAATTTTGCGGATTGGTCTGTCCGTTCGCGAGATATGGCAGTTTGGAGGTAAGAAACGCTTGAAAAACTAAAAATTTTCGCAGTTCTGATGCTCGAAACGAATAACTAGAACTGCCTACAGGAAAAGTACGCATACCGTTGTAATCGGGCGGGTTTCTGCTTTCAGATGCAACAGAAATTTTGCGGATTGGTCAATCCGTTCGCGAGATATGGCAGTTTGGAGGTAAGAAACGCTTGAGAAACTCAAAATTTTCGCAGTTCTGATGCTCGAAACGAATAACTGGCACGGCCTAGGGGAAAAGTACACATACCGTTGTAATCGGTCGAGTTTCTACTTTCAGATGCAACAGAAATTTTGCGGACTGGTCAATCCGTTCGCGAGATATGGCAGTTTGGATGTAAGAAACGGTTGAGAAACATAAAATTTTCACAGTTCTGATGCTCGAAACGAATAACTAGAACGGCCTAGGGGAAAAGTACGCATACAGCCGTAATCGGGCGAGTTTCTACTTTCAGATGCAACAGAAATTTTGCGGATTGGTCAATCCGTTCGCGAGATGTGGCAGTTTGTAAGTAAGAAACACTTGAGAATCTCAAAATTTTCGCAGTTCTGATGCTCGGAACGAATAACCAGAACAGCCTAGGGGAAAAGTACGCATAGCGTCGTAATCGGGCGAGTTTCTACTTTTAGATGCAACAGAAATTTTGCGGATTGATCAATCCGTTCGCGATATGTGGCAGTTTGGAGGTAAGAAACGCTTGAGAAACTCAAAATTTTCCCAGTTCTGATGCTCGAAACGAATAACTAGAACGGCCTAGGGGAAAAGTACGCATACCGTTGTAATCGGGCGCGTTTCTACTTTCAGATGCAACAGAAATTTTGCGGATTGGTCAATCCGTTCGCGAGATATGCTAGTTTGGAGGTAAGAAACGCTTGAGAAACTCAAAATTTTCGCAGTTCTGATGCTCGAAACGAATAACTGGCACGGCCTAGGGGAAAAGTACACATACCGTTGTAATCGGGCGTGTTTCAACTTTCAGATGCAACAGAAATTTTGCGGATTGGTCAATCCGTTCGCGAGATATGGGATTTTGGAGGTAAGAAACACTTGAGAAACTCAAAATTTTCGCAGTTCTGGTGCTCGACAAGCATAACAAGAACGGCCTAGGGGAAAAGTACGCATACAGTTGTAATCGGGCGAGTTTCTACTTTCAGATGCAACATAAATTTTGCGGATTGGTCAATCCGTTCGCGAGATATGGCAGTTTGGAGGTAAGAAACGGTTGAGAAACTCAAAATTTTCACGGTTCTGATGCTCGAAACGAATAACTAGAACGGCCTAGGGGAAAAGTACTCATACCGTTGTAATCGGGCGTGTTTCAACTTTCAGATGCAACCGAAATTTTGCGGATTGGTCAATCCGTTCGCGAGATATGGCAGTTTGGAGGTAAGAAACGGTTGAGAAACTCAAAATTTTCACAGTTCTGATGCTCGAAACGAATAACTAGAACGGCCTAGGGGAAAAGCACGCATACAGTTGTAATCGGGCGAGTTTCTACTTTCAGACGCAACATAAATTTTGCGGATTGGTCTGTCCGTTCGCGAGATATGGCAGTTTGGAGGTAAGAAACGCTTGAAAAACTAAAAATTTTCGCAGTTCTGATGCTCGAAACGAATAACTAGAACTGCCTACAGGAAAAGTACGCATACCGTTGTAATCGGGCGGGTTTCTGCTTTCAGATGCAACAGAAATTTTGCGGATTGGTCAATCCGTTCGCGAGATATGGCAGTTTGGAGGTAAGACACGCTTGAGAAACTCAAAATTTTCGCAGTTCTGATGCTCGAAACGAATAACTGGCACGGCCTAGGGGAAAAGTATACATACCGTTGTTATCGGGCGAGTTTCTTCTTTCAGATGCAACAGAAATTTTGCGGATTGGATAATCCTTTCGCGAGATATGGCAGTTTGAAGTTAGAAACGCTTGAGAAACTCAAAATTTTCGCAGTTCTGATGCTCGAAACGAATAACCGGAACGGCCTAGGGGAAAAGTACGCATAGCGTCGTAATCGGGCGAGTTTCTACTTTCAGATGCAACAGAAATTTTGCGGATTGGTCAATCCGTTCGCGAGATATGGGATTTTGGAGGTAAGAAACACTTGAGAAACTCAAAATTTTCGCAGTTCTGGTGCTCGACAAGAATAACAAGAACGGCCTAGGGGAAAAGTACGCATACAGTTGTAATCGGGCGAGTTTCTACTTTCAGATGCAACATAAATTTTGCGGATTGGTCAATCCGTTCGCGAGATATGGTAGTTTGGAGGTAAGAAACGCTTGAGAAACTAAAAATTTTCGCAGTTCTGATGCTCGAAACGAATAACTAGAACGGCCCACAGGAAAAGTACGCATACCGTTGTAATCGGGCGGGTTTCTGCTTTCAGATGCAACAGAAATTTTGCGGATTGGTCAATCCGTTCGCGAGATATGGCAGTTTGGAGGTAAGAAACGGTTGAGAAACACAAAATTTTCACAGTTCTGATGCTCGAAACGAATAACTAGAACGGCCTAGGGGAAAAGTACTCATACCGTTGTAATCGGGCGTGTTTCAACTTTCAGATGCAACAGAAATTTTGCGGACTGGTCAATCCGTTCGCGAGATATGGCAGTTTGGAGGTAAGAAACGGTTGAGAAACATAAAATTTTCACAGTTCTGATGCTCGAAACGAATAACTAGAACGGCCTAGGGGAAAAGTACGCATACACCTGTAATCGGGCGAGTTTCTACTTTCAGATGCAACAGAAATTTTGCGGATTGGTCAATCCGTTCGCGAGATGTGGCAGTTTGTAAGTAAGAAACGCTTGAGAAACTCAAAATTTTCCCAGTTCTGATGCTCGAAACGAATAACTAGAACGGCCTAGGGGAAAAGTACGCATACCGTTGTAATCGGGCGAGTTTCTACTTTCAGATGCAACAGAAATTTTGCGGATTGGTCAATCCGTTCGCGAGATATGCTAGTTTGGAGGTAAGAAACGCTTGAGAAACTCAAAATTTTCGCAGTTCTGATGCTCGACAAGCATAACAAGAACGGCCTAGGGGAAAAGTACGCATACAGTTGTAATCGGGCGAGTTTCTACTTTCAGATGCAACATAAATTTTGCGGATTGGTCAATCCGTTCGCGAGATATGGCAGTTTGGAGGTAAGAAACGCTTGAGAAACTCAAAATTTTCGCAGTTCTGATGCTCGAAACGAATAACTGGAACGGCCTAGAGGAAAAGTACACATACTGTTGCAATCGGGCGAGTTTCTACTTTCAGATGCAACAGAAATTTTGCGGATTGGTCAATCCGTTCGCGAGATGTGGCAGTTTGTAAGTAAGAAACACTTGAGAATCTCAAAATTTTCGCAGTTCTGATGCTCGGAACGAATAACCAGAACAGCCTAGGGGAAAAGTACGCATAGCGTCGTAATCGGGCGAGTTTCTACTTTTAGATGCAACAGAAATTTTGCGGATTGATCAATCCGTTCGCGATATGTGGCAGTTTGGAGGTAAGAAACGGTTGAGAAACTCAAAATTTTCGCAGTTCTGAAGCTCGAAACGAATAACTGGAACGGCCTAGAGGAAAAGTACACATACCGTTGTAATCGGGCGAGTTTCTACTTTCAGATGCAACAGACACTTTGCGGATTGGTCAATCCGTTCGCGAGATGTGGCAGTTTGTAAGTAAGAAACGCTTGAGAAACTCAAAATTTTCCCAGTTCTGATGCTCGAAACGAATAACTAGAACGGCCTAGGGGAAAAGTACGCATACCGTTGTAATCGGGCGAGTTTCTACTTTCAGATGCAACAGAAATTTTGCGGATTGGTCAATCCGTTCGCGAGATATGCTAGTTTGGAGGTAAGAAACGCTTGAGAAACTCAAAATTTTCGCAGTTCTGATGCTCGAAACGAATAACTGGCACGGCCTAGGGGAAAAGTACACATACCGTTGTAATCGGGCGTGTTTCAACTTTCAGATGCAACAGAAATTTTGCGGATTGGTCAATCCGTTCGCGAGATATGGGATTTTGGAGGTAAGAAACACTTGAGAAACTCAAAATTTTCGCAGTTCTGGTGCTCGACAAGCATAACAAGAACGGCCTAGGGGAAAAGTACGCATACAGTTGTAATCGGGCGAGTTTCTACTTTCAGATGCAACATAAATTTTGCGGATTGGTCAATCCGTTCGCGAGATAAGGCAGTTTGGAGGTAAGAAACGGTTGAGAAACTCAAAATTTTCACGGTTCTGATGCTCGAAACGAATAACAGGAACGGCCTAGGGGAAAAGTACTCATACCGTTGTATTCGGGCGTGCTTCAACTTTCAGATGCAACAGAAATTTTGCGGATTGGTCAATCCGTTCGCGAGATATGGGATTTTGGAGGTAAGAAACACTTGAGAAACTCAAAATTTTCGCAGTTCTGGTGCTCGACAAGCATAACAAGAACGGCCTAGGGGAAAAGTACGCATACAGTTGTAATCGGGCGAGTTTCTACTTTCAGATGCAACATAAATTTTGCGGATTGGTCAATCCGTTCGCGAGATATGGCAGTTTGGAGGTAAGAAACGGTTGAGAAACTCAAAATTTTCACGGTTCTGATGCTCGAAACGAATAACAGGAACGGCCTAGGGGAAAAGTACTCATACCGTTGTATTCGGGCGTGTTTCAACTTTCAGATGCAACAGAAATTTTGCGGATTGGTCAATCCGTTCGCGAGATATGGGATTTTGGAGGTAAGAAACACTTGAGAAACTCAAAATTTTCGCAGTTCTGGTGCTCGACAAGCATAACAAGAACGGCCTAGGGCAAAAGTACGCATACAGTTGTAATCGGGCGAGTTTCTACTTTCAGATGCAACATAAATTTTGCGGATTGGTCAATCCGTTCGCGAGATATGGCAGTTTGGAGGTAAGAAACGGTTGAGAAACTCAAAATTTCACGGTTCTGATGCTCGAAACGAATAACTAGAACGGCCTAGGGGAAAAGTACTCATACCGTTGTAATCGGGCGTGTTTCAACTTTCAGATGCAACAGAAATTTTGCGGATTGGTCAATCCGTTCGCGAGATATGGCAGTTTGGAGGTAAGAAACGGTTGAGAAACTCAAAATTTTCACAGTTCTGATGCTCGAAACGAATAACTAGATCGGCCTAGGGGAAAAGCACGCATACAGTTGTAATCGGGCGAGTTTCTACTTTCAGATGCAACATAAATTTTGCGGATTGGTCTGTCCGTTCGCGAGATATGGCAGTTTGGAAGTAAGAAACGCTTGAAAAACTAAAAATTTTCGCAGTTCTGATGCTCGAAACGAATAACTAGAACGGCCTACAGGAAAAGTACGCATACCGTTGTAATCGGGCGGGTTTCTGCTTTCAGATGCAACAGAAATTTTGCGGATTGGTCAATCCGTTCGCGAGATATGGCAGTTTGGAGGTAAGAAACGGTTGAGAGACATAAAATTTTCACAGTTCTGATGCTCGAAACGAATAACTAGAACGGCCTAGGGGAAAAGTACGCATACAGCTGTAATCGGGCGAGTTTCTACTTTCAGATGCAACAGAAATTTTGCGGATTGGTCAATCCGTTCGCGAGATGTGGCAGTTTGTAAGTAAGAAACACTTGAGAATCTCAAAATTTTCGCAGTTCTGATGCTCGGAACGAATAACCAGAACAGCCTAGGGGAAAAGTACGCATAGCGTCGTAATCGGGCGAGTTTCTACTTTTAGATGCAACAGAAATTTTGCGGATTGATCAATCCGTTCGCGATATGTGGCAGTTTGGAGGTAAGAAACGGTTGAGAAACTCAAAATTTTCGCAGTTCTGATGCTCGAAACGAATAACTGGAACGGCCTAGAGGAAAAGTACACATACCGTTGTAATCGGGCGAGTTTCTACTTTCAGATGCAACAGACACTTTGCGGATTGGTCAATCCGTTCGCGAGATGTGGCAGTTTGTAAGTAAGAAACGCTTGAGAAACTCAAATTTTCCCAGTTCTGATGCTCGAAACGAATAACTAGAACGGCCTAGGGGAAAAGTACACATACCGTTGTAATCGGCGTGTTTCTACTTTCAGATGCAACAGAAATTTTGCGGATTGGTCAATCCGTTCGCGAGATATGCTAGTTTGGAGGTAAGAAACGCTTGAGAAACTCAAAATTTTCGCAGTTCTGATGCTCGACAAGCATAACAAGAACGGCCTAGGGGAAAAGTACGCATACAGTTGTAATCGGGCGAGTTTCTACTTTCAGATGCAACATAAATTTGCGGATTGGTCAATCCGTTCGCGAGATATGGTAGTTTGGAGGTAAGAAACGCTTGAGAAACTAAAAATTTTCGCAGTTCTGATGCTCGAAACGAATAACTAGAACGGCCTAGGGGAAAAGTACGCATACAGCTGTAATCGGGCGAGCTTCTACTTTCAGATGCAACAGAAATTTTGCGGATTGGTCAATCCGTTCGCGAGATGTGGCAGTTTGTAAGTAAGAAACACTTGAGAATCTCAAAATTTTCGCAGTTCTGATGCTCGGAACGAATAACCAGAACAGCCTAGGGGAAAAGTACGCATAGCGTCGTAATCGGGCGAGTTTCTACTTTTAGATGCAACAGAAATTTTGCGGATTGATCAATCCGTTCGCGATATGTGGCAGTTTGGAGGTAAGAAACGCTTGAGAAACTCAAAATTTTCCCAGCTCTGATGCTCGAAACGAATAACTAGAACGGCCTAGGGGAAAAGTACGCATACCGTTGTAATCGGGCGAGTTTCTACTTTCAGATGCAACAGAAATTTTGCGGATTGGTCAATCCGTTCGCGAGATATGCTAGTTTGGAGGTAAGAAACGCTTGAGAAACTCAAAATTTTCGCAGTTCTGATGCTCGAAACGAATAACTGGCACGGCCTAGGGGAAAAGTACACATACCGTTGTAATCGGCGTGTTTCAACTTTCAGATGCAACAGAAATTTTGCGGATTGGTCAATCCGTTCGCGAGATATGGGATTTTGGAGGTAAGAAACACTTGAGAAACTCAAAATTTTCGCAGTTCTGGTGCTCGACAAGCATAACAAGAACGGGCCTAGGGGAAAAGTACGCATACAGTTGTAATCGGGCGAGTTTCTACTTTCAGATGCAACATAAATTTTGCGGATTGGTCAATCCGTTCGCGAGATATGCAGTTTGGAGGTAAGAAACGGTTGAGAAACTCAAAATTTTCACGGTTCTGATGCTCGAAACGAATAACTAGAACGGCCTAGGGGAAAAGTACTCATACCGTTGTAATCGGGCGTGTTTCAACTTTCAGATGCAACCGAAATTTTGCGGATTGGTCAATCCGTTCGCGAGATATGGCAGTTTGGAGGTAAGAAACGGTTGAGAAACTCAAAATTTTCACAGTTCTGATGCTCGAAACGTATAACTAGAACGGCCTAGGGGAAAAGCACGCATACAGTTGTAATCGGGCGAGTTTCTACTTTCAGACGCAACATAAATTTTGCGGATTGGTCTGTCCGTTCGCGAGATATGGCAGTTTGGAGGTAAGAAACGCTTGAAAAACTAAAAATTTTCGCAGTTCTGATGCTCGAAACGAATAACTAGAACTGCCTACAGGAAAAGTACGCATACCGTTGTAATCGGGCGGGTTTCTGCTTTCAGATGCAACAGAAATTTTGCGGATTGGTCAATCCGTTCGCGAGATATGGCAGTTTGGAGGTAAGAAACGCTTGAGAAACTCAAAATTTTCGCAGTTCTGATGCTCGAAACGAATAACTGGCACGGCCTAGGGGAAAAGTACACATACCGTTGTAATCGGGCGAGTTTCTACTTTCAGATGCAACAGAAATTTTGCGGACTGGTCAATCCGTTCGCGAGATATGGCAGTTTGGAGGTAAGAAACGGTTGAGAAACTCAAAATTTTCGCAGTTCTGATGCTCGAAACGAATAACTGGCACGGCCTAGGGGAAAAGTACACATACCGTTGTAATCGGGCGTGTTTCAACTTTCAGATGCAACAGAAATTTTGCGGATTGGTCAATCCGTTCGCGAGATATGGGATTTTGGAGGTAAGAAACACTTGAGAAACTCAAAATTTTCGCAGTTCTGATGCTCGAAACGAATAACCAGAACGGCCTAGGGGAAAAGTACGCATAGCGTCGTAATCGGGCGAGTTTCTACTTTCAGATGCAACAGAAATTTTGCGGATTGATCAATCCGTTCGCGAGAAATGGCAGTTTGGAGGTAAGAAACGGTTGAGAAACTCAAAATTTTCGCAGTTCTGATGCCCGAAACGAATAATCAGAACGGCCTAGGGGAAAAGTACGCAAACCGTCGTAATCGGGCGAGTTTCTACTTTCAGATGCAACAGAAATTTTGCGGATTGGCCAATCCGTTCGCGAGATGTGGCAGTTTGTAAGTAAGAAACGCTTTAGAAACTACAAATTTTCGCAGTTCTGATGCTCGAAACGAATAACTAGAACGGCCTACAGGAAAAGTACGCATACCGTTGCAATCGGGCGGGTTTCTGCTTTCAGATGCAGCAGAAATTTTGCGGATTGGTCAATCCGTTCGCGAGATATGGGATTTTGGAGGTAAGAAACACTTGAGAAATTCAAAATTTTCGCAGTTCTGGTGCTCGACAAGCATAACAAGAACGGCCTAGGGGAAAAGTACGCATACAGTTGTAATCGGGCGAGTTTCTACTTTCAGATGCAACATAAATTTTGCGGATTGGTCAATCCGTTCGCGAGATATGGCAGTTTGGAGGTAAGAAACGCTTGAGAAACTAAAAATTTTCGCAGTTCTGATGCTCGAAACGAATAACTAGAACGGCCCACAGGAAAAGTACGCATACCGTTGTAATCGGGCGGGTTTCTGCTTTCAGATGCAGCAGAAATTTTGCGGATTGGTCAATTCGTTCGCGAGATATGGGATTTTGGAGGTAAGAAACACTTGAGAAACTCAAAATTTTCGCAGTTCTGGTGCTCGACAAGCATAACAAGAACGGCCTAGGGGAAAAGTACGCATACCGTTGTAAACAAGCGAGTTTCTACTTTTAGACGCAACAGAAATTTTGCGGATTGGTCAATCCGTTCGCGAGATATGGCAGTTTGGAGGTAAGAAACGGTTGAGAAACTCAAAATGTTCACAGTTCTGATGCTCGAAACGAATAACTGGCACGGCCTAGGGGAAAAGTACACATACCGTTGTAATCGGGCGAGTTTCTGCTTTCAGATGCAACAGAAATTTTGCGGATTGGTCAATCCGTTCGCGAGATATGGGAGTTTGGATGTAAGAAACACTTGAGATACTCAAAATTTTCGCAGTTCTGGTGCTCGACAAGCATAACTAGAACGGCCTAGGGGAAAAGTACGCATACCGTTGTAATCGGGCGAGTTTCTTCTTTCAGATGCAACAGAAATTTTGCGGATTGGTCAATCCGTTCGCGAGATATGGCAGTTTGGAGGTAAGAAACGGTTGAGAAACTCAAAATGTTCACAGTTCTGATGCTCGAAACGAATAACTAGAACGGCCTAGGGGAAAAGTACACATACCGTTGTAATCGGGCGAGTTTCTACTTTCAGATGCAACAGAAATTTTGCGGATTGGTCAATCCGTTCGCGAGATATGGCAGTTTGTAAGTAAGAAACGCTTGAGAAACTCAAAATTTTCGCAGTTCTGATGCTCGAAACGAATAACTAGAACGGCCTAGGGGAAAAGTACGCATACCGTTGTAATCGGGCGAGTTTCTACATTCAGATGCAACAGAAATTTTGCGGATTGGTCAATCCGTTCGCGAGATATGGCAGATTGGGGGTAAGAAACGCTTGAGAAACTCAAAATTTTCGCAGGTCTGATGCTCGAAACGAATAACTGGCACGGCCTAGGGGAAAAGTACACATACCGTTTTAATCGGGCGAGTTTCTACTTTCAGATGCAACAGAAATTTTGCGGATTGGTCAATCCGTTCGCGAGATATGGCAGTTTGTAAGTCGGAAACGCTTGAGAAACTCAAAATTTTCGCAGTTCTGATGCTCGAAACGAATAACTAGAACGGCCTAGGGGAAAAGTACACATACCGTTGTAATCGGGCGAGTTTCTACTTTCAGATGCAACAGAAATTTTGCGGATTGGTTAATCCTTTCGCGAGATATGGCAGTTTGGAGGTTAGAAACGCTTGAGAAACACAAAATTTTCGCAGTTCTGATGCTCGAAACGAATAACCAGAACGGCCTAGGGGAAAAGTACGCAAACTGTCGTAATCGGGCGAGTTTCTACTTTCAGATGCAACAGAAATTTTGCGGATTGGCCAATCCGTTCGCGAGATGTGGCAGTTTGTAGGTAAGAAACGCTTTAGAAACTACAAATTTTCGCAGTTCTGATGCTCGAAACGAATAACTAGAACGGCCTACAGGAAAAGTACGCATACCGTTGCAATCGGGCGGGTTTCTGCTTTCAGATGCAGCAGAAATTTTGCGGATTGGTCAATCCGTTCGCGAGGTATGGGATTTTGGAGATAAGAAACACTTGAGAAACTCAAAATTTTCGCAGTTCTGGTGCTCGACAAGCATAACAAGAACGGCCTAGGGGAAAAGTACGCATACAGTTGTAATCGGGCGAGTTTCTACTTTCAGATGCAACATAAATTTTGCGGATTGGTCAATCCGTTCGCGAGATATGGCAGTTTGGAGGTAAGAAACGCTTGAGAAACTAAAAATTTTCGCAGTTCTGATGCTCGAAACGAATAACTAGAACGGCCCACAGGAAAAGTACGCGTACCGTTGTAATCGGGCGGGTTTCTGCTTTCAGATGCAGCAGAAATTTTGCGGATTGGTCAATTCGTTCGCGATATATGGGATTTTGGAGGTAAGAAACACTTGAGAAACTCAAAATTTTCGCAGTTCTGGTGCTCGACAAGCATAACAAGAACGGCCTAGGGGAAAAGTACGCATACCGTTGTAAACAAGCGAGTTTCTACTTTCAGACGCAACAGAAATTTTGCGGATTGGTCAATCCGTTCGCGAGATATGGCAGTTTGGAGGTAAGAAACGGTTGAGAAACTCAAAATGTTCACAGTTCTGATGCTCGAAACGAATAACTGGCACGGCCTAGGGGAAAAGTACACATACCGTTGTAATCGGGCGAGTTTCTGCTTTCAGATGCAAAGAAATTTTGCGGATTGGTCAATCCGTTCGCGAGATATGGGAGTTTGGAGGAAAGAAACACTTGAGATACTCAAAATTTTCGCAGTTCTGGTGCTCGACAAGCATAACTAGAACGGCCTAGGGGAAAAGTACGCATACCGTTGTAATCGGGCGAGTTTCTTCTTTCAGATGCAACAGAAATTTTGCGGATTGGTCAATCCGTTCGCGAGATATGGCAGTTTGGAGGTAAGAAACGGTTGAGAAACTCAAAATGTTCACAGTTCTGATGCTCGAAACGAATAACTAGAACGGCCTAGAGGAAAAGTACACATACCGTTGTAATCGGGCGAGTTTCTACTTTCAGATGCAACAGAAATTTTGCGGATTGGCCAATCCGTTCGCGAGATATGGCAGTTTGTAAGTAAGAAACGCTTGAGAAACTCATAATTTTCGCAGTTCTGATGCTCGAAACGAATAACTAGAACGGCCTAGGGGAAAAGTACACATACCGTTGTAATCGGGCGAGTTTCTACTTTCAGATGCAACAGAAATTTTGCGGATTGGTCAATCCGTTCGCGAGATATGGCAGTTTGTAAGTAAGAAACGCTTGAGAAACTCAAAATTTTCGCAGTTCTGATGCTCGAAACGAATAACTAGAACGGCCTAGGGGAAAAGTACGCATACCGTTGTAATCGGGCGAGTTTCTACATTCAGATGCAACAGAAATTTTGAGGATTGGTCAATCCGTTCGCGAGATATGGCAGATTGGGGGAAAGAAACGCTTGAGAAACTCAAAATTTTCGCAGGTCTGATGCTCGAAACGAATAACTGGCACGGCCTAGGGGAAAAGTACACATACCGTTTTAATCGGGCGAGTTTCTACTTTCAGATGCAACTGAAAGCAAAATTTTCGCAGTTCTGATGCTCGAAACGAATAACTAGAACGGCCTAGGGGAAAAGTACACATACCGTTGTAACCGGGCGAGTTTCTACTTTCAGATGCAACAGAAATTTTGCGGATTGGTTAATTCTTTCGCGAGATATGGCAGTTTGGAGGTTAGAAACGCTTGAGAAACACAAAATTTTCGCAGTTCTGATGCTCGAAACGAATAACCAGAACGGCCTAGGGGAAAAGTACGCAAACTGTCGTAATCGGGCGAGTTTCTACTTTCAGATGCAACAGAAATTTTGCGGATTGGTCAATCCGTTCGCGAGATATGGGATTTTGGAGGTAAGAAACACTTGAGAAACTCAAAATTTTCGCAGTTCTGGTGCTCGACAAGCATAACAAGAACGGCCTAGGGGAAAAGTACGCATACCGTTGTAATCGGGCGAGTTTCTACTTTCAGATGCAACAGAAATTTTGAGGATTGGTCAATCCGTTTGCGAGATATGGCAGTTTGGAGGTAAGAAACGGTTGAGAAACTCAAAATGTTCACAGTTATGATGCTCGAAACGAATAACTAGAACGGCCTAGGGGAAAAGTACTCATACCGTTGTGATCGGGCGAGTTTCTACTTTCAGATGCAACAGAAATTTTGCGGATTAGTCAATCCGTTCGCGAGATATGGCAGTTTGGAGGTAAGAAACGCTTGAGAAACTCAAAATTTTCGCTGTTCTGATTTTCGAACCGAATAACTAGAACGGCCTAGGGGAAAAGTACGCATACAGTTGTAATCGGGCGAGTTTCTACTTTCAGATGCAACAGAAATTTTGCGGATTGGCCAATCCGTTCGCGAGATATGGCAGTTTGTAAGTAAGAAACGCTTGAGAAACTCAAAATTTTCGCAGTTCTGATGCTCGAAACGAATAACTGGCATGGCCTAGGGGAAAAGTACACATACCGTTGTAATCGGGCGAGTTTCTGCTTTCAGATGCAACAGAAATTTTGCGGATTGGTCAATCCGTTCGCGAGATATGGGAGTTTGGAGGTAAGAAACACTTGAGATACTCAAAATTTTCGCAGTTCTGGTGCTCGACAAGCATAACTAGAACGGCCTAGGGGAAAAGTACGCATACCGTTGTAATCGGGCGAGTTTCTTCTTTCAGATGCAACAGAAATTTTGCGGATTGGTCAATCCGTTCGCGAGATATGGCAGTTTGGGGGTAAGAAACGGTTGAGAAACTCAAAATGTTCACAGTTCTGATGCTCGAAACGAATAACTAGAACGGCCTAGAGGAAAAGTACACATACCGTTGTAATCGGGCGAGTTTCCACTTTCAGATGCAACAGAAATTTTGCGGATTGGCCAATCCGTTCGCGAGATATGGCAGTTTGTAAGTAAGAAACGCTTGAGAAACTCAAAATTTTCGCAGTTCTGATGCTCGAAACGAATAACTAGAACGGCCTAGGGGAAAAGTACACATACCGTTGTAATCGGGCGAGTTTCTACTTTCAGATGCAACAGAAGTTTTGCGGATTGGTCAATCCGTTCGCGAGATATGGCAGTTTGTAAGTAAGAAACGCTTGAGAAACTCAAAATTTTCGCAGTTCTGATGCTCGAAACGAATAACTAGAACGGCCTAGGGGAAAAGTACGCATACCGTTGTAATCGGGCGAGTTTCTACATTCAGATGCAACAGAAATTTTGCGGATTGGTCAATCCGTTCGCGAGATATGGCAGATTGGGGGTAAGAAACGCTTGAGAAACTCAAAATTTTCGCAGGTCTGATGCTCGAAACGAATAACTGGCACGGCCTAGGGGAAAAGTACACATACCGTTTTAATCGGGCGAGTTTCTACTTTCAGATGCAACAGAAATTTTGCGGATTGGTTAATCCTTTCGCGAGATATGGCAGTTTGGAGGTTAGAAACTCTTGAGAAACACAAAATTTTCGCAGTTCTGATGCTCGAAACGAATAACCAGAACGGCCTAGGCGAAAAGTACGCATAGCGCCGTAATCGGGCGAGTTTCTACTTTCAGATGCAACAGAAATTTTGCGGATTGATCAATCCGTTCGCGAGAAATGGCAGTTTGGAGGTAAGAAACGGTTGAGAAACTAAAAATTTTCGCAGTACTGATGCTCGAAACGAATAACCAGAACGGCCTAGGAGAAAAGTACGCAAACTGTCGTAATCGGGCGAGTTTCTACTTTCAGATGCAACAGAAATTTTGCGGATTGGTCAATCCGTTCGCGAGATGTGGCAGTTTGTAAGTAAGAAACGCTTGAGAAACTAAAAATTTTCGCAGTTCTGATGCTCGAAACGAATAACTAGAACGGCCTAGGGGAAAAGTACAAATACCGTTGTAATCGGGCGAGTTTCTACTTTCAGATGCAACAGAAATTTTGCGGATTGGTCAATCCGTTCTCGAGATATGGCAGTTTGTAAGTAAGAAACGCTTGAGAAACTCAAAATTTTCGCAGTTCTGATGCTCGAAACGAATAACTAGAACGGCCTAGGGGAAAAGTACGCATACCGTTGTAATCGGGCGAGTTTCTACATTCAGATGCAACAGAAATTTTGCGGATTGGTCAATCCGTTCGCGAGATATGGCAGATTGGGTGTAAGAAACGCTTGAGAAACTCAAAATTTTCGCAGGTCTGATGCTCGAAACGAATAACTGGCACGGCCTAGGGGAAAAGTACACATACCGTTTTAATCGGGCGAGTTTCTACTTTCAGATGCAACAGAAATTTTGCGGATTGGTCAATCCGTTTGCGAGATATGGCAGTTTGGAGGTAAGAAACGGTTGAGAAACTCAAAATGTTCACAGTTCTGATGCTCGAAACGAATAACTAGAACGGCCTAGGGGAAAAGTACTCATACCGTTGTGATCGGGCGAGTTTCTACTTTCAGATGCAACAGAAATTTTGCGGATTGGTCAATCCGTTCGCGAGATATGGGATTTTGGAGGTAAGAAACACTTGAGAAACTCAAAATTTTCGCAGTTCTGGTGCTCGACAAGCATAACAAGAACGGCCTAGGGGAAAAGTACGCATACCGTTGTAATCGGGCGAGTTTCTACTTTCAAATGCAACAGAAATTTTGCGGATTGGTCAATCCGTTTGCGAGATATGGCAGTTTGGAGGTAAGAAACGGTTGAGAAACTCAAAATGTTCACAGTTCTGATGCTCGAAACGAATAACTAGAACGGCCTAGGGGAAAAGTACTCATACCGTTGTGATCGGGCGAGTTTCTACTTTCAGATGCAACAGAAATTTTGCGGATTAGTCAATCCGTTCGCGAGATATGGCAGTTTGGAGGTAAGAAACGCTTGAGAAACACAAAATTTTCGCTGTTCTGATGCTCGAACCGAATAACTAGAACGGCCTAGGGGAAAAGTACGCATACACTTGTAATCGGGCGAGTTTCTACTTTCAGACGCAACAGAAATTTTGCGGATTGGTCAATCCGTTCTCGAGATATGGCAGTTTGGAGGTAAGAAACGCTTGAGAAACAAAAAATTTTCGCAGTTCTGATGCTCGACAAGCATAACTAGAACGGCCTAGGGGAAAGGTACGCACACCGTTGTAATCGGGCGAGTTTCTACTTTCAGATGCAACAGAAATTTTGCGGATTGGTCAATCCGTTCGCGAGACATGGCAGTTTGGAGGTAAGAAACGGTTGAGAGACTCAAAATTTTCACGGTTCTGATGCTCGAAACGAATAACTAGAACGGCCTAGGGGAAAAGTACTCATACCTTTGTAATCGGGCGTGTTTCAACATTCAGATGCAACAGAAATTTTGCGGATTGGTCAATCCGTTCGCGAGATATGGCAGTTTGGATGTAAGAAACGCTTGAGAAACTCAAAATTTTCGCAGTTCTGATGCTCGAAACGAATAACCAGAACGGCCTAGAGGAAAAGTACACATACCGTTGTAATCGGGCGAGTTTCTACTTTCAGATGCAACAGAAATTTTGCGGATTGGCCAATCCGTTCGCGAGATATGGCAGTTTGTAAGTAAGAAACGCTTGAAAAACTCAAAATTTTCGCAGTTCTGATGCTCGAAACGAATAACTAGAACGACCTAGGGGAAAAGTACGCATACTGTTGTAATCGGGCGGGTTTCTGCTTTCAGATGCAACAGAAATTTTGCGGATTGGTCAATCCGTTAGCGAGATATGGGAGTTTGGAGGTAAGAAACACTTGAGAAACTCAACATTTTCGCAGTTCTGGTGCTCGACAAGCATAACTAGAACGGCCTAGGGGAAAAGTACGCATACCGTTGTAATCGGGCGAGTTTCTACTTTCAGATGCAACAGAAATTTTGCGGATTGGTCAATCCGTTCGCGAGATATGGCAGTTTGGAGGTAAGAAACGGTTGAGAAGCTCAAAATGTTCACAGTTCTGATACTCGAAACGAATAACTAGAACGGCCTAGGGGAAAAGTACGCATACCGTTGTAATCGGGCGAGTTTCTACATTCAGATGCAATAGAAATTTTGCGGATTGGTCAATCCGTTCGCGAGATATGGCAGTTTGGAGGTAAGAAACGCTTGAGAAACTCAAAATTTTCGCAGTTCTGATGCTCGAAACGAATAACTGGCACGGCCTAGGGGAAAAGTACACATACCGTTGTAATCGGGCGAGTTTCTACTTTCAGATGCAACAGAAATTTTGCGGATTGGTCAATCCGTTCGCGAGATATGGCAGATTGGAGGTAAGAAACGCATGAGAAACTCAAAATTTTCGCTGTTCTGATGCTCGAAACGAATAACTAGAACGGCCTAGGGGAAAAGTACACATACCGTTGTAATCGGGCGAGTTTCTACTTTCAGATGCAACAGAAATTTTGCGGATTGGTCAATCCGTTCGCGAGATATGGCAGTTTGTAAGTAAGAAACGCTTGAGAAACTCAAAATTTTCGCAGTTCTGATGCTCGAAACGAATAACTAGAACGGCCTAGGGAAAAAGTACGCATACCGTTGTAATCGGGCGAGTTTCTACTTTCAGATGCAACAGAAATTTTGCGGATTGGTCAATCCGTTCGCGAGATATGGCAGATTGGAGGTAAGAAACGCTTGAGAAACTCAAAATTTTCGCTGTTCTGATGCTCGAAACGAATAACTAGAACGGCCTAGGGGAAAAGTACACATGCCGTTGTAATCGGGCGAGTTTCTACTTTCAGATGCAACAGAAATTTTGCGGATTGGTCAATCCTTTCGCGAGATATGGCAGATTGGAGGTAAGAAACGCTTGAGAAACTCCAAATTTTCGCTGTTCTGATGCTCGAAACGAATAACTAGAACGGCCTAGGGGAAAGGTACACATGCCGTTGTAATCGGGCGAGTTTCTACTTTCAGGTGCAACAGAAATTTTGCGGATTGGTCAATCCGTTCGCGAGATATGGCAGATTGGAGGTAAGAAACGCTTGAGAAACTCAAAATTTTCGCAGTTCTGATGCTCGAAACGAATAACCAGAACGGCCTAGAGGAAAAGTACACATACCGTTGTAATCGGGCGAGTTTCTACTTTCAGATGCAACAGAAATTTTGCGGATTGGCCAATCCGTTCGCGAGATATGGCAGTTTGTAAGTAAGAAACGCTTGAAAAACTCAAAATTTTCGCAGTTCTGATGCTCGAAACGAATAACTAGAACGACCTAGGGGAAAAGTACGCATACTGTTGTAATCGGGCGGGTTTCTGCTTTCAGATGCAACAGAAATTTTGCGGATTGGTCAATCCGTTAGCGAGATATGGGAGTTTGGAGGTAAGAAACACTTGAGAAACTCAACATTTTCGCAGTTCTGGTGCTCGACAAGCATAACTAGAACGGCCTAGGGGAAAAGTACGCATACCGTTGTAATCGGGCGAGTTTCTACTTTCAGATGCAACAGAAATTTTGCGGATTGGTCAATCCGTTCGCGAGATATGGCAGTTTGGAGGTAAGAAACGGTTGAGAAGCTCAAAATGTTCACAGTTCTGATACTCGAAACGAATAACTAGAACGGCCTAGGGGAAAAGTACGCATACCGTTGTAATCGGGCGAGTTTCTACATTCAGATGCAATAGAAATTTTGCGGATTGGTCAATCCGTTCGCGAGATATGGCAGTTTGGAGGTAAGAAACGCTTGAGAAACTCAAAATTTTCGCAGTTCTGATGCTCGAAACGAATAACTGGCACGGCCTAGGGGAAAAGTACACATACCGTTGTAATCGGGCGAGTTTCTACTTTCAGATGCAACAGAAATTTTGCGGATTGGTCAATCCGTTCGCGAGATATGGCAGATTGGAGGTAAGAAACGCATGAGAAACTCAAAATTTTCGCTGTTCTGATGCTCGAAACGAATAACTAGAACGGCCTAGGGGAAAAGTACACACACCGTTGTAATCGGGCGAGTTTCTACTTTCAGATGCAACAGAAATTTTGCGGATTGGTCAATCCGTTC
The DNA here is from genome assembly GCF_051014685.1 of Ptiloglossa arizonensis. Taxonomy (NCBI): domain Eukaryota; kingdom Metazoa; phylum Arthropoda; class Insecta; order Hymenoptera; family Colletidae; genus Ptiloglossa; species Ptiloglossa arizonensis. The sequence goes on from NW_027478591.1 coordinate 451,898, forward strand.
GCGAGATATGGCAGTTTGTAAGTAAGAAACGCTTGAGAAACTCAAAATTTTCGCAGTTCTGATGCTCGAAACGAATAACTAGAACGGCCTAGGGAAAAAGTACGCATACCGTTGTAATCGGGCGAGTTTCTACTTTCAGATGCAACAGAAATTTTGCGGATTGGTCAATCCGTTCGCGAGATATGGCAGATTGGAGGTAAGAAACGCTTGAGAAACTCAAAATTTTCGCTGTTCTGATGCTCGAAACGAATAACTAGAACGGCCTAGGGGAAAAGTACACATGCCGTTGTAATCGGGCGAGTTTCTACTTTCAGATGCAACAGAAATTTTGCGGATTGGTCAATCCTTTCGCGAGATATGGCAGATTGGAGGTAAGAAACGCTTGAGAAACTCCAAATTTTCGCTGTTCTGATGTTCGAAACGAATAACTAGAACGGCCTAGGGGAAAAGTACACATGCCGTTGTAATCGGGCGAGTTTCTACTTTCAGGTGCAACAGAAATTTTGCGGATTGGTCAATCCGTTCGCGAGATATGGCAGATTGGAGGTAAGAAACGCTTGAGAAACTCAAAATTTTCGCTGTTCTGATGCTCGTAACGAATAACTAGAACGGCCTAGGGGAAAACTAAACATGCCGTTGTAATCGGGCGAGTTTCTACTTTCAGATGCAACAGAAATTTTGCGGATTGGTCAATCCTTTCGCGAGATATGGCAGTTTGGAGGTAAGAAACGCTTGAGCAACTCAAAATTTTCGCAGTTCTGATTCTCGAATCGAATAACCAGAACGGCCTAGGGGAAAAGTACGCATACCGCTGTGATCGGGCGAGTTTCTACTTTCAGATGCAACAGAAATTTTGCGGATTGGTCATTCCGTTAGCGAGATGTGGCAGATTGTATGTAAGAAACGCTTTAGAAGCTAAAAATTTTCGCAGTTCTGAAGTTCGAACGAATAACTAGAACGGCCTAGAGGAAAAGTACACATACCGTTGTAATCGGGCGAGTTTCTACTTTCAGATGCAACAGAAATTTTGCGGATCGGCCAATCCGTTCGCGAGATATGGCAGTTTGTAAGTAAGAAACGCTTGAGAAACTCAAAATTTTCGCAGTTCTGATGCTCGAAACGAATAACTAGAACGGCCTAGGGGAAAAGTACGCATACCGTTGTAATCGGGCGAGTTTCTACATTCAGATGCAATAGAAATTTTGCGGATTGGTCAATCCGTTCGCGAGATATGGCAGTTTGGAGGTAAGAAACGCTTGAGCAACTCAAAATTTTCGCAGTTCTGATGCTCGAAACGAATAACCAGAACGGCCTAGGGGAAAGTACGCATACCGTTGTGATCGGGCGAGTTTCTACATTCAGATGCAACAGAAATTTTGCGGATTGGTCAATCCGTTCGCGAGATATGGCAGTTTGGGGGTAAGAAACGCTTGAGAAACTCAAAATTTTCGCAGTTCTCATGCTCGAAACGAATAACTGGCACGGCCTAGGGGAAAAGTACACATACCGTTGTATTCGGGCGAGTTTCTACTTTCAGCTGCAACAGAAATTTTGCGGATTGGTCAATCCGTTCGCGAGATATGGCAGTTTGGAGGTAAGAAACGGTTGAGAAACTCAAAATTTTCACAGTTCTGATGCTCGAAACGAATAACTAGAACGGCCTAGGGGAAAAGTACTCATACCGTTGTAATCGGGCGTGTTTCAACTTTCAGATGCGACAGAAATCTTGCGGATTGGTCTATCCGTTCGCGAGATATGGCAGTTTGGAGGTAAGAAACGCTTGAGAAACTCAAAATTTTCGCAGTTCTGATGCTCGAAACGAATAACTAGAACGGCCTAGCGGAAAAGTACGCATACCGTTGTAATCGGGCGAGTTTCTACTTTCAGAGGCAACAGAAATTTTGCGGATTGGTCAATCCGTTCGCGAGATATGGCAGTTTGGAGGTAAGAATCGCTTGAGAAACTCAAAATTTTCGCAGTTCTGATGCTCGAACCGAATAACTGGAACGGCCTAGGGGAAAAGTACGCATACAGTTGTAATCGGGCGAGTTTCTACTTTCAGATGCAACAGAAATTTTGCGGATTGGTCTATCCGTTCGCGAGATATGGCAGTTTGGAGGTAAGAAACGCTTGAGCAACTCAAAACTTTCGCAGTTCTGATGCTCGAAACGAATAACCAGAACGGCCTAGGGGAAAACTACGCATACCGTTGTAATCGGGCGAGTTTCTACTTTCAGAGGCAACAGAAATTTTGCGGATTGGTCAATCCGTTCGCGAGATATGGCAGTTTGGAGGTAAGAATCGCTTGAGAAACTCAAAATTTTCGCAGTTCTGATGCTCGAACCGAATAACTGGAACGGCCTAGGGGAAAAGTACGCATACAGTTGTAATCGGGCGAGTTTCTACTTTCAGATGCAACAGAAATTTTGCGGCTTGGTCTATCCGTTCGCGAGATATGGCAGTTTGGAGGTAAGAAACGCTTGAGAAACTCAAAATTTTCGCAGTTCTGATGCTCGAAACGAATAACTAGAACGGCCTAGGGGAAAAGTACGCATACCGTTCTAATCGGGCGAGTTTCTACTTTCAGATGCAACAGAAATTTTGCGGATTTGTCTATCCGTTCGCGAGATATTGCAGTTTGGAGGTAAGAAACGCTTGAGAAACTCAAAAGTTTCGCAGTTCTGATGCTCGAGACGAATAACTAGAACGGCCTAGGGGAAAAGTACGCGTACCGTTGTAATCGGGCGGGTTTCTACTTTCAGATGCAACAGAAATTTTGCGGATTGGTCAATCAGTTCGCGAGATATGGCAGTTTGGAGGTAAGAAACGCGTGAGAAACTCAAAATTTTCGCAGTTCTGATGCTCGAAACGAATAACTAGAACGGCCTAGCGGAAAAGTACGCATACCGTTGTAATCGGGCGAGTTTCTACTTTCAGATGCAACAGAAATTTTGCGGATTGGTCAATCAGTTCGCGAGATATGGCAGTTTGGAGGTAAGAAACACTTGAGAAACTCAAAATTTTCGCAGTTCTGATGCTCGAAACGAATAACTAGAACGGCCTAGCGGAAAAGTACGCATACCGTTGTAATCGGGCGAGTTTCTACTTTCAGAGGCAACAGAAATTTTGCGGATTGGTCAATCCGTTCGCGAGATATGGCAGTTTGGAGGTAAGAATCGCTTGAGAAACTCAAAATTTTCGCAGTTCTGATGCTTGACAAAGCATAACTAGAACGGCCTAGGGGAAAAGTACGCATACCGTTGTAATCGGGCGAGTTTCTACTTTCAGATGCAACAGAAATTTTGCGGATTGGTCAATCCGTTCGCGAGATATGGCAGTTTGGAGGTAAGAAACGGTTGAGAAACTCAAAATGTTCACAGTTCTGATGCTCGAAACGAATAACTAGAACGGCCTAGGGGAAAAGTACGCATACAGTTGTAATCGGGCGAGTTTCTACTTTCAGATGCAACAGAAATTTTGCGGATTGGTCTATCCGTTCGCGAGATATTGCAGTTTGGAGGTAAGAAACGCTTGAGAAACTCAAAAGTTTCGCAGTTCTGATGCTCGAGACGAATAACTAGAACGGCCTAGGGGAAAAGTACTCATACCGTTGTAATCGGGCGTGTTTCAACTTTCAGATGCAACAGAAATCTTGCGGATTGGTCAATCCGTTCGCGAGATATGGCAGTTTGGATGTAAGAAACGCTTGAGCAACACAAAATTTTCGCAGTTCTGATGCTCCAAACGAATAACCAGAACGGCCTAGGGGAAAACTACGCATACCGTTGTAATCGGGCGAGTTTCTACTTTCAGATGCAACAGAAATTTTGCGGATTGGTCAATCCTTTCGCGAGATATGGCAGTTTGGAGGTAAGAAACGCTTCAGAAACTCAAAATTTTCGCAGTTCTGATGCTCGAAACGAATAAATGGCACGGCCTAGGGCAAAAGTACACATACCGTTGTTATCGGGCGAGTTTCTACTTTCAGACGCAACAGAAATTTTGCGGATTGGTCAATCCGTTCGCAAGATATGGCAGATTGGAGGTAAGAAACGCTTGAGAAACTCAAAATTTTCGCTGTTCTGATGCTCGAAACGAATAACTAGAACGGCCCAGGGGAAGACTACACATACCGTTGTAATCGGGCGAGTTTCTACTTTCAGATGCAACAGAAATTTTGCGGATTGGTAAATCCTTTCGCGAGATATGGCAGTTTGGAGGTAAGAAACGCTACAGAAACTCAAAATTTTCGCTGTTCTGATGCTCGAAACGAATAACTAGAACGGCCTAGAGGAAAAGTACACATACCGTTGTAATCGGGCGAGTTTCTACTTTCAGATGCAACAGACACTTTGCGGATTGGTCAATCCGTTCGCGAGATATGGCAGTTTGGAGGTAAGAAACGCTTGAGAAACTCAAAATTTTCGCAGTTCTGATGCTCGAACCGAATAACTGGAACGGTCTAGGGGAAAAGTACGCATACAGTTGTAATCGGGCGAGTTTCTACTTTCAGATGCAACAGAAATTTTGCGGATTGGTCAATCCGTTCGCGAGATATGGCAGTTTGGAGGTAAGAAACGGTTGAGAAACTCAAAATGTTCACAGTTCTGATGCTCGAAACGAATAACTAGAACGGCCTAGGGGAAAAGTACACATACCGTTGTAATCGGGCGAGTTTCTACTTTCAGATGCAACAGAAATTTTGCGGATTGGTCAATCCTTTCGCGAGATATGGCAGTTTGGAGGTAAGAAACGCTTGAGAAACTCAAAATTTTCGCTGTTCTGATGGTCGAACCGAATAACTAGAACGGCCTAGGGGAAAAGTACGCATACAGTTGTAATCGGGCGAGATTCTACTTTCAGATGCAACAGAAATTTTGAGGATTGGTCAATCCTTTCTCGAGATATGGCAGTTTGGAAGTAAGAAACGCTTGAGAAACTCAAAATTTTCACAGTTCTGATGCTCGAAACGAATAACTAGAACGGCCTAGGGGAAAAGTACGCATACAGTTGTAATCGGGCGAGTTTCAACTTTCAGATGCAACAGAAATTTTGCGGATTGGTCAATCCGTTCGCGAGATATGGCAGTTTGGAAGTAAGAAACGGTTGAGAAACTCAAAATTTTCACAGTTCTGATGCTCTAAACGTATAACTAGAACGGCCTAGGGGAAAAGTACGCGTACCGTTGTAATCGGGCGAGTTTCTACTTTCAGATGCAACAGAAATTTTGCGGATTGGTCAATCCGTTCGCGAGATATGGCAGTTTGGAGGTAAGAAACGCTTGAGCAACACAAAATTTTCGCAGTTCTGATACTCGAAACGAATAACCAGAACGGCCTAGGGGAAAACTACGCATACCGTTGTAATCGGGCGAGTTTCTACTTTCAGATGCAACAGACACTTTGCGGATTTGTCAATCCGTTCGCGAGATATGGCAGTTTGGAGGTAAGAAACGCTTGAGAAACTCAAAATTTTCGCAGTTCTGATGCTCGAAACGAATAACTAGAACGGCCTAGGGGAAAAGTACGCATACCGTTCTAATCGGGCGAGTTTCTACTTTCAGATGCAACAGAAATCTTGCGGATTGGTCTATCCGTTCGCGAGATATTGCAGTTTGGAGGTAAGAAACGCTTGAGAAACTCAAAAGTTTCGCAGTTCTGATGCTCGAGACGAATAACTAGAACGGCCTAGGGGAAAAGTACGCGTACCGTTGTAATCGGGCGAGTTTCTACTTTCAGATGCAACAGAAATTTTGCGGATTGGTCAATCAGTTCGCGAGATATGGCAGTTTGGAGGTAAGAAACGCTTGAGAAACTCAAAATTTTCGCTGTTCTGATGCTCGAAACGAATAACTAGAACGGCCCAGGGGAAGACTACACATACCGTTGTAATCGGGCGAGTTTCTACTTTCAGATGCAACAGAAATTTTGCGGATTGGTCAATCCTTTCGCGAGATATGGCAGTTTGGAGGTAAGAAACGCTTCAGAAACTCAAAATTTTCGCAGTTCTGATGCTCGAAACGAATAAATGGCACGGCCTAGGGGAAAAGTACACATACCGTTGTAATCGGGCGAGTTTCTACTTTCAGACGCAACAGAAATTTTGCCGATTGGTCAATCCGTTCGCAAGATATGGCAGATTGGAGGTAAGAAACGCTTGAGAAACCCAAAATTTTCGCTGTTCTGATGCTCGAAACGAATAACTAGAACGGCCTAGAGGAAAAGTACACATACCGTTGTAATCGGGCGAGTTTCTACTTTCAGATGCAACAGAAATTTTGCGGATTGGTCTATCCGTTCGCGAGATATGGCAGTTTGGAGGTAAGAAACGCTTGAGAAACTCAAAATTTTCGCAGTTCTGATGCTCGAAACGAATAACTAGAACGGCCTAGGGGAAAAGTACGCATACCGTTCTAATCGGGCGAGTTTCTACTTTCAGATGCAACAGAAATTTTGCGGATTTGTCTATCCGTTCGCGAGATATTGCAGTTTGGAGGTAAGAAACGCTTGAGAAACTCAAAAGTTTCGCAGTTCTGATGCTCGAGACGAATAACTAGAACGGCCTAGGGGAAAAGTACGCGTACCGTTGTAATCGGGCGGGTTTCTACTTTCAGATGCAACAGAAATTTTGCGGATTGGTCAATCAGTTCGCGAGATATGGCAGTTTGGAGGTAAGAAACGCGTGAGAAACTCAAAATTTTCGCAGTTCTGATGCTCGAAACGAATAACTAGAACGGCCTAGGGGAAAAGTACGCATACCGTCGTAATCGGGCGAGTTTCTACTTTCAGATGCAACAGAAATTTTGCGGATTGGTCAATCAGTTCGCGAGATATGGCAGTTTGGAGGTAAGAAACGCTTGAGAAACTCAAAATTTTCGCAGTTCTGATGCTCGAAACGAATAACTAGAACGGCCTAGCGGAAAAGTACGCATACCGTTGTAATCGGGCGAGTTTCTACTTTCAGAGGCAACAGAAATTTTGCGGATTGGTCAATCCGTTCGCGAGATATGGCAGTTTGGAGGTAAGAATCGCTTGAGAAACTCAAAATTTTCGCAGTTCTGATGCTTGACAAAGCATAACTAGAACGGCCTAGGGGAAAAGTACGCATACCGTTGTAATCGGGCGAGTTTCTACTTTCAGATGCAACAGAAATTTTGCGGATTGGTCAATCCGTTCGCGAGATATGGCAGTTTGGAGGTAAGAAACGGTTGAGAAACTCAAAATGTTCACAGTTCTGATGCTCGAAACGAATAACTAGAACGGCCTAGGGGAAAAGTACGCATACAGTTGTAATCGGGCGAGTTTCTACTTTCAGATGCAACAGAAATTTTGCGGATTGGTCTATCCGTTCGCGAGATATTGCAGTTTGGAGGTAAGAAACGCTTGAGAAACTCAAAAGTTTCGCAGTTCTGATGCTCGAGACGAATAACTAGAACGGCCTAGGGGAAAAGTACTCATACCGTTGTAATCGGGCGTGTTTCAACTTTCAGATGCAACAGAAATCTTGCGGATTGGTCAATCCGTTCGCGAGATATGGCAGTTTGGAGGTAAGAAACGCTTGAGCAACACAAAATTTTCGCAGTTCTGATGCTCCAAACGAATAACCAGAACGGCCTAGGGGAAAACTACGCATACCGTTGTAATCGGGCGAGTTTCTACTTTCAGATGCAACAGAAATTTTGCGGATTGGTCAATCCTTTCGCGAGATATGGCAGTTTGGAGGTAAGAAACGCTTCAGAAACTCAAAATTTTCGCAGTTCTGATGCTCGAAACGAATAAATGGCACGGCCTAGGGCAAAAGTACACATACCGTTGTTATCGGGCGAGTTTCTACTTTCAGACGCAACAGAAATTTTGCGGATTGGTCAATCCGTTCGCAAGATATGGCAGATTGGAGGTAAGAAACGCTTGAGAAACTCAAAATTTTCGCTGTTCTGATGCTCGAAACGAATAACTAGAACGGCCCAGGGGAAGACTACACATACCGTTGTAATCGGGCGAGTTTCTACTTTCAGATGCAACAGAAATTTTGCGGATTGGTAAATCCTTTCGCGAGATATGGCAGTTTGGAGGTAAGAAACGCTACAGAAACTCAAAATTTTCGCTGTTCTGATGCTCGAAACGAATAACTAGAACGGCCTAGAGGAAAAGTACACATACCGTTGTAATCGGGCGAGTTTCTACTTTCAGATGCAACAGAAATTTTGCGGATTGGTCAATCCGTTCGCGAGATATGGCAGTTTGGAGGTAAGAAACGCTTGAGAAACTCAAAATTTTCGCAGTTCTGATGCTCGAACCGAATAACTGGAACGGTCTAGGGGAAAAGTACGCATACAGTTGTAATCGGGCGAGTTTCTACTTTCAGATGCAACAGAAATTTTGCGGATTGGTCAATCCGTTCGCGAGATATGGCAGTTTGGAGGTAAGAAACGGTTGAGAAACTCAAAATGTTCACAGTTCTGATGCTCGAAACGAATAACTAGAACGGCCTAGGGGAAAAGTACACATACCGTTGTAATCGGGCGAGTTTCTACTTTCAGGTGCAACAGAAATTTTGCGGATTGGTCAATCCTTTCGCGAGATATGGCAGTTTGGAGGTAAGAAACGCTTGAGAAACTCAAAATTTTCGCTGTTCTGATGGTCGAACCGAATAACTAGAACGGCCTAGGGGAAAAGTACGCATACAGTTGTAATCGGGCGAGATTCTACTTTCAGATGCAACAGAAATTTTGAGGATTGGTCAATCCTTTCTCGAGATATGGCAGTTTGGAAGTAAGAAACGCTTGAGAAACTCAAAATTTTCACAGTTCTGATGCTCGAAACGAATAACTAGAACGGCCTAGGGGAAAAGTACGCATACAGTTGTAATCGGGCGAGTTTCAACTTTCAGATGCAACAGAAATTTTGCGGATTGGTCAATCCGTTCGCGAGATATGGCAGTTTGGAAGTAAGAAACGGTTGAGAAACTCAAAATTTTCACAGTTCTGATGCTCTAAACGTATAACTAGAACGGCCTAGGGGAAAAGTACGCGTACCGTTGTAATCGGGCGAGTTTCTACTTTCAGATGCAACAGAAATTTTGCGGATTGGTCAATCCGTTCGCGAGATATGGCAGTTTGGAGGTAAGAAACGCTTGAGCAACACAAAATTTTCGCAGTTCTGATACTCGAAACGAATAACCAGAACGGCCTAGGGGAAAACTACGCATACCGTTGTAATCGGGCGAGTTTCTACTTTCAGATGCAACAGACACTTTGCGGATTTGTCAATCCGTTCGCGAGATATGGCAGTTTGGAGGTAAGAAACGCTTGAGAAACTCAAAATTTTCGCAGTTCTGATGCTCGAAACGAATAACTAGAACGGCCTAGGGGAAAAGTACGCATACCGTTCTAATCGGGCGAGTTTCTACTTTCAGATGCAACAGAAATCTTGCGGATTGGTCTATCCGTTCGCGAGATATTGCAGTTTGGAGGTAAGAAACGCTTGAGAAACTCAAAAGTTTCGCAGTTCTGATGCTCGAGACGAATAACTAGAACGGCCTAGGGGAAAAGTACGCGTACCGTTGTAATCGGGCGAGTTTCTACTTTCAGATGCAACAGAAATTTTGCGGATTGGTCAATCAGTTCGCGAGATATGGCAGTTTGGAGGTAAGAAACGCTTGAGAAACTCAAAATTTTCGCTGTTCTGATGCTCGAAACGAATAACTAGAACGGCCCAGGGGAAGACTACACATACCGTTGTAATCGGGCGAGTTTCTACTTTCAGATGCAACAGAAATTTTGCGGATTGGTCAATCCTTTCGCGAGATATGGCAGTTTGGAGGTAAGAAACGCTTCAGAAACTCAAAATTTTCGCAGTTCTGATGCTCGAAACGAATAAATGGCACGGCCTAGGGGAAAAGTACACATACCGTTGTAATCGGGCGAGTTTCTACTTTCAGACGCAACAGAAATTTTGCCGATTGGTCAATCCGTTCGCAAGATATGGCAGATTGGAGGTAAGAAACGCTTGAGAAACCCAAAATTTTCGCTGTTCTGATGCTCGAAACGAATAACTAGAACGGCCTAGAGGAAAAGTACACATACCGTTGTAATCGGGCGAGTTTCTACTTTCAGATGCAACAGAAATTTTGCGGATTGGTCAATCCGTTCGCGAGATATGGCAGTTTGGAGGTAAGAAACGGTTGAGAAACTCAAAATTTTCACAGTTCTGATGCTCGAAACGAATAACTAGAACGGCCTAGGGGAAAAGTACTCATACCGTTGTAATCGGGCGTGTATCAACTTTCAGGTGCAACAGAAATCTTGCCGATTGGTCAATCCGTTCGCGATATATGGCAGTTTGGAGGTAAGAAACGCTTGAGCAACTCAAAACTTTCGCAGTTCTGATGCTCGAAACGAATAACCAGAACGGCCTAGGGGAGAACTACGCATACCGTTGTAATCGGGCGAGTTTCTACTTTCAGGTGCAACAGACACTTTGCGGATTGGTCAATCCGTTCGCGAGATATGGCAGTTTGGAGGTAAGAAACGCTTGAGAAACTCAAAATTTTCGCAGTTCTGATGCTCGAACCGAATAACTGGAACGGTCTAGGGGAAAAGTACGCATACAGTTGTAATCGGGCGAGTTTCTACTTTCAGATGCAACAGAAATTTTGCGGATTGGTCTATCCGTTCGCGAGATATGGCAGTTTGGAGGTAAGAAACGCTTGAGAAACTCAAAATTTTCGCAGTTCTGAGGCTCGAAATGAATAACTAGAACGGCCTAGGGGAAAAGTACGCATACCGTTCTAATCGGGCGAGTTTCTACTTTCAGATGCAACAGAAATTTTGCGGATTGGTCTATCCGTTCGCGAGATATTGCAGTTTGGAGGTAAGAAACGCTTGAGAAACTCAAAAGTTTCGCAGTTCTGATGCTCGAGACGAATAACTAGAACGGCCTAGGGGAAAAGTACGCGTACCGTTGTAATCGTGCGGGTTTCTACTTTCAGACGCAACAGAAATTTTGCGGATTGGTCAGTCAGTTCGCGAGATATGGCAATTTGGAGGTAAGAAACGCTTGAGAAACTCAAAATTTTCGCAGTTCTGATGCTCGAAACGAATAACTAGAACGGCCTAGCGGAAAAGTACGCATACCGTTGTAATCGGGCGAGTTTCTACTTTCAGATGCAACAGAAATTTTGCGGATTGGTCAATCCGTTCGCAAGATATGGCAGATTGGAGGTAAGAAACGCTTGAGAAACTCAAAATTTTCGCTGTTCTGATGCTCGAAACGAATAACTAGAACGGCCTAGAGGAAAAGTACACATACCGTTGTAATCGGGCGAGTTTCTACTTTCAGATGCAACAGAAATTTTGCGGATTGGTCAATCCGTTCGCGAGATATGGCAGTTTGGAGGTAAGAAACGCTTGAGAAACTCAAAAATTTCGCTGTTCTGATGCTCGAACCGAATAACTAGAACGGCCTAGGGGAAAAGTACGCATACAGTTGTAATCGGGCGAGTTTCTACTTTCAGATGCAACAGAAATTTTGCGGATTGGTCAATCCTTTCTCGAGATATGGCAGTTTGGAAGTAAGAAACGCTTGAGAAACTCAAAATTTTCACAGTTCTGATGCTCGAAACGAATAACTAGAACGGCCTAGGGGAAAAGTACGCGTACAGTTGTAATCGGGCGAGTTTCTACTTTCAGATGCAACAGAAATTTTGCGGATTGGTCAATCCGTTCGCGAGATATGGCAGTTTGGAGGTAAGAAACGGTTGAGAAACTCAAAATTTTCACAGTTCTGATGCTCGAAACGAATAACTAGAACGGCCTAGGGGAAAACTACGCATACCGTTGTAATCGGGCGAGTTTCTACTTTCAGATGCAACAGACACTTTGCGGATTGGTCAATCCGTTCGCGAGATATGGCAGTTTGGAGGTAAGAAACGCTTGAGAAACTCAAAATTTTCGCAGTTCTGATGCTCGAAACGAATAACTAGAACGGCCTAGGGGAAAAGTACGCATACCGTTGTAATCGGGCGAGTTTCTACTTTCAGATGCAACAGACACTTTGCGGATTGGTCAATCCTTTCGCGAGATATGGCAGTTTGGAGGTAAGAAACGCTTGAGAAACTCAAAATTTTCGCAGTTCTGATGCTCGAAACGAATAAATGGCACGGCCTAGGGGAAAAGTACACATACCGTTGTAATCGGGCGAGTTTCTACTTCCAGACGCAACAGAAATTTTGCGGATTGGTCAATCCGTTCGCAAGATATGGCAGATTGGAGGTAAGAAACGCTTGAGAAACTCAAAATATTCGCTGTTCTGATGCTCGAAACGAATAACTAGAACGGCCTAGAGGAAAAGTACACACACCGTTGTAATCGGGCGAGTTTCTACTTTCAGATGCAACAGAAATTTTGCGGATTGGTCAATCCGTTCGCGAGATATGGCAGTTTGGAGGTAAGAAACGCTTGAGAAACTCAAAATTTTCGCAGTTCTGATGCTCGAAACGAATAAGCAGAACGGCCTAGGGGAAAAGTACGCATACCGTTGTGATCGGGCGAGTTTCTACTTTCAGATGCAACAGAAATTTTGCGGTTTGGTCAATCCGTTCGCGAGATATGGCAGTTTGGAAGTAAGAAACGCTTGAGAAACTCAAAATTTTCACAGTTCTGATGCTCGAAACGAATAACTAGAACGGCCTAGGGTAAAGTACGCATACAGTTGTAATCGGGCGAGTTTCTACTTTCAGATGCAACAGAAATTTTGCGGATTGGTCAATCCGTTCGCGAGATATGGCAGTTTGGAGGTAAGAATCGCTTGAGAAACTCAAAATTTTCGCAGTTCTGATGCTCGAAACGAATAAATGGCACGGCCTAGGGGAAAAGTACACATACCGTTGTAATCGGGCGAGTTTCTACTTTCAGACGCAACAGAAATTTTGCGGATTGGTCAATCCGTTCGCAAGATATGGCAGATTGGAGGTAAGAAACGCTTGAGAAACTCAAAATTTTCGCTGTTCTGATGCTCGAAACGAATAACTAGAACGGCCTAGAGGAAAAGTACACATACCGTTGTAATCGGGCGAGTTTCTACTTTCAGATGCAACAGAAATTTTGCGGATTGGTCAATCCGTTCGCGAGATATGGCAGTTTGGAGGTAAGAAACGCTTGAGAAACTCAAAAATTTCGCTGTTCTGATGCTCGAACCGAATAACTAGAACGGCCTAGGGGAAAAGTACGCATACAGTTGTAATCGGGCGAGTTTCTACTTTCAGATGCAACAGAAATTTTGCGGATTGGTCAATCCTTTCTCGAGATATGGCAGTTTGGAAGTAAGAAACGCTTGAGAAACTCAAAATTTTCACAGTTCTGATGCTCGAAACGAATAACTAGAACGGCCTAGAGGAAAAGTACACATACCGTTGTAATCGGGCGAGTTTCTACTTTCAGATGCAACAGAAATTTTGCGGATTGGTCAATCCGTTCGCGAGATATGGCAGTTTGGAGGTAAGAAACGCTTGAGAAACTCAAAAATTTCGCTGTTCTGATGCTCGAACCGAATAACTAGAACGGCCTAGGGGAAAAGTACGCATACAGTTGTAATCGGGCGAGTTTCTACTTTCAGATGCAACAGAAATTTTGCGGATTGGTCAATCCTTTCTCGAGATATGGCAGTTTGGAAGTAAGAAACGCTTGAGAAACTCAAAAGTTTCGCAGTTCTGATGCTCGAGACGAATAACTAGAACGGCCTAGGGGAAAAGTACGCGTACCGTTGTAATCGGGCGGGATTCTACTTTCAGATGCAACAGACATTTTGCGGATTGGTCAATCAGTTCGCGAGATATGGCAGTTTGGAGGTAAGAAACGCTTGAGAAACTCAAAATTTTCGCAGTTCTGATGCTCGAAACGAATAACTAGAACGGCCTAGCGTAAAAGTACGCATACCATTGTAATCGGGCGAGTTTCTACTTTCAGATGCAACAGAAATTTTGCGGATTGGTCAATCCGTTCGCGAGATATGGCAGTTTGGAGGTAAGAATCGCTTGAGAAACTCAAAATATTCGCAGTTCTGATGCTTGACAAGCATAACTAGAACGGCCTAGGGGAAAAGTACGCATACCGTTGTAATCGGGCGAGTTTCTACTTCCAGACGCAACAGAAATTTTGCGGATTGGTCAATCCGTTCGCAAGATATGGCAGATTGGAGGTAAGAAACGCTTGAGAAACTCAAAATATTCGCTGTTCTGATGCTCGAAACGAATAACTAGAACGGCCTAGAGGAAAAGTACACATACCGTTGTAATCGGGCGAGTTTCTACTTTCAGATGCAACAGAAATTTTGCGGATTGGTCAATCCGTTCGCGAGATATGGCAGTTTGGAGGTAAGAAACGCTTGAGAAACTCAAAATTTTCGCAGTTCTGATGCTCGAAACGAATAACCAGAACGGCCTAGGGGAAAAGTACGCATACCGTTGTGATCGGGCGAGTTTCTACTTTCAGATGCAACAGAAATTTTGCGGTTTGGTCAATCCGTTCGCGAGATATGGCAGTTTGGAAGTAAGAAACGCTTGAGAAACTCAAAATTTTCACAGTTCTGATGCTCGAAACGAATAACTAGAACGGCCTAGGGGAAAAGTACGCATACAGTTGTAATCGGGCGAGTTTCTACTTTCAGATGCAACAGAAATTTTGCGGATTGGTCAATCCGTTCGCGAGATATGGCAGTTTGGAGGTAAGAATCGCTTGAGAAACTCAAAATTTTCGCAGTTCTGATGCTCGAAACGAATAAATGGCACGGCCTAGGGGAAAAGTACACATACCGTTGTAATCCGGCGAGTTTCTACTTTCAGACGCAACAGAAATTTTGCGGATTGGTCAATCCGTTCGCAAGATATGGCAGATTGGAGGTAAGAAACGCTTGAGAAACTCAAAATTTTCGCTGTTCTGATGCTCGAACCGAATAACTAGAACGGCCTAGGGGAAAAGTACGCATACAGTTGTAATCGGGCGAGTTTCTACTTTCAGATGCAACAGAAATTTTGCGAATTGGTCAATCCTTTCTCGAGATATGGCAGTTTGGAAGTAAGAAACGCTTGAGAAACTCAAAATTTTCACAGTTCTGATGCTCGAAACGAATAACTAGAACGGCCTAGAGGAAAAGTACACATACCGTTGTAATCGGGCGAGTTTCTACTTTCAGATGCAACAGAAATTTTGCGGATTGGTCAATCCGTTCGCGAGATATGGCAGTTTGGAGGTAAGAAACGCTTGAGAAACTCAAAAATTTCGCTGTTCTGATGCTCGAACCGAATAACTAGAACGGCCTAGGGGAAAAGTACGCATACAGTTGTAATCGGGCGAGTTTCTACTTTCAGATGCAACAGAAATTTTGCGGATTGGTCAATCCTTTCTCGAGATATGGCAGTTTGGAAGTAAGAAACGCTTGAGAAACTCAAAAGTTTCGCAGTTCTGATGCTCGAGACGAATAACTAGAACGGCCTAGGGGAAAAGTACGCGTACCGTTGTAATCGGGCGGGTTTCTACTTTCAGATGCAACAGAAATTTTGCGGATTGGTCAATCAGTTCGCGAGATATGGCAGTTTGGAGGTAAGAAACGGTTGAGAAACTCAAAATTTTCACAGTTCTGATGCTCGAAACGAATAACTAGAACGGCCTAGAGGAAAAGTACACATACCGTTGTAATCGGGCGAGTTTCTACTTTCAGATGCAACAGAAATTTTGCGGATTGGTCAATCCGTTCGCGAGATATGGCAGTTTGAAGGTAAGAAACGCTTGAGAAACTCAAAAGTTTCGCAGCTCTGATGCTCGAGACGAATAACTAGAACGGCCTAGTGGAAAAGTACGCATACCGTTGTAATCGGGCGAGTTTCTACTTTCAGATGCAACAGAAATTTTGCGGATTGGTCAATCAGTTCGCGAGATATGGCAGTTTGGAGGTAAGAAACGCTTGAGAAACTCAAAATTTTCGCAGTTCTGATGCTCGAAATGAATAACTAGAACGGCCTAGGGGAAAAGTACGCATACCGTTGTAATCGGGCGAGTTTCTACTTTCAGATGCAACAGAAATTTTGCGGATTGGTCAATCCGTTCGCGAGATATGGCAGTTTGGAGGTAAGAATCGCTTGAGAAACTCAAAATTTTCGCAGTTCTGATGCTCGAAACGAATAAATGGCACGGCCTAGGGGAAAAGTACACATACCGTTGTAATCCGGCGAGTTTCTACTTTCAGACGCAACAGAAATTTTGCGGATTGGTCAATCCGTTCGCAAGATATGGCAGATTGGAGGTAAGAAACGCTTGAGAAACTCAAAATTTTCGCTGTTCTGATGCTCGAACCGAATAACTAGAACGGCCTAGGGGAAAAGTACGCATACAGTTGTAATCGGGCGAGTTTCTACTTTCAGATGCAACAGAAATTTTGCGAATTGGTCAATCCTTTCTCGAGATATGGCAGTTTGGAAGTAAGAAACGCTTGAGAAACTCAAAATTTTCACAGTTCTGATGCTCGAAACGAATAACTAGAACGGCCTAGAGGAAAAGTACACATACCGTTGTAATCGGGCGAGTTTCTACTTTCAGATGCAACAGAAATTTTGCGGATTGGTCAATCCGTTCGCGAGATATGGCAGTTTGGAGGTAAGAAACGCTTGAGAA
Organism: Ptiloglossa arizonensis; assembly: GCF_051014685.1. Lineage (NCBI taxonomy): Eukaryota > Metazoa > Arthropoda > Insecta > Hymenoptera > Colletidae > Ptiloglossa > Ptiloglossa arizonensis. The sequence continues at coordinate 468,561 of NW_027478591.1, forward strand.
ACTCAAAAATTTCGCTGTTCTGATGCTCGAACCGAATAACTAGAACGGCCTAGGGGAAAAGTACGCATACAGTTGTAATCGGGCGAGTTTCTACTTTCAGATGCAACAGAAATTTTGCGGATTGGTCAATCCTTTCTCGAGATATGGCAGTTTGGAAGTAAGAAACGCTTGAGAAACTCAAAAGTTTCGCAGTTCTGATGCTCGAGACGAATAACTAGAACGGCCTAGGGGAAAAGTACGCGTACCGTTGTAATCGGGCGGGTTTCTACTTTCAGATGCAACAGAAATTTTGCGGATTGGTCAATCAGTTCGCGAGATATGGCAGTTTGGAGGTAAGAAACGGTTGAGAAACTCAAAATTTTCACAGTTCTGATGCTCGAAACGAATAACTAGAACGGCCTAGAGGAAAAGTACACATACCGTTGTAATCGGGCGAGTTTCTACTTTCAGATGCAACAGAAATTTTGCGGATTGGTCAATCCGTTCGCGAGATATGGCAGTTTGAAGGTAAGAAACGCTTGAGAAACTCAAAAGTTTCGCAGCTCTGATGCTCGAGACGAATAACTAGAACGGCCTAGTGGAAAAGTACGCGTACCGTTGTAATCGTGCGGGTTTCTACTTTCAGATGCAACAGAAATTTTGCGGATTGGTCAGTCAGTTCGCGAGATATGGCAATTTGGAGGTAAGAAACGCTTGAGAAACTCAAAATTTTCGCAGTTCTGATGCTCGAAACGAATAACTAGAACGGCCTAGCGGAAAAGTACGCATACCGTTGTAATCGGGCGAGTTTCTACTTTCAGATGCAACAGAAATTTTGCGGATTGGTCAATCAGTTCGCGAGATATGGCAGTTTGGAGGTAAGAAACGCTTGAGAAACTCAAAATTTTCGCAGTTCTGATGCTCGAAATGAATAACTAGAACGGCCTAGGGGAAAAGTACGCATACCGTTGTAATCGGGCGAGTTTCTACTTTCAGATGCAACAGACACTTTGCGGATTGGTCAATCCTTTCGCGAGATATGGCAGTTTGGAGGTAAGAAACGCTTGAGAAACTCAAAATTTTCGCAGTTCTGATGCTCGAAACGAATAAATGGCACGGCCTAGGGGAAAAGTACACATACCGTTGTAATCGGGCGAGTTTCTACTTCCAGACGCAACAGAAATTTTGCGGATTGGTCAATCCGTTCGCAAGATATGGCAGATTGGAGGTAAGAAACGCTTGAGAAACTCAAAATATTCGCTGTTCTGATGCTCGAAACGAATAACTAGAACGGCCTAGAGGAAAAGTACACATACCGTTGTAATCGGGCGAGTTTCTACTTTCAGATGCAACAGAAATTTTGCGGATTGGTCAATCCGTTCGCGAGATATGGCAGTTTGGAGGTAAGAAACGCTTGAGAAACTCAAAATTTTCGCAGTTCTGATGCTCGAAACGAATAAGCAGAACGGCCTAGGGGAAAAGTACGCATACCGTTGTGATCGGGCGAGTTTCTACTTTCAGATGCAACAGAAATTTTGCGGTTTGGTCAATCCGTTCGCGAGATATGGCAGTTTGGAAGTAAGAAACGCTTGAGAAACTCAAAATTTTCACAGTTCTGATGCTCGAAACGAATAACTAGAACGGCCTAGGGGAAAAGTACGCATACAGTTGTAATCGGGCGAGTTTCTACTTTCAGATGCAACAGAAATTTTGCGGATTGGTCAATCCGTTCGCGAGATATGGCAGTTTGGAGGTAAGAATCGCTTGAGAAACTCAAAATTTTCGCAGTTCTGATGCTCGAGACGAATAAATGGCACGGCCTAGGGGAAAAGTACACATACCGTTGTAATCGGGCGAGTTTCTACTTTCAGACGCAACAGAAATTTTGCGGATTGGTCAATCCGTTCGCAAGATATGGCAGATTGGAGGTAAGAAACGCTTGAGAAACTCAAAATTTTCGCTGTTCTGATGCTCGAAACGAATAACTAGAACGGCCTAGAGGAAAAGTACACATACCGTTGTAATCGGGCGAGTCTCTACTTTCAGATGCAACAGAAATTTTGCGGATTGGTCAATCCGTTCGCGAGATATGGCAGTTTGGAGGTAAGAAACGCTTGAGAAACTCAAAATTTTCGCAGTTCTGATGCTCGAAACGAATAACCAGAACGGCCTAGGGGAAAAGTACGCATACCGTTGTGATCGGGCGAGTTTCTACTTTCAGATGCAACAGAAATTTTGCGGTTTGGTCAATCCGTTCGCGAGATATGGCAGTTTGGAAGTAAGAAACGCTTGAGAAACTCAAAATTTTCACAGTTCTGATGCTCGAAACGAATAACTAGAACGGCCTAGGGGAAAAGTACGCATACAGTTGTAATCGGGCGAGTTTCTACTTTCAGATGCAACAGAAATTTTGCGGATTGGTCAATCCGTTCGCGAGATATGGCAGTTTGGAGGTAAGAATCGCTTGAGAAACTCAAAATTTTCGCAGTTCTGATGCTCGAAACGAATAAATGGCACGGCCTAGGGGAGAAGTACACATACCGTTGTAATCGGGCGAGTTTCTACTTTCAGACGCAACAGAAATTTTGCGGATTGGTCAATCCGTTCGCAAGATATGGCAGATTGGAGGTAAGAAACGCTTGAGAAACTCAAAATTTTCGCTGTTCTGATGCTCGAACCGAATAACTAGAACGGCCTAGGGGAAAAGTACGCATACAGTTGTAATCGGGCGAGTTTCTACTTTCAGATGCAACAGAAATTTTGCGGATTGGTCAATCCTTTCTCGAGATATGGCAGTTTGGAAGTAAGAAACGCTTGAGAAACTCAAAATTTTCACAGTTCTGATGCTCGAAACGAATAACTAGAACGGCCTAGAGGAAAAGTACACATACCGTTGTAATCGGGCGAGTTTCTACTTTCAGATGCAACAGAAATTTTGCGGATTGGTCAATCCGTTCGCGAGATATGGCAGTTTGGAGGTAAGAAACGCTTGAGAAACTCAAAAATTTCGCTGTTCTGATGCTCGAACCGAATAACTAGAACGGCCTAGGGGAAAAGTACGCATACAGTTGTAATCGGGCGAGTTTCTACTTTCAGATGCAACAGAAATTTTGCGGATTGGTCAATCCTTTCTCGAGATATGGCAGTTTGGAAGTAAGAAACGCTTGAGAAACTCAAAAGTTTCGCAGTTCTGATGCTCGAGACGAATAACTAGAACGGCCTAGGGGAAAAGTACGCGTACCGTTGTAATCGGGCGGGATTCTACTTTCAGATGCAACAGACATTTTGCGGATTGGTCAATCAGTTCGCGAGATATGGCAGTTTGGAGGTAAGAAACGCTTGAGAAACTCAAAATTTTCGCAGTTCTGATGCTCGAAACGAATAACTAGAACGGCCTAGCGTAAAAGTACGCATACCATTGTAATCGGGCGAGTTTCTACTTTCAGATGCAACAGAAATTTTGCGGATTGGTCAATCCGTTCGCGAGATATGGCAGTTTGGAGGTAAGAATCGCTTGAGAAACTCAAAATATTCGCAGTTCTGATGCTTGACAAGCATAACTAGAACGGCCTAGGGGAAAAGTACGCATACCGTTGTAATCGGGCGAGTTTCTACTTTCAGGTGCAACAGAAATTTTGCGGGTTGGTCAGTCCGTTCGCGAGATATGGCAGTTTGGAGGTAAGAAACGGTTGAGAAACTCAAAATGTTCACAGTTCTGATGCTCGAAACGAATAACTAGAACAGCCTAGGGGAAAAGTACACATACCGTTGTAATCGGGCGAGTTTCTACTATCAGATGCAACAGAAATTTTGCGGATTGGTCAATCCTTTCGCGAGATATGGCAGTTTGGAGGTAAGAAACGCTTGAGCAACTCAAAATTTTCGCAGTTCTGATGCTCGAAACGAATAACAAGAACGGCCTAGGGGAAAAGTACGCATACCGTTGTGATCGGGCGAGTTTCTACTTTCAGATGCAACAGAAATTTTGCGGATTGGTCAATCCTTTCTCGAGATATGGCAGTTTGGATGTAAGAAACGCTTGAGAAACTCAAAATTTTCACAGTTCTGATGCTCGAAACGAATAACTAGAACGGCCTAGGGGAAAAGTACGCATACAGTTGTAATCGGGCGAGTTTCTACTTTCAGATGCAACAGAAATTTTGCGGATTGGTCAATCCGTTCGCGAGATATGGCAGTTTGGAGGTAAGAAACGGTTGAGAAACTCAAAATTTTCACAGTTCTGATGCTCGAAACGAATAACTAGAACGGCCTAGAGGAAAAGTACTCGTACCGTTGTAATCCGGCGTGATTCAACTTTCAGATGCAACAGAAATCTTGCGGATTGGTCAATCCGTTCGCGAGATATGGCAGTTTGGAGGTAAGAAACGCTTGAGCAACTCAAAATTTTCGCAGTTCTGATGCTCGAACCGAATAACTGGAACGGCCTAGGGGAAAAGTACGCATACAGTTGTAATCGGGCGAGTTTCTACTTTCAGATGCAACAGAAATTTTGCGGATTGGTCAATCCGTTCGCGAGATATGGCAGTTTGGAAGTAAGAAACGGTTGAGAAACTCAAAATGTTCACAGTTCTGATGCTCGAAACGAATAACTAGAACGGCCTAGGGGAAAAGTACGCATACAGTTGTAATCGGGCGAGTTTCTACTTTCAGATGCAACAGAAATTTTGCGGATTGGTCAATCCTTTCTCGAGATATGGCAGTTTGGAAGTAAGAAACGCTTGAGAAACTCAAAATTTTCACAGTTCTGATGCTCGAAACGAATAACTAGAACGGCCTAGGGGAAAAGTACGCATACAGTTGTAATCGGGCGAGTTTCTACTTTCAGATGCAACAGAAATTTTGCGGATTGGTCAATCCGTTCGCGAGATATGGCAGTTTGGAGGTAAGAAACGCTTGAGAAACTCAAAATTTTCGCAGTTCTGATGCTCGAAACGAATAACTAGAACGGCCTAGAGGAAAAGTACACATACCGTTGTAATCGGGCGAGTTTCTACTTTCAGATGCAACAGAAATTTTGCGGATTGGTCAATCCGTTCGCGAGATATGGCAGTTTGGAGGTAAGAAACGCTTGAGAAACTCAAAAATTTCGCTGTTCTGATGCTCGAACCGAATAACTAGAACGGCCTAGGGGCAAAGTACGCATACAGTTGTAATCGGGCGAGTTTCTACTTTCAGATGCAACAGAAATTTTGCGGATTGGTCAATCCTTTCTCGAGATATGGCAGTTTGGAAGTAAGAAACGCTTGAGAAACTCAAAATTTTCACAGTTCTGATGCTCGAAACGAATAACTAGAACGGCCTAGGGGAAAAGTACGCATACAGTTGTAATCGGGCGAGTTTCTACTTTCAGATGCAACAGAAATTTTGCGGATTGGTCTATCCGTTCGCGAGATATTGCAGTTTGGAGGTAAGAAATGCTTGAGAAACTCAAAAGTTTCGCAGTTCTGATGCTCGAGACGAATAACTAGAACGGCCTAGGGGAAAAGTACGCGTACCGTTGTAATCGGGCGGGATTCTACTTTCAGATGCAACAGAAATTTTGCGGATTGGTCAATCAGTTCGCGAGATATGGCAGTTTGGAGGTAAGAAACGCTTGAGAAACTCAAAATTTTCGCAGTTCTGATGCTCGAAACGAATAACTAGAACGGCCTAGCGGAAAAGTACGCATACCGTTGTAATCGGGCGAGTTTCTACTTTCAGATGCAACAGAAATTTTGCGGATTGGTCAATCAGTTCGCGAGATATGGCAGTTTGGAGGTAAGAAACGCTTGAGAAACTCAAAATTTTCGCAGTTCTGATGCTCGAAACGAATAACTAGAACGGCCTAGCGGAAAAGTACGCATACCATTGTAATCGGGCGAGTTTCTACTTTCAGATGCAACAGAAATTTTGCGGATTGGTCAATCCGTTCGCGAGATATGGCAGTTTGGAGGTAAGAATCGCTTGAGAAACTCAAAATATTCGCAGTTCTGATGCTTGACAAGCATAACTAGAACGGCCTAGGGGAAAAGTACGCATACCGTTGTAATCGGGCGAGTTTCTACTTTCAGATGCAACAGAAATTTTGCGGGTTGGTCAATCCGTTCGCGAGATATGGCAGTTTTGAGGTAAGAAACGGTTGAGAAACTCAAAATGTTCACAGTTCTGATGCTCGAAACGAATAACTAGAACGGCCTAGGGGAAAAGTACACATACCGTTGTAATCGGGCGAGTTTCTACTTTCAGGTGCAACAGAAATTTTGCGGATTGGTCAATCCTTTCGCGAGATATGGCAGTTTGGAGGTAAGAAACGCTTGAGCAACTCAAAATTTTCGCAGTTCTGATGCTCGAAACGAATAACCAGAACGGCCTAGGGGAAAAGTAGGCATACCGTTGTAATCGGGCGTGATTCAACTTTCAGATGCAACAGAAATCTTGCGGGTTGGTCAATCCGTTCGCGAGATATGGCAGTTTGGAGGTAAGAAACGCTTGAGCAACTCAAAATTTTCGCAGTTCTGATGCTCGAACCGAATAACTGGAACGGCCTAGGGGAAAAGTACGCATACAGTTGTAATCGGGCGAGTTTCTACTTTCAGATGCAACAGAAATTTTGCGGATTGGTCAATCCGTTCGCGAGATATGGCAGTTTGGAGGTAAGAAACGGTTGAGAAACTCAAAATGTTCACAGTTCTGATGCTCGAAACGAATAACTAGAACGGCCTAGGGGAAAAGTACGCATACAGTTGTAATCGGGCGAGTTTCTACTTTCAGATGCAACAGAAATTTTGCGGATTGGTCAATCCTTTCGCGAGATATGGCAGTTTGGAGGTAAGAAACGCTGGAGCAACTCAAAATTTTCGTAGTTCTGATGCTCGAAACGAATAACCAGAACGGCCTAGGGGAAAAGTACGCATACCGTTGTGATCGGGCGAGTTTCTACTTTCAGATGCAACAGAAATTTTGCGGATTGGTCAATCCGTTCGCGAGATATGGCAGTTTGGAGGTAAGAAACGCTTGAGAAACTCAAAAATTTCGCTGTTCTGATGCTCGAACCGAATAACTAGAACGGCCTAGGGGCAAAGTACGCATACAGTTGTAATCGGGCGAGTTTCTACTTTCAGATGCAACAGAAATTTTGCGGATTGGTCAATCCTTTCTCGAGATATGGCAGTTTGGAAGTAAGAAACGCTTGAGAAACTCAAAATTTTCACAGTTCTGATGCTCGAAACGAATAACTAGAACGGCCTAGGGGAAAAGTACGCATACAGTTGTAATCGGGCGAGTTTCTACTTTCAGATGCAACAGAAATTTTGCGGATTGGTCTATCCGTTCGCGAGATATTGCAGTTTGGAGATAAGAAATGCTTGAGAAACTCAAAAGTTTCGCAGTTCTGATGCTCGAGACGAATAACTAGAACGGCCTAGGGGAAAAGTACGCGTACCGTTGTAATCGGGCGGGATTCTACTTTCAGATGCAACAGAAATTTTGCGGATTGGTCAATCAGTTCGCGAGATATGGCAGTTTGGAGGTAAGAAACGCTTGAGAAACTCAAAATTTTCGCAGTTCTGATGCCCGAAACGAATAACTAGAACGGCCTAGCGGAAAAGTACGCATACCGTTGTAATCGGGCGAGTTTCTACTTTCAGATGCAACAGAAATTTTGCGGATTGGTCAATCAGTTCGCGAGATATGGCAGTTTGGAGGTAAGAAACGCTTGAGAAACTCAAAATTTTCGCAGTTCTGATGCTCGAAACGAATAACTAGAACGGCCTAGCGGAGAAGTACGCATACCATTGTAATCGGGCGAGTTTCTACTTTCAGATGCAACAGAAATTTTGCGGATTGGTCAATCCGTTCGCGAGATATGGCAGTTTGGAGGTAAGAATCGCTTGAGAAACTCAAAATATTCGCAGTTCTGATGCTTGACAAGCATAACTAGAACGGCCTAGGGGAAAAGTACGCATACCGTTGTAATCGGGCGAGTTTCTACTTTCAGATGCAACAGAAATTTTGCGGGTTGGTCAATCCGTTCGCGAGATATGGCAGTTTTGAGGTAAGAAACGGTTGAGAAACTCAAAATGTTCACAGTTCTGATGCTCGAAACGAATAACTAGAACGGCCTAGGGGAAAAGTACACATACCGTTGTAATCGGGCGAGTTTCTACTTTCAGATGCAACAGAAATTTTGCGGATTGGTCAATCCTTTCGCGAGATATGGCAGTTTGGAGGTAAGAAACGCTTGAGCAACTCAAAATTTTCGCAGTTCTGATGCTCGAAACGAATAACCAGAACGGCCTAGGGGAAAAGTAGGCATACCGTTGTAATCGGGCGTGATTCAACTTTCAGATGCAACAGAAATCTTGCGGGTTGGTCAATCCGTTCGCGAGATATGGCAGTTTGGAGGTAAGAAACGCTTGAGCAACTCAAAATTTTCGCAGTTCTGATGCTCGAACCGAATAACTGGAACGGCCTAGGGGAAAAGTACGCATACAGTTGTAATCGGGCGAGTTTCTACTTTCAGATGCAACAGAAATTTTGCGGATTGGTCAATCCGTTCGCGAGATATGGCAGTTTGGAGGTAAGAAACGGTTGAGAAACTCAAAATGTTCACAGTTCTGATGCTCGAAACGAATAACTAGAACGGCCTAGGGGAAAAGTACGCATACAGTTGTAATCGGGCGAGTTTCTACTTTCAGATGCAACAGAAATTTTGCGGATTGGTCAATCCTTTCGCGAGATATGGCAGTTTGGAGGTAAGAAACGCTGGAGCAACTCAAAATTTTCGTAGTTCTGATGCTCGAAACGAATAACCAGAACGGCCTAGGGGAAAAGTACGCATACCGTTGTGATCGGGCGAGTTTCTACTTTCAGATGCAACAGAAATTTTTCGGATAGGTCAATCCGTTCGCGAGATATGGCAGTTTGGATGTAAGAAACGGTTGAGAAACTCAAAATTTTCGCAGTTCTGATGCTCGAAACGAATAACAGGAACGGCCTAGAGGAAAAGTACACATACCGTTGCAATCGGGCGAGTTTCTACTTTCAGATGCAACAGAAATTTTGCGGATTGGTCAATCCGTTCGCGAGATATGGCAGTTTGGGTTAAGAAACGCTTGAGCAACACAAAATTTTCGCAGTTCTGATGCTCGAAACGAATAACCAGAACGGCCTAGGGGAAAACTACGCATACCGTTGTAATCGGGCGAGTTTCTACTTTCAGATGCAACAGAAATTTTGCGGATTGGTCAATCCGTTCGCGAGGTGTGGCAGATTGTAAGTAAGAAACGCTTGAGAAACTCAAAATATTCGCAGTTCTGATGCTCGAAACGAATAACTAGAAGTACCTAGGGGAAAAGTACGCATACCGTTGTAATCGGGCGAGTTGCTACTTTCAGATGCAACAGAAATTTTGCGGATTGGTCAATCCTTTCGCGAGATATGGCAGTTTGGAGGTAAGAAACGATGGAGCAACTCAAAATTTTCGCAGTTCTGATGCTCGAAACGAATAACTAGAACGGCCTAGGGGAAAAGTACGCATACCGTTCTAATCGGGCGAGTTTCTACTTTCAGATGCAACAGAAATTTTGCGGATTGGTCTATCCGTTCGCGAGATATTGCAGTTTGGATGTAAGAAACGGTTGAGAAAGTCAAAATTTTCGCAGTTCTGATGCTCGGAATGAATAACTGGAACGGCCTAGAGGAAAAGAAATCATACCGTTGCAATCGGGCGAGTTTCTACTTTCAGATGCAACAGAAATTTTGCGGATTGGTCAATCCGTTCGCGAGATATGGCAGTTTGGAGGTAAGAAACGCTTGAGAAACTCAAAATTTTCGCAGTTCTGATGCTCGAACCGAATAACTGGAACGGCCTAGGGGAAAAGTACGCATACAGTTGTAATCGGGCGAGTTTCTACTTTCAGATGCAACAGAAATTTTGCGGATTGGTCAATCCGTTCGCGAGATATGGCAGTTTGGATGTAAGAAACGGTTGAGAAACTCAAAATTTTCGCAGTTCTGATGCTCGAAACGAATAACAGGAACGGCCTAGAGGAAAAGTACACATACCGTTGCAATCGGGCGAGTTTCTACTTTCAGATGCAACAGAAATTTTGCGGATTGGTCAATCCGTTCGCGAGATATGGCAGTTTGGGGTAAGAAACGCTTGAGCAACACAAAATTTTCGCAGTTCTGATGCTCGAAACGAATAACCAGAACGGCCTAGGGGAAAACTACGCATACCGTTGTAATCGGGCGAGTTTCTACTTTCAGATGCAACAGAACTTTTGCGGATTGGTCAATCCGTTCGCGAGATGTGGCAGTTTGTAAGTAAGAAACGCTTGAGAAACTCAAAATATTCGCAGTTCTGATGCTCGAAACGAATAACTAGAACGGCCTAGGGGAAAAGTACGCATACCGTTGTAATCGGGCGAGTTTCTACTTTCAGATGCAACAGAAATTTTGCGGGTTGGTCTATCCGTTCGCGAGATATGGCAGTTTGGAGGTAAGAAACGCTTGAGAAACTCAAAATTTTCGCACTTCTGATGCTCGAAACGAATAACTAGAACGGCCTAGGGGAAAAGTACGCATACCGTTGTAATCGGGCGAGTTTCTACTTTCAGATGCAACAGAAATTTTGCGGGTTGGTCAATCCGTTCGCGAGATATGGCAGTTTTGAGGTAAGAAACGGTTGAGAAACTCAAAATGTTCACAGTTCTGATGCTCGAAACGAATAACTAGAACGGCCTAGGGGAAAAGTACACATGCCGTTGTAATCGGGCGAGTTTCTACTTTCCGATGCAACAGAAATTTTGCGGATTGGTCAATCCGTTCGCGAGATATGGCAGTTTGGAGGTAAGAATCGCTTGAGAAACTCAAAATATTCGCAGTTCTGATGCTTGACAAGCATAACTAGAACGGCCTAGGGGAAACGTACGCATACCGTTGTAATCGGGCGAGTTTCTACTTTCAGATGCAACAGAAATTTTGCGGGTTGGTCAATCCGTTCGCGAGATATGGCAGTTTTGAGGTAAGAAACGGTTGAGAAACTCAAAATGTTCACAGTTCTGATGCTCGAAACGAATAACTAGAACGGCCTAGGGGAAAAGTACACATACCGTTGTAATCGGGCGAGTTTCTACTTTCAGATGCAACAGAAATTTTGCGGATTGGTCAATCCTTTCGCGAGATATGGCAGTTTGGAGGTAAGAAACGCTTGAGCAACTCAAAATTTTCGCAGTTCTGATGCTCGAAACGAATAACCAGAACGGCCTAGGGGAAAAGTAGGCATACCGTTGTAATCGGGCGTGATTCAACTTTCAGATGCAACAGAAATCTTGCGGGTTGGTCAATCCGTTCGCGAGATATGGCAGTTTGGAGGTAAGAAACGCTTGAGCAACTCAAAATTTTCGCAGTTCTGATGCTCGAACCGAATAACTGGAACGGCCTAGGGGAAAAGTACGCATACAGTTGTAATCGGGCGAGTTTCCACTTTCAGATGCAACAGAAATTCTGCGGATTGGTCAATCCGTTCGCGAGATATGGCAGTTTGGAGGTAAGAAACGGTTGAGAAACTCAAAATGTTCACAGTTCTGATGCTCGAAACGAATAACTAGAACGGCCTAGGGGAAAACTACGCATACAGTTGTAATCGGGCGAGTTTCTACTTTCAGATGCAACAGAAATTTTGCGGATTGGTCAATCCTTTCGCGAGATATGGCAGTTTGGAGGTAAGAAACGCTGGAGCAACTCAAAATTTTCGTAGTTCTGATGCTCGAAACGAATAACCAGAACGGCCTAGGGGAAAAGTACGCATACCGTTGTGATCGGGCGAGTTTCTACTTTCAGATGCAACAGAAATTTTGCGGATTGGCCAATCCGTTCGCGAGATATGGCAGTTTGTAAGTAAGAAACGCTTGAGAAACTCAAAATTTTCGCAGTTCTGATGCTCGAAACGAATAACTAGAACGGTCTAGGGGAAAAGTACGCATACCGTTGTAATCGGGCGAGTTTCTACATTCAGATGCAATAGAAATTTTGCGGATTGGTCAATCCGTTCGCGAGATATGGCAGTTTGGAGGTAAGAAACGCTTGAGAAACTCAAAATTTTCGCAGTTCTGATGCTCGAAACGAATAACTGGCACGGCCTAGGGGAAAAGTACACACACCGTTGTAACCGGGCGAGTTTCTATTTTCAGATGCAACAGAAATTTTGCGGATTGGTCAATCCGTTCGCGAGATATGGGAGTTTGGAGGTAAGAAACGCTTGAGAAACTCAAAACTTTCGCAGTTCTGATGCTCGACAAGCATAACTAGAACGGCCTAGGGGAAAAGTACGCATACCGTTGTATTCGGGCGAGTTTCTACTTTCAGATGCAACAGAAATTTTGCGGATTGGTCAATCCGTTCGCGAGATATGGCAGTTTGGAGGTAAGAAACGCTTGAGAAACTCAAAATTTTCGCAGTTCTGATGCTCGAGACGAATAACTAGAACGGCCTAGGGGAAAAGTACGCATACCGTTGTAATCGGGCGGGTTTCTACTTTCAGATGCAACAGAAATTTTTCGGATAGGTCAATCCGTTCGCGAGATATGGCAGTTTGGAGGTAAGAAACGCTTGAGAAACTCAAAATTTTCGCAGTTCTGATGCTCGAAACGAATAACAGGAACGGCCTAGAGGAAAAGTACACATACCGTTGCAATCGGGCGAGTTTCTACTTTCAGATGCAACAGAAATTTTGCGGATTGGTCAATCCGTTCGCGAGATATGGCAGTTTGGGGTAAGAAACGCTTGAGCAACACAAAATTTTCGCAGTTCTGATGCTCGAAACGAATAACCAGAACGGCCTAGGGGAAAACTACGCATACCGTTGTAATCGGGCGAGTTTCTACTTTCAGATGCAACAGAAATTTTGCGGATTGGTCAATCCGTTCGCGAGATATGGCAGTTTGGAGGTAAGAAACGCTTGAGAAACTCAAAATTTTCGCAGTTCTGATGCTCGACAAGCATAACTAGAACGGCCTAGGGGAAAAGTACGCATACCGTTGTAATCGGGCTGGTTTCTACATTCAGATGCAATAGAAATTTTGCGGATTGGTCAATCCGTTCGCGAGATATGGCAGATTGTAAGTAAGAAACGCTTGAGAAACTCAAAATATTCGCAGTTCTGATGCTCGAAACGAATAACTAGAAGTACCTAGGGGAAAAGTACGCATACCGTTGTAATCGGGCAAGTTGCTACTTTCAGATGCAACAGAAATTTTGCGGATTGGTCAATCCTTTCGCGAGATATGGCAGTTTGGAGGTAAGAAACGATGGAGCAACTCAAAATTTTCGCAGTTCTGATGCTCGAAACGAATAACTAGAACGGCCTAGGGGAAAAGTACGCATACCGTTCTAATCGGGCGAGTTTCTACTTTCAGATGCAACAGAAATTTTGCGGATTGGTCTATCCGTTCGCGAGATATTGCAGTTTGGATGTAAGAAACGGTTGAGAAAGTCAAAATTTTCGCAGTTCTGATGCTCGGAATGAATAACTGGAACGGCCTAGAGGAAAAGAAATCATACCGTTGCAATCGGGCGAGTTTCTACTTTCAGATGCAACAGAAATTTTGCGGATTGGTCAATCCGTTCGCGAGATATGGCAGTTTGGAGGTAAGAAACGCTTGAGAAACTCAAAATTTTCGCAGTTCTGATGCTCGAAACGAATAACTAGAACGGCCTAGCGGAAAAGTACGCATACCATTGTAATCGGGCGAGTTTCTACTTTCAGATGCAACAGAAATTTTGCGGATTGGTCAATCCGTTCGCGAGATATGGCAGTTTGGAGGTAAGAAACGGCTGAGAAACTCAAAATGTTCACAGTTCTGATGCCCGAAACGAATAACTAGAACGGCCTAGGGGAAAAGTACGCATACCTTTGTAATCGGGCGAGTTTCTACTTTCAGATGCAACAGAAATTTTGCGGATTGGTCAATCAGTTCGCGAGATATGGCAGTTTGGAGGTAAGAAACGCTTGAGAAACTCAAAATTTTCGCATTTCTGATGCTCGAAACGAATAACTAGAACGACCTAGCGGAAAAGTACGCATATCGTTGTAATCGGGCGAGTTTCTACTTTCAGATGCAATAGAAATTTTGAGGATTGGTCAATCCGTTCGCGAGATATGGCAGTTTGGAGGTAAGAAACGCTTGAGAAACTCAAAATTTTCGCTGTTCTGATGCTCGAAACGAATAACTAGAACGGCCTAGAGGAAAAGTACACATACCGTTGTAATCGGGCGAGTTTCTACTTTCAGATGCAACAGAAATTTTGCGGATTGGTCAATCCGTTCGCGAGATATGGCAGTTTGGAGGTAAGAAACGCTTGAGCAACTCAAAATTTTCGCAGTTCTGATGCTCGAAACGAATAACTAGAACTGCCTAGGGGAAAAGTACGCATACCGTTCTAATCGGGCGAGTTTCTGCTTTCAGATGAAACAGAAATTTTGCGGATTGGTCTATCCGTTCGCGAGTTATTGCAGTTTGGAGGTAAGAAATGCTTGAGAAACTCAAAAGTTTCGCAGTTCTGATGCTCGAGACGAATAACTAGAACGGCCTAGGGGAAAAGTACGCGTACCGTTGTAATCGGGCGGGATTCTACTTTCAGATGCAACAGAAATTTTGCGGATTCGTCAATCCTTTCGCGAGATATGGCAGTTTGGAGATAAGAAACGCTTGAGCAACTCAAAATTTTCGCAGTTCTGATGCTCGAAACGAATAACTAGAACGGCCTAGTGGAAAAGTACGCATACAGTTGTAATCGGGCGAGTTTCTACTTTCAGATGCAACAGAAATTTTGCGGATTGGTCAATCCGTTCGCGAGATGTGGCAGTTTGGAGGTAAGAAACGGTTGAGAAACTCAAAATTTTCACAGTTCTGATGCTCGAAACGAATAACTAGAACGGCCTAGAGGAAAAGTACTCATACCGTTGTAATCGGGCGTGATTCAACTTTCAGATGCAACAGAAATCTTGCGGATTGGTCAATCCGTTCGCGAGATATGGCAGTTTGGATGTAAGAAACGCTTGTGCAACTCAAAATTTTCGCAGTTCTGATGCTCGAACCGAATAACTGGAACGGCCTAGGGGAAAAGTACGCATACAGTTGTAATCGGGCGAGTTTCTACTTTCAGATGCAACAGAAATTTTGCGGATTGGTCAATCCGTTCGCGAGATATGGCAGTTTGGAGGTAAGAAACGGTTGAGAAACTCAAAATGTTCACAGTTCTGATGCTTGAAACGAATAACTAGAACGGCCTAGGGGAAAAGTACGCATACAGTTGTAATCGGGCGAGTTTCTGCTTTCAGATGCAACAGAAATTTTGCGGATTGGTCAATCCTTTCGCGAGATATGGCAGTTTGGAGGTAAGAAACGCTTGAGCAACTCAAAATTTTCGCAGTTCTGATGCTCGAAACGAATAAACAGAACGGCCTAGGGGAAAAGTAGGCATACCGTTGTAATCGGGCGAGTTTCTACTTTCAGATGCAACAGAAATTTTGCGGTTTGGTCAATCCGTTCGCGAGATATGGCAGTTTGGAGGTAAGAAACGCTTGAGATACTCAAAATTTTCTCTGTTCTGATGCTCGAACCGAATAACTAGAACGGCCTAGGGGAAAAGTACGCATACATTTGTAATCGGGCGAGTTTCTACTTTCAGATGCAACAGAAATTTTGCGGATTGGTCAATCCTTTCTCGAGATATGGCAGTTTGGAAGTAAGAAACGCTTGAGAAACTCAAAATTTTCGCAGTTCTGATGCTTGACAAGCATAACTAGAGCGGCCTAGGGGAAAAGTACGCATACCGTTGTAATCGGGCGAGTTGCTACTTTCAGATGCAACAGAAATTTTGCGGATTGGTCAATCCGTTCGCGAGATATGGCAGTTTGGATGTAAGAAACGGTTGAGAAACTCAAAATGTTCACAGTTCTGATGCTCGAAACGAATAACTAGAACTGCCTAGGGGAAAAGTACACATACCGTTGTAATCGGGCGAGGTTCTACTTTCAGATGCAACAGAAATTTTGCGGATTGGTCAATCCTTTCGCGAGATATGGCAGTTTGGAGGTAAGAAACGCTGGAGCAACTCAAAATTTTCGCAGTTCTGATGCTCGAAACGAATAACCAGAACGGCCTAGGGGAAAAGTACGCATACCGTTGTGATCGGGCGAGTTTCTACTTTCAGATGCAACAGTAATTTTGCGGATTGGCCAATCCGTTCGCGAGATATGGCAGTTTGTAAGTAAGAAACGCTTGAGAAACTCAAAATTTTCGCAGTTCTGATGCTCGAAACGAATAACTAGAACGGTCTAGGGGAAAAGGACGCATACCGTTGTAATCGGGCGAGTTTCTACATTCAGATGCAATAGAAATTTTGCGGATTGGTCAATCCGTTCGCGAGATATGGCAGTTTGGAGGTAAGAAACGCTTGAGAAACTCAAAATTTTCGCAGTTCTGATGCTCGAAACGAATAACTGGCACGGCCTAGGGGAAAAGTACACACACCGTTGTAATCGGGCGAGTTTCTACTTTCAGATGCAACAGAAATTTTGCGGATTGGTCAATCCGTTCGCGAGATATGGCAGTTTGGAGGTAAGAAACGCTTGAGAAACTCAAAATTTTCGCAGTTCTGATGCTTGACAAGCATAACTAGAACGGCCTAGGGGAAAAGTACGCATACCGTTGTAATCGGGCGAGTTGCTACTTTCAGATGCAACAGAAATTTTGCGGATTGGTCAATCCGTTCGCGAGATATGGCAGTTTGGATGTAAGAAACGCTTGAGATACTCAAAATTTTCTCTGTTCTGATGCTCGAACCGAATAACTAGAACGGCCTAGGGGAAAAGTACGCATACAGTTGTAATCGGGCGAGTTTCTACTTTCAGATGCAACAGAAATTTTGCGGATTGGTCAATCCTTTCTCGAGATATGGCAGTTTGGAAGTAAGAAACGCTTGAGAAACTCAAAATTTTCGCAGTTCTGATGCTTGACAAGCATAACTAGAACGGCCTAGGGGAAAAGTACGCATACCGTTGTAATCGGGCGAGTTGCTACTTTCAGATGCAACAGAAATTTTGCAGATTGGTCAATCCGTTCGCGAGATATGGCAGTTTGGATGTAAGAAACGGTTGAGAAACTCAAAATGTTCACAGTTCTGATGCTCGAAACGAATAACTAGAACTGCCTAGGGGAAAAGTACACATACCGTTGTAATCGGGCGAGTTTCTACTTTCAGATGCAACAGAAATTTTGCGGATTGGTCAATCCTTTCGCGAGATATGGCAGTTTGGAGGTAAGAAACGCTGGAGCAACTCAAAATTTTCGCTGTTCTGATGCTCGAAACGAATAACCAGAACGGCCTAGAGGAAAAGTACGCATACCGTTGTGATCGGGCGAGTTTCTACTTTCAGATGCAACAGAAATTTTGCGGATTGGCCAATCCGTTCGCGAGATATGGCAGTTTGTAAGTAAGAAACGCTTGAGAAACTCAAGATTTTCGCAGTTCTGATGCTCGAAACGAATAACTAGAACGGTCTAGGGGAAAAGGACGCATACCGTTGTAATCGGGCGAGTTTCTACATTCAGATGCAATAGAAATTTTGCGGATTGGTCAATCCGTTCGCGAGATATGGCAGTTTGGAGGTAAGAAACGCTTGAGAAACTCAAAATTTTCGCAGTTCTGATGCTCGAAACGAATAACTGGCACGGCCTAGGGGAAAAGTACACACACCGTTGTAATCGGGCGAGTTTCTACTTTCAGATGCAACAGAAATTTTGCGGATTGGTCAATCCGTTCGCGAGATATGGGAGTTTGGATGTAAGAAACGCTTGAGAAACTCAAAACTTTCGCAGTTCTGATGCTCGACAAGCATAACTAGAACGGCCTAGGGGAAAAGTACGCATACCGTTGTATTCGGGCGAGTTTCTACTTTCAGATGCAACAGAAATTTTGCGGATTGGTCAATCCGTTCGCGAGATATGGCAGTTTGGAGGTAAGAAACGCTTGAGAAACTCAAAATTTTCGCAGTTCTGATGCTCGAGACGAATAACTAGAACGGCCTAGGGGAAAAGTACGCATACCGTTGTAATCGGGCGGGTTTCTACTTTCAGATGCAACAGAAATTTTTCGGATAGGTCAATCCGTTCGCGAGATATGGCAGTTTGGATGTAAGAAACGGTTGAGAAACTCAAAATTTTCGCAGTTCTGATGCTCGAAACGAATAACAGGAACGGCCTAGAGGAAAAGTACACATACCGTTGCAATCGGGCGAGTTTCTACTTTCAGATGCAACAGAAATTTTGCGGATTGGTCAATCCGTTCGCGAGATATGGCAGTTTGGGGTAAGAAACGCTTGAGCAACACAAAATTTTCGCAGTTCTGATGCTCGAAACGAATAACAAGAACGGCCTAGGGGAAAACTACGCATACCGTTGTAATCGGGCGAGTTTCTACTTTCAGATGCAACAGAACTTTGCGGATTGGTCAATCCGTTCGCGAGATGTGGCAGTTTGTAAGTAAGAAACGCTTGAGAAACTCAAAATATTCGCAGTTCTGATGCTCGAAACGAATAACTAGAACGGCCTAGGGGAAAAGTACGCATACCGTTGTAATCGGGCGATTTTCTACTTTCAGATGCAACAGAAATTTTGAGGATTGGTTAATCCGTTCGCGAGATATGGCAGTTTCGAGGTAAGAAACGCTAGAGAAACTCAAAATTTTCGCAGTTCTGATGCTTGACAAACATAACTAGAACGGCCTAGGGGAAATGTACGCATACCGTTGTAATCGGGCGAGTTTCTACCTTCAGATGCAACAGAAATTTTGCAGATTGGTCTATCCGTTCGCGAGATATGGCAGTTTGGATGTAAGAAACGCTTGAGAAACTCAAAATTTTCGCAATTCTGATGCTCGAAACGAATAACTAGAACGGCCTAGCCGTAAAGTACGCATACCGTTGTAATCGGGCGAGCTTCTACTTTCAGATGCAACAGAAATTTTGCGGATTGGTCAATCCGTTCGCGAGGTGTGGCAGATTGTAAGTAAGAAACGCTTGAGAAACTCAAAATATTCGCAGTTCTGATGCTCGAAACGAATAACTAGAAGTACCTAGGCGAAAAGTACGCATACCGTTGTAATCGGGCGAGTTTCTACTTTTAGATGCAACAGAAATTTTGAGGATTGGTCAATCCGTTCGCAAGATATGGCAGTTTGGAGGTAAGAATCGCTTGAGAAACTTAAAATTTTCGCAGTTCTGATGCTCGACAAGCATAACTAGAACGGCCTAGGGGA
This sequence comes from Ptiloglossa arizonensis, assembly GCF_051014685.1. NCBI lineage: Eukaryota > Metazoa > Arthropoda > Insecta > Hymenoptera > Colletidae > Ptiloglossa > Ptiloglossa arizonensis. The sequence goes on from NW_027478591.1 coordinate 487,863, forward strand.
AAAGTACGCATACCGTTGTAATCGGGCTGGTTTCTACATTCAGATGCAATAGAAATTTTGCGGATTGGTCAATCCGTTCGCGAGATATGGCAGATTGTAAGTAAGAAACGCTTGAGAAACTCAAAATATTCGCAGTTCTGATGCTCGAAACGAATAACTAGAAGTACCTAGGGGAAAAGTACGCATACCGTTGTAATCGGGCGAGTTGCTACTTTCAGATGCAACAGAAATTTTGCGGATTGGTCAATCCTTTCGCGAGATATGGCACTTTGGAGTTAAGAAACGCTGGAGCAACTCAAAATTTTCGCAGTTCTGATGCTCGAAACGAATAACTAGTACGGCCTAGGGGAAAAGTACGCATACCGTTCTGATCGGGCGAGTTTCTACTTTCAGATGCAACAGAAATTTTGCGGATTGGTCAATCCGTTCGCGAGATATGGCAGTTTGGAGGTAAGAAACGCTTGAGAAACTCAAAATTTTCGCAGTTCTGATGCTCGAAACGAATAACTAGAACGGCCTAGCGGAAAAGTACGCATACCATTGTAATCGGGCGAGCTTCTACTTTCAGATGCAACAGAAATTTTGCGGATTGGTCAATCCGTTCGCGAGATATGGCAGTTTGGAGGTAAGAAACGGCCGAGAAACTCAAAATGTTCACAGTTCTGATGCCCGAAACGAATATCTAGAACGGCCTAGGGGAAAAGTACGCATACCTTTGTAATCGGGCGAGTTTCTACTTTCAGATGCAACAGAAATTTTGCGGATTGGTCAATCAGTTCGCGAGATATGGCAGTTTGGAGGTAAGAAACGCTTGAGAAACTCAAAATTTTCGCATTTCTGATGCTCGAAACGAATAACTAGAACGGCCTAGCGGAAAAGTACGCATATCGTTGTAATCGGGCGAGTTTCTACTTTCAGATGCAATAGAAATTTTGAGGATTGGTCAATCCGTTCGCGAGATATGGCAGTTTGGAGGTAAGAAACGCTTGAGAAACTCAAAATTTTCGCAGTTCTGATGCTCGAGACGAATAACTAGAACGGCCTAGGGAAAAGTACGCATACCGTTGTAATCGGGCGAGTTTCTACTTTCAGATGCAACAGAAATTTTGCGGATTGGTCAATCCGTTCGCGAGATATGGCAGTTTGGAGGTAAGAAACGCTTGAGAAACTCAAAATTTTCGCAGTTCTGATGCGCGAAACGAATAACTAGAATGGCCTAGGGGAAAAGTACACATACCGTTGTAATTGGCCGAGTTTCTACTTTCACATACCACAGAAATTTTGCGGATTGGTCGATCCGTTCGCGAGATGTGGCAGTTTGTAAGTAAGAAACGCTTGAGGAACTCAAAATATTCGCAGTTCTGATACTCGAAACGAATAACTAGAACGGCCTAGGGGAATAGTACGCATACCGTTGTAATCGGGCGAGTTTCTACTTTCAGATGCAACAGAAATTTTGAGGATTGGTCAATCCGTTCGCGAGATATGGCAGTTTGGAGGTAAGAAACGCTAGAGAAACTCAAAATTTTCGCAGTTCTGATGCTTGACAAAGATAACTAGAACGGCCTAGGGGAAATGTACGCATACCGTTGTAATCGGGCGGGTTTCTACTTTCAGATGCAACAGAAATTTTGCGGATTGGTCAATCCGTTCGCGAGATATGGCAGTGTGGAGGTAAGAAACGCTTGAGAAACTCAAAATGTTCACAGATCTGATGCTCGAAACGAATAACTAGAATGGCCTAGGGGAAAAGTACACATACCGTTGTAATTGGCCGAGTTTCTACTTTCAGATACCACAGAAATTTTGCGGATTGGTCGATCCGTTCGCGAGATGTGGCAGTTTGTAAGTAAGAAACGCTTGAGAAACTCAAAATGTTCACAGTTCTCATGCTCGAAACGAATAACTAGAACGGCCTAGGGGAATAGTACGCATACCGTTGTAATCGGGCGAGTTTCTACTTTCAGATGCAACAGAAATTTTGCGGATTGGTCAATCCGTCAGCGAGATATGACAGTTTGGAGGTAAGAAACGCTTGAGAAACTCAAAATTTTCGCATTTCTGATGCTCGAAACGAATAACTAGAACGGCCTAGCGGAAAAGTACGCATATCGTTGTAATCGGGCGAGTTTCTACTTTCAGATGCAATAGAAATTTTGAGGATTGGTCAATCCGTTCGCGAGATATGGCAGTTTGGAGGTAAGAAACGCTTGAGAAACTCAAAATTTTCGCAGTTCTGATGCTCGAGACGAATAACTAGAACGGCCTAGGGGAAAAGTACGCATACCGTTGTAATCGGGCGGGTTTCTACTTTCAGATGCAACAGAAATTTTGCGGATTGGTCAATCCGTTCGCGAGATATGGCAGTTTGGAAGTAAGAAACGCTTGAGAAACTCAAAATGTTCACAGTTCTGATGCTCGAAACGAATAACTAGAAGGGTCTAGGGGAAAAGTACGCATACCGTTGTAATCGGGCGATTTTCTACTTTCAGATGCAACAGAAATTTTGAGGATTGGTTAATCCGTTCGCGAGATATGGCAGTTTCGAGGTAAGAAACGCTAGAGAAACTCAAAATTTTCGCAGTTCTGATGCTTGACAAACATAACTAGAACGGCCTAGGGGAAATGTACGCATACCGTTGTAATCGGGCGAGTTTCTACCTTCAGATGCAACAGAAATTTTGCAGATTGGTCTATCCGTTCGCGAGATATGGCAGTTTGGATGTAAGAAACGCTTGAGAAACTCAAAATTTTCGCAATTCTGATGCTCGAAACGAATAACTAGAACGGCCTAGCCGTAAAGTACGCATACCGTTGTAATCGGGCGAGCTTCTACTTTCAGATGCAACAGAAATTTTGCGGATTGGTCAATCCGTTCGCGAGGTGTGGCAGATTGTAAGTAAGAAACGCTTGAGAAACTCAAAATATTCGCAGTTCTGATGCTCGAAACGAATAACTAGAAGTACCTAGGCGAAAAGTACGCATACCGTTGTAATCGGGCGAGTTTCTACTTTTAGAAGCAACAGAAATTTTGAGGATTGGTCAATCCGTTCGCGAGATATGGCAGTTTGGAGGTAAGAATCGCTTGAGAAACTTAAAATTTTCGCAGTTCTGATGCTCGACAAGCATAACTAGAACGGCCTAGGGGAAAAGTACGCATACCGTTGTAATCGGGCTGGTTTCTACATTCAGATGCAATAGAAATTTTGCGGATTGGTCAATCCGTTCGCGAGATATGGCAGATTGTAAGTAAGAAACGCTTGAGAAACTCAAAATATTCGCAGTTCTGATGCTCGAAACGAATAACTAGAAGTACCTAGGGGAAAAGTACGCATACCGTTGTAATCGGGCGAGTTGCTACTTTCAGATGCAACAGAAATTTTGCGGATTGGTCAATCCTTTCGCGAGATATGGCACTTTGGAGTTAAGAAACGCTGGAGCAACTCAAAATTTTCGCAGTTCTGATGCTCGAAACGAATAACTAGTACGGCCTAGGGGAAAAGTACGCATACCGTTCTAATCGGGCGAGTTTCTACTTTCAGATGCAACAGAAATTTTGCGGATTGGTCTATCCGTTCGCGAGATATTGCAGTTTGGATGTAAGAAACGGTTGAGAAAGTCAAAATTTTCGCAGTTCTGATGCTCGGAATGAATAACTGGAACGGCCTAGAGGAAAAGAAATCATACCGTTGCAATCGGGCGAGTTTCTACTTTCAGATGCAACAGAAATTTTGCGGATTGGTCAATCCGTTCGCGAGATATGGCAGTTTGGAGGTAAGAAACGCTTGAGAAACTCAAAATTTTCGCAGTTCTGATGCTCGAAACGAATAACTAGAACGGCCTAGCGGAAAAGTACGCATACCATTGTAATCGGGCGAGCTTCTACTTTCAGATGCAACAGAAATTTTGCGGATTGGTCAATCCGTTCGCGAGATATGGCAGTTTGGAGGTAAGAAACGGCCGAGAAACTCAAAATGTTCACAGTTCTGATGCCCGAAACGAATATCTAGAACGGCCTAGGGGAAAAGTACGCATACCTTTGTAATCGGGCGAGTTTCTACTTTCAGATGCAACAGAAATTTTGCGGATTGGTCAATCAGTTCGCGAGATATGGCAGTTTGGAGGTAAGAAACGCTTGAGAAACTCAAAATTTTCGCATTTCTGATGCTCGAAACGAATAACTAGAACGGCCTAGCGGAAAAGTACGCATATCGTTGTAATCGGGCGAGTTTCTACTTTCAGATGCAATAGAAATTTTGAGGATTGGTCAATCCGTTCGCGAGATATGGCAGTTTGGAGGTAAGAAACGCTTGAGAAACTCAAAATTTTCGCAGTTCTGATGCTCGAGACGAATAACTAGAACGGCCTAGGGGAAAAGTACGCATACCGTTGTAATCGGGCGAGTTTCTACTTTCAGATGCAACAGAAATTTTGCGGATTGGTCAATCCGTTCGCGAGATATGGCAGTTTGGAGGTAAGAAACGCTTGAGAAACTCAAAATTTTCGCAGTTCTGATGCGCGAAACGAATAACTAGAATGGCCTAGGGGAAAAGTACACATACCGTTGTAATTGGCCGAGTTTCTACTTTCACATACCACAGAAATTTTGCGGATTGGTCGATCCGTTCGCGAGATGTGGCAGTTTGTAAGTAAGAAACGCTTGAGGAACTCAAAATATTCGCAGTTCTGATACTCGAAACGAATAACTAGAACGGCCTAGGGGAATAGTACGCATACCGTTGTAATCGGGCGAGTCTCTACTTTCAGATGCAACAGAAATTTTGAGGATTGGTCAATCCGTTCGCGAGATATGGCAGTTTGGAGGTAAGAAACGCTAGAGAAACTCAAAATTTTCGCAGTTCTGATGCTTGACAAAGATAACTAGAACGGCCTAGGGGAAATGTACGCATACCGTTGTAATCGGGCGGGTTTCTACTTTCAGATGCAACAGAAATTTTGCGGATTGGTCAATCCGTTCGCGAGATATGGCAGTGTGGAGGTAAGAAACGCTTGAGAAACTCAAAATGTTCACAGATCTGATGCTCGAAACGAATAACTAGAATGGCCTAGGGGAAAAGTACACATACCGTTGTAATTGGCCGAGTTTCTACTTTCAGATACCACAGAAATTTTGCGGATTGGTCGATCCGTTCGCGAGATGTGGCAGTTTGTAAGTAAGAAACGCTTGAGAAACTCAAAATGTTCACAGTTCTCATGCTCGAAACGAATAACTAGAACGGCCTAGGGGAAAAGTACGCATACCGTTGTAATCGGGCGAGTTTCTACTTTCAGATGCAACAGAAATTTTGCGGATTGGTCAATCCGTCAGCGAGATATGACAGTTTGGAGGTAAGAAACGCTTGAGAAACTCAAAATTTTCGCATTTCTGATGCTCGAAACGAATAACTAGAACGGCCTAGCGGAAAAGTACGCATATCGTTGTAATCGGGCGAGTTTCTACTTTCAGATGCAATAGAAATTTTGAGGATTGGTCAATCCGTTCGCGAGATATGGCAGTTTGGAGGTAAGAAACGCTTGAGAAACTCAAAATTTTCGCAGTTCTGATGCTCGAGACGAATAACTAGAACGGCCTAGGGGAAAAGTACGCATACCGTTGTAATCGGGCGGGTTTCTACTTTCAGATGCAACAGAAATTTTGCGGATTGGTCAATCCGTTCGCGAGATATGGCAGTTTGGAAGTAAGAAACGCTTGAGAAACTCAAAATGTTCACAGTTCTGATGCTCGAAACGAATAACTAGAAGGGTCTAGGGGAAAAGTACGCATACCGTTGTAATCGGGCGAGTTTCTACTTTCAGATGCAACAGAAATTTTGCGGATTGGTCAATCCGTTAGCGAGATATGGCAGTTTGGAGGTAAGAAACGCTTGAGAAACTCAAAATTTTCGCAGTTCTGATGCTCGAAACGAATAACTAGAATGGCCTAGGGGAAAAGTACACATACCGTTGTAATTGGCCGAGTTTCTACTTTCAGATACAACAGAAATTTTGCGGATTGGTCGATCCGTTCGCGAGATGTGGCAGTTTGTAAGTAAGAAACGCTTGAGGAACTCAAAATATTCGCAGTTCTGATACTCGAAACGAATAACTAGAACGGCCTAGGGGAAAAGTACGCATACCGTTGTAATCGGGCGAGTTTGTACTTTCAGATGCAACAGAAATTTTGCGGATTGGTCAATCCGTTCGCGAGATATGGCAGTGTGGAGGTAAGAAGCGCTTGAGAAACTCAAAATGTTCACAGTTCTGATGCTCGAAACGAATAACTAGAACGGCCTAGGGGAAAAGTACGCATACCGTTGTAATCGGGCGAGCTTCTACTTTTAGACGCAACAGAAATTTTGCGGATTGGTCAATCCGTTCGCGAGATATGGCAGTTTGGAGGTAAGAAACGCTTGAGAAACTCAAAATTTTCGCAGTTCTGATGCTCGAAACGAATAACTAGAATGGCCTAGGGGAAAAGTACACACACCGTTGTAATTGGCCGAGTTTCTACTTTCAGATACCACAGAAATTTTGCGTATTGGTCGATCCGTTCGCGAGATGTGGCAGTTTGTAAGTAAGAAACGCTTGAGGAACTCAAAATATTCGCAGTGCTGATGCTCGAAACGAAGAACTAGAATGACCTAGGGGAAAAGTACGCATACCGTTGTAATCGGGCGGGTTTCTACTTTCAGATGCAACAGAAATTTTACGGATTGGTCAATCAGTTCCCGAGATATGGCAGTTTGAAGGTAAGAAACGCTTGAGAAACTCAAAATTTTCGCATTTCTGATGCTCGAAACGAATAACTAGAACCGCCTTTCGGAAAAGTACGCATACCGTTGTAATCGGGCGAGCTTCTACTTTCAGATACAACAGAAATTTTGCGGATTGTTCAATCCGTTCGCGAGATATGGCAGCTTGGAGGTAAGAAACGCTTGAGAAACTCAAAATTTTTGCAGTTCTGATGCTCGAAACGAATAACTGGAACGGCCTAGAGGAAAAGCACACACACCGTTGCAATCGGGCGAGTTTCTACTCTCAGATGCAACAGAAATTTTGCGGATTGGTCAAACCGTTCGCGAGATATTGCAGTTTGGAGGTAAGAAACGCTTGAGAAACTCAAAATTTTCGCATTTCTGATGCTCGAAACGAATAACTAGAACGGGCTAGCGGAAAAGTACGCATACCGTTGTAATCGGGCGAGTTTCTACTTTCAGATGCAATAGAAATTTTGAGGATTGGTCAATCCGTTCGCGAGATATGGCTGTTTGGAGGTAAGAAACGCTTGAGAAACTCAAAATTTTCGCAGTTCTGATGCTCGAGACGAATAACTAGAACGGCCTAGGGGAAAAGTACGCATACCGTTGTAATCGGGCGGGTTTCTACTTTCAGATGCAACAGAAATTTTGCGGATTGGTCAATCCGTTCGCGAGATATGGCTGTTTGGAGGTAAGAAACGCTTGAGAAACTCAAAATGTTCACAGTTCTGATGCTCGAAACGAATAACTAGAAGGGTCTAGGGGAAAAGTACGCATACCGTTGTAATCGGGCGAGTTTCTACTTTCAGATGCAATAGAAATTTTGAGGATTGGTCAATCCGTTCGCGAGATATGGCAGTTTGGAGGTAAGAAACGCTTGAGAAACTCAAAATTTTCGCAGTTCTGATGCTCGAAACGAATAACTAGAATGGCCTAGGGGAAAAGTACACATACCGTTGTAATTGGCCGAGTTTCTACTTTCAGATACAACAGAAATTTTGCGGATTGGTCGATCCGTTCGCGAGATGTGGCAGTTTGTAAGTAAGAAACGCTTGAGGAACTCAAAATATTCGCAGTTCTGATACTCGAAACGAATAACTAGAACGGCCTAGGGGAAAAGTACGCATACCGTTGTAATCGGGCGAGTTTGTACTTTCAGATGCAACAGAAATTTTGCGGATTGGTCAATCCGTTCGCGAGATATGGCAGTGTGGAGGTAAGAAACGCTTGAGAAACTCAAAATGTTCACAGTTCTGATGCTCGAAACGAATAACTAGAACGGCCTAGGGGAAAAGTACGCATACCGTTGTAATCGGGCGAGCTTCTACTTTTAGACGCAACAGAAATTTTGCGGATTGGTCAATCCGTTCGCGAGATATGGCAGTTTGGAGGTAAGAAACGCTTGAGAAACTCAAAATTTTCGCAGTTCTGATGCTCGAAACGAATAACTAGAATGGCCTAGGGGAAAAGTACACACACCGTTGTAATTGGCCGAGTTTCTACTTTCAGATACCACAGAAATTTTGCGTATTGGTCGATCCGTTCGCGAGATGTGGCAGTTTGTAAGTAAGAAACGCTTGAGGAACTCAAAATATTCGCAGTTCTGATGCTCGAAACGAAGAACTAGAATGACCTAGGGGAAAAGTACGCATACCGTTGTAATCGGGCGGGTTTCTACTTTCAGATGCAACAGAAATTTTACGGATTGGTCAATCAGTTCCCGAGATATGGCAGTTTGAAGGTAAGAAACGCTTGAGAAACTCAAAATTTTCGCACTTCTGATGCTCGAAACGAATAACTAGAACCGCCTTTCGGAAAAGTACGCATACCGTTGTAATCGGGCGAGCTTCTACTTTCAGATACAACAGAAATTTTGCGGATTGTTCAATCCGTTCGCGAGATATGGCAGCTTGGAGGTAAGAAACGCTTGAGGAACTCAAAATATTCGCAGTTCTGATGCTCGAAACGAAGAACTAGAATGACCTAGGGGAAAAGTACGCATACCGTTGTAATCGGGCGGGTTTCTACTTTCAGATGCAACAGAAATTTTGCGGATTGGTCAATCCGTTCGCGAGATATTGCAGTTTGGAGGTAAGAAACGCTTGAGAAACTCAAAATTTTCGCATTTCTGATGCTCGAAACGAATAACTAGAACGGGCTAGCGGAAAAGTACGCATACCGTTGTAATCGGGCGAGTTTCTACTTTCAGATGCAATAGAAATTTTGAGGATTGGTCAATCCGTTCGCGAGATATGGCTGTTTGGAGGTAAGAAACGCTTGAGAAACTCAAAATTTTCGCAGTTCTGATGCTCGAGACGAATAACTAGAACGGCCTAGGGGAAAAGTACGCATACCGTTGTAATCGGGCGGGTTTCTACTTTCAGATGCAACAGAAATTTTGCGGATTGGTCAATCCGTTCGCGAGATATGGCAGTTTGGAGGTAAGAAACGCTTGAGAAACTCAAAATGTTCACAGTTCTGATGCTCGAAACGAATAACTAGAAGGGTCTAGGGGAAAAGTACGCATACCGTTGTAATCGGGCGAGTTTCTACTTTCAGATGCAATAGAAATTTTGAGGATTGGTCAATCCGTTCGCGAGATATGGCAGTTTGGAGGTAAGAAACGCTTGAGAAACTCAAAATTTTCGCAGTTCTGATGCTCGAAACGAATAACTGGAACGGCCTAGAGGAAAAGCACACACACCGTTGCAATCGGGCGAGTTTCTACTTTCAGATGCAACAGAAATTTTGCGGATTGGTCAATCCGTTCGCGAGATATGGCAGTTTGGATGTAAGAAACGGTTAAGAAACTCAAAATTTTCGCAGTTCTGATGCTCGAAACGAATAACTGGAACGGCCTAGAAGAAAAGCACACACACCGTTGCAATCGGGCGAGTTTCTACTTTCAGATGCAACAGAAATTTTGCGGATTGGCCAATCCGTTCGCGAGATATTGCAGTTTGGAGGTAAGAAACGCTTGAGAAACTCAAAATTTTCGCACTTCTGATGCTCGAAACGAATAACTAGAACGGCCTAGCGGAAAAGTACGCATACCGTTGTAATCGGGCGAGTTTCTACTTTCAGATGCAATAGAAATTTTGAGGATTGGTCAATCCGTTCGCGAGATATGGGAGTTTGGAGGTAAGAAACGCATGAAACTCAAAATGTTCACAGTTCTGATGCTCGAAACGAATAACTAGAAGGGTCTAGGGGAAAAGTACGCATACCGTTGTAATCGGGCGAGTTTCTACTTTCAGATGCAACAGAAATTTTGCGGATTGGTCAATCCGTTCGCGAGATATGGCAGTTTGGAGGTAGAAACGGTTGAGAAACTCAAAATGTTCACAGTTCTGATGCCCGAAACGAATAACCAGAACGGCCTAGGGGAAAAGTTCACATACCGTTGTAATCGGGCGAGTTTCTACTTTCAGATGCAACAGACATTTTGCGGATTGGTCGATCCGTTCGCGAGATGTGGCAGTTTGTATGTAAGAAACGCTCGAGAAACTCAAAATATTCGCAGTTCTGATGCTCGAAACGAATAACTAGAATGGCCTAGGGGAAAAGTACACATACCGTTGTAATTGGCCGAGTTTCTACTTTCAGATACCACAGAAATTTTGAGGATTGGTCAATCCGTTCGCGAGATATGGCAGTTTGGATGTAAGAAACGCTAGAGAAACTCAAAATTTTCGCAGTTCTGATGTTTGACAAGCATAACTAGAACGGCCTAGGGGAAAAGTACGCATACCGTTGTAATCGGGCGAGTTTCTACTTTCAGATGCAACAGAAATTTTGCGGATTGGTCAATCCGTTCGCGAGATATGGCAGTTTGGAGGTAAGAAACGCTTGAGAAACTCAAAATGTTCACAGTTCTGATGCTCGAAACGAATAACTAGAACGGCCCAGGGGAAAAGTACGCATACCGTTGTAATCGGGCGAGTTTCTACTTTCAAATGCAACAGAAATTTTGCGGATTGGTCAATCCGTTAGCGAGATATGGCAGTTTGGAGGTAAGAAACGCTTGAGAAACTCAAAATTTTCGCAGGTCTGATGCTCGAAACGAATAACTAGAATGGCCTAGGGGAAAAGTACACATACCGTTGTAATTGGCCGAGTTTCTACTTTCAGATACCACAGAAATTTTGCGGATTGGTCGATCCGTTCGCGAGATGTGGCAGTTTGTAAGTAAGAAACGCTTGAGGAACTCAAAATATTCGCTGTTCTGATGCTCGAAACGAAGAACTAGAATGACCTAGGGGAAAAGTACGCATACCGTTGTAATCGGGCGAGTTTCTACTTTCAGATGCAACAGAAATTTTGCGGATTGGTCAATCCGTTCGCGAGATATGGCAGTTTGGATGTAGAAACGGTTGAGAAACTCAAAATGTTCACAGTTCTGATGCCCGAAACGAATAACTAGAACGGCCTAGGGGAAAAGTACGCATACCGTTGTAATCGGGTTAGTTCCTACTTTCAGATGCAACAGAAATTTTGCGGATTGGTCAATCCGTTCGCGAGATATGGGAGTTTGGAAGTAAGAAACGCTTGAGAAACTCAAAATTTTCGCAGTTCTGATGCTCGACAAGCATAACTAGAACGGCCTAGGGGAAAAGTACGCATACCGTTGTAATCGGGCGAGTTTCTACTTTCAGATGCAACAGAAATTTTGCGGATTGGTCAATCCGTTCGCGAGATATGGGAGTTTGGAAGTAAGAAACGCTTGAGAAACTCAAAATTTTCGCAGTTCTGATGCTCGACAAGCATAACTAGAACGGCCTAGGGGAAAAGTACGCATACCGTTGTAATCGGGCGAGTTTCTACTTTCAGATGCAACAGAAATTTTGCGGATTGGTCAATCCGTTCGCGAGATATGGCAGTTTGGAGGTAGAAACGGTTGAGAAACTCAAAATGTTCACAGTTCTGATGCCCGAAACGAATAACTAGAACGGCCTAGGGGAAAAGTACGCATACCGTTGTAATCGGGCGAGTTCCTACTTTCAGATGCAACAGAAATTTTGCGGATTGGTCAATCCGTTCGCGAGATATGGGAGTTTGGAAGTAAGAAACGCTTGAGAAACTCAAAATTTTCGCAGTTCTGTTGCTCGACAAGCATAACTAGAACGGCCTAGGGGAAAAGTACGCATACCGTTGTAATCGGGCGAGTTTCTACTTTCAGATGCAACAGAAATTTTGCGGATTGGTCAATCCGTTCGCGAGATATGGCAGTTTGGAGGTAAGTAACGCTTGAGAAACTCAAAATTTTCGCAGTTCTGATGCTCGACAAGCATAACTAGAACGGCCTAGGGGAAAAGTACGCATACCGTTGTAATCGGGCGAGTTTCTACTTTCAGATGCAACAGAAATTTTGCGGATTGGTCAATCCGTTCGCGAGATATGGCAGTTTGGAGGTAAGAAACGCTTGAGAAACTCAAAATTTTCGCAGTTCTGATGCTCGAAACGAATAACTAGAATGGCCTAGGGGAAAAGTACACATACCGTTGTAATTGGCCGAGTTTCTACTTTCAGATACCACAGAAATTTTGCGGATTGGTCGATCCGTTCGCGAGATGTGGCAGTTTGTAAGTAAGAAACGCTTGAGAAACTCAAAATATTCGCAGTTCTGATGCTCGAAACGAAGAACTAGAATGACCTAGGGGAAAAGTACGCATACCGTTGTAATCGGGCGAGTTTCTACTTTCAGATGCAACAGACATTTTGCGGATTGGTCAATCCGTTCGCGAGATATGGCAGTTTGGAGGTAAGAAACGGTTGAGAAACTCAAAATGTTCACAGTTCTGATGCCCGAAACGAATAACTAGAACGGCCTACCGGAAAAGTACGCATACAGTTGTAATCGGGCGGGTTTCTACTTTCAGATGCAACAGAAATTTTGCGGATTGGTCAATCCGTTCGCGAGATATGGGGGTTTGGAAGTAAGAAACGCTTGAGAAACTCAAAATTTTCGCAGTTCTGATGCTCGACAAGCATAACTAGAACGGCCTAGGGGAAAAGTACGCATACCGTTGTAATCGGGCGAGTTTCTACTTTCAGATGCAACAGAAATTTTGCGGAATGGTCAATCCGTTCGCGAGATATGGGAGTTTGGAAGTAAGAAACGCTTGAGAAACTCAAAATATTCGCAGATCTGATGCTCGAAACGAATAACTAGAACGGCCTAGGGGAAAAGTACGCATACCGTTCTAATCGGGCGAGTTTCTACTTTCAGATGCAACAGAAATTTTGAGGATTGGTCAATCCGTTCGCGAGATATGGCAGTTTGGAGGTAAGAAACGCTTGAGAAACTCAAAATTTTCGCAGTTCTGATGCTCGAAACGAATAACTGGAACGGCCTAGAGGAAAAGCACACACACCGTTGCAATCGGGCGAGTTTCTACTTTCAGATGCAACAGAAATTTTGCGGATTGGTCAATCCGTTCGCGAGATATGGCAGTTTGGATGTAAGAAACGGTTAAGAAACTCAAAATTTTCGCAGTTCTGATGCTCGAAACGAATAACTGGAACGGCCTAGAAGAAAAGCACACACACCGTTGCAATCGGGCGAGTTTCTACTTTCAGATGCAACAGAAATTTTGCGGATTGGCCAATCCGTTCGCGAGATATTGCAGTTTGGAGGTAAGAAACGCTTGAGAAACTCAAAATTTTCGCACTTCTGATGCTCGAAACGAATAACTAGAACGGCCTAGCGGAAAAGTACGCATACCGTTGTAATCGGGCGAGTTTCTACTTTCAGATGCAATAGAAATTTTGAGGATTGGTCAATCCGTTCGCGAGATATGGGAGTTTGGAGGTAAGAAACGCATGAAACTCAAAATGTTCACAGTTCTGATGCTCGAAACGAATAACTAGAAGGGTCTAGGGGAAAAGTACGCATACCGTTGTAATCGGGCGAGTTTCTACTTTCAGATGCAACAGAAATTTTGCGGATTGGTCAATCCGTTCGCGAGATATGGCAGTTTGGAGGTAGAAACGGTTGAGAAACTCAAAATGTTCACAGTTCTGATGCCCGAAACGAATAACCAGAACGGCCTAGGGGAAAAGTTCACATACCGTTGTAATCGGGCGAGTTTCTACTTTCAGATGCAACAGACATTTTGCGGATTGGTCGATCCGTTCGCGAGATGTGGCAGTTTGTATGTAAGAAACGCTCGAGAAACTCAAAATATTCGCAGTTCTGATGCTCGAAACGAATAACTAGAATGGCCTAGGGGAAAAGTACACATACCGTTGTAATTGGCCGAGTTTCTACTTTCAGATACCACAGAAATTTTGAGGATTGGTCAATCCGTTCGCGAGATATGGCAGTTTGGATGTAAGAAACGCTAGAGAAACTCAAAATTTTCGCAGTTCTGATGTTTGACAAGCATAACTAGAACGGCCTAGGGAAAAGTACGCATACCGTTGTAATCGGGCGAGTTTCTACTTTCAGATGCAACAGAAATTTTGCGGATTGGTCAATCCGTTCGCGAGATATGGCAGTTTGGAGGTAAGAAACGCTTGAGAAACTCAAAATGTTCACAGTTCTGATGCTCGAAACGAATAACTAGAACGGCCCAGGGGAAAAGTACGCATACCGTTGTAATCGGGCGAGTTTCTACTTTCAAATGCAACAGAAATTTTGCGGATTGGTCAATCCGTTAGCGAGATATGGCAGTTTGGAGGTAAGAAACGCTTGAGAAACTCAAAATTTTCGCAGGTCTGATGCTCGAAACGAATAACTAGAATGGCCTAGGGGAAAAGTACACATACCGTTGTAATTGGCCGAGTTTCTACTTTCAGATACCACAGAAATTTTGCGGATTGGTCGATCCGTTCGCGAGATGTGGCAGTTTGTAAGTAAGAAACGCTTGAGGAACTCAAAATATTCGCTGTTCTGATGCTCGAAACGAAGAACTAGAATGACCTAGGGGAAAAGTACGCATACCGTTGTAATCGGGCGAGTTTCTACTTTCAGATGCAACAGAAATTTTGCGGATTGGTCAATCCGTTCGCGAGATATGGCAGTTTGGATGTAGAAACGGTTGAGAAACTCAAAATGTTCACAGTTCTGATGCCCGAAACGAATAACTAGAACGGCCTAGGGGAAAAGTACGCATACCGTTGTAATCGGGTTAGTTCCTACTTTCAGATGCAACAGAAATTTTGCGGATTGGTCAATCCGTTCGCGAGATATGGGAGTTTGGAAGTAAGAAACGCTTGAGAAACTCAAAATTTTCGCAGTTCTGATGCTCGACAAGCATAACTAGAACGGCCTAGGGGAAAAGTACGCATACCGTTGTAATCGGGCGAGTTTCTACTTTCAGATGCAACAGAAATTTTGCGGATTGGTCAATCCGTTCGCGAGATATGGGAGTTTGGAAGTAAGAAACGCTTGAGAAACTCAAAATTTTCGCAGTTCTGATGCTCGACAAGCATAACTAGAACGGCCTAGGGGAAAAGTACGCATACCGTTGTAATCGGGCGAGTTTCTACTTTCAGATGCAACAGAAATTTTGCGGATTGGTCAATCCGTTCGCGAGATATGGCAGTTTGGAGGTAGAAACGGTTGAGAAACTCAAAATGTTCACAGTTCTGATGCCCGAAACGAATAACTAGAACGGCCTAGGGGAAAAGTACGCATACCGTTGTAATCGGGCGAGTTCCTACTTTCAGATGCAACAGAAATTTTGCGGATTGGTCAATCCGTTCGCGAGATATGGGAGTTTGGAAGTAAGAAACGCTTGAGAAACTCAAAATTTTCGCAGTTCTGTTGCTCGACAAGCATAACTAGAACGGCCTAGGGGAAAAGTACGCATACCGTTGTAATCGGGCGAGTTTCTACTTTCAGATGCAACAGAAATTTTGCGGATTGGTCAATCCGTTCGCGAGATATGGCAGTTTGGAGGTAAGTAACGCTTGAGAAACTCAAAATTTTCGCAGTTCTGATGCTCGACAAGCATAACTAGAACGGCCTAGGGGAAAAGTACGCATACCGTTGTAATCGGGCGAGTTTCTACTTTCAGATGCAACAGAAATTTTGCGGATTGGTCAATCCGTTCGCGAGATATGGCAGTTTGGAGGAAAGAAACGCTTGAGAAACTCAAAATTTTCGCAGTTCTGATGCTCGAAACGAATAACTAGAATGGCCTAGGGGAAAAGTACACATACCGTTGTAATTGGCCGAGTTTCTACTTTCAGATACCACAGAAATTTTGCGGATTGGTCGATCCGTTCGCGAGATGTGGCAGTTTGTAAGTAAGAAACGCTTGAGAAACTCAAAATATTCGCAGTTCTGATGCTCGAAACGAAGAACTAGAATGACCTAGGGGAAAAGTACGCATACCGTTGTAATCGGGCGAGTTTCTACTTTCAGATGCAACAGACATTTTGCGGATTGGTCAATCCGTTCGCGAGATATGGCAGTTTGGAGGTAAGAAACGGTTGAGAAACTCAAAATGTTCACAGTTCTGATGCCCGAAACGAATAACTAGAACGGCCTACCGGAAAAGTACGCATACAGTTGTAATCGGGCGGGTTTCTACTTTCAGATGCAACAGAAATTTTGCGGATTGGTCAATCCGTTCGCGAGATATGGGGGTTTGGAAGTAAGAAACGCTTGAGAAACTCAAAATTTTCGCAGTTCTGATGCTCGACAAGCATAACTAGAACGGCCTAGGGGAAAAGTACGCATACCGTTGTAATCGGGCGAGTTTCTACTTTCAGATGCAACAGAAATTTTGCGGAATGGTCAATCCGTTCGCGAGATATGGGAGTTTGGAAGTAAGAAACGCTTGAGAAACTCAAAATATTCGCAGATCTGATGCTCGAAACGAATAACTAGAACGGCCTAGGGGAAAAGTACGCATACCGTTCTAATCGGGCGAGTTTCTACTTTCAGATGCAACAGAAATTTTGCGGATTGGTCAATCCGCTCGCGAGATATGGGAGTTTGGAAGTAAGAAACGCTTGAGAAACTCAAAATTTTCGCAGTTCTGATGCTCGAAACGAAGAACTAGAATGACCTAGGGGAAAAGTACGCATACCGTTGTAATCGGGCGAGTTTCTACTTTCAGATGCAACAGAAATTTTGCGGATTGGTCGATCCGTTCGCGAGATGTGGCAGTTTGTAAGTAAGAAACGCTTGAGAAACTCAAAATATTCGCAGTTCTGATGCTCGAAACGAAGAACTAGAACGGCCTAGGGGAAAAGTACACATACCGTTGTAATTGGCCGAGTTTCTACTTTCAGATACCACAGAAATTTTACGGATTGGTCGATCCGTTCGCGAGGTGTGGCAGTTTGGAGGTAAGAAACGCTTGAGAAACTCAAAATATTCGCAGTTCTGATGCTCGAAACGAATAACTAGAACGGCCTAGGGGAAAAGTACGCATACCGTTGTAATCGGGCGAGTTTCTACTTTCAGATGTAACAGAAATTTTGCGGATTGGTCAATCCGTTCGCGAGATATGGGAGTTTGGAAGTAAGAAACGCTTGAGAAACTCAAATTTTCGCAGTTCTGATGCTCGACAAGCATAACTAGAATGGCCTAGAGGAAAAGTACGCATACCGTTGTAATCGGGCGGGTTTCTACTTTCAGATGCAACAGAAATTTTGCGGATTGGTCAATCCGTTCGCGAGATATGGGGGTTTGGAAGTAAGAAACGCTTGAGAAACTCAAAATTTTCGCAGTTCTGATGCTCGACAAGCATAACTAGAACGGCCTAGGGGAAAAGTACGCATACCGTTGTAATCGGGCGAGTTTCTACTTTCAGATGCAACAGAAATTTTGCGGAATGGTCAATCCGTTCGCGAGATATGGGAGTTTGGAAGTAAGAAACGCTTGAGAAACTCAAAATTTTCGCAGTTCTGATGCTCGACAAGCATAACTAGAACGGCCTAGGGGAAAAGTACGCATACCGTTGTAATCGGGCGAGTTTCTACTTTCAGATGCAACAGAAATTTTGCGGATTGGTCAATCCGTTCGCGAGATATGGGAGTTTGGAAGTAAGAAACGCTTGAGAAACTCAAAATTTTCGCAGTTCTGATGCTCGACAAGCATAACTAGAACGGCCTAGGGGAAAAGTACGCATACCGTTGTAATCGGGCGAGTTTCTACTTTCAGATGCAACAGAAATTTTGCGGATTGGTCAATCCGTTCGCGAGATATGGCAGTTTGGAGGTAGAAACGGTTGAGAAACTCAAAATGTTCACAGTTCTGATGCCCGAAACGAATAACTAGAACGGCCTAGGGGAAAAGTACGCATACCGTTGTAATCGGGCGAGTTCCTACTTTCAGATGCAACAGAAATTTTGCGGATTGGTCAATCCGTTCGCGAGATATGGGAGTTTGGAAGTAAGAAACGCTTGAGAAACTCAAAATTTTCGCAGTTCTGATGCTCGACAAGCATAACTAGAACGGCCTAGGGGAAAAGTACGCATACCGTTGTAATCGGGCGAGTTTCTACTTTCAGATGCAACAGAAATTTTGCGGATTGGTCAATCCGTTCGCGAGATATGGGAGTTTGGAAGTAAGAAACGCTTGAGAAACTCAAAATTTTCGCAGTTCTGATGCTCGACAAGCATAACTAGAACGGCCTAGGGGAAAAGTACGCATACCGTTGTAATCGGGCGAGTTTCTACTTTCAGATGCAACAGAAATTTTGCGGATTGGTCAATCCGTTCGCGAGATATGGCAGTTTGGAGGTAGAAACGGTTGAGAAACTCAAAATGTTCACAGTTCTGATGCCCGAAACGAATAACTAGAACGGCCTAGGGGAAAAGTACGCATACCGTTGTAATCGGGCGAGTTCCTACTTTCAGATGCAACAGAAATTTTGCGGATTGGTCAATCCGTTCGCGAGATATGGGAGTTTGGAAGTAAGAAACGCTTGAGAAACTCAAAATTTTCGCAGTTCTGTTGCTCGACAAGCATAACTAGAACGGCCTAGGGGAAAAGTACGCATACCGTTGTAATCGGGCGAGTTTCTACTTTCAGATGCAACAGAAATTTTGCGGATTGGTCAATCCGTTCGCGAGATATGGCAGTTTGGAGGTAAGTAACGCTTGAGAAACTCAAAATTTTCGCAGTTCTGATGCTCGACAAGCATAACTAGAACGGCCTAGGGGAAAAGTACGCATACCGTTGTAATCGGGCGAGTTTCTACTTTCAGATGCAACAGAAATTTTGCGGATTGGTCAATCCGTTCGCGAGATATGGCAGTTTGGAGGTAAGAAACGCTTGAGAAACTCAAAATTTTCGCAGTTCTGATGCTCGAAACGAATAACTAGAATGGCCTAGGGGAAAAGTACACATACCGTTGTAATTGGCCGAGTTTCTACTTTCAGATACCACAGAAATTTTGCGGATTGGTCGATCCGTTCGCGAGATGTGGCAGTTTGTAAGTAAGAAACGCTTGAGAAACTCAAAATATTCGCAGTTCTGATGCTCGAAACGAAGAACTAGAATGACCTAGGGGAAAAGTACGCATACCGTTGTAATCGGGCGAGTTTCTACTTTCAGATGCAACAGACATTTTGCGGATTGGTCAATCCGTTCGCGAGATATGGCAGTTTGGAGGTAAGAAACGGTTGAGAAACTCAAAATGTTCACAGTTCTGATGCCCGAAACGAATAACTAGAACGGCCTACCGGAAAAGTACGCATACAGTTGTAATCGGGCGGGTTTCTACTTTCAGATGCAACAGAAATTTTGCGGATTGGTCAATCCGTTCGCGAGATATGGGGGTTTGGAAGTAAGAAACGCTTGAGAAACTCAAAATTTTCGCAGTTCTGATGCTCGACAAGCATAACTAGAACGGCCTAGGGGAAAAGTACGCATACCGTTGTAATCGGGCGAGTTTCTACTTTCAGATGCAACAGAAATTTTGCGGAATGGTCAATCCGTTCGCGAGATATGGGAGTTTGGAAGTAAGAAACGCTTGAGAAACTCAAAATATTCGCAGATCTGATGCTCGAAACGAATAACTAGAACGGCCTAGGGGAAAAGTACGCATACCGTTCTAATCGGGCGAGTTTCTACTTTCAGATGCAACAGAAATTTTGCGGATTGGTCAATCCGCTCGCGAGATATGGGAGTTTGGAAGTAAGAAACGCTTGAGAAACTCAAAATTTTCGCAGTTCTGATGCTCGAAACGAAGAACTAGAATGACCTAGGGGAAAAGTACGCATACCGTTGTAATCGGGCGAGTTTCTACTTTCAGATGCAACAGAAATTTTGCGGATTGGTCGATCCGTTCGCGAGATGTGGCAGTTTGTAAGTAAGAAACGCTTGAGAAACTCAAAATATTCGCAGTTCTGATGCTCGAAACGAAGAACTAGAACGGCCTAGGGGAAAAGTACACATACCGTTGTAATTGGCCGAGTTTCTACTTTCAGATACCACAGAAATTTTGCGGATTGGTCGATCCGTTCGCGAGGTGTGGCAGTTTGGAGGTAAGAAACGCTTGAGAAACTCAAAATATTCGCAGTTCTGATGCTCGAAACGAATAACTAGAACGGCCTAGGGGAAAAGTACGCATACCGTTGTAATCGGGCGAGTTTCTACTTTCAGATGTAACAGAAATTTTGCGGATTGGTCAATCCGTTCGCGAGATATGGGAGTTTGGAAGTAAGAAACGCTTGAGAAACTCAAAATTTTCGCAGTTCTGATGCTCGACAAGCATAACTAGAATGGCCTAGAGGAAAAGTACGCATACCGTTGTAATCGGGCGGGTTTCTACTTTCAGATGCAACAGAAATTTTGCGGATTGGTCAATCCGTTCGCGAGATATGGGGGTTTGGAAGTAAGAAACGCTTGAGAAACTCAAAATTTTCGCAGTTCTGATGCTCGACAAGCATAACTAGAACGGCCTAGGGGAAAAGTACGCATACCGTTGTAATCGGGCGAGTTTCTACTTTCAGATGCAACAGAAATTTTGCGGAATGGTCAATCCGTTCGCGAGATATGGGAGTTTGGAAGTAAGAAACGCTTGAGAAACTCAAAATATTCGCAGATCTGATGCTCGAAACGAATAACTAGAACGGCCTAGGGGAAAAGTACGCATACCGTTCTAATCGGGCGAGTTTCTACTTTCAGATGCAACAGAAATTTTGCGGATTGGTCAATCCGCTCGCGAGATATGGGAGTTTGGAAGTAAGAAACGCTTGAGAAACTCAAAATTTTCGCAGTTCTGATGCTCGAAACGAAGAACTAGAATGACCTAGGGGAAAAGTACGCATACCGTTGTAATCGGGCGAGTTTCTACTTTCAGATGCAACAGAAATTTTGCGGATTGGTCGATCCGTTCGCGAGATGTGGCAGTTTGTAAGTAAGAAACGCTTGAGAAACTCAAAATATTCGCAGTTCTGATGCTCGAAACGAAGAACTAGAACGGCCTAGGGGAAAAGTACACATACCGTTGTAATTGGCCGAGTTTCTACTTTCAGATACCACAGAAATTTTGCGGATTGGTCGATCCGTTCGCGAGGTGTGGCAGTTTGGAGGTAAGAAACGCTTGAGAAACTCAAAATATTCGCAGTTCTGATGCTCGAAACGAATAACTAGAACGGCCTAGGGGAAAAGTACGCATACCGTTGTAATCGGGCGAGTTTCTACTTTCAGATGTAACAGAAATTTTGCGGATTGGTCAATCCGTTCGCGAGATATGGGAGTTTGGAAGTAAGAAACGCTTGAGAAACTCAAAATTTTCGCAGTTCTGATGCTCGACAAGCATAACTAGAATGGCCTAGAGGAAAAGTACGCATACCGTTGTAATCGGGCGAGTTTCTACTTTCAGATGCAACAGAAATTTTGCGGATTGGTCAATCCGTTCGCGAGATATGGCAGATTGGAGGTAAGAAACGCTTGAGAAACTCAAAATTTTCGCAGTTCTGATGCTCGAAACGAATAACTAGAATGGCCTAGGGGAAAAGTACGCATACCGTTCTAATCGGGCGAGTTTCTACTTTCAGATGCAACAGAAATTTTGCGGATGGGTCTATCCGTTCGCGAGATATTGCAGTTTGGAGGTAAGAAACGCTTGAGAAACTCAAAAGTTTCGCAGTTCTGATGCTCGAGACGAATAACTAGAACGACCTAGGGGGAAAGTACGCATACCGTTGTAATCGGGCGGGTTTCTTCTTTCAGATGCAACAGAAACATTGCGGATTGGTCAATCCGTTCGCGAGATATGGCAGTTTGGATGTAAGAAACGGTTGAGAAACTCAAAATTTTCGCAGTTCTGATGCTCTAAACGAATAACTGGAACGGCCTAGAGGAAAAGCACGCATACCGTTCTAATCGGGCGAGTTTCTACTTTCAGATGCAACAGAAATTTTGCGGATTGGACTATCCGTTCGCGAGATATTGCAGTTTGGAGGTAAGAAACGCTTGAGAAACTCAAAATTTTCGCAGTTCTGATGCTCGACAAGCATAACTAGAATGGCCTAGAGGAAAAGTACGCATACCGTTGTAATCGGGCGAGTTTCTACTTTCAGATGCAACAGAAATTTTGCGGATTGGTCAATCCGTTCGCGAGATATGGCAGATTGGAGGTAAGAAACGCTTGAGAAACTCAAAATTTTCGCAGTTCTGATGCTCGAAACGAATAACTAGAATGGCCTAGGGGAAAAGTACGCATACCGTTCTAATCGGGCGAGTTTCTACTTTCAGATGCAACAGAAATTTTGCGGATGGGTCTATCCGTTCGCGAGATATTGCAGTTTGGAGGTAAGAAACGCTTGAGAAACTCAAAAGTTTCGCAGTTCTGATGCTCGAGACGAATAACTAGAACGACCTAGGGGGAAAGTACGCATACCGTTGTAATCGGGCGGGTTTCTTCTTTCAGATGCAACAGAAACATTGCGGATTGGTCAATCCGTTCGCGAGATATGGCAGTTTGGATGTAAGAAACGGTTGAGAAACTCAAAATTTTCGCAGTTCTGATGCTCTAAACGAATAACTGGAACGGCCTAGAGGAAAAGCACGCATACCGTTCTAATCGGGCGAGTTTCTACTTTCAGATGCAACAGAAATTTTGCGGATTGGACTATCCGTTCGCGAGATATTGCAGTTTGGAGGTAAGAAACGCTTGAGAAACTGAAAAGTTTCGCAGTTCTGATGCTCGAGACGAATAACTAGAACGGCCTAGGGGAAAAGTACGCATACCGTTGTAATCGGGCGGGTTTCTACTTTCAGATGCAACAGAAATTTTGCGGATTGGTCAATCCGTTCGCGAGATATGGGAGTTTGGAGGTAAGAAACGCTTGAGAAACTCAAAATTTTCGCAGTTCTGATGCTCGACAAGCATAACTAGAACGGCCTAGGGGAAAAGTACGCATACCGTTGTAATCGGGCGAGTTTCTACTTTCAGATGCAACAGAAATTTTGCGGATTGGTCAATCCGTTCGCGAGATATGTGAGTTTGGAGGTAAGAAACGCTTGAGAAACTCAAAATTTTCGCAGTTCTGATGCTCGACAAGCATAACTAGAACGGCCTAGGGGAAAAGTACGCATACCGTTGTAATCGGGCGAGTTTCTACTTTCAGATGCAACAGAAATTTTGCGGATTGGTCAATCCGTTCGCGAGATATGGCAGTTTGGAGGTAAGAAACGGTTGAGAAACTCAAAATGTTCACAGTTCTGATGCCCGAAACGAATAACTAGAACGGCCTAGGGGAAAAGTACGCATACCGTTGTAATCGGGCGAGTTTCTACTTTCAGGTGCAACAGAAATTTTGCGGATTGGTCAATCCGTTCGCGAGATGTGGCAGTTTGTAAGTAAGAAACGCTTGAGAAACTCAAAATATTCGCAGTTCTGATGCTCGAAACGAATAACTAGAAGTACCTAGGCGAAAAGTACGCATACCGTTGAAATCGGGCGAGTTTCTACTTTCAGATGCAACAGAAATTTTGCGGAATGGTCAATCCGTTCGCGAGATATGGGAGTTTGGAAGTAAGAAACGCTTGAGAAACTCAAAATATTCGCAGATCTGATGCTCGAAACGAATAACTAGAACGGCCTAGGGGAAAAGTACGCATACCGTTCTAATCGGGCGAGTTTCTACTTTCAGATGCAACAGAAATTTTGCGGATTGGTCAATCCGCTCGCGAGATATGGGAGTTTGGAAGTAAGAAACGCTTGAGAAACTCAAAATTTTCGCAGTTCTGATGCTCGAAACGAAGAACTAGAATGACCTAGGGGAAAAGTACGCATACCGTTGTAATCGGGCGAGTTTCTACTTTCAGATGCAACAGAAATTTTGCGGATTGGTCGATCCGTTCGCGAGATGTGGCAGTTTGTAAGTAAGAAACGCTTGAGAAACTCAAAATATTCGCAGTTCTGATGCTCGAAAGGAAGAACTAGAACGGCCTAGGGGAAAAGTACACATACCGTTGTAATTGGCCGAGTTTCTACTTTCAGATACCACAGAAATTTTGCGGATTGGTCGATCCGTTCGCGAGGTGTGGCAGTTTGGAGGTAAGAAACGCTTGAGAAACTCAAAATATTCGCAGTTCTGATGCTCGAAACGAATAACTAGAACGGCCTAGGGGAAAAGTACGCATACCGTTGTAATCGGGCGAGTTTCTACTTTCAGATGTAACAGAAATTTTGCGGATTGGTCAATCCGTTCGCGAGATATGGGAGTTTGGAAGTAAGAAACGCTTGAGAAACTCAAAATTTTCGCAGTTCTGATGCTCGACAAGCATAACTAGAATGGCCTAGAGGAAAAGTACGCATACCGTTGTAATCGGGCGGGTTTCTACTTTCAGATGCAACAGAAATTTTGCGGATTGGTCAATCCGTTCGCGAGATATGGGGGTTTGGAAGTAAGAAACGCTTGAGAAACTCAAAATTTTCGCAGTTCTGATGCTCGACAAGCATAACTAGAACGGCCTAGGGGAAAAGTACGCATACCGTTGTAATCGGGCGAGTTTCTACTTTCAGATGCAACAGAAATTTTGCGGAATGGTCAATCCGTTCGCGAGATATGGGAGTTTGGAAGTAAGAAACGCTTGAGAAACTCAAAATATTCGCAGATCTGATGCTCGAAACGAATAACTAGAACGGCCTAGGGGAAAAGTACGCATACCGTTCTAATCGGGCGAGTTTCTACTTTCAGATGCAACAGAAATTTTGCGGATTGGTCAATCCGCTCGCGAGATATGGGAGTTTGGAAGTAAGAAACGCTTGAGAAACTCAAAATTTTCGCAGTTCTGATGCTCGAAACGAAGAACTAGAATGACCTAGGGGAAAAGTACGCATACCGTTGTAATCGGGCGAGTTTCTACTTTCAGATGCAACAGAAATTTTGCGGATTGGTCGATCCGTTCGCGAGATGTGGCAGTTTGTAAGTAAGAAACGCTTGAGAAACTCAAAATATTCGCAGTTCTGATGCTCGAAACGAAGAACTAGAACGGCCTAGGGGAAAAGTACACATACCGTTGTAATTGGCCGAGTTTCTACTTTCAGATACCACAGAAATTTTGCGGATTGGTCGATCCGTTCGCGAGGTGTGGCAGTTTGGAGGTAAGAAACGCTTGAGAAACTCAAAATATTCGCAGTTCTGATGCTCGAAACGAATAACTAGAACGGCCTAGGGGAAAAGTACGCATACCGTTGTAATCGGGCGAGTTTCTACTTTCAGATGTAACAGAAATTTTGCGGATTGGTCAATCCGTTCGCGAGATATGGGAGTTTGGAAGTAAGAAACGCTTGAGAAACTCAAAATTTTCGCAGTTCTGATGCTCGACAAGCATAACTAGAATGGCCTAGAGGAAAAGTACGCATACCGTTGTAATCGGGCGAGTTTCTACTTTCAGATGCAACAGAAATTTTGCGGATTGGTCAATCCGTTCGCGAGATATGGCAGTTTGGAGGTAAGAAACGCTTGAGAAACTCAAAATTTTCGCAGTTCTGATGCTCGAAACGAATAACTAGAATGGCCTAGGGGAAAAGTACGCATACCGTTCTAATCGGGCGAGTTTCTACTTTCAGATGCAACAGAAATTTTGCGGATGGGTCTATCCGTTCGCGAGATATTGCAGTTTGGAGGTAAGAAACGCTTGAGAAACTCAAAAGTTTCGCAGTTCTGATGCTCGAGACGAATAACTAGAACGACCTAGGGGGAAAGTACGCATACCGTTGTAATCGGGCGGGTTTCTTCTTTCAGATGCAACAGAAATATTGCGGATTGGTCAATCCGTTCGCGAGATGTGGTAGTTTGGAGGTTAGAAACGCTTGAGAAACTCAAAATTTTCGCAGTTCTGATGCTCGAAACGAATAACTAGAACGGCCTGGGGGAAAAGTACGCATACCCATGTAATCGGGCGAGTTTCTACTTTCAGATGCAACAGAAATTTTGCGGATTGGTCGATCCGTTCGCGAGATGTGGCAGTTTGGAAGTAAGAAACGCTTGAGAAACTCAAAATTTTCGCAGTTCTGATGCTCGAAACGAATGACTAGTACGGCCTAGGGGAGAGGTACGCATACCGTTGTAATCGGGCGAGTTTCTACTTTCAGATGCAACAGAAATCATGCGGATTGGTCAATCCGTTCGCGAGATATGGCCGTTTGGATGTAAGAAACGCTTGAGAAACTCAAAATTTTCGCAGTTCTGATATTCGAAACGAATAACTAGAACGGCCCAGGGGAAAAGTGCGCATACCGTTGTAATCGGGCGAGTTTCTACTTTCAAATGCAACAGAAATTTTGCGGATTGGTCAATCCGTTCGCGAGATGTGGCAGTTTGAAGGTAAGAAACGCTTGAGAAACTCAAAATTTTCGCAGTTTTATGCTCGAAACGAATAACTAGAACGGCCCAGGGGAAAAGTGCGCATACCGTTGTAATCGGGCGAGTTTCTACTTTCAAATGCAACAGAAATTTTGCGGATTGGTCAATCCGTTCGCGAGATGTGGCAGTTTGAAGGTAAGAAACGCTTGAGAAACTCAAAATTTTCGCAGTTCTGATGCTCGAAACGAATAACTAGAACGGCCCAGGGGAAAAGTGCGCATACCGTTGTAATCGGGCGAGTTTCTACTTTCAAATGCAACAGAAATTTTGCGGATTGGTCAATCCGTTCGCGAGATGTGGCAGTTTGAAGGTAAGAAACGCTTGAGAAACTCAAAATTTTCGCAGTTCTGATGCTCGAAACGAATAACTAGAACGGCCCAGGGGAAAAGTGCGCATACCGTTGTAATCGGGCGAGTTTCTACTTTCAGAAGCAACAGAAATTTTGCGGATTGGTCAATGCGTTCGCGAGATATGGCAGTTTGGAGGTAAGAAACGCTTAAGAAACTCAAAATTTTCGCAGTTCTGATGCTCGAAACGAATGACTAGAACGGCCTAGGGGAGAAGTACGCATACCGTTCTAATCGGGCGAGTTTCTACTTTCAGATGCAACAGAAATCATGCGGATTGGTCAATCCGTTAGCGAGATATGGCCGTTTGAATGTAAGAAACGCTTGAGAAACTCAAAATTTTCGCAGTTCTGATGATCGAAACGAATAACTAGAACGGCCTAGGGGAAAAGTGCGCATACTGTTGTAAACGGGCGAGTTTCTACTTTCAGATGCAACAGAAATTTTGCGGATTGATCAATCCCTTCGCGAGATATGGCAGTTTGGAGATAAGAAACGCTTTAGAAACTCAAAATTTTCGCAGTTTTATGCTCGAAACGAATAACTAGAACGGCCCAGGGGAAAAGTGCGCATACCGTTGTAATCGGGCGAGATTCTACTTTCAAATGCAACAGAAATTTTGCGGATTGGTCAATCCGTTCGCGAGATGTGGCAGTTTGGAGGTAAGAAACGCTTGAGAAACTCAAAATTTTCGCAGTTCCGATGCTCGAAACGAATAACTAGAACGGCCCAGGGGAAAAGTGCGCATACCGTTGTAATCGGGCGAGTTTCTACTTTCAGAAGCAACAGAAATTTTGCGGATTGGTCAATCCGTTCGCGAGATATGGCAGTTTGGAGGTAAGAAACGCTTGAGAAACTCAAAATTTTCGCAGTTCAGATGCTCGAAACGAATGACTAGAACGGCCTAGGGGAAAACTACACATACCGTTGCAATCGGGCGAGTTTCTACTTTCAGATGCAACAGAAATTATGCGGATTGGTCAATCCGTTCGCGAGATATAGCCGTTTGGATGTAAGAAACGCTTGAGAAACTCAAAATTTTCGCAGTTCTGATGCTCGAAACGAATAACTAGAACGGCCTAGGGGAAAAGTGCGCATACCGTTGTAATCGGGCGAGTTTCTACTTTCAGAAGCAACAGAAATTTTGCGGATTGGTCAATCCGTTCGCGAGATATGGCAGTTTGGAGGTAAGAAACGCTTGAGAAACTCAAAATTTTCGCAGTTCTGATGCTCGAAACGAATAACTAGAACGGCCTAGGGGAAAACTACACCCACCGTTGTAATCGGGCGAGTTTCTACTTTCAGATGCAACAGAAATTTTGCGGATTGGTCAATCCGTTCGCGAGATATGGCAGTTTGGAGGTAAGAGACGCTTTAGAAATTCAAAATTTTCGCAGTTTTATGCTCGAAACGAATAACTAGAACGGCCCAGGGGAAAAGTGCGCATACCGTTGTAATCGGGCGAGATTCTACTTTCAAATGCAACAGAAATTTTGCGGATCGGTCAATCCGTTCGCGAGATGTGGCAGTTTGGAGGTAAGAAACGCTTGAGAAACTCAAAATTTTCGCAGTTCCGATGCTCGAAACGAATAACTAGAACGGCCCAGGGGAAAAGTGCGCATACTGTTGTAAACGGGCGAGTTTCTACTTTCAGATGCAACAGAAATTTTGCGGATTGATCAATCCCTTCGCGAGATATGGCAGTTTGGAGATAAGAAACGCTTTAGAAACTCAAAATTTTCGCAGTTTTATGCTCGAAACGAATAACTAGAACGGCCCAGGGGGAAAGTGCGCATACCCTTGTAATCGGGCGAGTTTCTACTTTCAAATGCAACAGAAATTTTGCGGATTGGTCAATCCGTTCGCGAGATGTGGCAGTTTGGAGGTAAGAAACGCTTGAGAAGCTCAAAATTTTCGCAGTTCCGATGCTCGAAACGAATAACTAGAACGGCCCAGGGGAAAAGTGCGCATACCGTTGTAATCGGGCGAGTTTCTACTTTCAGAAGCAACAGAAATTTTGCGGATTGGTCAATCCGTTCGCGAGATATGGCAGTTTGGAGGTAAGAAACGCTTGAGAAACTCAAAATTTTCGCAGTTCAGATGCTCGAAACGAATGACTAGAACGGCCTAGGGGAAAACTACACATACCGTTGCAATCGGGCGAGTTTCTACTTTCAGATGCAACAGAAATTATGCGGATTGGTCAATCCGTTCGCGAGATGTGGCAGTTTGAAGGTAAGAAACGCTTGAGAAACTCAAAATTTTCGCAGTTCTGATGCTCGAAACGAATAACTAGAGCGGCCCAGGGGAAAAGTGCGCATACCGTTGTAATCGGGCGAGTTTCTACTTTCAGAAGCAACAGAAATTTTGCGGATTGGTCAATGCGTTCGCGAGATATGGCAGTTTGGAGGTAAGAAACGCTTAAGAAACTCAAAATTTTCGCAGTTCTGATGCTCGAAACGAATGACTAGAACGGCCTAGGGGAGAAGTACGCATACCGTTCTAATCGGGCGAGTTTCTACTTTCAGATGCAACAGAAATCATGCGGATTGGTCAATCCGTTCGCGAGATATGGCCGTTTGAATGTAAGAAACGCTTGAGAAACTCAAAATTTTCGCAGTTCTGATGATCGAAACGAATAACTAGAACGGCCTAGGGGAAAAGTGCGCATACTGTTGTAAACGGGCGAGTTTCTACTTTCAGATGCAACAGAAATTTTGCGGATTGATCAATCCCTTCGCGAGATATGGCAGTTTGGAGATAAGAAACGCTTTAGAAACTCAAAATTTTCGCAGTTTTATGCTCGAAACGAATAACTAGAACGGCCCAGGGGAAAAGTGCGCATACCGTTGTAATCGGGCGAGATTCTACTTTCAAATGCAACAGAAATTTTGCGGATTGGTCAATCCGTTCGCGAGATGTGGAAGTTTGGAGGTAAGAAACGCTTGAGAAACTCAAAATTTTCGCAGTTCCGATGCTCGAAACGAATAACTAGAACGGCCCAGGGGAAAAGTGCGCATACCGTTGTAATCGGGCGAGTTTCTACTTTCAGAAGCAACAGAAATTTTGCGGATTGGTCAATCCGTTCGCGAGATATGGCAGTTTGGAGGTAAGAAACGCTTGAGAAACTCAAAATTTTCGCAGTTCAGATGCTCGAAACGAATGACTAGAACGGCCTAGGGGAAAACTACACATACCGTTGCAATCGGGCGAGTTTCTACTTTCAGATGCAACAGAAATTATGCGGATTGGTCAATCCGTTCGCGAGATATAGCCGTTTGGATGTAAGAAACGCTTGAGAAACTCAAAATTTTCGCAGTTCTGATGCTCGAAACGAATAACTAGAACGGCCTAGGGGAAAAGTGCGCATACCGTTGTAATCGGGCGAGTTTCTACTTTCAGAAGCAACAGAAATTTTGCGGATTGGTCAATCCGTTCGCGAGATATGGCAGTTTGGAGGTAAGAAACGCTTGAGAAACTCAAAATTTTCGCAGTTCTGATGCTCGAAACGAATAACTAGAACGGCCTAGGGGAAAACTACACCCACCGTTGTAATCGGGCGAGTTTCTACTTTCAGATGCAACAGAAATTTTGCGGATTGGTCAATCCGTTCGCGAGATATGGCAGTTTGGAGGTAAGAGACGCTTTAGAAATTCAAAATTTTCGCAGTTTTATGCTCGAAACGAATAACTAGAACGGCCCAGGGGAAAAGTGCGCATACCGTTGTAATCGGGCGAGATTCTACTTTCAAATGCAACAGAAATTTTGCGGATCGGTCAATCCGTTCGCGAGATGTGGCAGTTTGGAGGTAAGAAACGCTTGAGAAACTCAAAATTTTCGCAGTTCCGATGCTCGAAACGAATAACTAGAACGGCCCAGGGGAAAAGTGCGCATACCGTTGTAATCGGGCGAGTTTCTACTTTCAGAAGCAACAGAAATTTTGCGGATTGATCAATCCCTTCGCGAGATATGGCAGTTTGGAGATAAGAAACGCTTTAGAAACTCAAAATTTTCGCAGTTTTATGCTCGAAACGAATAACTAGAACGGCCCAGGGAAAAAGTGCGCATACCGTTGTAATCGGGCGAGATTCTACTTTCAAATGCAACAGAAATTTTGCGGATTGGTCAATCCGTTCGCGAGATGTGGCAGTTTGGAGGTAAGAAACGCTTGAGAAACTCAAAATTTTCGCAGTTCCGATGCTCGAAACGAATAACTAGAACGGCCCAGGGGAAAAGTGCGCATACCGTTGTAATCGGGCGAGTTTCTACTTTCAGAAGCAACAGAAATTTTGCGGATTGGTCAATCCGTTCGCGAGATATGGCAGTTTGGAGGTAAGAAACGCTTGAGAAACTCAAAATTTTCGCAGTTCAGATGCTCGAAACGAATGACTAGAACGGCCTAGGGGAAAACTACACATACCGTTGCAATCGGGCGAGTTTCTACTTTCAGATGCAACAGAAATTATGCGGATTGGTCAATCCGTTCGCGAGATATAGCCGTTTGGATGTAAGAAACGCTTGAGAAACTCAAAATTTTCGCAGTTCTGATGCTCGAAACGAATAACTAGAACGGCCTAGGGGAAAAGTGCGCATACCCTTGTAATCGGGCGAGTTTCTACTTTCAGAAGCAACAGAAATTTTGCGGATTGGTCAATCCGTTCGCGAGATATGGCAGTTTGGAGGTAAGAAACGCTTGAGAAACTCAAAATTTTCGCAGTTCTGATGCTCGAAACGAATAACTAGAACGGCCTAGGGGAAAACTACACCCACCGTTGTAATCGGGCGAGTTTCTACTTTCAGATGCAACAGAAATTTTGCGGATTGATCAATCCGTTCGCGAGATATGGCAGTTTGGAGATAAGAAACGCTTTAGAAACTCAAAATTTTCGCAGTTCCGATGCTCGAAACGAATAACTAGAACGGCCCAGGGGAAAAGTGCGCATACCGTTGTAATCGGGCGAGTTTCTACTTTCAGAAGCAACAGAAATTTTGCGGATTGGTCAATCCGTTCGCGAGATATGGCAGTTTGGAGGTAAGAAACGCTTGAGAAACTCAAAATTTTCGCAGTTCTGATGCTCGAAACGAATGACTAGAACGGCCTAGGGGAGAAGTACGCATACCGTTGTAATCGGGTGAGTTTCTACTTTCAGATGCAACAGAAATCATGCGGATTGGTCAATCCGTTCGCGAGATATGCCCGTTTGAATGTAAGAAACGCTTGAGAAACTCAAAATTTTCGCAGTTCTGATGATCGAAACGAATAACTAGAACGGCCTAGGGGAAAAGTGCGCATACTGTTGTAAACGGGCGAGTTTCTACTTTCAGATGCAACAGAAATTTTGCGGATTGATCAATCCCTTCGCGAGATATGGCAGTTTGGAGATAAGAGACGCTTTAGAAATTCAAAATTTTCGCAGTTTTATGCTCGAAACGAATAACTAGAACGGCCCAGGGGAAAAGTGCGCATACCGTTGTAATCGGGCGAGATTCTACTTTCAAATGCAACAGAAATTTTGCGGATCGGTCAATCCGTTCGCGAGATGTGGCAGTTTGGAGGTAAGAAACGCTTGAGAAACTCAAAATTTTCGCAGTTCCGATGCTCGAAACGAATAACTAGAACGGCCCAGGGGAAAAGTGCGCATACCGTTGTAATCGGGCGAGTTTCTACTTTCAGAAGCAACAGAAATTTTGCGGATTGGTCAATCCGTTCGCGAGATATGGCAGTTTGGAGGTAAGAAACGCTTGAGAAACTCAAAATTTTCGCAGTTCAGATGC
Organism: Ptiloglossa arizonensis; assembly: GCF_051014685.1. Lineage (NCBI taxonomy): Eukaryota > Metazoa > Arthropoda > Insecta > Hymenoptera > Colletidae > Ptiloglossa > Ptiloglossa arizonensis. The sequence goes on from NW_027478591.1 coordinate 520,534, forward strand.
TCGAAACGAATGACTAGAACGGCCTAGGGGAAAACTACACATACCGTTGCAATCGGGCGAGTTTCTACTTTCAGATGCAACAGAAATTATGCGGATTGGTCAATCCGTTCGCGAGATATAGCCGTTTGGATGTAAGAAACGCTTGAGAAACTCAAAATTTTCGCAGTTCTGATGCTCGAAACGAATAACTAGAACGGCCTAGGGGAAAAGCGCGCATACCGTTGTAATCGGGCGAGTTTCTACTTTCAGAAGCAACAGAAATTTTGCGGATTGGTCAATCCGTTCGCGAGATATGGCAGTTTGGAGGTAAGAAACGCTTGAGAAACTCAAAATTTTCGCAGTTCTGAGGCTCGAAACGAATAACTAGAACGGCCTAGGGGAAAACTACACCCACCGTTGTAATCGGGCGAGTTTCTACTTTCAGATGCAACAGAAATCATGCGGATTGGTCAATCCGTTCGCGAGATATGGCCGTTTGGATGTAAGAAACGCTTGAGAAACTCAAAATTTTCGCAGTTCTGATGATCGAAACGAATAACTAGAACGGCCAAGGGGAAAAGTGCGCATACTGTTGTAAACGGACGAGCTTCTACTTTCAGATGCAACAGAAATTTTGCGGATTGATCAATCCGTTCGCGAGATATGGCAGTTTGGAGATAAGAAACGCTTTAGAAACTCAAAATTTTCGCAGTTTTATGCTCGAAACGAATAACTAGAACGGCCCAGGGGAAAAGTGCGCATACCGTTGTAATCGGGCGAGTTTCTACTTTCAGAAGCAACAGAAACTTTGCGGATTGGTCAATCCGTTCGCGAGATATGGCAGTTTGGAGGTAAGAAACGCTTGAGAAACTCAAAATTTTCGCAGTTCAGATGCTCGAAACGAATGACTAGAACGGCCTAGGGGAAAACTACACATACCGTTGCAATCGGGCGAGTTTCTACTTTCAGATGCAACAGAAATTATGCGGATTGGTCAATCCGTTCGCGAGATATGGCCGTTTGGATGTAAGAAACGCTTGAGAAACTCAAAATTTTCGCAGTTCTGATGATCGAAACGAATAACTAGAACGGCCTAGGGGAAAAGTGCGCATACTGTTGTAAACGGACGAGCTTCTACTTTCAGATGCAACAGAAATTTTGCGGATTGATCAATCCGTTCGCGAGATATGGCAGTTTGGAGATAAGAAACGCTTTAGAAACTCAAAATTTTCGCAGTTTTATGCTCGAAACGAATAACTAGAACGGCCCAGGGGAAAAGTGCGCATACCGTTGTAATCGGGCGAGTTTCTACTTTCAGAAGCAACAGAAACTTTGCGGATTGGTCAATCCGTTCGCGAGATATGGCAGTTTGGAGGTAAGAAACGCTTGAGAAACTCAAAATTTTCGCAGTTCAGATGCTCGAAACGAATGACTAGAACGGCCTAGGGGAGAAGTACGCATACCGTTGTAATCGGGCGAGTTTCTACTTTCAGATGCAACAGAAATCATGCGGATTGGTCAATCCGTTCGCGAGATATGGCAGTTTGGAGGTAAGAAACGCTTGAGAAACTCAAAATTTTCGCAGTTCTGATGCTCGAAACGAATAACTAGAACGGCCTGGGGGAAAAGTACGCATACCCATGTAATCGGGCGAGTTCCTACTTTCAGATGCAACAGAAATTATGCGGATTGGTCAATCCGTTCGCGAGATATAGCCGTTTGGATGTAAGAAACGCTTGAGAAACTCAAAATTTTCGCAGTTCTGATGCTCGAAACGAATAACTAGAACGGCCTAGGGGAAAAGTGCGCATACCGTTGTAATCGGGCGAGTTTCTACTTTCAGAAGCAACAGAAATTTTGCGGATTGGTCAATCCGTTCGCGAGATATGGCAGTTTGGAGGTAAGAAACGCTTGAGAAACTCAAAATTTTCGCAGTTCTGATGCTCGAAACGAATAACTAGAACGGCCTAGGGGAAAACTACACCCACCGTTGTAATCGGGCGAGTTTCTACTTTCAGATGCAACAGAAATTTTGCGGATTGATCAATCCGTTCGCGAGATATGGCAGTTTGGAGATAAGAAACGCTTTAGAAACTCAAAATTTTCGCAGTTCCGATGCTCGAAACGAATAACTAGAACGGCCCAGGGGAAAAGTGCGCATACCGTTGTAATCGGGCGAGTTTCTACTTTCAGAAGCAACAGAAATTTTGCGGATTGGTCAATCCGTTCGCGAGATATGGCAGTTTGGAGGTAAGAAACGCTTGAGAAACTCAAAATTTTCGCAGTTCTGATGCTCGAAACGAATGACTAGAACGGCCTAGGGGAGAAGTACGCATACCGTTGTAATCGGGCGAGTTTCTACTTTCAGATGCAACAGAAATCATGCGGATTGGTCAATCCGTTCGCGAGATATGCCCGTTTGAATGTAAGAAACGCTTGAGAAACTCAAAATTTTCGCAGTTCTGATGATCGAAACGAATAACTAGAACGGCCTAGGGGAAAAGTGCGCATACTGTTGTAAACGGGCGAGTTTCTACTTTCAAATGCAACTGAAATTTTGCGGATTGGTCAATCCGTTCGCGAGATGTGGTAGTTTGGAGGTTAGAAACGCTTGAGAAACTCAAAATTTTCGCAGTTCTGATGCTCGAAACGAATGACTAGAACGGCCTAGGGGAGAAGTACGCATACCGTTGTAATCGGGCGAGTTTCTACTTTCAGATGCAACAGAAATCATGCGGATTGGTCAATCCGTTCGCGAGATATGCCCGTTTGAATGTAAGAAACGCTTGAGAAACTCAAATTTTTCGCAGTTCTGATGATCGAAACGAATAACTAGAACGGCCTAGGGGAAAACTGCGCATACTGTTGTAAACGGGCGAGTTTGTACTTTCAAATGCAACTGAAATTTTGCGGATTGGTCAATCCGTTCGCGAGATGTGGTAGTTTGGAGGTTAGAAACGCTTGAGAAACTCAAAATTTTCGCAGTTCTGATGATCGAAACGAATAACCAGAACGGCCTGGGGGAAAAGTACGCATACCCATGTAATCGGGCGAGTTTCTACTTTCAGATGCAACAGAAATTTTGCGGATTGGTCGATCCGTTCGCGAGATGTGGCAGTTTGGAAGTAAGAAACGCTTGAGAAACTCAAAATTTTCGCAGTTCTGATGCTCGAAACGAATGACTAGTACGGCCTAGGGGAGAGGTACGCATACCGTTGTAATCGGGCGAGTTTCTACTTTCAGATGCAACAGAAATCATGCGGATTGGTCAATCCGTTCGCGAGATATGGCCGTTTGGATGTAAGAAACGCTTGAGAAACTCATAATTTTCGCAGTTCTGATGATCGAAACGAATAACTAGAACGGCCTAGGGGAAAAGTGCGCATACTGTTGTAAACGGACGAGCTTCTACTTTCAGATGCAACAGAAATCATGCGGATTGGTCAATCCGTTCGCGAGATATGCCCGTTTGAATGTAAGAAACGCTTGAGAAACTCAAATTTTTCGCAGTTCTGATGATCGAAACGAATAACTAGAACGGCCTAGGGGAAAACTGCGCATACTGTTGTAAACGGGCGAGTTTGTACTTTCAAATGCAACTGAAATTTTGCGGATTGGTCAATCCGTTCGCGAGATGTGGTAGTTTGGAGGTTAGAAACGCTTGAGAAACTCAAAATTTTCGCAGTTCTGATGCTCGAAACGAATAACCAGAACGGCCTGGGGGAAAAGTACGCATACCCATGTAATCGGGCGAGTTTCTACTTTCAGATGCAACAGAAATTTTGCGGATTGGTCGATCCGTTCGCGAGATGTGGCAGTTTGGAAGTAAGAAACGCTTGAGAAACTCAAAATTTTCGCAGTTCTGATGCTCGAAACGAATGACTAGTACGGCCTAGGGGAGAGGTACGCATACCGTTGTAATCGGGCGAGTTTCTACTTTCAGATGCAACAGAAATCATGCGGATTGGTCAATCCGTTCGCGAGATATGGCCGTTTGGATGTAAGAAACGCTTGAGAAACTCATAATTTTCGCAGTTCTGATGATCGAAACGAATAACTAGAACGGCCTAGGGGAAAAGTGCGCATACTGTTGTAAACGGACGAGCTTCTACTTTCAGATGCAACAGAAATTTTGCGGATTGATCAATCCGTTCGCGAGATATGGCAGTTTGGAGATAAGAAACGCTTTAGAAACTCAAAATTTTCGCAGTTTTATGCTCGAAACGAATAACTAGAACGGCACAGGGGAAAAGTGCGCATACCGTTGTAATCGGGCTAGTTTCTACTTTCAAATGCAACAGAAATTTTGCGGATTGGTCAATCCGTTCGCGAGATGTGGCAGTTTGGAGGTAAGAAACGCTTGAGAAACTCAAAATTTTCGCAGTTCTGATGTTCGAAACGAATAACTAGAACGGCCCAGGGGAAAAGTGCGCATACCGTTGTAATCGGGCGAGTTTCTACTTTCAGAAGCAACAGAAACTTTGCGGATTGGTCAATCCGTTCGCGAGATATGGCAGTTTGGAGGTAAGAAACGCTTGAGAAACTCAAAATTTTCGCAGTTCAGATGCTCGAAACGAATGACTAGAACGGCCTAGGGGAAAACTACACATACCGTTGCAATCGGGCGAGTTTCTACTTTCAGATGCAACAGAAATTATGCGGCTTGGTCAATCCGTTCGCGAGATATGGCAGTTTGGAGATAAGAAACGCTTTAGAAACTCAAAATTTTCGCAGTTCTGATGTTCGAAACGAATAACTAGAACGGCCCAGGGGAAAAGTGCGCATACCGTTGTAATCGGGCGAGTTTCTACTTTCAGAAGCAACAGAAACTTTGCGGATTGGTCAATCCGTTCGCGAGATATGGCAGTTTGGAGGTAAGAAACGCTTGAGAAACTCAAAATTTTCGCAGTTCAGATGCTCGAAACGAATGACTAGAACGGCCTAGTGGAAAACTACACATACCGTTGCAATCGGGCGAGTTTCTACTTTCAGATGCAACAGAAATTATGCGGCTTGGTCAATCCGTTCGCGAGATATGGCAGTTTGGAGATAAGAAACGCTTTAGAAACTCAAAATTTTCGCAGTTCCGATGCTCGAAACGAATAACTAGAACGGCCCAGGGGAAAAGTGCGCATACCGTTGTAATCGGGCGAGTTTCTACATTCAGAAGCAACAGAAACTTTGCGGATTGGTCAATCCGTTCGCGAGATATGGCAGTTTGGAGGTAAGAAACGCTTGAGAAACTCAAAATTTTCGCAGTTCTGATGCTCGAAACGAATGACTAGAACGGCCTAGGGGAAAAGTGCGCATACTGTTGTAAACGGGCGAGTTTTTACTTTCAAATGCAACAGAAATTTTGCGGATTGATCAATCCATTCGCGAGATATGGCAGTTTGGAGATAACAAACGCTTTAGAAACTCAAAATTTTCGCAGTTTTATGCTCGAAACGAATAACTAGAACGGCCCAGGGGAAAAGTGCGCATACCGTTGTAATCGGGCGAGTTTCTACTTTCAAATGCAACAGAAATTTTGCGGATTGGTCAATCCGTTCGCGAGATGTGGCAGTTTGAAGGTAAGAAACGCTTGAGAAACTCAAAATTTTCGCAGTTCTGATGCTCGAAACGAATAACTAGAACGGCCCAGGGGAAAAGTGCGCATACCGTTGTAATCGGGCGAGTTTCTACTTTCAGAAGCAACAGAAATTTTGCGGATTGGTCAATGCGTTCGCGAGATATGGCAGTTTGGAGGTAAGAAACGCTTAAGAAACTCAAAATTTTCGCAGTTCTGATGCTCGAAACGAATGACTAGAACGGCCTAGGGGAGAAGTACGCATACCGTTGTAATCGGGCGAGTTTCTACTTTCAGATGCAACAGAAACTTTGCGGATTGGTCAATCCGTTCGCGAGATATGGCAGTTTGGAGGTAAGAAACGCTTGAGAAACTCAAAATTTTCGCAGTTCTGATGCTCGAAACGAATGACTAGAACGGCCTAGGGGAAAAGTGCGCATACTGTTGTAAACGGGCGAGTTTCTACTTTCAAATGCAACAGAAATTTTGCGGATTGATCAATCCCTTCGCGAGATATGGCAGTTTGGAGATAAGAAACGCTTTAGAAACTCAAAATTTTCGCAGTTTTATGCTCGAAACGAATAACTAGAACGGCCCAGGGGAAAAGTGCGCATACCGTTGTAATCGGGCGAGTTTCTACTTTCAAATGCAACAGAAATTTTGCGGATTGGTCAATCCGTTCGCGAGATGTGGCAGTTTGAAGGTAAGAAACGCTTGAGAAACTCAAAATTTTCGCAGTTCTGATGCTCGAAACGAATAACTAGAACGGCCCAGGGGAAAAGTGCGCATACCGTTGTAATCGGGCGAGTTTCTACTTTCAGAAGCAACAGAAATTTTGCGGATTGGTCAATGCGTTCGCGAGATATGGCAGTTTGGAGGTAAGAAACGCTTAAGAAACTCAAAATTTTCGCAGTTCTGATGCTCGAAACGAATGACTAGAACGGCCTAGGGGAGAAGTACGCATACCGTTGTAATCGGGCGAGTTTCTACTTTCAGATGCAACAGAAATTTTGCGGATTGGTCAATCCGTTCGCGAGATGTGGCAGTTTGGAGGTAAGAAACGCTTGAGAAACTCAAAATTTTCGCAGTTCTGATGCTCGAAACGAATAACTAGAACGGCCCAGGGGAAAAGTGCGCATACCGTTGTAATCGGGCGAGATTCTACTTTCAGAAGCAACAGAAATTTTGCGGATTGGTCAATCCGTTCGCGGGATATGGCAGTTTGGATGTAAGAAACGCTTGAGAAACTCAAAATTTTCGCAGTTCAGATGCTCGAAACGAATGACTAGAACGGCCTAGGGGAAAACTACACATACCGTTGCAATCGGGCGAGTTTCTACTTTCAGATGCAACAGAAATTATGCGGATTGGTCAATCCGTTCGCGAGATATAGCCGTTTGGATGTAAGAAACGCTTGAGAAACTCAAAATTTTCGCAGTTCTGATGCTCGAAACGAATAACTAGAACGGCCTAGGGGAAAAGTGCGCATACCGTTGTAATCGGGCGAGTTTCTACTTTCAGAAGCAACAGAAATTTTGCGGATTGGTCAATCCGTTCGCGAGATATGTCAGTTTGGAGGTAAGAAACGCTTGAGAAACTCAAAATTTTCGCAGTTCTGAAGCTCGAAACGAATAACTAGAACGGCCTAGGGGAAAACTACACCCACCGTTGTTATCGGGCGAGTTTCTACTTTCAGATGCAACAGAAATTTTGCGGATTGATCAATCCGTTCGCGAGATATGGCAGTTTGGAGATAAGAAACGCTTTAGAAACTCAAAATTTTCGCAGTTCCGATGCTCGAAACGAATAACTAGAACGGCCCAGGGGAAAAGTGCGCATACCGTTGTAATCGGGCGAGTTTCTACTTTCAGAAGCAACAGAAATTTTGCGGATTGGTCAATCCGTTCGCGAGATATGGCAGTTTGGAGGTAAGAAACGCTTGAGAAACTCAAAATTTTCGCAGTTCAGATGCTCGAAACGAATGACTAGAACGGCCTAGGGGAAAACTACACATACCGTTGCAATCGGGCGAGTTTCTACTTTCAGATGCAACAGAAATTATGCGGATTGGTCAATCCGTTCGCGAGATATGGCAGTTTGGAGATAAGAAACGCTTTAGAAACTCAAAATTTTCGCAGTTCCGATGCTCGAAACGAATAACTAGAACGGCCCAGGGGAAAAGTGCGCATACCGTTGTAATCGGGCGAGTTTCTACATTCAGAAGCAACAGAAACTTTGCGGATTGGTCAATCCGTTCGCGAGATATGGCAGTTTGGAGGTAAGAAACGCTTGAGAAACTCAAAATTTTCGCAGTTCTGATGCTCGAAACGAATAACTAGAACGGCCCAGGGGAAAAGTGCGCATACCGTTGTAATCGGGCGAGTTTCTACTTTCAGAAGCAACAGAAATTTTGCGGATTGGTCAATCCGTTCGCGGGATATGGCAGTTTGGAGGTAAGAAACGCTTGAGAAACTCAAAATTTTCGCAGTTCAGATGCTCGAAACGAATGACTAGAACGGCCTAGGGGAAAACTACACATACCGTTGCAATCGGGCGAGTTTCTACTTTCAGATGCAACAGAAATTATGCGGATTGGTCAATCCGTTCGCGAGATATAGCCGTTTGGATGTAAGAAACGCTTGAGAAACTCAAAATTTTCGCAGTTCTGATGCTCGAAACGAATAACTAGAACGGCCTAGGGGAAAAGTGCGCATACCGTTGTAATCGGGCGAGTTTCTACTTTCAGAAGCAACAGAAATTTTGCGGATTGGTCAATCCGTTCGCGAGATATGTCAGTTTGGAGGTAAGAAACGCTTGAGAAACTCAAAATTTTCGCAGTTCTGAAGCTCGAAACGAATAACTAGAACGGCCTAGGGGAAAACTACACCCACCGTTGTAATCGGGCGAGTTTCTACTTTCAGATGCAACAGAAATCATGCGGATTGGTCAATCCGTTCGCGAGATATGCCCGTTTGAATGTAAGAAACGCTTGAGAAACTCAAAATGTTCGCAGTTCTGATGATCGAAACGAATAACTAGAACGGCCTAGGGGAAAAGTGCGCACACTGTTGTAAACGGGCGAGTTTCTACTTTCAAATGCAACTGAAATTTTGCGGATTGGTCAATCCGTTCGCGAGATGTGGTAGTTTGGAGGTTAGAAACGCTTGAGAAACTCAAAATTTTCGCAGTTCTGATGCTCGAAACGAATAACTAGAACGGCCTGGGGGAAAAGTACGCATACCCATGTAATCGGGCGAGTTTCTACTTTCAGATGCAACAGAAATTTTGCGGATTGGTCGATCCGTTCGCGAGATGTGGCAGTTTGGAAGTAAGAAACGCTTGAGAAACTCAAAATTTTCGCAGTTCTGATGCTCGAAACGAATGACTAGTACAGCCTAGGGGAGAAGTACGCATACCGTTGTAATCGGGCGAGTTTCTACTTTCAGATGCAACAGAAATTTTGCGGATTGGTCAATCCGTTCGCGAGATATGGCCGTTTGAATGTAAGAAACGCTTGAGAAACTCAAAATTTTCGCAGTTCTGATGATCGAAACGAATAACTAGAACGGCCTAGGGGAAAAGTGCGCATACTGTTGTAAACGGGCGAGTTTCTACTTTCAGATGCAACAGAAATTTTGCGGATTGATCAATCCCTTCGCGAGATATGGCAGTTTGGAGATAAGAAACGCTTTAGAAATTCAAAATTTTCGCAGTTTTATGCTCGAAACGAATAACTAGAACGACCCAGGGGAAAAATGCGCATACCGTTGTAATCGGGCGAGATTCTACTTTCAAATGCAACAGAAATTTTGCGGATTGGTCAATCCGTTCGCGAGATATGTCAGTTTGGAGGTAAGAAACGCTTGAGAAACTCAAAATTTTCGCAGTTCTGAAGCTCGAAACGAATAACTAGAACGGCCTAGGGGAAAACTACACCCACCGTTGTAATCGGGCGAGTTTCTACTTTCAGATGCAACAGAAATTTTGCGGATTGATCAATCCGTTCGCGAGATATGGCAGTTTGGAGATAAGAAACGCTTTAGAAACTCAAAATTTTCGCAGTTCCGATGCTCGAAACGAATAACTAGAACGGCCCAGGGGAAAAGTGCGCATACCGTTGTAATCGGGCGAGTTTCTACTTTCAGAAGCAACAGAAATTTTGCGGATTGGTCAATCCGTTCGCGAGATATGGCAGTTTGGAGGTAAGAAACGCTTGAGAAACTCAAAATTTTCGCAGTTCTGATGCTCGAAACGAATGACTAGAACGGCCTAGGGGAGAAGTACGCATACCGTTGTAATCGGGCGAGTTTCTACTTTCAGATGCAACAGAAATCATGCGGATTGGTCAATCCGTTCGCGAGATATGCCCGTTTGAATGTAAGAAACGCTTGAGAAACTCAAAATTTTCGCAGTTCTGATGAGGAAACGAATAACTAGAACGGCCTAGGGGAAAAGTGCGCATACTGTTGTAAACGGGCGAGTTTCTACTTTCAAATGCAACTGAAATTTTGCGGATTGGTCAATCCGTTCGCGAGATGTGGTAGTTTGGAGGTTAGAAACGCTTGAGAAACTCAAAATTTTCGCAGTTCTGATGCTCGAAACGAATAACTAGAACGGCCTGGGGGAAAAGTACGCATACCCATGTAATCGGGCGAGTTTCTACTTTCAGATGCAACAGAAATTTTGCGGATTGGTCGATCCGTTCGCGAGATGTGGCAGTTTGGAAGTAAGAAACGCTTGAGAAACTCAAAATTTTCGCAGTTCTGATGCTCGAAACGAATGACTAGTACAGCCTAGGGGAGAAGTACGCATACCGTTGTAATCGGGCGAGTTTCTACTTTCAGATGCAACAGAAATTTTGCGGATTGGTCAATCCGTTCGCGAGATATGGCCGTTTGAATGTAAGAAACGCTTGAGAAACTCAAAATTTTCGCAGTTCTGATGATCGAAACGAATAACTAGAACGGCCTAGGGGAAAAGTGCGCATACTGTTGTAAACGGGCGAGTTTCTACTTTCAGATGCAACAGAAATTTTGAGGATTGATCAATCCCTTCGCGAGATATGGCAGTTTGGAGATAAGAAACGCTTTAGAAATTCAAAATTTTCGCAGTTTTATGCTCGAAACGAATAACTAGAACGACCCAGGGGAAAAGTGCGCATACCGTTGTAATCGGGCGAGATTCTACTTTCAAATGCAACAGAAATTTTGCGGATTGGTCAATCCGTTCGCGAGACGTGGCAGTTTGGAGGTAAGAAACGCTTGAGAAACTCAAAATTTTCGCAGTTCCGATGCTCGAAACGAATAACTAGAACGGCCCAGGGGAAAAGTGCGCATACCGTTGTAATCGGGCGAGTTTCTACTTTCAGAAGCAACAGAAATTTTGCGGATTGGTCAATCCGTTCGCGAGATATGGCAGTTTGGAGGTAAGAAACGCTTGAGAAACTCAAAATTTTCGCAGTTCTGATGCTCGAAACGAATGACTAGTACGGCCTAGGGGAGAAGTACGCATACCGTTGTAATCGGGCGAGTTTCTACTTTCAGATGCAACAGAAATTTTGCGGATTGGTCAATCCGTTCGCGAGATATGGCAGTTTGGAGGTAAGAAACGCTTGAGAAACTCAAAATTTTCGCAGTTCTGATGCTCGAAACGAATGACTAGTACGGCCTAGGGGAGAAGTACGCATACCGTTGTAATCGGGCGAGTTTCTACTTTCAGATGCAACAGAAATCATGCGGATTGGTCAATCCGTTCGCGAGATATGGCCGTTTGGATGTAAGAAACGCTCGAGAAACTCAAAATTTTCGCAGTTCTGATGATCGAAACGAATAACTAGAACGGCCTAGGGGAAAAGTGCGCATACTGTTGTAACCGGGCGAGCTTCTACTTTCAGATGCAACAGAAGTTTTGCGGATTGATCAATCCCTTCGCGAGATATGGCAGTTTGGAGATAAGAAACGCTTTAGAAACTCAAAATATTCGCAGTTTTATGCTCGAAACGAATAACTAGAGCGGCCCAGGGGAAAAGTGCGCATACCGTTGTAATCGGGCGAGTTTCTACTTTCAAATGCAACAGAAATTTTGCGGATCGGTCAATCCGTTCGCGAGATGTGGCAGTTTGAAGGTAAGAAACGCTTGAGAAACTCAAAATTTTCGCAGTTCTGATGCTCGAAACGAATAACTAGAACGGCCCAGGGGAAAAGTGCGCATACCGTTGTAATCGGGCGAGTTTCTATTTTCAGAAGCAACAGAAATTTTGCGGATTGGTCAATGCGTTCGCGAGATATGGCAGTTTGGAGGTAAGAAACGCTTGAGAAACTCAAAATTTTCGTAGTTCTGATGCTCGAAACGAATGACTAGAACGGCCTAGGGGAGAAGTACGCATACCGTTCTAATCGGGCGAGTTTCTACTTTCAGAAGCAACAGAAATTTTGCGGATTGGTGAATCCGTTCGCGAGATATGGCAGTTTGGAGGTAAGAAACGCTTGAGGAACTCAAAATTTTCGCAGTTCTGATGCGCGAAACGAATAACTAGAACGGCCTAGGGGAAAACTACACACACCGTTGTAATCGGGCGAGTTTCTACTTTCAGATGCAGCAGAAATTTTGCGGAGTGATCAATCCGTTCGCGAGATATGGCAGTTTGGAGATATGAAACGCTATAGAAACTCAAAATTTTCGCAGTTCCGATGCTCGAAACGAATAACTAGAACGGCCCAGGGGAAAAGTGCGCATACCGTTGTAATCGGGCGAGTTTCTACTTTCAAATGCAACAGAAATTTTGCGGATTGGTCAATCCGTTCGCGAGATGTGGCAGTTTGGAGGTAAGAAACGCTTGAGGAACTCAAAATTTTCGCAGTTCTGATGCGCGAAACGAATAACTAGAACGGCCTAGGGGAAAACTACACACACCTTTGTAATCGGGCGAGATTCTACTTTCAGATGCAACAGAAATTTTGCGAATTGATCAATCCGTCCGCGAGATATGGCAGTTTGGAGATAAGAAACGCTTTAGAAACTCAAAATTTTCGCAGTTCCGATGCTCGAAACGATTAACTAGAACGGCCCAGGGGAAAAGTGCCCATACCGTTGTAATCGGGCGAGTTTCTACTTTCAGACGCAACAGAAATCATGCGGATTGGTCAATCCGTTCGCGAGATATGCCCGTTTGAATGTAAGAAACGCTTGAGAAACTCAAAATTTTCGCAGTTCTGATGATCGAAACGAATAACTAGAACGGCCTAGGGGAAAAGTGCGCATACTGTTGTAAACGGGCGAGTTTCTACTTTCAAATGCAACTGAAATTTTGCGGATTGGTCAATCCGTTCGCGAGATGTGGTAGTTTGGAGGTTAGAAACGCTTGAGAAACTCAAAATTTTCGCAGTTCTGATGCTCGAAACGAATAACTAGAACGGCCTGGGGGAAAAGTACGCATACCCATGTAATCGGGCGAGTTTCTACTTTCAGATGCAACAGAAATTTTGCGGATTGGTCGATCCGTTCGCGAGATGTGGCAGTTTGGAAGTAAGAAACGCTTGAGAAACTCAAAATTTTCGCAGTTCTGATGCTCGAAACGAATGACTAGTACGGCCTAGGGGAGAAGTACGCATACCGTTGTAATCGGGCGAGTTTCTACTTTCAGATGCAACAGAAATTTTGCGGATTGGTCAATCCGTTCGCGAGATATGGCAGTTTGGAGGTAAGAAACGCTTGAGAAACTCAAAATTTTCGCAGTTCTGATGCTCGAAACGAATGACTAGTACGGCCTAGGGGAGAAGTACGCATACCGTTGTAATCGGGCGAGTTTCTACTTTCAGATGCAACAGAAATCATGCGGATTGGTCAATCCGTTCGCGAGATATGGCCGTTTGGATGTAAGAAACGCTCGAGAAACTCAAAATTTTCGCAGTTCTGATGATCGAAACGAATAACTAGAACGGCCTAGGGGAAAAGTGCGCATACTGTTGTAACCGGGCGAGCTTCTACTTTCAGATGCAACAGAAGTTTTGCGGATTGATCAATCCCTTCGCGAGATATGGCAGTTTGGAGATAAGAAACGCTTTAGAAACTCAAAATATTCGCAGTTTTATGCTCGAAACGAATAACTAGAGCGGCCCAGGGGAAAAGTGCGCATACCGTTGTAATCGGGCGAGTTTCTACTTTCAAATGCAACAGAAATTTTGCGGATCGGTCAATCCGTTCGCGAGATGTGGCAGTTTGAAGGTAAGAAACGCTTGAGAAACTCAAAATTTTCGCAGTTCTGATGCTCGAAACGAATAACTAGAACGGCCCAGGGGAAAAGTGCGCATACCGTTGTAATCGGGCGAGTTTCTATTTTCAGAAGCAACAGAAATTTTGCGGATTGGTCAATGCGTTCGCGAGATATGGCAGTTTGGAGGTAAGAAACGCTTGAGAAACTCAAAATTTTCGTAGTTCTGATGCTCGAAACGAATGACTAGAACGGCCTAGGGGAGAAGTACGCATACCGTTCTAATCGGGCGAGTTTCTACTTTCAGAAGCAACAGAAATTTTGCGGATTGGTGAATCCGTTCGCGAGATATGGCAGTTTGGAGGTAAGAAACGCTTGAGGAACTCAAAATTTTCGCAGTTCTGATGCGCGAAACGAATAACTAGAACGGCCTAGGGGAAAACTACACACACCGTTGTAATCGGGCGAGTTTCTACTTTCAGATGCAGCAGAAATTTTGCGGAGTGATCAATCCGTTCGCGAGATATGGCAGTTTGGAGATATGAAACGCTATAGAAACTCAAAATTTTCGCAGTTCCGATGCTCGAAACGAATAACTAGAACCGCCCAGGGGAAAAGTGCGCATACCGTTGTAATCGGGCGAGTTTCTACTTTCAAATGCAACAGAAATTTTGCGGATTGGTCAATCCGTTCGCGAGATGTGGCAGTTTGGAGGTAAGAAACGCTTGAGGAACTCAAAATTTTCGCAGTTCTGATGCGCGAAACGAATAACTAGAACGGCCTAGGGGAAAACTACACACACCTTTGTAATCGGGCGAGATTCTACTTTCAGATGCAACAGAAATTTTGCGAATTGATCAATCCGTCCGCGAGATATGGCAGTTTGGAGATAAGAAACGCTTTAGAAACTCAAAATTTTCGCAGTTCCGATGCTCGAAACGATTAACTAGAACGGCCCAGGGGAAAAGTGCCCATACCGTTGTAATCGGGCGAGTTTCTACTTTCAAATGCAACAGAAATTTTGCGGATTGGTCAATCCGTTCGCGAGATGTGGCAGTTTGGAGGTAAGAAACGCTTGAGAAACTCAAAATTTTCGCAGTTCTGATGCTCGAAACGAATAACTAGAACGGCCTAGGGGAAAACTAAACCCACCGTTGTAATCGGGCGAGTTTCTACTTTCAGATGCAACAGAAATTTTGCGGATTGATCAATCCGTTCGCGAGATATGGCAGTTTGGAGATAAGAAACGCTTTAGAAACTCAAAATTTTCGCAGTTCCGATGCTCGAAACGAATAACTAGAACGGCCCAGGGGAAAAGTGCGCATACCGTTGTAATCGGGCGAGTTTCTACTTTCAGAAGCAACAGAAATTTTGCGGATTGGTCAATCCGTTCGCGAGATATGGCAGTTTGGAGGTAAGAAACGCTTGAGAAACTCAAAATTTTCGCAGTTCAGATGCTCGAAACGAATGGCTAGAACGGCCTAGGGGAAAGCTACACATACCGTTGCAATCGGGCGAGTTTCTACTTTCAGATGCAACAGAAATTATGCGGATTGGTCAATCCGTTCGCGAGATATAGCCGTTTGGATGTAAGAAACGCTTGAGAAACTCAAAATTTTCGCAGTTCTGATGCTCGAAACGAATAACTAGAACGGTCTAGGGGAAAAGTGCGCATACCGTTGTAATCGGGCGAGTTTCTACTTTCAGAAGCAACAGAAATTTTGCGGATTGGTCAATCCGTTCGCGAGATATGGCAGTTTGGAGGTAAGAAACGCTTGAGAAACTCAAAATTTTCGCAGTTCTGATGCTCGAAACGAATGACAAGAACGGCCTAGGGGAGAAGTACGCATACCGTTGTAATCGGGCGAGTTTCTACTTTCAGATGCAACAGAAATCATGCGGATTGGTCAATCCGTTCGCGAGATATGGCCGTTTGGATGTAAGAAACGCTTGAGAAACTCAAAATTTTCGCAGTGCTGATGCTCGGAACAAATAACTAGAACGGTCTAGGGGAAAACTACACACACCGTTGTAATCGGTCGAGTTTCTACTTTCAGATGCAACAGAAATTTTGCGGATTGGTCAATCCGTTCGCGAGATATGGCAGTTTGGAGGTAAGAAACGCTTGAGGAACTCAAAATTTTCGCAGTTCTGATGCGCGAAACGAATAACTAGAACGGCCTAGGGGAAAACTACACACACCGTTGTAATCGGGCGAGTTTCTACTTTCAGATGCAACAGAAATCATGCGGATTGGTCAATCCGTTCGCGAGATATGGCCGTTTGGATGTAAGAAACTTTTGAGAAACTCAAAATTTTCGCAGTTCTGATGCTCGAAACGAATAACTAGAACGGCCTAGGGGAAAAGTGCGCATACTGTTGTAAACGGGCGAGTTTCTACTTTCAGATGCAGCAGAAATTTTGCGGATTGATCAATCCCTTCGCGAGATGTGGCAGTTTGGAGATATGAAACGCTTGAGAAACTCAAAATTTTCGCAGTTTTATGCTCGAAACGAATAACTAGAACGGCCTAGGGGAAAAGTGCGCATACCGTTGTAATCGGGCGAGTTTCTACTATCAGATGCAACAGAAATTTTGCGGATTGGTCAATCCGTTCGCGAGATATAGCCGTTTGGATGTAAGAAACGCTTGAGAAACTCAAAATTTTCGCAGTTCTGATGCTCGAAACGAATAACTAGAACGGCCCAGGGGAAAAGTGCCCATACCGTTGTAATCGGGCGAGTTTCTACTTTCAAATGCAACAGAAATTTTGCGGATTGGTCGATCCGTTCGCGAGATGTGGCAGTTTGGAAGTAAGAAACGCTTGAGAAACTCAAAATTTTCGCAGTTCTGATGCTCGAAACGAATAACCAGACCGGCCCAGGGGAAAAGTGCGCATACCGTTGTAATGGGGCGAGTTTCTACTTTCAAATGCAACAGAAATTTTGCGGATTGGTCAATCCGTTCGCGAGATATGGCAGTTTGGATGTAAAAAACGCTTGAGAAACTCAAAATTTTCGCAGTTCTGATGCTCGAAACGAATGACTAGAACGGCCTAGGGGAAAAGTGCGCATACTGTTGTAAACGGGCGAGATTCTACTTTCAGATGCAACATAAATTTTGCGGATTGATCAATCCCTTCGAGAGATATGGCAGTTTGGAGATAAGAAACGCTTTAGAAACTCAAAATTTTCGCAGTTTTATGCTCGAAACGAATAACTAGAACGGCCCAGGGGAAAAGTGCGCATACCGTTGTAATCGGGCGAGTTTCTACTTTCAAATGCAACAGAAATTTTGCGGATTGGTCAATCCGTTCGCGAGATGTGGCAGTTTGGAGGTAAGAAACGCTTGAGAAACTCAAAATTTTCGCACTTCTGATGCTCGAAACGAATAACTAGGAAGGCCTGGGGGAAAAGTACGCATGCCGTTGTAATCGGGCGAGTTTCTACTTTCAGATGCAGCAGAAATTTTGCGGATTGATCAATCCCTTCGCGAGATATGGCAGTTTGGAGATAAGAAACGCTTTAGAAACTCAAAATTTTCGCAGTTTTATGCTCGAAACGAATAACTAGAACGGCCCAGGGGAAAAGTGCGCATACCGTTGTAATCGGGCGAGTTTCTACTTTCAGATGCAACAGAAATTTTGCGGATTGATCAATCCCTTCGAGAGATATGGCAGTTTGGAGATAAGAAACGCTTTAGAAACTCAAAATTTTCGCAGTTCTGATGATCGAAACGAATAACTAGAACGGCCCAGGGGAAAAGTGCGCATACCGTTGTAATCGGGCGAGTTTCTACTTTCAAATGCAACAGAAATTTTGCGGATTGGTCAATCCGTTCGCGAGATGTGGCAGTTTGGAGGTAAGAAACGCTTGAGAAACTCAAAATTTTCGCAGTTCTGATGCTCGAAACGAATAACTAGAAAGGCCTGGGGGAAAAGTGCGCATGCCTTTGTAATCGGGCGAGTTTCTACTTTCAGATGCAACAGAAATTTTGCGGATTGGTCAATCCGTTCGCGTGATATGGCAGTTTGGAGGTAAGAAACGCTTGAGGAACTCAAAATTTTCGCAGTTCTGATGCTCGAAACGAATGACTAGAACGGCCCAGGGGAAAACTACACATTCCGTTGCAATCGGGCGAGTTTCTACTTTCAGATGCAACAGAAATTTTGCGGATTGGTCAATCCGTTCGCGTGATATGGCAGTTTGGAGGTAAGAAACGCTTTAGGAACTCAAAATTTTCGCAGTTCCGATGCTCGAAACGAATAACTAGAACGGCCCAGGGGAAAAGTGCGCATACCGTTGTAATCGGGTGAGTTTCTACTTTCAGAAGCAACAGAAATTTTGCGGATTGGTCAATCCGTTCGCGAGATATGGCAGTTTGGAGGTAAGAAACGCTTGAGGAACTCAAAATTTTCGCAGTTCTGATGCGCGAAACGAATAACTAGAACGGCCTAGGGGAAAACTACACACACCGTTGTAATCGGGCGAGTTTCTACTTTCAGATGCAACAGAAATTTTGCGGATTGGTCAATCCGTTCGCGTGATATGGCAGTTTGGATATAAGAAACGCTTTAGAAACTCAAAATTTTCGCAGTTCCGATGCTCGAAACGAATAACTAGAACGGCCCAGGGGAAAAGTGCGCATACCGTTGTAATCGGGTGAGTTTCTACTTTCAGAAGCAACAGAAATTTTGCGGATTGGTCAATCCGTTCGCGAGATATGGCAGTTTGGAGGTAAGAAACGCTTGAGGAACTCAAAATTTTCGCAGTTCTGATGCGCGAAACGAATAACTAGAACGGCCTAGGGGAAAACTACACACACCGTTGTAATCGGGCGAGTTTCTACTTTCAGATGCAACAGAAATTTTGCGGATTGGTCAATCCGTTCGCGAGATATGGCAGTTTGGAGGTAAGAAACGCTTGAGGAACTCAAAATTTTCGCAGTTCTGATGCGCGAAACGAATAACTAGAACGGCCTAGGGGAAAACTACACATTCCGTTGCAATCGGGCGAGTTTCTACTTTCAGATGCAACAGAAATCATGCGGATTGGTCAATCCGTTCGCGAGATATGGCCGTTTGGATGTAAGAAACGCTTGAGAAACTCAAAATTTTCGCAGTTCTGATGCTCGAAACGAATAACTAGAACGGCCTAGGGGAAAAGTGCGCATACTGTTGTAAACGGGCGAGTTTCTACTTTCAGATGCAGCAGAAATTTTGCGGATTGATCAATCCCTTCGCGAGATATGGCAGTTTGGAGATAAGAAACGCTTTAGAAACTCAAAATTTTCGCAGTTTTATGCTCGAAACGAATAACTAGAACGGCCCAGGGGAAAAGTGCGCATACCGTTGTAATCGGGCGAGTTTCTACTTTCAAATGCAACAGAAATTTTGCGGATTGGTCAATCCGTTCGCGAGATATGGCAGTTTGGAGGTAAGAAACGCTTGAGAAACTCAAAATTTTCGCAGTTCTGATGATCGAAACGAATAACTAGAACGGCCTAGGTGAAAACTACTGCTACCGTTGTAATCGGGCGAGTTTCTACTTTCAGATGCAACAGAAATTTTGCGGATTGATCAATCCGTTCGCGAGATATGGCAGTTTGGAGATAAGAAACGCTTTAGAAACTCAAAATTTTCGCAGTTCCGATGCTCGAAACGAATAACTAGAACGGCCCAGGGGAAAAGTGCGCATACCGTTGTAATCGGTAGAGTTTCTACGTTCTGAAGCAACAGAAATTTTGCGGATTGGTCAATCCGTTCGCGAGATATGGCAGTTTGGAGGTAAGAAACGCTTGAGAAACTCAAAATTTTCGCAGTTCTGATGCTCGAAACGAATGACTAGAACGGCCTAGGGGAAAACTACACATACCGTTGCAAGCGGGCGAGTTTCTACTTTCAGATGCAACAGAAACTATGCGGATTGGCCAATCCGTTCGCGAGATATAGCCGTTTGGATGTAAGAAACGCTTGAGAAACTCAAAATTTTCGCAGTTCTGATGCTCGAAACGAATAACTAGAACGGCCTAGGGGAAAAGTGCGCATACCGTTGTAATCGGGCGAGTTTCTACTTTCAGAAGCAACAGAAATTTTGCGGATTGGTCAATCCGTTCGCGAGATATGGCAGTTTGGATGTAAGAAACGCTTGAGAAACTCAAAATTTTCGCAGTTCTGATGCTCGAAACGAATGACTAGGACGGCCTAGGGGAAAAGTGCGCATACCGTTGTAATCGAGCGAGTTTCTACTTTCAAATGCAACAGAAATTTTGCGGATTGGTCAATCCGTTCGCGAGATATGGCAGTTTGGAGGTAAGAAACGCTTGAGGAACTCAAAATTTTCGCAGTTCAGATGCTCGAAACGAATAACTAGAACGGCCTAGGGGAAAACTAAACCCACCGTTGTAATCGGGCGAGTTTCTACTTTCAGATGCAACAGAAATTTTGCGGATTGATCAATCCGTTCGCGAGATATGGCAGTTTGGAGATAAGAAACGCTTTAGAAACTCAAAATTTTCGCAGTTCCGATGCTCGAAACGAATAACTAGAACGGCCCAGGGGAAAAGTGCGCATACCGTTGTAATCGGGCGAGTTTCTACTTTCAGAAGCAACAGAAATTTTGCGGATTGGTCAATCCGTTCGCGAGATATGGCAGTTTGGATGTAAGAAACGCTTGAGAAACTCAAAATTTTCGCAGTTCTGATGCTCGAAACGAATGACTAGAACGGCCTAGGGGAAAAGTGCGCATACTGTTGTAAACGGGCGAGATTCTACTTTCAGATGCAACATAAATTTTGCGGATTGATCAATCCCTTCGAGAGATATGGCAGTTTGGAGATAAGAAACGCTTTAGAAACTCAAAATTTTCGCAGTTTTATGCTCGAAACGAATAACTAGAACGGCCCAGGGGAAAAGTGCGCATACCGTTGTAATCGGGCGAGTTTCTACTTTCAAATGCAACAGAAATTTTGCGGATTGGTCAATCCGTTCGCGAGATGTGGCAGTTTGGAGGTAAGAAACGCTTGAGAAACTCAAAATTTTCGCACTTCTGATGCTCGAAACGAATAACTAGGAAGGCCTGGGGGAAAAGTACGCATGCCGTTGTAATCGGGCGAGTTTCTACTTTCAGATGCAGCAGAAATTTTGCGGATTGATCAATCCCTTCGCGAGATATGGCAGTTTGGAGATAAGAAACGCTTTAGAAACTCAAAATTTTCGCAGTTTTATGCTCGAAACGAATAACTAGAACGGCCCAGGGGAAAAGTGCGCATACCGTTGTAATCGGGCGAGTTTCTACTTTCAGATGCAACAGAAATTTTGCGGATTGATCAATCCCTTCGAGAGATATGGCAGTTTGGAGATAAGAAACGCTTTAGAAACTCAAAATTTTCGCAGTTCTGATGATCGAAACGAATAACTAGAACGGCCCAGGGGAAAAGTGCGCATACCGTTGTAATCGGGCGAGTTTCTACTTTCAAATGCAACAGAAATTTTGCGGATTGGTCAATCCGTTCGCGAGATGTGGCAGTTTGGAGGTAAGAAACGCTTGAGAAACTCAAAATTTTCGCAGTTCTGATGCTCGAAACGAATAACTAGAAAGGCCTGGGGGAAAAGTGCGCATGCCTTTGTAATCGGGCGAGTTTCTACTTTCAGATGCAACAGAAATTTTGCGGATTGGTCAATCCGTTCGCGTGATATGGCAGTTTGGAGGTAAGAAACGCTTGAGGAACTCAAAATTTTCGCAGTTCTGATGCTCGAAACGAATGACTAGAACGGCCCAGGGGAAAACTACACATTCCGTTGCATCGGGCGAGTTTCTACTTTCAGATGCAACAGAAATTTTGCGGATTGGTCAATCCGTTCGCGTGATATGGCAGTTTGGAGGTAAGAAACGCTTTAGGAACTCAAAATTTTCGCAGTTCCGATGCTCGAAACGAATAACTAGAACGGCCCAGGGGAAAAGTGCGCATACCGTTGTAATCGGGTGAGTTTCTACTTTCAGAAGCAACAGAAATTTTGCGGATTGGTCAATCCGTTCGCGAGATATGGCAGTTTGGAGGTAAGAAACGCTTGAGGAACTCAAAATTTTCGCAGTTCTGATGCGCGAAACGAATAACTAGAACGGCCTAGGGGAAAACTACACACACCGTTGTAATCGGGCGAGTTTCTACTTTCAGATGCAACAGAAATTTTGCGGATTGGTCAATCCGTTCGCGTGATATGGCAGTTTGGATATAAGAAACGCTTTAGAAACTCAAAATTTTCGCAGTTCCGATGCTCGAAACGAATAACTAGAACGGCCCAGGGGAAAAGTGCGCATACCGTTGTAATCGGGTGAGTTTCTACTTTCAGAAGCAACAGAAATTTTGCGGATTGGTCAATCCGTTCGCGAGATATGGCAGTTTGGAGGTAAGAAACGCTTGAGGAACTCAAAATTTTCGCAGTTCTGATGCGCGAAACGAATAACTAGAACGGCCTAGGGGAAAACTACACACACCGTTGTAATCGGGCGAGTTTCTACTTTCAGATGCAACAGAAATTTTGCGGATTGGTCAATCCGTTCGCGAGATATGGCAGTTTGGAGGTAAGAAACGCTTGAGGAACTCAAAATTTTCGCAGTTCTGATGCGCGAAACGAATAACTAGAACGGCCTAGGGGAAAACTACACATTCCGTTGCAATCGGGCGAGTTTCTACTTTCAGATGCAACAGAAATCATGCGGATTGGTCAATCCGTTCGCGAGATATGGCCGTTTGGATGTAAGAAACGCTTGAGAAACTCAAAATTTTCGCAGTTCTGATGCTCGAAACGAATAACTAGAACGGCCTAGGGGAAAAGTGCGCATACTGTTGTAAACGGGCGAGTTTCTACTTTCAGATGCAGCAGAAATTTTGCGGATTGATCAATCCCTTCGCGAGATATGGCAGTTTGGAGATAAGAAACGCTTTAGAAACTCAAAATTTTCGCAGTTTTATGCTCGAAACGAATAACTAGAACGGCCCAGGGGAAAAGTGCGCATACCGTTGTAATCGGGCGAGTTTCTACTTTCAAATGCAACAGAAATTTTGCGGATTGGTCAATCCGTTCGCGAGATATGGCAGTTTGGAGGTAAGAAACGCTTGAGAAACTCAAAATTTTCGCAGTTCTGATGATCGAAACGAATAACTAGAACGGCCTAGGTGAAAACTACTGCTACCGTTGTAATCGGGCGAGTTTCTACTTTCAGATGCAACAGAAATTTTGCGGATTGATCAATCCGTTCGCGAGATATGGCAGTTTGGAGATAAGAAACGCTTTAGAAACTAAAAATTTTCGCAGTTCCGATGCTCGAAACGAATAACTAGAACGGCCCAGGGGAAAAGTGCGCATACCGTTGTAATCGGTAGAGTTTCTACGTTCTGAAGCAACAGAAATTTTGCGGATTGGTCAATCCGTTCGCGAGATATGGCAGTTTGGAGGTAAGAAACGCTTGAGAAACTCAAAATTTTCGCAGTTCTGATGCTCGAAACGAATGACTAGAACGGCCTAGGGGAAAACTACACATACCGTTGCAAGCGGGCGAGTTTCTACTTTCAGATGCAACAGAAACTATGCGGATTGGCCAATCCGTTCGCGAGATATAGCCGTTTGGATGTAAGAAACGCTTGAGAAACTCAAAATTTTCGCAGTTCTGATGCTCGAAACGAATAACTAGAACGGCCTAGGGGAAAAGTGCGCATACCGTTGTAATCGGGCGAGTTTCTACTTTCAGAAGCAACAGAAATTTTGCGGATTGGTCAATCCGTTCGCGAGATATGGCAGTTTGGATGTAAGAAACGCTTGAGAAACTCAAAATTTTCGCAGTTCTGATGCTCGAAACGAATGACTAGGACGGCCTAGGGGAAAAGTGCGCATACCGTTGTAATCGAGCGAGTTTCTACTTTCAAATGCAACAGAAATTTTGCGGATTGGTCAATCCGTTCGCGAGATATGGCAGTTTGGAGGTAAGAAACGCTTGAGGAACTCAAAATTTTCGCAGTTCAGATGCTCGAAACGAATAACTAGAACGGCCTAGGGGAAAACTAAACCCACCGTTGTAATCGGGCGAGTTTCTACTTTCAGATGCAACAGAAATTTTGCGGATTGATCAATCCGTTCGCGAGATATGGCAGTTTGGAGATAAGAAACGCTTTAGAAACTCAAAATTTTCGCAGTTCCGATGCTCGAAACGAATAACTAGAACGGCCCAGGGGAAAAGTGCGCATACCGTTGTAATCGGGCGAGTTTCTACTTTCAGAAGCAACAGAAATTTTGCGGATTGGTCAATCCGTTCGCGAGATATGGCAGTTTGGATGTAAGAAACGCTTGAGAAACTCAAAATTTTCGCAGTTCTGATGCTCGAAACGAATGACTAGGACGGCCTAGGGGAAAAGTGCGCATACCGTTGTAATCGAGCGAGTTTCTACTTTCAAATGCAACAGAAATTTTGCGGATTGGTCAATCCGTTCGCGAGATATGGCAGTTTGGAGGTAAGAAACGCTTGAGGAACTCAAAATTTTCGCAGTTCTGATGCGCGAAACGAATAACTAGAACGGCCTAGGGGAAAACTACACACACCGTTGTAATCGGGCGAGTTTCTACTTTCAGATGCAACAGAAATCATGCGGATTGGTCAATCCGTTCGCGAGATATGGCCGTTTGGATGTAAGAAACGCTTGAGAAACTCAAAATTTTCGCAGTTCTGATGCTCGAAACGAATAACTAGAACGGCCTAGGGGAAAAGTGCGCATACTGTTGTAAACGGGCGAGTTTCTACTTTCAGATGCAGCAGAAATTTTGCGGATTGATCAATCCCTTCGCGAGATATGGCAGTTTGGAGATAAGAAACGCTTTAGAAACTCAAAATTTTCGCAGTTTTATGCTCGAAACGAATAACTAGAACGGCCCAGGGGAAAAGTGCGCATACCGTTGTAATCGGGCGAGTTTCTACTTTCAGATGCAACAGAAATTTTGCGGATTGGTCAATCCGTTCGCGAGATATGGCAGTTTGGAGGTAAGAAACGCTTGAGGAACTCAAAATTTTCGCAGTTCTGATGCGCGAAACGAATAACTAGAACGGCCTAGGGGAAAACTACACACACCGTTGTAATCGGGCGAGTTTCTACTTTCAGATGCAACAGAAATCATGCGGATTGGTCAATCCGTTCGCGAGATATGGCCGTTTGGATGTAAGAAACGCCTGAGAAACTCAAAATTTTCGCAGTTCTGATGCTCGAAACGAATAACTAGAACGGCCTAGGGGAAAAGTGCGCATACCGTTGTAATCGGGCGAGTTTCTACTTTCAGATGCAACAGAAATCATGCGGATTGGTCAATCCGTTCGCGAGATATGGCAGTTTGGAGGTAAGAAACGCTTGAGGAACTCAAAATTTTCGCAGTTCTGATGCTCGAAACGAATAACTAGAACGGCCTAGGGGAAAAGTGCGCATACTGTTGTAAACGGGCGAGTTTCTACTTTCAGATGCAGCAGAAATTTTGCGGATTGATCAATCCCTTCGCGAGATATGGCAGTTTGGAGATAAGAAACGCTTTAGAAACTCAAAATTTTCGCAGTTTTATGCTCGAAACGAATAACTAGAACGGCCCAGGGGAAAAGTGCGCATACCGTTGTAATCGGGCGAGTTTCTACTTTCAAATGCAACAGAAATTTTGCGGATTGGTCAATCCGTTCGCGAGATGTGGCAGTTTGGAGGTAAGAAACGCTTGAGAAACTCAAAATTTTCGCAGTTCTGATGCTCGAAACGAATAACTAGAAAGGCCTGGGGGAAAAGTGCGCATGCCGTTGTAATCGGGCGAGTTTCTACTTTCAGATGCAACAGAAATTTTGCGGATTGGTCAATCCGTTCGCGTGATATGGCAGTTTGGAGGTAAGAAACGCTTGAGGAACTCAAAATTTTCGCAGTTCTGATGCTCGAAACGAATGACTAGAACGGCCCAGGGGAAAACTACACATACCGTTGCAAACGGGCGAGTTTCTACTTTCAGATGCAACAGAAATTATGCGGATTGGTCAATCCGTTCGCGAGATATGGCAGTTTGGATGTAAGAAACGCTTGAGAAACTCAAAATTTTCGCAGTGCAGATGCTCGAAACAAATAACTAGAACGGCCTAGGGGAAAACTACACCCACCGTTGTAATCGGGCGAGTTTCTACTTTCAGATGCAACAGAAATTTTGCGGATTGGTCAATCCGTTAGCGAGATATGGCAGTTTGGAGGTAACAAACGCTTGAGGAACTCAAAATTTTCGCAGTTCTGATGCGCGAAACGAATAACTAGAACGGCCTAGGGGAAAACTACACACACCGTTGTAATCGGTCGAGTTTCTACTTTCAGATGCAACAGAAATTTTGCGGATTGGTCAATCCGTTCGCGAGATATGGCAGTTTGGAGGTAAGAAACGCTTGAGGAACTCAAAATTTTCGCAGTTCTGATGCGCGAAACGAATAACTAGAACGGCCTAGGGGAAAACTACACACACCGTTGTAATCGGGCGAGTTTCTACTTTCAGATGCAACAGAAATCATGCGGATTGGTCAATCCGTTCGCGAGATATGGCCGTTTGGATGTAAGAAACGCCTGAGAAACTCAAAATTTTCGCAGTTCTGATGCTCGAAACGAATAACTAGAACGGCCTAGGGGAAAAGTGCGCATACTATTGTAAACGGGCGAGTTTCTACTTTCAGATGCAGCAGAAATTTTGCGGATTGATCAATCCCTTCGCGAGATATGGCAGTTTGGAGATAAGAAACGCTTTAGAAACTCAAAATTTTCGCAGTTTTATGCTCGAAACGAATAACTAGAACGGCCCAGGGGAAAAGTGCGCATACCGTTGTAATCGGGCGAGTTTCTACTTTCAAATGCAACAGAAATTTTGCGGATTGGTCAATCCGTTCGCGAGATATGGCAGTTTGGAGGTAAGAAACGCTTGAGAAACTCAAAATTTTCGCAGTTCTGATGATCGAAACGAATAACTAGAACGGCCTAGGGGAAAACTACTGCTACCGTTGTAATCGGGCGAGTTTCTACTTTCAGATGCAACAGAAATTTTGCGGATTGATCAATCCGTTCGCGAGATATGGCAGTTTGGAGATAAGAAACGCTTTAGAAACTCAAAATTTTCGCAGTTCCGATGCTCGAAACGAATAACTAGAACGGCCCAGGGGAAAAGTGCGCATACCGTTGTAATCGGGCGAGTTTCTACTTTCAAATGCAACAGAAATTTTGCGGATTGGTCGATCCGTTCGCGAGATGTGGCAGTTTGGAAGTAAGAAACGCTTGAGAAACTCAAAATTTTCGCAGTTCTGATGATCGAAACGAATAACTAGAACGGCCCAGGGGAAAAGTGCGCATACTGTTGTAAACGGGCGAGTTTCTACTTTCAGATGCAGCAGAAATTTTGCGGATTGATCAATCCCTTCGCGAGATATGGCAGTTTGGAGATAAGAAACGCTTTAGAAACTCAAAATTTTCGCAGTTTTATGCTCGAAACGAATAACTAGAACGGCCCAGGGGAAAAGTGCGCATACCGTTGTAATCGGGCGAGTTTCTACTTTCAAATGCAACAGAAATTTTGCGGATTGGTCAATCCGTTCGCGAGATATGGCAGTTTGGAGGTAAGAAACGCTTGAGAAACTCAAAATTTTCGCAGTTCTGATGATCGAAACGAATAACTAGAACGGCCTAGGGGAAAACTACTGCTACCGTTGTAATCGGGCGAGTTTCTACTTTCAGATGCAACAGAAATTTTGCGGATTGATCAATCCGTTCGCGAGATATGGCAGTTTGGAGATAAGAAACGCTTTAGAAACTCAAAATTTTCGCAGTTCCGATGCTCGAAACGAATAACTAGAACGGCCCAGGGGAAAAGTGCGCATACCGTTGTAATCGGGCGAGTTTCTACTTTCAAATGCAACAGAAATTTTGCGGATTGGTCGATCCGTTCGCGAGATGTGGCAGTTTGGAAGTAAGAAACGCTTGAGAAAGTCAAAATTTTCGCAGTTCTGATGATCGAAACGAATAACTAGAACGGCCTAGGGGAAAAGTGCGCATACTGTTGTAAACGGGCGAGTTTCTACTTTCAGATGCAACAGAAATTTTGCGGATTGATCAATCCCTTCGCGAGATATGGCAGTTTGGAGATAAGAAACGCTTTAGAAACTCAAAATTTTCGCAGTTTTATGCTCGAAACGAATAACTAGAACGGCCCAGGGGAAAAGTGCGCATACCGTTGTAATCGGGCGAGTTTCTACTTTCAAATGCAACAGAAATTTTGCGGATTGGTCAATCCGTTCGCGAGATGTGGCAGTTTGGAGGTAAGAAACGCTTGAGAAACTCAAAATTTTCGCAGTTCTGATGCTCGAAACGAATGACTAGAACGGCCTAGGGGAAAACTACACATACCGTTGCAAGCGGGCGAGTTTCTACTTTCAGATGCAACAGAAACTATGCGGATTGGCCAATCCGTTCGCGAGATATAGCCGTTTGGATGTAAGAAACGCTTGAGAAACTCAAAATTTTCGCAGTTCTGATGCTCGAAACGAATAACTAGAACGGCCTAGGGGAAAAGTGCGCATACCGTTGTAATCGGGCGAGTTTCTACTTTCAGAAGCAACAGAAATTTTGCGGATTGGTCAATCCGTTCGCGAGATATGGCAGTTTGGATGTAAGCACCGCTTGAGAAACTCAAAATTTTCGCAGTTCTGATGCTCGAAACGAATGACTAGGACGGCCTAGGGGAGAAGTACGCATACCGTTGTAATCGGGCGAGTTTCTACTTTCAGATGCAACAGAAATCATGCGGATTGGTCAATCCGTTCGCGAGATATGGAAGTTTGGAGATAAGAAACGCTTTAGAAACTCAAAATTTTCGCAGTTCCGATGCTCGAAACGAATAACTAGAACGGCCCAGGGGAAAAGTGCGCATACCGTTGTAATCGAGCGAGTTTCTACTTTCAAATGCAACAGAAATTTTGCGGATTGGTCAATCCGTTCGCGAGATATGGCAGTTTGGAGGTAAGAAACGCTTGAGGAACTCAAAATTTTCGCAGTTCTGATGCGCGAAACGAATAACTAGAACGGCCTAGGGGAAAACTACACACACCGTTGTAATCGGGCGAGTTTCTACTTTCAGATGCAACAGAAATCATGCGGATTGGTCAATCCGTTCGCGAGATATGGCCGTTTGGATGTAAGAAACGCTTGAGAAACTCAAAATTTTCGCAGTTCTGATGCTCGAAACGAATAACTAGAACGGCCCAGGGGAAAAGTGCGCATACCGTTGTAATCGGGCGAGTTTCTACTTTCAAATGCAACAGAAATTTTGCGGATTGGTCAATCCGTTCGCGAGATGTGGCAGTTTGAAGGTAAGAAACGCTTGAGAAACTCGAAATTTTCGCAGTTCTGATGCTCGAAACGAATAACTAGAACGGCCTAGGGGAAAAGTGCGCATACCGTTGTAATCGGGCGAGTTTCTACTTTCAAATGCAACAGAAATTTTGCGGATTGGTCGATCCGTTCGCGAGATGTGGCAGTTTGGAAGTAAGAAACGCTTGAGAAACTCAAAATTTTCGCAGTTGTGATGATCGAAACGAATAACTAGAACGGCCTAGGGGAAAAGTGCGCATACTGTTGTAAACGGGCGAGTTTCTACTTTCAGATGCAACAGAAATTTTGCGGATTGATCAATCCGTTCGCGAGATATGGCAGTTTGGAGATAAGAAACGCTTTAGAAACTCAAAATTTTCGCAGTTTTATGCTCGAAACAAATAACTAGAACGGCCCAGGGGAAAAGTGCGCATACCGTTGTAATCGGTAGAGTTTCTACTTTCAGAAGCAACAGAAATTTTGCGGATTGGTCAATCCGTTCGCGAGATATGGCAGTTTGGAGGTAAGAAACGCTTGAGAAACTCAAAATTTTCGCAGTGCTGATGCTCGAAACAAATAACTAGAACGGCCTAGGGGAAAACTACACCCACCGTTGTAATCGGGCGAGTTTCTACTTTCAGATGCAACAGAAATTTTGCGGATTGGTCAATCCGTTCGCGTGATATGGCAGTTTGGAGGTAAGAAACGCTTGAGGAACTCAAAATTTTCGCAGTTCTGATGCTCGAAACGAATAACTAGAACGGCCTAGGGGAAAACTACACCTACCGTTGTAATCGGGCGAGTTTCTACTTTCAGATGCAACAGAAATTTTGCGGATTGATCAATCCGTTCGCGAGATATGGAAGTTTGGAGATAAGAAACGCTTTAGAAACTCAAAATTTTCGCAGTTCCGATGCTCGAAACGAATAACTAGAACGGCCCAGGGGAAAAGTGCGCATACCGTTGTAATCGAGCGAGTTTCTACTTTCAAATGCAACAGAAATTTTGCGGATTCGTCAATCCGTTCGCGAGATATGGCAGTTTGGAGGTAAGAAACGCTTGAGGAACTCAAAATTTTCGCAGTTCTGATGCGCGAAACGAATAACTAGAACGGCCTAGGGGAAAACTACACACACCGTTGTAATCGGGCGAGTTTCTACTTTCAGATGCAACAGAAATCATGCGGATTGGTCAATCCGTTCGCGAGATATGGCCGTTTGGATGTAAGAAACGCTTGAGAAACTCAAAATTTTCGCAGTTCTGATGCTCGAAACGAATAACTAGAACGGCCTAGGTGAAAAGTGCGCATACTGCTGTAAACGGGCGAGTTTCTACTTTCAGATGCAGCAGAAATTTTGCGGATTGATCAATCCCTTCGCGAGATATGGCAGTTTGGAGATAAGAAACGCTTTAGAAACTCAAAATTTTCGCAGTTTTATGCTCGAAACGAATAACTAGAACGGCCCAGGGGAAAAGTGCGCATACCGTTGTAATCGGGCGAGTTTCTACTTTCAAATGCAACAGAAATTTTGCGGATTGGTCAATCCGTTCGCGAGATGTGGCAGTTTGGAGGTAAGAAACGCTTGAGAAACTCAAAATTTTCGCAGTTCTGATG
Source organism: Ptiloglossa arizonensis (assembly GCF_051014685.1). Classification (NCBI taxonomy): domain Eukaryota; kingdom Metazoa; phylum Arthropoda; class Insecta; order Hymenoptera; family Colletidae; genus Ptiloglossa; species Ptiloglossa arizonensis. The sequence goes on from NW_027478591.1 coordinate 551,308, forward strand.
CTCGAAACGAATAACTAGAAAGGCCTGGGGGAAAAGTGCGCATGCCGTTGTAATCGGGCGAGTTTCTACTTTCAGATGCAACAGAAATTTTGCGGATTGGTCAATTCGTTCGCGTGATTTGGCAGTTTGGAGGTAAGAAACGCTTGAGGAACTCAAAATTTTCGCAGTTCTGATGCTCGAAACGAATGACTAGAACGGCCCAGGGGAAAAGTACACATACCGTTGCAATCGGGCGAGTTTCTACTTTCAGATGCAACAGAAATTATGCGGATTGATCAATCCGTTCGCGAGATATGGCAGTTTGGATGTAAGAAACGCTTGAGAAACTCAAAATTTTCGCAGTGCAGATGCTCGAAACAAATAACTAGAACGGCCTAGGGGAAAACTACACCCACCGTTGTAATCGGGCGAGTTTCTACTTTCAGATGCAACAGAAATTTTGCGGATTGGTCAATCCGTTCGCGAGATATGGCAGTTTGGAGGTAAGAAACGCTTGAGGAACTCAAAATTTTCGCAGTTCTGATGCTCGAAACAAATAACTAGAACGGCCTAGGGGAAAACTACTCCTACCGTTGTAATCGGGCGAGTTTCTACTTTCAGATGCAACAGAAATTTTGCGGATTGATCAATCCGTTCGCGAGATATGGCAGTTTGGAGATAAGAAACGCTTTAGAAACTCAAAATTTTCGCAGTTCCGATGCTCGAAACGAATAACTAGAACGGCCCAGGGGAAAAGTGCGCATACCGTTGTAATCGGGCGAGTTTCTACTTTCAAATGCAACAGAAATTTTGCGGATTGGTCGATCCGTTCGCGAGATGTGGCAGTTTGGAAGTAAGAAACGCTTGAGAAACTCAAAATTTTCGCAGTTCTGATGATCGAAACGAATAACTAGAACGGCCTAGGGGAAAAGTGCGCATACTGTTGTAAACGGGCGAGTTTCTACTTTCAGATGCAACAGAAATTTTGCGGATTTATCAATCCCTTCGCGAGATATGGCAGTTTGGAGATAAGAAACGCTTTAGAAACTCAAAATTTTCGCAGTTTTATGCTCGAAACGAATAACTAGAACGGCCAAGGGGAAAAGTGCGCATACCGTTGTAATCGGGCGAGTTTCTACTTTCAAATGCAACAGAAATTTTGCGGATTGGTCAATCCGTTCGCGAGATGTGGCAGTTTGGAGGTAAGAAACGCTTGAGAAACTCAAAATTTTCGCAGTTCTGATGCTCGAAACGAATAACTAGAACGGCCTAGGGGAAAACTACACCTACCGTTGTAATCGGGCGAGTTTCTACTTTCAGATGCAACAGAAATTTTGCGGATTGATCAATCCGTTCGCGAGATATGGCAGTTTGGAGATAAGAAACGCTTTAGAAACTCAAAATTTTCGCAGTTCCGATGCTCGAAACGAATAACTAGAACGGCCCAGGGGAAAGGTGCGCATACCGTTGTAATCGGTCGGGTTTCTACTTTCAGAAGCAACAGAAATTTTGCGGATTGGTCAATCCGTTCGCGAGATATTGCAGTTTGGAGGTAAGAAACGCTTGAGAAACTCAAAATTTTCGCAGTTCTGATGCTCGAAACGAATGACTAGAACGGCCTAGGGGAAAACTACACATACCGTTGCAAGCGGGCGAGTTTCTACTTTCAGATGCAACAGAAATTATGCGGATTGGCCAATCCGTTCGCGAGATATAGCCGTTTGGATGTAAGAAACGCTTGAGAAACTCAAAATTTTCGCAGTTCTGATGCTCGAAACGAATAACTAGAACGGCCTAGGGGAAAAGTGCGCATACCGTTGTAATCGGGCGAGTTTCTACTTTCAGAAGCAACAGAAATTTTGCGGATTGGTCAATCCGTTCGCGAGATATGGCAGTTTGGATGTAAGAAACGCTTGAGAAACTCAAAATTTTCGCAGTTCTGATGCTCGAAACGAATGACTAGGACGGCCTAGGGGAGAAGTGCGCATACTGTTGTAAACGGGCGAGTTTCTACTTTCAAATGCAACAGAAATTTTGCGGATTGGTCAATCCGTTCGCGAGATATGGCAGTTTGGAGGTAAGAAACGCTTGAGGAACTCAAAATTTTCGCAGTTTTATGCTCGAAACGAATAACTAGAACGGCCCAGGGGAAAAGTGCGCATACCGTTGTAATCGGGCGAGTTTCTACTTTCAAATGCAACAGAAATTTTGCGGATTGGTCAATCCGTTCGCGAGATATAGCCGTTTGGATGTAAGAAACACTTGAGAAACTCAAAATTTTCGCAGTTCTGATGCTCGAAACTAATATCTAGAACGGCCTAGGGGAAAAGTGCGCATACCGTTGTAATCGGGCGAGTTTCTACTTTCAGATGCAACAGAAATTTTGCGGATTGGTCAATCCGTTCGCGAGATATGGCAGTTTGGAGGTAAGAAACGCTTGAGAAACTCAAAATTTTCGCAGTGCAGATGCTCGAATCAAATAACTAGAACGGCCTAGGGGAAAACTACACCCACAGTTGTAATCGGGCGAGTTTCTACTTTCAGATGCAACAGAAATTTTGCGGATTGGTCAATCCGTTCGCGAGATATGGCAGTTTGGAGGTAAGAAACGCTTGAGGAACTCAAAATTTTCGCAGTTCTGATGCTCGAAACGAATAACTAGAACGGCCTAGGGGAAAAGTGCGCATACTGTTGTAAACGGGCGAGTTTCTACTTTCAGATGCAACAGAAATTTTGCGGATTGATCAATGCGTTCGCGAGATATGGCAGTTTGGAGATAAGAAACGCTTTAGAAACTCAAAATTTTCGCAGTTTTATGCTCGAAATGAATAACTAGAACGTCCCAGGGGAAAAGTGCGCATACCGTTGTAATCGGGCGAGTTTCTACTTTCAAATGCACAGAAATTTTGCGGATTGGTCAATCCGTTCGCGAGATGTGGCAGTTTGGAGGTAAGAAACGCTTGAGAAACTCAAAATTTTCGCAGTTCTGATGCTCGAAACGAATAACTAGAACGGCCTAGGGGAAAACTACACCTACCGTTGTAATCGGGCGAGTTTCTACTTTCAGATGCAACAGAAATTTTGCGGATTGATCAATGCGTTCGCGAGATATGGCAGTTTGGAGATAAGAAACGCTTTAGAAACTCAAAATTTTCGCAGTTCCGATGCTCGAAACGAATAACTAGAACGGCCCAGGGGAAAAGTGCGCATACCGTTGTAATCGGGCGAGTTTCTACTTTCAAATGCAACAGAAATTTTGCGGATTGGTCAATCCGTTCGCGAGGTATGGCAGTTTGGAGGTAAGAAACGCTTGAGAAACTCAAAATTTTCGCAGTTCTGATGCTCGAAACGAATGACTAGAACGGCCCAGGGGATAACTACACATACCGTTGCAATCGGGCGAGTTTCTACTTTCAGATGCAACAGAAATTATGCGGATTGGTCAATCCGTTCGCGAGATATAGCCGTTTGGATGTAAGAAACGCTTGAGAAACTCAAAATTTTCGCAGTTCTGATGCTCGAAACGAATAACTAGAACGGCCTAGGGGAAAACTACTCCTACCGTTGTAATCGGGCGAGTTTCTACTTTCAGATGCAACAGAAATTTTGCGGATTGATCAATCCGTTCGCGAGATATGGCAGTTTGGAGATAAGAAACGCTTTAGAAACTCAAAATTTTCGCAGTTCCGATGCTCGAAACGAATAACTAGAACGGCCCAGGGGAAAAGTGCGCATACCGTTGTAATCGGGCGAGTTTCTACTTTCAAATGCAACAGAAATTTTGCGGATTGGTCGATCCGTTCGCGAGATGTGGCAGTTTGGATGTAAGAAACGCTTGAGAAACTCAAAATTTTCGCAGTTCTGATGCTCGAAACGAATAACCAGAACGGCCCAGGGGAAAAGTGCGCAGACCGTTGTAATCGGGCGAGTTTCTACTTTCAAATGCAACAGAAATTTTGCGGATTGGTCAATCCGTTCGCGAGATATGGCAGTTTGGAGGTAAGAAACGCTTGAGGAACTCAAAATTTTCGCAGTTCTGATGCTCGAAACGAATAACTAGAACGGCCTAGGGGAAAACTACTCCTACCGTTGTAATCGGGCGAGTTTCTACTTTCAGATGCAACAGAAATTTTGCGGATTGATCAATCCGTTCGCGAGATATGGCAGTTTGGAGATAAGAAACGCTTTAGAAACTCAAAATTTTCGCAGTTCCGATGCTCGAAACGAATAACTAGAACGGCCCAGGGGAAAAGTGCGCATACCGTTGTAATCGGGCGAGTTTCTACTTTCAAATGCAACAGAAATTTTGCGGATTGGTCGATCCGTTCGCGAGATGTGGCAGTTTGGATGTAAGAAACGCTTGAGAAACTCAAAATTTTCGCAGTTCTGATGCTCGAAACGAATAACCAGAACGGCCCAGGGGAAAAGTGCGCAGACCGTTGTAATCGGGCGAGTTTCTACTTTCAAATGCAACAGAAATTTTGCGGATTGGTCAATCCGTTCGCGAGATATGGCAGTTTGGAGGTAAGAAACGCTTGAGGAACTCAAAATTTTCGCAGTTCTGATGCTCGAAACGAATAACTAGAACGGCCTAGGGGAAGACTACTCCTACCGTTGTAATCGGGCGAGTTTCTACTTTCAGATGCAACAGAAATTTTGCGGATTGATCAATCCGTTCGCGAGATATGGCAGTTTGGAGATAAGAAACGCTTTAGAAACTCAAAATTTTCGCAGTTCCGATGCTCGAAACGAATAACTAGAACGGCCCAGGGGAAAAGTGCGCATACCGTTGTAATCGGGCGAGTTTCTACTTTCAAATGCAACAGAAATTTTGCGGATTGGTCGATCCGTTCGCGAGATGTGGCAGTTTGGATGTAAGAAACGCTTGAGAAACTCAAAATTTTCGCAGTTCTGATGCTCGAAACGAATAACCAGAACGGCCCAGGGGAAAAGTGCGCATACCGTTGTAATCGGGCGAGTTTCTACTTTCAGATGCAACAGAAATCATGCGGATTGGTCAGTCCGTTCGCGAGATATGGCCGTTTGGATGTAAGAAACGCTTGAGAAACTCAAAATTTTCGCAGTTCTGATGCTCGAAACGAATAACTAGAACGGCCTAGGGGAAAACTACACCTACCGTTGTAATCGGGCGAGTTTCTACTTTCAGATGCAACAGAAATTTTGCGGATTGATCAATCCGTTCGCGAGATATGGCAGTTTAGAGATAAGAAACGCTTTAGAAACTCAAAATTTTCGCAGTTCCGATGCTCGAAACGAATAACTAGAACGGCCCAGGGGAAAAGTGCGCATACCGTTGTAATCGGGCGAGTTTCTACTTTCAGAAGCAACAGAAATTTTGCGGATTGGTCAATCCGTTCGCGAGATATGGCAGTCTGGAGGTAAGAAACGCTTGAGAAACTCAAAATTTTCGCAGTTCTGATGCTCGAAACGAATGACTAGAACGGCCTAGGGGAAAACTACACATACCGTTGCAATCGGGCGAGTTTCTACTTTCAGATGCAACAGAAATTATGCGGATTGGTCAATCCGTTCGCGAGATATAGCCGTTTGGATGTAAGAAGCGCTTGAGAGACTCAAAATTTTCGCAGTTCTGATGCTCGAAACGAATAACTAGAACGGCCTAGGGGAAAAGTGCGCATACCGTTGTAATTGGGCGAGTTTCTACTTTCAGAAGCAACAGAAATTTTGCGGATTGGTCAATCCGTTCGCGAGATATGGCAGTTTGGAGGTAAGAAACGCTTGAGAAACTCAAAATTTTCGCAGTTCTGATGCTCGAAACGAATGACTAGAACGGCCTAGCGGAGAAGTACGCATACCGTTGTAATCGGGCGAGTTTCTACTTTCAAATGCAACAGAAATTTTGCGGATTGGTCAATCCGTTCGCGAGATATGGCAGTTTGGAGATAAGAAACGCTTTAGAAACTCAAAATTTTCGCAGTTCCGATGCTCGAAACGAATAACTAGAACGGCCCAGGGGAAAAGTGCGCATACCGTTGTAATCGGGCGAGTTTCTACTTTCAAATGCAACAGAAATTTTGCGGATTGGTCGATCCGTTCGCGAGATGTGGCAGTTTGGATGTAAGAAACGCTTGAGAAACTCAAAATTTTCGCAGTTCTGATGCTCGAAACGAATAACCAGAACGGCCCAGGGGAAAAGTGCGCATACCGTTGTAATCGGGCGAGTTTCTACTTTCAGATGCAACAGAAATCATGCGGATTGGTCAGTCCGTTCGCGAGATATGGCCGTTTGGATGTAAGAAACGCTTGAGAAACTCAAAATTTTCGCAGTTCTGATGCTCGAAACGAATAACTAGAACGGCCTAGGGGAAAACTACACCTACCGTTGTAATCGGGCGAGTTTCTACTTTCAGATGCAACAGAAATTTTGCGGATTGATCAATCCGTTCGCGAGATATGGCAGTTTAGAGATAAGAAACGCTTTAGAAACTCAAAATTTTCGCAGTTCCGATGCTCGAAACGAATAACTAGAACGGCCCAGGGGAAAAGTGCGCATACCGTTGTAATCGGGCGAGTTTCTACTTTCAGAAGCAACAGAAATTTTGCGGATTGGTCAATCCGTTCGCGAGATATGGCAGTCTGGAGGTAAGAAACGCTTGAGAAACTCAAAATTTTCGCAGTTCTGATGCTCGAAACGAATGACTAGAACGGCCTAGGGGAAAACTACACATACCGTTGCAATCGGGCGAGTTTCTACTTTCAGATGCAACAGAAATTATGCGGATTGGTCAATCCGTTCGCGAGATATAGCCGTTTGGATGTAAGAAGCGCTTGAGAGACTCAAAATTTTCGCAGTTCTGATGCTCGAAACGAATAACTAGAACGGCCTAGGGGAAAAGTGCGCATACCGTTGTAATTGGGCGAGTTTCTACTTTCAGAAGCAACAGAAATTTTGCGGATTGGTCAATCCGTTCGCGAGATATGGCAGTTTGGAGGTAAGAAACGCTTGAGAAACTCAAAATTTTCGCAGTTCTGATGCTCGAAACGAATGACTAGAACGGCCTAGCGGAGAAGTACGCATACCGTTGTAATCGGGCGAGTTTCTACTTTCAAATGCAACAGAAATTTTGCGGATTGGTCAATCCGTTCGCGAGATATGGCAGTTTGGAGATAAGAAACGCTTTAGAAACTCAAAATTTTCGCAGTTCCGATGCTCGAAACGAATAACTAGAACGGCCCAGGGGAAAAGTGCGCATACCGTTGTAATCGGGCGAGTTTCTACTTTCAAATGCAACAGAAATTTTGCGGATTGGTCGATCCGTTCGCGAGATGTGGCAGTTTGGAAGTAAGAAACGCTTGAGTAACTCAAAATTTTCGCAGTTCTGATGCTCGAAACGAATAACCAGAACGGCCCAGGGGAAAAGTGCGCATACCGTTGTAATCGGGCGAGTTTCTACTTTCAAATGCAACAGAAATATTGCGGATTGGTCAATCCGTTCGCGAGATATGGCAGTTTGGAGGTAAGAAACGCTTGAGAAACTCAAAATTTTCGCAGTTCTGATGCTCGAAACGAATGACTAGAACGGCCTAGGGGAGAAGTACGCATACCGTTGTAATCGGGCGAGTTTCTACTTTCAGATGCAACAGAAATCATGCGGATTGGTCAATCCGTTCGCGAGATATGGCCGTTTGGATGTAAGAAACGCTTGAGAAACTCAAAATTTTCGCAGTTCTGATGATCGAAACGAATAACTAGAACGGCCTAGGGGAAAAGTGCGCATACTGTTGTAAACGGGCGAGTTTCTACTTTCAGATGCAACAGAAATTTTGCGGATTGATCAATCCCTTCGCGAGATATGGCAGTTTGGAGATAAGAAACGCTTTAGAAACTCAAAATTTTCGCAGTTTTATGCTCGAAACGAATAACTAGAACGGCCCAGGGGAAAAGTGCGCATACCGTTGTAATCGGGCGAGTTTCTACTTTCAAATGCAACAGAAATTTTGCGGATTGGTCAATCCGTTCGCGAGATGTGGCAGTTTGGAGGTAAGAAACGCTTGAGAAACTCAAAATTTTCGCAGTTCTGATGCTCGAAACGAATAACTAGAACGGCCTAGGGGAAAACTACACCTACCGTTGTAATCGGGCGAGTTTCTACTTTCAGATGCAACAGAAATTTTGCGGATTGATCAATCCGTTCGCGAGATATGGCAGTTTGGAGATAAGAAACGCTTTAGAAACTCAAAATTTTCGCAGTTCCGATGCTCGAAACGAATAACTAGAACGGCCCAGGGGAAAAGTGCGCATACCGTTGTAATCTGGCGAGTTTCTACTTTCAGAAGCAACAGAAATTTTGCGGATTGGTCAATCCATTCGCGAGATATGGCAGTTTGGAGGTAAGAAACGCTTGAGAAACTCAAAATTTTCGCAGTTCTGATGCTCAAAACGAATGACTAGAACGGCCTAGGGGAAAACTACACATACCGTTGCAATCGGGCGAGTTTCTACTTTCAGATGCAACAGAAATTATGCGGATTGGTCAATCCGTTCGCGAGATATAGCCGTTTGGATGTAAGAAACGCTTGAGAGACTCAAAATTTTCGCAGTTCTGATGCTCGAAACGAATAACTAGAACGGCCTAGGGGAAAAGTGCGCATACCGTTGTAATCGGGCGAGTTTCTACTTTCAGAAGCAACAGAAATTTTGCGGATTGGTCAATCCGTTCGCGAGATATGGCAGTTTGGAGGTAAGAAACGCTTGAGAAACTCAAAATTTTCGCAGTTCTGATGCTCGAAACGAATGACTAGAACGGCCTAGGGGAGAAGTACGCATACCGTTGTAATCGGGCGAGTTTCTACTTTCAGATGCAACAGAAATCATGCGGATTGGTCAATCCGTTCGCGAGATATGGCCGTTTGGATGTAAGAAACGCTTGAGAAACACAAAATTTTCGCAGTGCTGATGCTCGAAACAAATAACTAGAACGGCCTAGGGGAAAACTACACACACCGTTGTCATCGGGCGAGTTTCTACTTTCAAATGCAACAGAAATTTTGCGGATTGGTCAATCCGTTCGCGAGATGTGGCAGTTTGGAGGTACGAAACGCTTGAGAAACTCAAAATTTTCGCAGTTCTGATGCTCGAAACGAATAACTAGGACGGCCTAGGGGAAAACTACACCCACCGTTGTAATCGGGCGAGTTTCTACTTTCAGATGCAACAGAAATTTTGCGGATTGATCAATCCGTTCGCGAGATATGGCAGTTTGGAGGTAAGAAACGCTTGAGAAACTCAAAATTTTCGCAGTTCTGAAGCTCGAAACGAATGACTAGAACGGCCTAGGGGAAAACTACACATACCGTTGCAATCGGGCGAGTTTCTACTTTCAGATGCAACAGAAATTATGCGGATTGGTCAATCCGTTCGCGAGATATAGCCGTTTGGATGTAAGAAACGCTTGAGGAACTCAAAATTTTCGCAGTTCTGATGCTCGAAACGAATATCTAGAACGGCCTAGGGGAAAAGTACGCATACCGTTGTAATCGGGCGAGTTTCTACTTTCAGATGCAACAGAAATCATGCGGATTGGTCAATCCGTTCGCGAGATATGGCCGTTTGGATGTAAGAAACGCTTGAGAAACTCAAAATTTTCGCAGTTCTGATGCTCGAATCGAATAATTAGAACGGCCTAGGGGAAAAGTGCGCATACTGTTGTAAACGGGCGAGTTTCTACTTTCAGATGCAGCAGAAATTTTGCGGATTGATCAATCCCTTCGCGAGATATGGCAGTTTGGAGATAAGAAACGCTTTAGAAACTCAAAATTTTCGCAGTTTTATGCTCGAAACGAATAACTAGAACGGCCCAGGGGAAAAGTGCGCATACCGTTGTAATCGGGCGAGTTTCTACTTTCAAATGCAACAGAAATTTTGCGGATTGGTCAATCCGTTCGCGAGATGTGGCAGTTTGGAGGTAAGAAACGCTTGAGAAACTCAAAATTTTCGCAGTTCTGATGCTCGAAACGAATAACTAGAAAGGCCTGGGGGAAAAGTACGCATACCGTTGTAATCGGGCGAGTTTCTACTTTCAGATGCAACAGAAATTTTGCGGATTGGTCAATCCGTTCGCGTGATATGGCAGTTTGGAGGTAAGAAACGCTTGAGGAACTCAAAATTTTCGCAGTTCTGATGCTCGAAACGAATAACTAGGACGGCCTAGGGGAAAACTACACCTACCGTTGTAATCGGGCGAGTTTCTACTTTCAGATGCAACAGAAATTTTGCGGATTGATCAATCCGTTCGCGAGATATGGAAGTTTGGAGATAAGAAACGCTTTAGAAACTCAAAATTTTCGCAGTTCCGATGCTCGAAACGAGTAACTAGAACGGCCCAGGGGAAAAGTGCGCATACCGTTGTAATCGGGCGAGTTTCTACTTTCAAATGCAACAGAAATTTTGCGGATTGGTCAATCCGTTCGCGAGATATGGCTGTTTGGAGGTAAGAAACGCTTGAGAAACTCAAAATTTTCGCAGTTCTGATGCTCGAAACGAATAACTAGAACGGCCTAGGGGAAAAGTGCGCATACCGTTGTAATCGGGCGAGTTTCTACTTTCAAATGCAACAGAAATTTTGCGGATTGGTCGATCCGTTCGCGAGATGTGGCAGTTTGGAAGTAAGAAACGCTTGAGAAACTCAAAATTTTCGCAGTTCTGATGCTCGAAACGAATAACCAGAACGGCCCAGGGGAAAAGTGCGCATACCGTTGTAATCGGGCGAGTTTCTACTTTCAGATGCAACAGAAATCATGCGGATTGGTCAGTCCGTTCGCGAGATATGGCCGTTTGGATGTAAGAAACGCTTGAGAAACTCAAAATTTTCGCAGTTCTGATGCTCGAAACGAATAACTAGAACGGCCTAGGGGAAAACTACACCTACCGTTGTAATCGGGCGAGTTTCTACTTTCAGATGCAACAGAAATTTTGCGGATTGATCAATCCGTTCGCGAGATATGGCAGTTTAGAGATAAGAAACGCTTTAGAAACTCAAAATTTTCGCAGTTCCGATGCTCGAAACGAATAACTAGAACGGCCCAGGGGAAAAGTGCGCATACCGTTGTAATCGGGCGAGTTTCTACTTTCAGAAGCAACAGAAATTTTGCGGATTGGTCAATCCGTTCGCGAGATATGGCAGTCTGGAGGTAAGAAACGCTTGAGAAACTCAAAATTTTCGCAGTTCTGATGCTCGAAACGAATGACTAGAACGGCCTAGGGGAAAACTACACATACCGTTGCAATCGGGCGAGTTTCTACTTTCAGATGCAACAGAAATTATGCGGATTGGTCAATCCGTTCGCGAGATATAGCCGTTTGGATGTAAGAAGCGCTTGAGAGACTCAAAATTTTCGCAGTTCTGATGCTCGAAACGAATAACTAGAACGGCCTAGGGGAAAAGTGCGCATACCGTTGTAATTGGGCGAGTTTCTACTTTCAGAAGCAACAGAAATTTTGCGGATTGGTCAATCCGTTCGCGAGATATGGCAGTTTGGAGGTAAGAAACGCTTGAGAAACTCAAAATTTTCGCAGTTCTGATGCTCGAAACGAATGACTAGAACGGCCTAGCGGAGAAGTACGCATACCGTTGTAATCGGGCGAGTTTCTACTTTCAAATGCAACAGAAATTTTGCGGATTGGTCAATCCGTTCGCGAGATATGGCAGTTTGGAGATAAGAAACGCTTTAGAAACTCAAAATTTTCGCAGTTCCGATGCTCGAAACGAATAACTAGAACGGCCCAGGGGAAAAGTGCGCATACCGTTGTAATCGGGCGAGTTTCTACTTTCAAATGCAACAGAAATTTTGCGGATTGGTCAATCCGTTCGCGAGATATGGCAGTTTGGAGGTAAGAAACGCTTTAGAAACTCAAAATTTTCGCAGTTCCGATGCTCGAAACGAATAACTAGAACGGCCCAGGGGAAAAGTGCGCATACCGTTGTAATCGGGCGAGTTTCTACTTTCAAATGCAACAGAAATTTTGCGGATTGGTCGATCCGTTCGCGAGATGTGGCAGTTTGAAAGTAAGAAACGCTTGAGTAACTCAAAATTTTCGCAGTTCTGATGCTCGAAACGAATAACCAGAACGGCCCAGGGGAAAAGTGCGCATACCGTTGTAATCGGGCGAGTTTCTACTTTCAAATGCAACAGAAATATTGCGGATTGGTCAATCCGTTCGCGAGATATGGCAGTTTGGAGGTAAGAATCGCTTGAGAAACTCAAAATTTTCGCAGTTCTGATGCTCGAAACGAATGACTAGAACGGCCTAGGGGAGAAGTACGCATACCGTTGTAATCGGGCGAGTTTCTACTTTCAGATGCAACAGAAATCATGCGGATTGGTCAATCCGTTCGCGAGATATGGCCGTTTGGATGTAAGAAACGCTTGAGAAACTCAAAATTTTCGCAGTTCTGATGATCGAAACGAATAACTAGAACGGCCTAGGGGAAAAGTGCGCATACTGTTGTAAACGGGCGAGTTTCTACTTTCAGATGCAACAGAAATTTTGCGGATTGATCAATCCCTTCGCGAGATATGGCAGTTTGGAGATAAGAAACGCTTTAGAAACTCAAAATTTTCGCAGTTTTATGCTCGAAACGAATAACTAGAACGGCCCAGGGGAAAAGTGCGCACACCGTTGTAATCGGGCGAGTTTCTACTTTCAAATGCAACAGAAATTTTGCGGATTGGTCAATCCGTTCGCGAGATGTGGCAGTTTGGAGGTAAGAAACGCTTGAGAAACTCAAAATTTTCGCAGTTCTGATGCTCGAAACGAATAACTAGAACGGCCTAGGGGAAAACTACACCTACCGTTGTAATCGGGCGAGTTTCTACTTTCAGATGCAACAGAAATTTTGCGGATTGATCAATCCGTTCGCGAGATATGGCAGTTTGGAGATAAGAAACGCTTTAGAAACTCAAAATTTTCGCAGTTCCGATGCTCGAAACGAATAACTAGAACGGCCCAGGGGAAAAGTGCGCATACCGTTGTAATCTGGCGAGTTTCTACTTTCAGAAGCAACAGAAATTTTGCGGATTGGTCAATCCATTCGCGAGATATGGCAGTTTGGAGGTAAGAAACGCTTGAGAAACTCAAAATTTTCGCAGTTCTGATGCTCAAAACGAATGACTAGAACGGCCTAGGGGAAAACTACACATACCGTTGCAATCGGGCGAGTTTCTACTTTCAGATGCAACAGAAATTATGCGGATTGGTCAATCCGTTCGCGAGATATAGCCGTTTGGATGTAAGAAACGCTTGAGAGACTCAAAATTTTCGCAGTTCTGATGCTCGAAACGAATAACTAGAACGGCCTAGGGGAAAAGTGCGCATACCGTTGTAATCGGGCGAGTTTCTACTTTCAGAAGCAACAGAAATTTTGCGGATTGGTCAATCCGTTCGCGAGATATGGCAGTTTGGAGGTAAGAAACGCTTGAGAAACTCAAAATTTTCGCAGTTCTGATGCTCGAAACGAATGACTAGAACGGCCTAGGGGAGAAGTACGCATACCGTTGTAATCGGGCGAGTTTCTACTTTCAGATGCAACAGAAATCATGCGGATTGGTCAATCCGTTCGCGAGATATGGCCGTTTGGATGTAAGAAACGCTTGAGAAACACAAAATTTTCGCAGTGCTGATGCTCGAAACAAATAACTAGAACGGCCTAGGGGAAAACTACACACACCGTTGTCATCGGGCGAGTTTCTACTTTCAAATGCAACAGAAATTTTGCGGATTGGTCAATCCGTTCGCGAGATGTGGCAGTTTGGAGGTACGAAACGCTTGAGAAACTCAAAATTTTCGCAGTTCTGATGCTCGAAACGAATAACTAGGACGGCCTAGGGGAAAACTACACCCACCGTTGTAATCGGGCGAGTTTCTACTTTCAGATGCAACAGAAATTTTGCGGATTGATCAATCCGTTCGCGAGATATGGCAGTTTGGAGGTAAGAAACGCTTGAGAAACTCAAAATTTTCGCAGTTCTGAAGCTCGAAACGAATGACTAGAACGGCCTAGGGGAAAACTACACATACCGTTGCAATCGGGCGAGTTTCTACTTTCAGATGCAACAGAAATTATGCGGATTGGTCAATCCGTTCGCGAGATATAGCCGTTTGGATGTAAGAAACGCTTGAGGAACTCAAAATTTTCGCAGTTCTGATGCTCGAAACGAATATCTAGAACGGCCTAGGGGAAAAGTACGCATACCGTTGTAATCGGGCGAGTTTCTACTTTCAGATGCAACAGAAATCATGCGGATTGGTCAATCCGTTCGCGAGATATGGCCGTTTGGATGTAAGAAACGCTTGAGAAACTCAAAATTTTCGCAGTTCTGATGCTCGAATCGAATAATTAGAACGGCCTAGGGGAAAAGTGCGCATACTGTTGTAAACGGGCGAGTTTCTACTTTCAGATGCAGCAGAAATTTTGCGGATTGATCAATCCCTTCGCGAGATATGGCAGTTTGGAGATAAGAAACGCTTTAGAAACTCAAAATTTTCGCAGTTTTATGCTCGAAACGAATAACTAGAACGGCCCAGGGGAAAAGTGCGCATACCGTTGTAATCGGGCGAGTTTCTACTTTCAAATGCAACAGAAATTTTGCGGATTGGTCAATCCGTTCGCGAGATGTGGCAGTTTGGAGGTAAGAAACGCTTGAGAAACTCAAAATTTTCGCAGTTCTGATGCTCGAAACGAATAACTAGAAAGGCCTGGGGGAAAAGTACGCATACCGTTGTAATCGGGCGAGTTTCTACTTTCAGATGCAACAGAAATTTTGCGGATTGGTCAATCCGTTCGCGTGATATGGCAGTTTGGAGGTAAGAAACGCTTGAGGAACTCAAAATTTTCGCAGTTCTGATGCTCGAAACGAATAACTAGGACGGCCTAGGGGAAAACTACACCTACCGTTGTAATCGGGCGAGTTTCTACTTTCAGATGCAACAGAAATTTTGCGGATTGATCAATCCGTTCGCGAGATATGGAAGTTTGGAGATAAGAAACGCTTTAGAAACTCAAAATTTTCGCAGTTCCGATGCTCGAAACGAGTAACTAGAACGGCCCAGGGGAAAAGTGCGCATACCGTTGTAATCGGGCGAGTTTCTACTTTCAAATGCAACAGAAATTTTGCGGATTGGTCAATCCGTTCGCGAGATATGGCTGTTTGGAGGTAAGAAACGCTTGAGAAACTCAAAATTTTCGCAGTTCTGATGCTCGAAACGAATAACTAGAACGGCCTAGGGGAAAAGTGCGCATACCGTTGTAATCGGGCGAGTTTCTACTTTCAGAAGCAACAGAAATTTTGCGGATTGGTCAATCCGTTCGCGAGATATGGCAGCTTGGAAGTAAGAAACGCTTGAGAAACTCAAAATTTTCGCAGTTCTGATGCATGAAACGAATGACTAGAACGGCCTAGGGGAGAAGTACGCATACCGTTGTAATCGGGCGAGTTTCTACTTTCAGATGCAACAGAAATCATGCGGATTGGTCAATCCGTTCGCGAGATATGGCCGTTTGGATGTAAGAAACGCTTGAGAAACTCAAAATTTTCGCAGTGCTGATGCTCGAAACAAATAACAAGAACGGCCTAGGGGAAAACTACACCCACCGTTGTAATCGGGCGAGTTTCTACTTTCAGATGCAACAGAAATTTTGCGGATTGGTCAATCCGTTCGCGAGATATGGCAGTTTGGAGGTAAGAAACGCTTGAGGAACTCAAAATTTTCGCAGTTCTGATGCTCGAAACGAATAACCAGAACGGCCTAGGGGAAAACTACACCCACCGTTGTAATCGGGCGAGTTTCTACTTTCAAATGCAACAGAAATTTTGCGGATTGGTCAATCCGTTCGCGAGATATGGCATTTTGGATGTAAGAAACGCTTGAGAAACTCAAAATTTTCGCAGTTCTGATGCTCGAAACGAATAACTGGAACGGTCTAGGGGAAAACTGCACATACCGTTGTAATCGGGCGAGTTTCTACTTTCAGATGCAACAGAAATTTTGCGGATTGATCAATCCGTTCGCGAGATATGGCAGTTTGGAGATAAGAAACGCTTTAGAAACTCAAAATTTTCGCAGTTCCGATGCTCGAAACGAATAACTAGAACGGCCCAGGGGAAAAGTGCGCATACCGTTGTAATCGGGCGAGTTTGTACTTTCAAACGCAACAGAAATTTTGCGGATTGGTCAATCCGTTCGCGAGATGTGGCAGTTTGGAGGTAAGAAACGCTTTAGAAACTCAAAATTTTCGCAGTTCCGATGCTCGGAACGAATATCTAGAACGGCCTAGGGGAAAAGTACGCATACCGTTGTAATCGGGCGAGTTTCTACTTTCAGATGCAACAGAAATCATGCGGATTGGTCAATCCGTTCGCGAGATATGGCCGTTTGGATGTAAGAAACGCTTGAGAAACTCAAAATTTTCGCAGTTCTGATGCTCGAAACGAATAACTAGAACGGCCTTGGGGAAAAGTGCGCATACCGTTGTAATCGGGCGAGTTTCTACTTTCAGATGCAACAGAAATCATGCGGATTGGTCAATCCGTTCGCGAGATATGGCCGTTTGGATGTAAGAAACGCTTGAGAAACTCAAAATTTTCGCAGTGCTGATGCTCGAAACAAATAACTAGAACGGCCTAGGGGAAAACTACACCCACCGTTGTAATCGGGCGAGTTTGTACTTTCAAATGCAACAGAAATTTTGCGGATTGGTCAATCCGTTCGCGAGATGTGGCAGTTTGGAGGTAAGAAACGCTTGAGAAACTCAAAATTTTCGCAGTTCTGATGCTCGAAACGAATAACTAGGACGGCCTAGGGGAAAACTACACCCACCGTTGTAATCGGGCGAGTTTCTACTTTCAGAAGCAACAGAAATTTTGCGGATTGGTCAATCCGTTCGCGAGATATGGCAGTTTGGAGGTAAGAAACGCTTGAGAAACTCAAAATTTTCGCAGTTCTGAAGCTCGAAACGAATGACTAGAACGGCCTAGGGGAAAACTACACATACCGTTGCAATCGGGCGAGTTTCTACTTTCAGATGCAACAGAAATTATGCGGATTGGTCAATCCGTTCGCGAGATATAGCCGTTTGGATGTAAGAAACGCTTGAGAAACTCAAAATTTTCGCAGTTCTGATGCTCGAAACGAATAACTAGAAAGGCCTGGGGGAAAAGTACGCATACCGTTGTAATCGGGCGAGTTTCTACTTTCAAATGCAACAGAAATTTTGCGGATTGGTCAATCCGTTCGCGAGATGTGGCAGTTTGGAGGTAAGAAACGCTTGAGAAACTCAAAATTTTCGCAGTTCTGATGCTCGAAACGAATAACTAGGACGGCCTAGGGGAAAACTACACCCACCGTTGTAATCGGGCGAGTTTCTACTTTCAGATGCAACAGAAATTTTGCGGATTGATCAATCCGTTCGCGAGATATGACAGTTTGGAGATAAGAAACGCTTTAGAAACTCAAAATTTTCGCAGTTCTGATGCTCGAAACGAATAACTAGTACGGCCCAGGGGAAAAGTGCGCATACCGTTGTAATCGGGCGAGTTTCTACTTTCAGAAGCAACAGAAATTTTGCGGATTGGTCAATCCGTTCGCGAGATATGGCAGTTTGGAGGTAAGAAACGCTTGAGAAACTCAAAATTTTCGCAGTTCCGATGCTCGAAACGAATAACTAGAACGGCCCAGGGGAAAAGTGCGCATACCGTTGTAATCGGGCGAGTTTCTACTTTCAAATGCAACAGAAATTTTGCGGATTGGTCAATCCGTTCGCGAGATATGGCTGTTTGGAGGTAAGAAACGCTTGAGAAACTCAAAATTTTCGCAGTTCTGATGCTCGAAACGAATAACTAGAACGGCCTAGGGGAAAAGTGCGCATACCGTTGTAATCGGGCGAGTTTCTACTTTCAGAAGCAACAGAAATTTTGCGGATTGGTCAATCCGTTCGCGAGATATGGCAGCTTGGAAGTAAGAAACGCTTGAGAAACTCAAAATTTTCGCAGTTCTGATGCATGAAACGAATGACTAGAACGGCCTAGGGGAGAAGTACGCATACCGTTGTAATCGGGCGAGTTTCTACTTTCAGATGCAACAGAAATCATGCGGATTGGTCAATCCGTTCGCGAGATATGGCCGTTTGGATGTAAGAAACGCTTGAGAAACTCAAAATTTTCGCAGTGCTGATGCTCGAAACAAATAACAAGAACGGTCTAGGGGAAAACTACACCCACCGTTGTAATCGGGCGAGTTTCTACTTTCAGATGCAACAGAAATTTTGCGGATTGATCAATCCGTTCGCGAGATATGGCAGTTTGGAGATAAGAAACGCTTTAGAAACTCAAAATTTTCGCAGTTCCGATGCTCGAAACGAATAACTAGAACGGCCCAGGGGAAAAGTGCGCATACCGTTGTAATCGGGCGAGTTTCTACTTTCAGATGCAACAGAAATTTTGCGGATTGATCAATCCGTTCGCGAGATATGGCAGTTTGGAGATAAGAAACGCTTTAGAAACTCAAAATTGTCGCAGTTCCGATGCTCGAAACGAATAACTAGAACGGCCCAGGGGAAAAGTGCGCATACCGTTGTAATCGGGCGAGTTTGTACTTTCAAACGCAACAGAAATTTTGCGGATTGGTCAATCCGTTCGCGAGATGTGGCAGTTTGGAGGTAAGAAACGCTTTAGAAACTCAAAATTTTCGCAGTTCCGATGCTCGAAACGAATATCTAGAACGGCCTAGGGGAAAAGTACGCATACCGTTGTAATCGGGTGAGTTTCTACTTTCAGATGCAACAGAAATCATGCGGATTGGTCAATCCGTTCGCGAGATATGGCCGTTTGGATGTAAGAAACGCTTGAGAAACTCAAAATTTTCGCAGTTCTGATGCTCGAAACGAATAACTAGAACGGCCTTGGGGAAAAGTGCGCATACCGTTGTAATCGGGCGAGTTTCTACTTTCAGATGCAACAGAAATCATGCGGATTGGTCAATCCGTTAGCGAGATATGGCCGTTTGGATGTAAGAAACGCTTGAGAAACTCAAAATTTTCGCAGTGCTGATGCTCGAAACAAATAACTAGAACGGCCTAGGGGAAAACTACACCCACCGTTGTAATCGGGCGAGTTTCTACTTTCAGATGCAACAGAAATTTTGCGGATTGGTCAATCCGTTCGCGAGATATGGCAGTTTGGAGGTAAGAAACGCTTGAGGAACTCAAAATTTTCGCAGTTCCGATGCTCGAAACGAATAACTAGAACGGCCCAGGGGAAAAGTGCGCATACCGTTGTAATCGGGCGAGTTTCTACTTTCAGATGCAACAGAAATTTTGCTGATTGATCAATCCGTTCGCGAGATATGGCAGTTTGGAGATAAGAAACGCTTTAGAAACTCAAAATTTTCGCAATTCCGCTCGAAACGAATAACTAGAACGGCCCAGGGGAAAAGTGCGCATACCGTTGTAATCGGGCGAGTTTGTACTTTCAAATGCAACAGAAATTTTGCGGATTGGTCAATCCGTTCGCGAGATGTGGCAGTTTGGAGGTAAGAAACGCTTGAGAAACTCAAAATTTTCGCAGTTCTGATGCTCGAAACGAATAACTAGGACGGCCTAGGGGAAAACTACACCCACCGTTGTAATCGGGCGAGTTTCTACTTTCAGATGCAACAGAAATTTTGCGGATTGATCAATCCGTTCGCGAGATATGGCAGTTTGGAGATAAGAAACGCTTTAGAAACTCAAAATTTTCGCAGTTCCGATGCTCGAAACGAATAACTAGTACGGCCCAGGGGAAAAGTGCGCATACCGTTGTAATCGGGCGAGTTTCTACTTTCAGAAGCAACAGAAATTTTGCGGATTGGTCAATCCGTTCGCGAGATATGGCAGTTTGGAGGTAAGAAACGCTTGAGAAACTCAAAATTTTCGCAGTTCTGAAGCTCGAAACGAATGACTAGAACGGCCTAGGGGAAAACTACACATACCGTTGCAATCGGGCGAGTTTCTACTTTCAGAAGCAACAGAAATTTTGCGGATTGGTCAATCCGTTCGCGAGATATGGCAGTTTGGAGGTAAGAAACGCTTGAGAAACTCAAAATTTTCGCAGTTCTGAAGCTCGAAACGAATGACTAGAACGGCCTAGGGGAAAACTACACAAACCGTTGCAATCGGGCGAGTTTCTACTTTCAGATGCAACAGAAATTATGCGGATTGGTCAATCCGTTCGCGAGATATAGCCGTTTGGATTTAAGAAACGCTTGAGAAACTCAAAATTTTCGCAGTTCTGATGCTCGAAACGAATAACTAGAAAGGCCTGGGGGAAAAGTACGCATACCGTTGTAATCGGGCGAGTTTCTACTTTCAAATGCAACAGAAATTTTGCGGATTGGTCAATCCGTTCGCGAGATGTGGCAGTTTGGAGGTAAGAAACGCTTGAGAAACTCAAAATTTTCGCAGTTCTGATGCTCGAAACGAATAACTAGGACGGCCTAGGGGAAAACTACACCCACCGTTGTAATCGGGCGAGTTTCTACTTTCAGATGCAACAGAAATTTTGCTGATTGATCAATCCGTTCGCGAGATATGGCAGTTTGGAGATAAGAAACGCTTTAGAAACTCAAAATTTTCGCAGTTCTGATGCTCGAAACGAATAACTAGTACGGCCCAGGGGAAAAGTGCGCATACCGTTGTAATCGGGCGAGTTTCTACTTTCAGAAGCAACAGAAATTTTGCGGATTGGTCAATCCGTTCGCGAGATATGGCAGTTTGGAGGTAAGAAACGCTTGAGAAACTCAAAATTTTCGCAGTTCCGATGCTCGAAACGAATAACTAGAACGGCCCAGGGGAAAAGTGCGCATACCGTTGTAATCGGGCGAGTTTCTACTTTCAAATGCAACAGAAATTTTGCGGATTGGTCAATCCGTTCGCGAGATATGGCTGTTTGGAGGTAAGAAACGCTTGAGAAACTCAAAATTTTCGCAGTTCTGATGCTCGAAACGAATAACTAGAACGGCCTAGGGGAAAAGTGCGCATACCGTTGTAATCGGGCGAGTTTCTACTTTCAGAAGCAACAGAAATTTTGCGGATTGGTCAATCCGTTCGCGAGATATGGCAGCTTGGAAGTAAGAAACGCTTGAGAAACTCAAAATTTTCGCAGTTCTGATGCATGAAACGAATGACTAGAACGGCCTAGGGGAGAAGTACGCATACCGTTGTAATCGGGCGAGTTTCTACTTTCAGATGCAACAGAAATCATGCGGATTGGTCAATCCGTTCGCGAGATATGGCCGTTTGGACGTAAGAAACGCTTGAGAAACTCAAAATTTTCGCAGTGCTGATGCTCGAAACAAATAACAAGAACGGTCTAGGGGAAAACTACACCCACCGTTGTAATCGGGCGAGTTTCTACTTTCAGATGCAACAGAAATTTTGCGGATTGATCAATCCGTTCGCGAGATATGGCAGTTTGGAGATAAGAAACGCTTTAGAAACTCAAAATTTTCGCAGTTCCGATGCTCGAAACGAATAACTAGAACGGCCCAGGGGAAAAGTGCGCATACCGTTGTAATCGGGCGAGTTTCTACTTTCAGATGCAACAGAAATTTTGCGGATTGATCAATCCGTTCGCGAGATATGGCAGTTTGGAGATAAGAAACGCTTTAGAAACTCAAAATTGTCGCAGTTCCGATGCTCGAAACGAATAACTAGAACGGCCCAGGGGAAAAGTGCGCATACCGTTGTAATCGGGCGAGTTTGTACTTTCAAACGCAACAGAAATTTTGCGGATTGGTCAATCCGTTCGCGAGATGTGGCAGTTTGGAGGTAAGAAACGCTTTAGAAACTCAAAATTTTCGCAGTTCCGATGCTCGAAACGAATAACTAGAACGGCCCAGGGGAAAAGTGCGCATACCGTTGTAATCGGGAGAGTTTGTACTTTCAAATGCAACAGAAATTTTGCGGATTGGTCAATCCGTTCGCGAGATGTGGCAGTTTGGAGGTAAGAAACGCTTGAGAAACTCAAAATTTTCGCAGTGCTGATGCTCGAAACAAATAACTAGAACGGCCTAGGGGAAAACTACACCCACCGTTGTAATCGGGCGAGTTTCTACTTTCAGATGCAACAGAAATTTTGCGGATTGGTCAATCCGTTCGCGAGATATGGCAGTTTGGAGGTAAGAAACGCTTGAGGAACTCAAAATTTTCGCAGTTCCGATGCTCGAAACGAATAACTAGAACGGCCCAGGGGAAAAGTGCGCATACCGTTGTAATCGGGCGAGTTTCTACTTTCAGAAGCAACAGAAATTTTGCGGATTGGTCAAACCGTTCGCGAGATATGGCAGCTTGGAAGTAAGAAACGCTTGAGAAACTCAAAATTTTCGCAGTTCTGATGCATGAAACGAATGACTAGAACGGTCTAGGGGAAAACTACACCCACCGTTGTAATCGGGCGAGTTTCTACTTTCAGATGCAACAGAAATCATGCGGATTGGTCAATCCGTTAGCGAGATATGGCCGTTTGGATGTAAGAAACGCTTGAGAAACTCAAAATTTTCGCAGTGCTGATGCTCGAAACAAATAACTAGAACGGCCTAGGGGAAAACTACACCCACCGTTGTAATCGGGCGAGTTTCTACTTTCAGATGCAACAGAAATTTTGCGGATTGGTCAATCCGTTCGCGAGATATGGCAGTTTGGAGGTAAGAAACGCTTGAGGAACTCAAAATTTTCGCAGTTCCGATGCTCGAAACGAATAACTAGAACGGCCCAGGGGAAAAGTGCGCATACCGTTGTAATCGGGCGAGTTTCTACTTTCAGATGCAACAGAAATTTTGCTGATTGATCAATCCGTTCGCGAGATATGGCAGTTTGGAGATAAGAAACGCTTTAGAAACTCAAAATTTTCGCAATTCCGCTCGAAACGAATAACTAGAACGGCCCAGGGGAAAAGTGCGCATACCGTTGTAATCGGGAGAGTTTGTACTTTCAAATGCAACAGAAATTTTGCGGATTGGTCAATCCGTTCGCGAGATGTGGCAGTTTGGAGGTAAGAAACGCTTGAGAAACTCAAAATTTTCGCAGTTCTGATGCTCGAAACGAATAACTAGGACGGCCTAGGGGAAAACTACACCCACCGTTGTAATCGGGCGAGTTTCTACTTTCAGATGCAACAGAAATTTTGCGGATTGATCAATCCGTTCGCGAGATATGGCAGTTTGGAGATAAGAAACGCTTTAGAAACTCAAAATTTTCGCAGTTCCGATGCTCGAAACGAATAACTAGTACGGCCCAGGGGAAAAGTGCGCATACCGTTGTAATCGGGCGAGTTTCTACTTTCAGAAGCAACAGAAATTTTGCGGATTGGTCAATCCGTTCGCGAGATATGGCAGTTTGGAGGTAAGAAACGCTTGAGAAACTCAAAATTTTCGCAGTTCTGAAGCTCGAAACGAATGACTAGAACGGCCTAGGGGAAAACTACACATACCGTTGCAATCGGGCGAGTTTCTACTTTCAGAAGCAACAGAAATTTTGCGGATTGGTCAATCCGTTCGCGAGATATGGCAGTTTGGAGGTAAGAAACGCTTGAGAAACTCAAAATTTTCGCAGTTCTGAAGCTCGAAACGAATGACTAGAACGGCCTAGGGGAAAACTACACAAACCGTTGCAATCGGGCGAGTTTCTACTTTCAGATGCAACAGAAATTATGCGGATTGGTCAATCCGTTCGCGAGATATAGCCGTTTGGATTTAAGAAACGCTTGAGAA
Organism: Ptiloglossa arizonensis; assembly: GCF_051014685.1. Classification (NCBI taxonomy): domain Eukaryota; kingdom Metazoa; phylum Arthropoda; class Insecta; order Hymenoptera; family Colletidae; genus Ptiloglossa; species Ptiloglossa arizonensis. The sequence continues at coordinate 575,069 of NW_027478591.1, forward strand.
ACTCAAAATTTTCGCAGTTCTGATGCTCGAAACGAATAACTAGAAAGGCCTGGGGGAAAAGTACGCATACCGTTGTAATCGGGCGAGTTTCTACTTTCAAATGCAACAGAAATTTTGCGGATTGGTCAATCCGTTCGCGAGATGTGGCAGTTTGGAGGTAAGAAACGCTTTAGAAACTCAAAATTTTCGCAGTTCCGATGCTCGAAACGAATAACTAGTACGGCCCAGGGGAAAAGTGCGCATACCGTTGTAATCGGGCGAGTTTCTACTTTCAGAAGCAACAGAAATTTTGCGGATTGGTCAATCCGTTCGCGAGATATGGCAGTTTGGAGGTAAGAAACGCTTGAGAAACTCAAAATTTTCGCAGTTCTGAAGCTCGAAACGAATGACTAGAACGGCCTAGGGGAAAACTACACATACCGTTGCAATCGGGCGAGTTTCTACTTTCAGAAGCAACAGAAATTTTGCGGATTGGTCAATCCGTTCGCGAGATATGGCAGTTTGGAGGTAAGAAACGCTTGAGAAACTCAAAATTTTCGCAGTTCTGAAGCTCGAAACGAATGACTAGAACGGCCTAGGGGAAAACTACACAAACCGTTGTAATCGGGCGAGTTTCCACTTTCAGATGCAACAGAAATTTTGCGGATTGATCAATCCGTTCGCGAGATATGGCAGTTTGGAGATAAGAAACGCTTTAGAAACTCAAAATTGTCGCAGTTCCGATGCTCGAAACGAATAACTAGAACGGCCCAGGGGAAAAGTGCGCATACCGTTGTAATCGGGCGAGTTTGTACTTTCAAACGCAACAGAAATTTTGCGGATTGGTCAATCCGTTCGCGAGATGTGGCAGTTTGGAGGTAAGAAACGCTTTAGAAACTCAAAATTTTCGCAGTTCCGATGCTCGAAACGAATATCTAGAACGGCCTAGGGGAAAAGTACGCATACCGTTGTAATCGGGCGAGTTTCTACTTTCAGATGCAACAGAAATTTTGCGGATTGGTCAATCCGTTCGCGAGATATGGCAGTTTGGAGGTAAGAAACGCTTGAGGAACTCAAAATTTTCGCAGTTCCGATGCTCGAAACGAATAACTAGAACGGCCCAGGGGAAAAGTGCGCATACCGTTGTAATCGGGCGAGTTTCTACTTTCAGATGCAACAGAAATTTTGCTGATTGATCAATCCGTTCGCGAGATATGGCAGTTTGGAGATAAGAAACGCTTTAGAAACTCAAAATTTTCGCAATTCCGCTCGAAACGAATAACTAGAACGGCCCAGGGGAAAAGTGCGCATACCGTTGTAATCGGGCGAGTTTGTACTTTCAAATGCAACAGAAATTTTGCGGATTGGTCAATCCGTTCGCGAGATGTGGCAGTTTGGAGGTAAGAAACGCTTGAGAAACTCAAAATTTTCGCAGTTCTGATGCTCGAAACGAATAACTAGGACGGCCTAGGGGAAAACTACACCCACCGTTGTAATCGGGCGAGTTTCTACTTTCAGAAGCAACAGAAATTTTGCGGATTGGTCAATCCGTTCGCGAGATATGGCAGTTTGGAGGTAAGAAACGCTTGAGAAACTCAAAATTTTCGCAGTTCTGAAGCTCGAAACGAATGACTAGAACGGCCTAGGGGAAAACTACACATACCGTTGCAATCGGGCGAGTTTCTACTTTCAGAAGCAACAGAAATTTTGCGGATTGGTCAATCCGTTCGCGAGATATGGCAGTTTGGAGGTAAGAAACGCTTGAGAAACTCAAAATTTTCGCAGTTCTGAAGCTCGAAACGAATGACTAGAACGGCCTAGGGGAAAACTACACAAACCGTTGCAATCGGGCGAGTTTCTACTTTCAGATGCAACAGAAATTATGCGGATTGGTCAATCCGTTCGCGAGATATAGCCGTTTGGATTTAAGAAACGCTTGAGAAACTCAAAATTTTCGCAGTTCTGATGCTCGAAACGAATAACTAGAAAGGCCTGGGGGAAAAGTACGCATACCGTTGTAATCGGGCGAGTTTCTACTTTCAAATGCAACAGAAATTTTGCGGATTGGTCAATCCGTTCGCGAGATGTGGCAGTTTGGAGGTAAGAAACGCTTGAGAAACTCAAAATTTTCGCAGTTCTGATGCTCGAAACGAATAACTAGGACGGCCTAGGGGAAAACTACACCCACCGTTGTAATCGGGCGAGTTTCTACTTTCAGATGCAACAGAAATTTTGCGGATTGATCAATCCGTTCGCGAGATATGGCAGTTTGGAGATAAGAAACGCTTTAGAAACTCAAAATTTTCGCAGTTCTGAAGCTCGAAACGAATGACTAGAACGGCCTAGGGGAAAACTACACAAACCGTTGCAATCGGGCGAGTTTCTACTTTCAGATGCAACAGAAATTATGCGGATTGGTCAATCCGTTCGCGAGATATAGCCGTTTGGATTTAAGAAACGCTTGAGAAACTCAAAATTTTCGCAGTTCTGATGCTCGAAACGAATAACTAGAAAGGCCTGGGGGAAAAGTACGCATACCGTTGTAATCGGGCGAGTTTCTACTTTCAAATGCAACAGAAATTTTGCGGATTGGTCAATCCGTTCGCGAGATGTGGCAGTTTGGAGGTAAGAAACGCTTGAGAAACTCAAAATTTTCGCAGTTCTGATGCTCGAAACGAATAACTAGGACGGCCTAGGGGAAAACTACACCCACCGTTGTAATCGGGCGAGTTTCTACTTTCAGATGCAACAGAAATTTTGCGGATTGATCAATCCGTTCGCGAGATATGGCAGTTTGGAGATAAGAAACGCTTTAGAAACTCAAAATTTTCGCAGTTCTGATGCTCGAAACGAATAACTAGTACGGCCCAGGGGAAAAGTGCGCATACCGTTGTAATCGGGCGAGTTTCTACTTTCAGAAGCAACAGAAATTTTGCGGATTGGTCAATCCGTTCGCGAGATATGGCAGTTTGGAGGTAAGAAACGCTTGAGAAACTCAAAATTTTCGCAGTTCCGATGCTCGAAACGAATAACTAGAACGGCCCAGGGGAAAAGTGCGCATACCGTTGTAATCGGGCGAGTTTCTACTTTCAAATGCAACAGAAATTTTGCGGATTGGTCAATCCGTTCGCGAGATATGGCTGTTTGGAGGTAAGAAACGCTTGAGAAACTCAAAATTTTCGCAGTTCTGATGCTCGAAACGAATAACTAGAACGGCCTAGGGGAAAAGTGCGCATACCGTTGTAATCGGGCGAGTTTCTACTTTCAGAAGCAACAGAAATTTTGCGGATTGGTCAATCCGTTCGCGAGATATGGCAGCTTGGAAGTAAGAAACGCTTGAGAAACTCAAAATTTTCGCAGTTCTGATGCATGAAACGAATGACTAGAACGGCCTAGGGGAGAAGTACGCATACCGTTGTAATCGGGCGAGTTTCTACTTTCAGATGCAACAGAAATTTTGCGGATTGATCAATCCGTTCGCGAGATATGGCAGTTTGGAGATAAGAAACGCTTTAGAAACTCAAAATTGTCGCAGTTCCGATGCTCGAAACGAATAACTAGAACGGCCCAGGGGAAAAGTGCGCATACCGTTGTAATCGGGCGAGTTTGTACTTTCAAACGCAACAGAAATTTTGCGGATTGGTCAATCCGTTCGCGAGATGTGGCAGTTTGGAGGTAAGAAACGCTTTAGAAACTCAAAATTTTCGCAGTTCCGATGCTCGAAACGAATAACTAGAACGGCCCAGGGGAAAAGTGCGCATACCGTTGTAATCGGGAGAGTTTGTACTTTCAAATGCAACAGAAATTTTGCGGATTGGTCAATCCGTTCGCGAGATGTGGCAGTTTGGAGGTAAGAAACGCTTGAGAAACTCAAAATTTTCGCAGTGCTGATGCTCGAAACAAATAACTAGAACGGCCTAGGGGAAAACTACACCCACCGTTGTAATCGGGCGAGTTTCTACTTTCAGATGCAACAGAAATTTTGCGGATTGGTCAATCCGTTCGCGAGATATGGCAGTTTGGAGGTAAGAAACGCTTGAGGAACTCAAAATTTTCGCAGTTCCGATGCTCGAAACGAATAACTAGAACGGCCCAGGGGAAAAGTGCGCATACCGTTGTAATCGGGCGAGTTTCTACTTTCAGAAGCAACAGAAATTTTGCGGATTGGTCAAACCGTTCGCGAGATATGGCAGCTTGGAAGTAAGAAACGCTTGAGAAACTCAAAATTTTCGCAGTTCTGATGCATGAAACGAATGACTAGAACGGTCTAGGGGAAAACTACACCCACCGTTGTAATCGGGCGAGTTTCTACTTTCAGATGCAACAGAAATCATGCGGATTGGTCAATCCGTTAGCGAGATATGGCCGTTTGGATGTAAGAAACGCTTGAGAAACTCAAAATTTTCGCAGTGCTGATGCTCGAAACAAATAACTAGAACGGCCTAGGGGAAAACTACACCCACCGTTGTAATCGGGCGAGTTTCTACTTTCAGATGCAACAGAAATTTTGCGGATTGGTCAATCCGTTCGCGAGATATGGCAGTTTGGAGGTAAGAAACGCTTGAGGAACTCAAAATTTTCGCAGTTCCGATGCTCGAAACGAATAACTAGAACGGCCCAGGGGAAAAGTGCGCATACCGTTGTAATCGGGCGAGTTTCTACTTTCAGATGCAACAGAAATTTTGCTGATTGATCAATCCGTTCGCGAGATATGGCAGTTTGGAGATAAGAAACGCTTTAGAAACTCAAAATTTTCGCAATTCCGCTCGAAACGAATAACTAGAACGGCCCAGGGGAAAAGTGCGCATACCGTTGTAATCGGGAGAGTTTGTACTTTCAAATGCAACAGAAATTTTGCGGATTGGTCAATCCGTTCGCGAGATGTGGCAGTTTGGAGGTAAGAAACGCTTGAGAAACTCAAAATTTTCGCAGTTCTGATGCTCGAAACGAATAACTAGGACGGCCTAGGGGAAAACTACACCCACCGTTGTAATCGGGCGAGTTTCTACTTTCAGATGCAACAGAAATTTTGCGGATTGATCAATCCGTTCGCGAGATATGGCAGTTTGGAGATAAGAAACGCTTTAGAAACTCAAAATTTTCGCAGTTCCGATGCTCGAAACGAATAACTAGTACGGCCCAGGGGAAAAGTGCGCATACCGTTGTAATCGGGCGAGTTTCTACTTTCAGAAGCAACAGAAATTTTGCGGATTGGTCAATCCGTTCGCGAGATATGGCAGTTTGGAGGTAAGAAACGCTTGAGAAACTCAAAATTTTCGCAGTTCTGAAGCTCGAAACGAATGACTAGAACGGCCTAGGGGAAAACTACACATACCGTTGCAATCGGGCGAGTTTCTACTTTCAGAAGCAACAGAAATTTTGCGGATTGGTCAATCCGTTCGCGAGATATGGCAGTTTGGAGGTAAGAAACGCTTGAGAAACTCAAAATTTTCGCAGTTCTGAAGCTCGAAACGAATGACTAGAACGGCCTAGGGGAAAACTACACAAACCGTTGCAATCGGGCGAGTTTCTACTTTCAGATGCAACAGAAATTATGCGGATTGGTCAATCCGTTCGCGAGATATAGCCGTTTGGATTTAAGAAACGCTTGAGAAACTCAAAATTTTCGCAGTTCTGATGCTCGAAACGAATAACTAGAAAGGCCTGGGGGAAAAGTACGCATACCGTTGTAATCGGGCGAGTTTCTACTTTCAAATGCAACAGAAATTTTGCGGATTGGTCAATCCGTTCGCGAGATGTGGCAGTTTGGAGGTAAGAAACGCTTTAGAAACTCAAAATTTTCGCAGTTCCGATGCTCGAAACGAATAACTAGTACGGCCCAGGGGAAAAGTGCGCATACCGTTGTAATCGGGCGAGTTTCTACTTTCAGAAGCAACAGAAATTTTGCGGATTGGTCAATCCGTTCGCGAGATATGGCAGTTTGGAGGTAAGAAACGCTTGAGAAACTCAAAATTTTCGCAGTTCTGAAGCTCGAAACGAATGACTAGAACGGCCTAGGGGAAAACTACACATACCGTTGCAATCGGGCGAGTTTCTACTTTCAGAAGCAACAGAAATTTTGCGGATTGGTCAATCCGTTCGCGAGATATGGCAGTTTGGAGGTAAGAAACGCTTGAGAAACTCAAAATTTTCGCAGTTCTGAAGCTCGAAACGAATGACTAGAACGGCCTAGGGGAAAACTACACAAACCGTTGTAATCGGGCGAGTTTCCACTTTCAGATGCAACAGAAATTTTGCGGATTGATCAATCCGTTCGCGAGATATGGCAGTTTGGAGATAAGAAACGCTTTAGAAACTCAAAATTGTCGCAGTTCCGATGCTCGAAACGAATAACTAGAACGGCCCAGGGGAAAAGTGCGCATACCGTTGTAATCGGGCGAGTTTGTACTTTCAAACGCAACAGAAATTTTGCGGATTGGTCAATCCGTTCGCGAGATGTGGCAGTTTGGAGGTAAGAAACGCTTTAGAAACTCAAAATTTTCGCAGTTCCGATGCTCGAAACGAATATCTAGAACGGCCTAGGGGAAAAGTACGCATACCGTTGTAATCGGGCGAGTTTCTACTTTCAGATGCAACAGAAATTTTGCGGATTGGTCAATCCGTTCGCGAGATATGGCAGTTTGGAGGTAAGAAACGCTTGAGGAACTCAAAATTTTCGCAGTTCCGATGCTCGAAACGAATAACTAGAACGGCCCAGGGGAAAAGTGCGCATACCGTTGTAATCGGGCGAGTTTCTACTTTCAGATGCAACAGAAATTTTGCTGATTGATCAATCCGTTCGCGAGATATGGCAGTTTGGAGATAAGAAACGCTTTAGAAACTCAAAATTTTCGCAATTCCGCTCGAAACGAATAACTAGAACGGCCCAGGGGAAAAGTGCGCATACCGTTGTAATCGGGCGAGTTTGTACTTTCAAATGCAACAGAAATTTTGCGGATTGGTCAATCCGTTCGCGAGATGTGGCAGTTTGGAGGTAAGAAACGCTTGAGAAACTCAAAATTTTCGCAGTTCTGATGCTCGAAACGAATAACTAGGACGGCCTAGGGGAAAACTACACCCACCGTTGTAATCGGGCGAGTTTCTACTTTCAGAAGCAACAGAAATTTTGCGGATTGGTCAATCCGTTCGCGAGATATGGCAGTTTGGAGGTAAGAAACGCTTGAGAAACTCAAAATTTTCGCAGTTCTGAAGCTCGAAACGAATGACTAGAACGGCCTAGGGGAAAACTACACATACCGTTGCAATCGGGCGAGTTTCTACTTTCAGAAGCAACAGAAATTTTGCGGATTGGTCAATCCGTTCGCGAGATATGGCAGTTTGGAGGTAAGAAACGCTTGAGAAACTCAAAATTTTCGCAGTTCTGAAGCTCGAAACGAATGACTAGAACGGCCTAGGGGAAAACTACACAAACCGTTGCAATCGGGCGAGTTTCTACTTTCAGATGCAACAGAAATTATGCGGATTGGTCAATCCGTTCGCGAGATATAGCCGTTTGGATTTAAGAAACGCTTGAGAAACTCAAAATTTTCGCAGTTCTGATGCTCGAAACGAATAACTAGAAAGGCCTGGGGGAAAAGTACGCATACCGTTGTAATCGGGCGAGTTTCTACTTTCAAATGCAACAGAAATTTTGCGGATTGGTCAATCCGTTCGCGAGATGTGGCAGTTTGGAGGTAAGAAACGCTTGAGAAACTCAAAATTTTCGCAGTTCTGATGCTCGAAACGAATAACTAGGACGGCCTAGGGGAAAACTACACCCACCGTTGTAATCGGGCGAGTTTCTACTTTCAGATGCAACAGAAATTTTGCGGATTGATCAATCCGTTCGCGAGATATGGCAGTTTGGAGATAAGAAACGCTTTAGAAACTCAAAATTTTCGCAGTTCTGAAGCTCGAAACGAATGACTAGAACGGCCTAGGGGAAAACTACACAAACCGTTGCAATCGGGCGAGTTTCTACTTTCAGATGCAACAGAAATTATGCGGATTGGTCAATCCGTTCGCGAGATATAGCCGTTTGGATTTAAGAAACGCTTGAGAAACTCAAAATTTTCGCAGTTCTGATGCTCGAAACGAATAACTAGAAAGGCCTGGGGGAAAAGTACGCATACCGTTGTAATCGGGCGAGTTTCTACTTTCAAATGCAACAGAAATTTTGCGGATTGGTCAATCCGTTCGCGAGATGTGGCAGTTTGGAGGTAAGAAAACGCTTGAGAAACTCAAAATTTTCGCAGTTCTGATGCTCGAAACGAATAACTAGGACGGCCTAGGGGAAAACTACACCCACCGTTGTAATCGGGCGAGTTTCTACTTTCAGATGCAACAGAAATTTTGCGGATTGATCAATCCGTTCGCGAGATATGGCAGTTTGGAGATAAGAAACGCTTTAGAAACTCAAAATTTTCGCAGTTCTGATGCTCGAAACGAATAACTAGTACGGCCCAGGGGAAAAGTGCGCATACCGTTGTAATCGGGCGAGTTTCTACTTTCAGAAGCAACAGAAATTTTGCGGATTGGTCAATCCGTTCGCGAGATATGGCAGTTTGGAGGTAAGAAACGCTTGAGAAACTCAAAATTTTCGCAGTTCCGATGCTCGAAACGAATAACTAGAACGGCCCAGGGGAAAAGTGCGCATACCGTTGTAATCGGGCGAGTTTCTACTTTCAAATGCAACAGAAATTTTGCGGATTGGTCAATCCGTTCGCGAGATATGGCTGTTTGGAGGTAAGAAACGCTTGAGAAACTCAAAATTTTCGCAGTTCTGATGCTCGAAAACGAATAACTAGAACGGCCTAGGGGAAAAGTGCGCATTACCGTTGTAATCGGGCGAGTTTCTACTTTCAGAAGCAACAGAAATTTTGCGGATTGGTCAATCCGTTCGCGAGATATGGCAGCTTGGAAGTAAGAAACGCTTGAGAAACTCAAAATTTTCGCAGTTCTGATGCATGAAACGAATGACTAGAACGGCCTAGGGAGAAGTACGCATACCGTTGTAATCGGGCGAGTTCTACTTTCAGATGCAACAGAAATCATGCGGATTGGTCAATCCGTTCGCGAGATATGGCCGTTTGGACGTAAGAAACGCTTGAGAAACTCAAAATTTTCGCAGTGCTGATGCTCGAAACAAATAACAAGAACGGTCTAGGGGAAAACTACACCCACCGTTGTAATCGGGCGAGTTTCTACTTTCAGATGCAACAGAAATTTTGCGGATTGATCAATCCGTTCGCGAGATATGGCAGTTTGGAGATAAGAAACGCTTTAGAAACTCAAAATTTTCGCAGTTCCGATGCTCGAAACGAATAACTAGAACGGCCCAGGGGAAAAGTGCGCATACCGTTGTAATCGGGCGAGTTTCTACTTTCAGATGCAACAGAAATTTTGCGGATTGATCAATCCGTTCGCGAGATATGGCAGTTTGGAGATAAGAAACGCTTTAGAAACTCAAAATTGTCGCAGTTCCGATGCTCGAAACGAATAACTAGAACGGCCCAGGGGAAAAGTGCGCATACCGTTGTAATCGGGCGAGTTTGTACTTTCAAACGCAACAGAAATTTTGCGGATTGGTCAATCCGTTCGCGAGATGTGGCAGTTTGGAGGTAAGAAACGCTTTAGAAACTCAAAATTTTCGCAGTTCCGATGCTCGAAACGAATATCTAGAACGGCCTAGGGGAAAAGTACGCATACCGTTGTAATCGGGCGAGTTTCTACTTTCAGATGCAACAGAAATCATGCGGATTGGTCAATCCGTTCGCGAGATATGGCCGTTTGGATGTAAGAAACGCTTGAGAAACTCAAAATTTTCGCAGTTCTGATGCTCGAAACGAATAACTAGAACGGCCTTGGGGAAAAGTGCGCATACCGTTGTAATCGGGCGAGTTTCTACTTTCAGATGCAACAGAAATCATGCGGATTGGTCAATCCGTTAGCGAGATATGGCCGTTTGGATGTAAGAAACGCTTGAGAAACTCAAAATTTTCGCAGTGCTGATGCTCGAAACAAATAACTAGAACGGCCTAGGGGAAAACTACACCCACCGTTGTAATCGGGCGAGTTTCTACTTTCAGATGCAACAGAAATTTTGCGGATTGGTCAATCCGTTCGCGAGATATGGCAGTTTGGAGGTAAGAAACGCTTGAGGAACTCAAAATTTTCGCAGTTCCGATGCTCGAAACGAATAACTAGAACGGCCCAGGGGAAAAGTGCGCATACCGTTGTAATCGGGCGAGTTTCTACTTTCAGATGCAACAGAAATTTTGCTGATTGATCAATCCGTTCGCGAGATATGGCAGTTTGGAGATAAGAAACGCTTTAGAAACTCAAAATTTTCGCAATTCCGCTCGAAACGAATAACTAGAACGGCCCAGGGGAAAAGTGCGCATACCGTTGTAATCGGGAGAGTTTGTACTTTCAAATGCAACAGAAATTTTGCGGATTGGTCAATCCGTTCGCGAGATGTGGCAGTTTGGAGGTAAGAAACGCTTGAGAAACTCAAAATTTTCGCAGTTCTGATGCTCGAAACGAATAACTAGGACGGCCTAGGGGAAAACTACACCCACCGTTGTAATCGGGCGAGTTTCTACTTTCAGATGCAACAGAAATTTTGCGGATTGATCAATCCGTTCGCGAGATATGGCAGTTTGGAGATAAGAAACGCTTTAGAAACTCAAAATTTTCGCAGTTCCGATGCTCGAAACGAATAACTAGTACGGCCCAGGGGAAAAGTGCGCATACCGTTGTAATCGGGCGAGTTTCTACTTTCAGAAGCAACAGAAATTTTGCGGATTGGTCAATCCGTTCGCGAGATATGGCAGTTTGGAGGTAAGAAACGCTTGAGAAACTCAAAATTTTCGCAGTTCTGAAGCTCGAAACGAATGACTAGAACGGCCTAGGGGAAAACTACACATACCGTTGCAATCGGGCGAGTTTCTACTTTCAGAAGCAACAGAAATTTTGCGGATTGGTCAATCCGTTCGCGAGATATGGCAGTTTGGAGGTAAGAAACGCTTGAGAAACTCAAAATTTTCGCAGTTCTGAAGCTCGAAACGAATGACTAGAACGGCCTAGGGGAAAACTACACAAACCGTTGCAATCGGGCGAGTTTCTACTTTCAGATGCAACAGAAATTATGCGGATTGGTCAATCCGTTCGCGAGATATAGCCGTTTGGATTTAAGAAACGCTTGAGAAACTCAAAATTTTCGCAGTTCTGATGCTCGAAACGAATAACTAGAAAGGCCTGGGGGAAAAGTACGCATACCGTTGTAATCGGGCGAGTTTCTACTTTCAAATGCAACAGAAATTTTGCGGATTGGTCAATCCGTTCGCGAGATGTGGCAGTTTGGAGGTAAGAAACGCTTGAGAAACTCAAAATTTTCGCAGTTCTGATGCTCGAAACGAATAACTAGGACGGCCTAGGGGAAAACTACACCCACCGTTGTAATCGGGCGAGTTTCTACTTTCAGATGCAACAGAAATTTTGCGGATTGATCAATCCGTTCGCGAGATATGGCAGTTTGGAGATAAGAAACGCTTTAGAAACTCAAAATTTTTGCAGTTCTGATGCTCGAAACGAATAACTAGGACGGCCTAGGGGAAAACTACACCCACCGTTGTAATCGGGCGAGTTTCTACTTTCAGATGCAACAGAAATTTTGCGGATTGATCAATCCGTTCGCGAGATATGGCAGTTTGGAGATAAGAAACGCTTTAGAAACTCAAAATTTTCGCAGTTCTGATGCTCGAAACGAATATCTAGTACGGCCCAGGGGAAAAGTGCGCATACCGTTGTAATCGGGCGAGTTTCTACTTTCAGAAGCAACAGAAATTTTGCGGATTGGTCAATCCGTTCGCGAGATATGGCAGTTTGGAGGTAAGAAACGCTTGAGAAACTCAAAATTTTCGCAGTTCCGATGCTCGAAACGAATAACTAGAACGGCCCAGGGGAAAAGTGCGCATACCGTTGTAATCGGGCGAGATTCTACTTTCAAATGCAACAGAAATTTTGCGGATTGGTCAATCCGTTCGCGAGATATGGCTGTTTGGAGGTAAGAAACGCTTGAGAAACTCAAAATTTTCGCAGTTCTGATGCTCGAAACGAATAACTAGAACGGCCTAGGGGAAAAGTGCGCATACCGTTGTAATCGGGCGAGTTTCTACTTTCAGAAGCAACAGAAATTTTGCGGATTGGTCAATCCGTTCGCGAGATATGGCAGCTTGGAAGTAAGAAACGCTTGAGAAACTCAAAATTTTCGCAGTTCTGATGCATGAAACGAATGACTAGAACGGCCTAGGGGAGAAGTACGCATACCGTTGTAATCGGGCGAGTTTCTACTTTCAGATGCAACAGAAATCATGCGGATTGGTCAATCCGTTCGCGAGATATGGCCGTTTGGATGTAAGAAACGCTTGAGAAACTCAAAATTTTCGCAGTTCTGATGCTCGAAACGAATAACTAGGACGGCCTAGGGGAAAACTACACATACCGTTGCAATCGGGCGAGTTTCTACTTTCAGATGCAACAGAAATTATGCGGATTGGTCAATCCGTTCGCGAGATATAGCCGTTTGGATGTAAGAAACGCTTGAGGAACTCAAAATTTTCGCAGTTCTGATGCTCGAAACGAATAACTAGAAAGGCCTGGGGGAAAAGTACGCATACCGTTGTAATCGGGCGAGTTTCTACTTTCAAATGCAACAGAAATTTTGCGGATTGGTCAATCCGTTCGCGAGATGTGGCAGTTTGGAGGTAAGAAACGCTTGAGAAACTCAAAATTTTCGCAGTTCTGATGCTCGAAACGAATAACTAGGACGGCCTAGGGGAAAACTACACCCACCGTTGTAATCGGGCGAGTTTCTACTTTCAGATGCAACAGAAATTTTGCGGATTGATCAATCCGTTCGCGAGATATGGTAGTTTGGAGATAAGAAACGCTTTAGAAACTCAAAATTTTCGCAGTTCTGATGCTCGAAACGAATAACTAGGACGGCCTAGGGGAAAACTACACCCACCGTTGTAATCGGGCGAGTTTCTACTTTCAGATGCAACAGAAATTTAGCGGATTGATCAATCCGTTCGCGAGATATTGCAGTTTGGAGATAAGAAACGCTTTAGAAACTCAAAATTTTCGCAGTTCTGATGCTCGAAACGAATAACTAGTACGGCCCAGGGGAAAAGTGCGCATACCGTTGTAATCGGGCGAGTTTCTACTTTCAGAAGCAACAGAAATTTTGCGGATTGGTCAATCCGTTCGCGAGATATGGCAGTTTGGAGGTAAGAAACGCTTGAGAAACTCAAAATTTTCGCAGTTCCGATGCTCGAAACGAATAACTAGAACGGCCCAGGGGAAAAGTGCGCATACCGTTGTAATCGGGCGAGTTTCTACTTTCAAATGCAACAGAAATTTTGCGGATTGGTCAATCCGTTCGCGAGATATGGCTGTTTGGAGGTAAGAAACGCTTGAGAAACTCAAAATTTTCGCAGTTCTGATGCTCGAAACGAATAACTAGAACTGCCTAGGGGAAAAGTGCGCATACCGTTGTAATCGGGCGAGTTTCTACTTTCAGAAGCAACAGAAATTTTGCGGATTGGTCGATTCGTTCGCGAGATATGGCAGCTTGGAGGTAAGAAACGCTTGAGAAACTCAAAATTTTCGCAGTTCTGATGCATGAAACGAATGACTAGAACGGCCTAGGGGAGAAGTACGCATACCGTTGTAATCGGGCGAGTTTCTACTTTCAGATGCAACAGAAATCATGCGGATTGGTCATTCCGTTCGCGAGATATGGCCGTTTGGATGTAAGAAACGCTTGAGAAACTCAAAATTTTCGCAGTGCTGATGCTCGAAACAAATAACTAGAACGGCCTAGGGGAAAACTACACCCACCGTTGTAATCGGGCGAGTTTCTACTTTCAGAGGCAACAGAAATTTTGCAGATTGGTCAATCCGTTCGCGAGATATGGCAGTTTGGAGGTAAGAAACGCTTGAGGAACTCAAAATTTTCGCAGTTCCGATGCTCGAAACGAATAACTAGAACGGCCCAGGGGAAAAGTGCGCATACCGTTGTAATCGGGCGAGTTTCTACTTTCAGATGCAACAGAAATTTTGCGGATTGATCAATCCGTTCGCGAGATATGGCAGTTTGGAGATAAGAAACGCTTTAGAAACTCAAAATTTTCGCAGTTCCGATGCTCGAAACGAATAACTAGAACGGCCCAGGGGAAAAGTGCGCATACCGTTGTAATCGGGCGAGTTTGTACTTTCAAACGCAACAGAAATTTTGCGGATTGGTCAATCCGTTCGCGAGATGTGGCAGTTTGGAGGTAAGAAACGCTTTAGAAACGCAAAATTTTCGCAGTTCCGATGCTGGAAACGAATATCTAGAACGGCCTAGGGGAAAAGTACGCATACCGTTGTAATCGGGCGAGTTTCTACTTTCAGATGCAACAGAAATCATGCGGATTGGTCAATCCGTTCGCGAGATATGGCCGTTTGGATGTAAGAAACGCTTGAGAAACTCAAAATTTTCGTAGTTCTGATGCTCGAAACGAATAACTAGAACGGCCTAGTGGAAAAGTGCGCATACCGTTGTAATCGGGCGAGTTTCTACTTTCAGAAGCAACAGAAATTTTGCGGATTGGTCAATCCGTTCGCGAGATATGGCAGTTTGGAGGTAAGAAACGCTTGAGAAACTCAAAATTTTCGCAGTTCTGATGCTCGAAACAAATAACTAGAGAGGCCTGGGGGAAAAGTACGCATACTGTTGTAATCGGGCGAGTTTCTACTTTCCGATGCAACAGAAATTTTGCGGATTGGTCAATCCGTTCGCGTGATATGGCAGTTTGGAGGTAAGAAACGCTTGAGGAACTCAAAATTTTCGCAGTTCTGATGCTCGAAACGAATAACTAGAACGGCCTAGGGGAAAACTACCCTACCGTTGTAATCGGGCGAGTTTCTACTTTCAGATGCAACAGAAATTTTGCGGATTGATCAATCCGTTCGCGAGATATGGAAGTTTGGAGATAAGAAACGCTTTAGAAACTCAAAATTTTCGCAGTTCCGATGCTCGAAACGAATAACTAGAACGGCCCAGGGGAAAAGTGCGCATACCGTTGTAATCGGGCGAGTTTCTACTTTCAAATGCAACAGAAATTTTGCGGATTGGTCAATCCGTTCGCGAGATATGGCTGTTTGGAGGTAAGAAACGCTTGAGAAACTCAAAATTTTCGCAGTTCTGATGCTCGAAACGAATAACTAGAACTGCCGAGGGGAAAAGTGCGCATACCGTTGTAATCGGGCGAGTTTCTACTTTCAGAAGCAACAGAAATTTTGCGGATTGGTCGATTCGTTCGCGAGATATGGCAGCTTGGAGGTAAGAAACGCTTGAGAAACTCAAAATTTTCGCAGTTCTGATGCATGAAACGAATGACTAGAACGGCCTAGGGGAGAAGTACGCATACCGTTGTAATCGGGCGAGTTTCTACTTTCAGATGCAACAGATATCATGCGGATTGGTCATTCCGTTCGCGAGATATGGCCGTTTGGATGTAAGAAACGCTTGAGAAACTCAAAATTTTCGCAGTGCTGATGCTCGAAACAAATAACTAGAACGGCCTAGGGGAAAACTACACCCACCGTTGTAATCGGGCGAGTTTCTACTTTCAGAGGCAACAGAAATTTTGCGGATTGGTCAATCCGTTCGCGAGATATGGCAGTTTGGAGGTAAGAAACGCTTGAGGAACTCAAAATTTTCGCAGTTCCGATGCTCGAAACGAATAACTAGAACGGCCCAGGGGAAAAGTGCGCATACCGTTGTAATCGGGCGAGTTTCTACTTTCAGATGCAACAGAAATTTTGCGGATTGATCAATCCGTTCGCGAGATATGGCAGTTTGGAGATAAGAAACGCTTTAGAAACTCAAAATTTTCGCAGTTCCGATGCTCGAAACGAATAACTAGAACGGCCCAGGGGAAAAGTGCGCATACCGTTGTAATCGGGCGAGTTTGTACTTTCAAACGCAACAGAAATTTTGCGGATTGGTCAATCCGTTCGCGAGATGTGGCAGTTTGGAGGTAAGAAACGCTTTAGAAACTCAAAATTTTCGCAGTTCCGATGCTCGAAACGAATAACTAGAACGGCCCAGGGGAAAAGTGCGCATACCGTTGTAATCGGGCGAGTTTCTACTTTCAGATGCAACAGAAATTTTGCGGATTGATCAATCCGTTCGCGAGATATGGCAGTTTGGAGATAAGAAACGCTTTAGAAACTCAAAATTTTCGCAGTTCCGATGCTCGAAACGAATAACTAGAACGGCCCAGGGGAAAAGTGCGCATACCGTTGTAATCGGGCGAGTTTGTACTTTCAAACGCAACAGAAATTTTGCGGATTGGTCAATCCGTTCGCGAGATGTGGCAGTTTGGAGGTAAGAAACGCTTTAGAAACTCAAAATTTTCGCAGTTCCGATGCTGGAAACGAATATCTAGAACGGCCTAGGGGAAAAGTACGCATACCGTTGTAATCGGGCGAGTTTCTACTTTCAGATGCAACAGAAATCATGCGGATTGGTCAATCCGTTCGCGAGATATGGCCGTTTGGATGTAAGAAACGCTTGAGAAACTCAAAATTTTCGCAGTTCTGATGCTCGAAACGAATAACTAGAACGGCCTAGTGGAAAAGTGCGCATACCGTTGTAATCGGGCGAGTTTCTACTTTCAGATGCAACAGAAATCATGCGGATTGGTCAATCCGTTCGCGAGATATGGCCGTTTGGATGTAAGAAACGCTTGAGAAACTCAAAATTTTCGCAGTTCTGATGCTCGAAACGAATAACTAGGACGGCCTAGGGGAAAACTACACCCACCGTTGTAATCGGGCGAGTTTCTACTTTCAGATGCAACAGAAATTTTGCGGATTGATCAATCCGTTCGCGAGATATGGCAGTTTGGACATAAGAAACGCTTTAGAAACTCAAAATTTTCGCAGTTCTGATGCTCGAAACGAATAACTAGTACGGCCCAGGGGAAAAGTGCGCATACCGTTGTAATCGGGCGAGTTTCTACTTTCAGAAGCAACAGAAATTTTGCGGATTGGTCAATCCGTTCGCGAGATATGGCAGTTTGGAGGTAAGAAACGCTTGAGAAACTCAAAATTTTCGCAGTTCTGATGCTCGAAACGAATAACTAGAGAGGCCTGGGGGAAAAGTACGCATACCGTTGTAATCGGGCGAGTTTCTACTTTCTGATGCAACAGAAATTTTGCCGATTGGTCAATCCGTTCGCGTGATATGGCAGTTTGGAGGTAAGAAACGCTTGAGGAACTCAAAATTTTAGCAGTTCTGATGCTCGAAACGAATAACTAGAACGGCCTAGGGCAAAACTACACCTACCGTTGTAATCGGGCGAGTTTCTACTTTCAGATGCAACAGAAATCATGCGGATTGGTCAATCCGTTCGCGAGATATGGCCGTTTGGATGTAAGAAACGCTTGAGAAACTCAAAATTTTCGCAGTGCTGATGCTCGAAACAAATAACTAGAACGGCCTAGGGGAAAACTACACCCACCGTTGTAATCGGGCGAGTTTCTACTTTCAGATGCAACAGAAATTTTGCGGATTGGTCAATCCGTTCGCGAGATATGGCAGTTTGGAGGTAAGAAACGCTTGAGGAACTCAAAATTTTCGCAGTTCTGATGCTCGAAACGAATAACCAGAACGGCCTAGGGGAAAACTACACCCACCGTTGTAATCGGGCGAGTTTCTACTTTCAAATGCAACAGAAATTTTGCGGATTGGTCAATCCGTTCGCGAGATATGGCTGTTTGGAGGTAAGAAACGCTTGAGAAACTCAAAATTTTCGCAGTTCTGATGCTCGAAACGAATAACTAGAACTGCCGAGGGGAAAAGTGCGCATACCGTTGTAATCGGGCGAGTTTCTACTTTCAGAAGCAACAGAAATTTTGCGGATTGGTCGATTCGTTCGCGAGATATGGCAGCTTGGAGGTAAGAAACGCTTGAGAAACTCAAAATTTTCGCAGTTCTGATGCATGAAACGAATGACTAGAACGGCCTAGGGGAGAAGTACGCATACCGTTGTAATCGGGCGAGTTTCTACTTTCAGATGCAACAGATATCATGCGGATTGGTCATTCCGTTCGCGAGATATGGCCGTTTGGATGTAAGAAACGCTTGAGAAACTCAAAATTTTCGCAGTGCTGATGCTCGAAACAAATAACTAGAACGGCCTAGGGGAAAACTACACCCACCGTTGTAATCGGGCGAGTTTCTACTTTCAGAGGCAACAGAAATTTTGCGGATTGGTCAATCCGTTCGCGAGATATGGCAGTTTGGAGGTAAGAAACGCTTGAGGAACTCAAAATTTTCGCAGTTCCGATGCTCGAAACGAATAACTAGAACGGCCCAGGGGAAAAGTGCGCATACCGTTGTAATCGGGCGAGTTTCTACTTTCAGATGCAACAGAAATTTTGCGGATTGATCAATCCGTTCGCGAGATATGGCAGTTTGGAGATAAGAAACGCTTTAGAAACTCAAAATTTTCGCAGTTCCGATGCTCGAAACGAATAACTAGAACGGCCCAGGGGAAAAGTGCGCATACCGTTGTAATCGGGCGAGTTTGTACTTTCAAACGCAACAGAAATTTTGCGGATTGGTCAATCCGTTCGCGAGATGTGGCAGTTTGGAGGTAAGAAACGCTTTAGAAACTCAAAATTTTCGCAGTTCCGATGCTCGAAACGAATAACTAGAACGGCCCAGGGGAAAAGTGCGCATACCGTTGTAATCGGGCGAGTTTCTACTTTCAGATGCAACAGAAATTTTGCGGATTGATCAATCCGTTCGCGAGATATGGCAGTTTGGAGATAAGAAACGCTTTAGAAACTCAAAATTTTCGCAGTTCCGATGCTCGAAACGAATAACTAGAACGGCCCAGGGGAAAAGTGCGCATACCGTTGTAATCGGGCGAGTTTGTACTTTCAAACGCAACAGAAATTTTGCGGATTGGTCAATCCGTTCGCGAGATGTGGCAGTTTGGAGGTAAGAAACGCTTTAGAAACTCAAAATTTTCGCAGTTCCGATGCTGGAAACGAATATCTAGAACGGCCTAGGGGAAAAGTACGCATACCGTTGTAATCGGGCGAGTTTCTACTTTCAGATGCAACAGAAATCATGCGGATTGGTCAATCCGTTCGCGAGATATGGCCGTTTGGATGTAAGAAACGCTTGAGAAACTCAAAATTTTCGCAGTTCTGATGCTCGAAACGAATAACTAGAACGGCCTAGTGGAAAAGTGCGCATACCGTTGTAATCGGGCGAGTTTCTACTTTCAGATGCAACAGAAATCATGCGGATTGGTCAATCCGTTCGCGAGATATGGCCGTTTGGATGTAAGAAACGCTTGAGAAACTCAAAATTTTCGCAGTTCTGATGCTCGAAACGAATAACTAGGACGGCCTAGGGGAAAACTACACCCACCGTTGTAATCGGGCGAGTTTCTACTTTCAGATGCAACAGAAATTTTGCGGATTGATCAATCCGTTCGCGAGATATGGCAGTTTGGACATAAGAAACGCTTTAGAAACTCAAAATTTTCGCAGTTCTGATGCTCGAAACGAATAACTAGTACGGCCCAGGGGAAAAGTGCGCATACCGTTGTAATCGGGCGAGTTTCTACTTTCAGAAGCAACAGAAATTTTGCGGATTGGTCAATCCGTTCGCGAGATATGGCAGTTTGGAGGTAAGAAACGCTTGAGAAACTCAAAATTTTCGCAGTTCTGATGCTCGAAACGAATAACTAGAGAGGCCTGGGGGAAAAGTACGCATACCGTTGTAATCGGGCGAGTTTCTACTTTCTGATGCAACAGAAATTTTGCCGATTGGTCAATCCGTTCGCGTGATATGGCAGTTTGGAGGTAAGAAACGCTTGAGGAACTCAAAATTTTAGCAGTTCTGATGCTCGAAACGAATAACTAGAACGGCCTAGGGCAAAACTACACCTACCGTTGTAATCGGGCGAGTTTCTACTTTCAGATGCAACAGAAATCATGCGGATTGGTCAATCCGTTCGCGAGATATGGCCGTTTGGATGTAAGAAACGCTTGAGAAACTCAAAATTTTCGCAGTGCTGATGCTCGAAACAAATAACTAGAACGGCCTAGGGGAAAACTACACCCACCGTTGTAATCGGGCGAGTTTCTACTTTCAGATGCAACAGAAATTTTGCGGATTGGTCAATCCGTTCGCGAGATATGGCAGTTTGGAGGTAAGAAACGCTTGAGGAACTCAAAATTTTCGCAGTTCTGATGCTCGAAACGAATAACCAGAACGGCCTAGGGGAAAACTACACCCACCGTTGTAATCGGGCGAGTTTCTACTTTCAGATGCAACAGAAATTTTGCGGATTGGTCAATCCGTTCGCGTGATATGGCAGTTTGGAGGTAAGAAACGCTTGAGGAACTCAAAATTTTCGCAGTTCTGATGCTCGAAACGAATAACTAGAACGGCCTAGGGGAAAACTACACCTACCGTTGTAATCGGGCGAGTTTCTACTTTCAGATGCAACAGAAATTTTGCGGATTGATCAATCCGTTCGCGAGATATGGAAGTTTGGAGATAAGAAACGCTTTAGAAACTCAAAATTTTCGCAGTTCTGATGCTCGAAACGAATAACTAGAACTGCCTAGGGGAAAAGTGCGCATACCGTTGTAATCGGGCGAGTTTCTACTTTCAGATGCAACAGAAATCATGCGGATTGGTCAACCCGTTCGCGAGATATGGCCGTTTGGATGTAAGAAACGCTTGAGAAACTCAAAATTTTCGCAGTGCTGATGCTCGAAACAAATAACTAGAACGGCCTAGGGGAAAACTACAACCACCGTTGTAATCGGGCGAGTTTCTACTTTCAGATGCAACAGAAATTTTGCGGATTGGTCAATCCGTTCGCGAGATATGGCAGTTTGGAGGTAAGAAACGCTTGAGGAACTCAAAATTTTCGCAGTTCTGATGCTCGAAACGAATAACTAGAACGGCCCAGGGGAAAAGTGCGCGAACCGTTGTAATCGGGCGAGTTTCTACTTTCAGATGCAACAGAAATTTTGCGGATTGATCAATCCGTTCGCGAGATATGGCAGTTTGGAGATAAGAAACGCTTTAGAAACTCAAAATTTTCGCAGTTCCGATGCTCGAAACGAATAACTAGAACGGCCCAGGGGAAAAGTGCGCATACCGTTGTAATCGGGCGAGTTTCTACTTTCAAATGCAACAGAAATTTTGCGGATTGGTCAATCCGTTCGCGAGATGTGGCAGTTTGGAGGTAAGAAACGCTTGAGAAACTCAAAATTTTCGCAGTTCTGATGCTCGAAACGAATGACTAGAACGGCCTAGGGGAGAAGTACGCATACCGTTGTAATCGGGCGAGTTTCTACTTTCAGATGCAACAGAAATCATGCGGATTGGTCAATCCGTTCGCGAGATATGGCCGTTTGGATGTAAGAAACGCTTGAGAAACTCAAAATTTTCGCAGTGCTGATGCTCGAAACAAATAACTAGAACGGCCTAGGGGAAAACTCCACACACCGTTGTCATCGGGCGAGTTTCTACTTTCAGATGCAACAGAAATTTTGCGGATTGGTCAATCCGTTCGCGAGATATGGCAGTTTGGAGGTAAGAAACGCTTGAGGAACTCAAAATTTTCGCAGTTCTGATGCTCGAAACGAATAACTAGAACGGCCTAGGGGAAAACTACACCTACCGTTGTAATCGGGCGAGTTTCTACTTTCAGATGCAACAGAAATTTTGCGGATTGATCAATCCGTTCGCGAGATATGGCAGTTTGGAGATATGAAACACTTTAGAAACTCAAAATTTTCGCAGTTCCGATGCTCGAAACGAATAACTAGAACGGCCCAGGGGAAAAGTGCGCATACCGTTGTAATCGGGCGAGTTTGTACTTTCAAATGCAACAGAAATTTTGCGGATTGGTCCATCCGTTCGCGAGATGTGGCAGTTTGGAGGTAAGAAACGCTTGAGAAACTCAAAATTTTCGCAGTTCTGATGCTCGAAACGAATAACTAGGACGGCCTAGGGGAAAACTACACCCACCGTCGTAATCGGGCGAGTTTCTACTTTCAGATGCAACAGAAATTTTGCGGATTGATCAATCCGTTCGCGAGATATGGCAGTTTGGAGATAAGAAACGCTTTAGAAACTCAAAATTTTCGCAGTTCCGATGCTCGAAACGAATAACTAGTACGGCCCAGGGGAAAAGTGCGCATACCGTTGTAATCGGGCGAGTTTCTACTTTCAGAAGCAGCAGAAATTTTGCGGATTGGTCAATCCGTTCGCGAGATATGGCAGTTTGGTGGTAAGAAACGCTTGAGAAACTCAAAATTTTCGCAGTTCTGAAGCTCGAAACGAATGACTAGAACGGCCTAGGGGAAAACTACACACACCGTTGCAATCGGGCGAGTTTCTACTTTCAGATGCAACAGAAATTATGCGGATTGGTCAATCCGTTCGCGAGATATAGCCGTTTGGATGTAAGAAACGCTTGAGAAACTCAAAATTTTCGCAGTTCTGATGCTCGAAACGAATATCTAGAACGGCCTAGGGGAAAAGTGCGCATACCGTTGTAATCGGGCGAGTTTCTACTTTCAGAAGCAACAGAAATTTTGCGGATTGGTCAATCCGTTCGCGAGATATGGCAGTTTGGAGGTAAGAAACGCTTGAGAAACTCAAAATTTTCGCAGTTCTGATGCTCGAAACGAATGACTAGAACGGCCTAGGGGAGAAGTACGCATACCGTTGTAATCGGGCGAGTTTCTACTTTCAGATGCAACAGAAATTATGCGGATTGGTTAATCCGTTCGCGAGATATGGCCGTTTGGATGTAAGAAACGCTTGAGAAACTCAAAATTTTCGCAGTTCTGATGCTCGAAACGAATAACTAGAACGGCCTAGGGGAAAAGTGCGCATACTGTTGTAAACGGGCGAGTTTCTACTTTCAGATGCAGCAGAAATTTTGCGGATTGATCAATCCCTTCGCGAGATATGGCAGTTTGGAGATAAGAAACGCTTTAGAAACTCAAAATTTTCGCAGTTTTATGCTCGAAACGAATAACTAGAACGGCCCAGGGGAAAAGTGCGCATACCGTTGTAATCGGGCGAGTTTCTACTTTCAAATGCAACAGAAATTTTGCGGATTGGTCAATCCGTTCGCGAGATGTGGCAGTTTGGAGGTAAGAAACGCTTGAGAAACTCAAAATTTTCGCAGTTCTGATGCTCGAAACGAATAACTAGAAAGGCCTGGGGGAAAAGTACGCATACCGTTGTAATCGGGCGAGTTTCTACTTTCAGATGCAACAGAAATTTTGCGGATTGGTCAATCCGTTCGCGTGATATGGCAGTTTGGATGTAAGAAACGCTTGAGGAACTCAAAATTTTCGCAGTTCTGATGCTCGAAACGAATAACTAGAACGGCCTAGGGGAAAACTACACCTACCGTAGTAATCGGGCGAGTTTCCACTTTCAGATGCAACAGAAATTTTGCGGATTGATCAATCCGTTCGCGAGATATGGAAGTTTGGAGATAAGAAACGCTTTAGAAACTCAAAATTTTCGCAGTTCCGATGCTCGAAACGAATAACTAGAACGGCCCAGGGGAAAAGTGCGCATACCGTTGTAATCGGGCGAGTTTCTACTTTCAAATGCAACAGAAATTTTGCGGATTGGTCAATCCGTTCGCGAGATATGGCTGTTTGGAGGTAAGAAACGCTTGAGAAACTCAAAATTTTCGCACTTCTGTTGCTCGAAACGAATAACTAGAACGGCCCAGGGGAAAAGTGCGCATACCGTTGTAATCGGGCGAGTTTCTACTTTCAGAAGCAACAGAAATTTTGCGGATTGGTCAATCCGTTCGCGAGATATGGCCGTTTGGATGTAAGAAACGCTTGAGAAACTCAAAATTTTCGCAGTGCTGATGCTCGAAACAAATAACTAGAACGGCCTAGGGGAAAACTACACCTACCGTTGTAATCGGGCGAGTTTCTACTTTCAGATGCAACAGAAATTTTGCGGATCGATCAATCCGTTCGCGAGATATAGCCGTTTGGATGTAAGAAACGCTTGAGAAACTCAAAATTTTCGCAGTTCTGATGCTCGAAACGAATGACTAGAACGGCCTAGGGGAGAAGTACGCATGCCGTTGTAATCGGGCGAGTTTCTACTTTCAGATGCAACAGAAATCATGCGGATTGGTCAATCCGTTCGCGAGATATGGCCGTTTGGATGTAAGAAACGCTTGAGAAACTCAAAATTTTCGCAGTGCAGATGCTCGAAACAAATAACTAGAACGGCCTAGGGGAAAACTACACCCACCGTTGTAATCGGGCGAGTTTCTACTTTCAGATGCAACAGAAATTTTGCGGATTGGTCAATCCGTTCGCGAGATATGGCAGTTTGGAGGTAAGAAACGCTTGAGGAACTCAAAATATTCGCAGTTCTGATGCTCGAAACGAATAACTAGAACGGCCTAGGGGAAAACTACACCTACCGTTGTAATCGGGCGAGTTTCTACTTTCAGATGCAACAGAAATTTTGCGGATTGATCAATCCGTTCGCGAGATATGGAAGTTTGGAGATAAGAAACGCTTTAGAAACTCAAAATTTTCGCAGTTCTGATGCTCGAAACGAATAACTAGAACTGCCTAGGGGAAAAGTGCGCATACCGTTGTAATCGGGCGAGTTTCTACTTTCAGATGCAACAGAAATCATGCGGATTGGTCAACCCGTTCGCGAGATATGGCCGTTTGGATGTAAGAAACGCTTGAGAAACTCAAAATTTTCGCAGTGCTGATGCTCGAAACAAATAACTAGAACGGCCTAGGGGAAAACTACAACCACCGTTGTAATCGGGCGAGTTTCTACT